>NC_088836.1:3981039-5181039 GCF_904066995.2 Poecilia reticulata
GTTAGATGTTGGCAATTGTTTATGGCCTTGCTTAAAATACTATTGCCAAACTAGCTTCCTAGCTTTCCATAGCTCTATGACAGTTTATTCGATAGTGTTCTACTGTGTTAATTTTAAATGAATCTTAATAAGTCGTTTGCTGTCTTCTCCACAGGTTTCTGCTCACCTGACAAAACTGTAGGTGATGAACCGATGGGATCACTGTCCTCATCTCTTGAACCACAGGTGAACAGCTGTCCGACTTGGAAATCTTTGTAATTTTCTGACAGGTATTTTAGTGACATGGGTTTTTGAGAGGTAGACACAGTCCAGCAATGCTTTTCCTGTCAAGGGACAGCATTATGAGGACTGTGTATAGATGACCCGAAGAGTAATATTGTTGGCAATCACTAGGACCTTGCTTAAAATACTATTGCCAAACAACTTTCCTAGCTTTCCATAGCTCTTATACATTGTCTCTCTATAGTGTTCTACGTAAAGACATATTAAATTAATCTTAATGACTCAATTGCTGTCTTCTCCACAGGTTTTGGCTCACCCTGACAGAACTGTAGGTGATGAACCGATGGGATCACTATCCTCATCTCTTGAACCACAGGTGAACAGCTGTCCGACTTGGAAATCTTTGAAATTTTCTGACAGGCATTTTAATGGACATGTGTTTCTGAGAGAGTAGACACAGTCCCAGCAATGCTTGTTCCTGTCAAGGGACAGCATTATGAGGACTGTGTATAGATGACCCAAGAGTAATATTGTTGGCAATCACTAGGACCTTGCTTAAAATATTATTGCCAAACAACTTTCCTAGCTTTCCATAGCTCTATTGACAGTGTTATTCGATAGTGTTCTACTTGGTGTAATTTAAATGAATCTTAATACTCGTTGCTGTCTTTTCCACAGGTTTCTGCTCACCCTGACAGAACTGTAGGTGATGATCCGATGGGATCACTGTCCTCATCTCTTGAACCACAGGTGAACAGCTGTCCGACTTGGAAATCTTTGTAATTTGTCTGACAGGTATTTTAGTAGACATGGGGTTTTGAGAGTGTAGACACAGTCCCAGCAATGCTTGTTCCTGTCAAGGGACAGCATTATGAGGACTGTGTATAGATGACCGAAGAGTAATATTGTTGGCAATCAATAGGACCTTGCTTAAAATACTATTGCCAAACAACTTTCCTAGCTTTACCATAGATCTTTATACATGTTCTCTATAGTGTTCTACGTGAAGTCAATATTAAATTAATCTTAATGACTCATTGCTGTCTTCTCCACAGTTTCTGCTCACCCTGACAGAACTGTAGGTGATGAACCATGGGATCACTGTCCTCATCTCTTGAACCACAGGTGAACAGCTGTCCGACTTGGAAATCTTTGTAATTTGTCTGACAGGTATTTTAGTACACATGGGTTTTTGAGAGTGTAGACACAGTCCCAGCAATGCTTATTCCTGTCAGGGGACAGCATTATGAGGACTGTGTATAGATGACCCGAAGAGTAATATTGTTGGCAATCACTAGGACCTTGCTTAAAATACTATTGCCAAACAACTAGCCTAGCTTTACCATACTCTTTCTATAGTGTTGTACTTGAAGTCAATATTAAATTAATCTTAATGACTCGTTTGCTGTCTTCTCCACAGGTTTCAGCGCATCCTGACAAAACTGTAGGTGAAGAAACGTTGGGATCACTATCCTCGCCTCTTGAACCACAGGTGAACAGCTGTCCGACTTGGAAATCTTTGTAAATTTTCTGACAGGCATTTTAGTGGACATGTGTTCTGAGAGAGTAGACACAGTCCCAGCAATGCTTAATCCTTCAGGGGAGAGCATTATGAGGACTGTGTATAGATGACCCGAAGAGTAATATTGTTGGCAATCACTAGGACCTTGCTTAAAATACTATTGCCAAACAACTTTCTAGTTTCCATAGCTCTATTGCCAGTGTTACTCAATAGTGTTCTACCAGGTGTTAATTTTAAATTAATCTTAATGACTCGTTTCCTGTCTTCTCCACAGTTTTCTGCTCAGCTGACAGAACTGTAGGTGATGAACCGATGGGATCACTGTCCTCATCTCTTGAACTACAGGTGAACAGCTGTCCGACTTGGAAATTTTGTAATTTGTCTGACAGGTATTTTAGTGGACATGGGTTTTGAGAGTGTAGACACAGTCCCAGCAATGCTTGTTCCTGTGAAGGGACAGCATTATGAGGACTGTGTATAGATGACCCATAGAGTAATATTGTTGGCAATCACTAGGACCTTGCTTAAAATTCTATTGCCAAACAACTTATCTAGCTTTACCATAGCTCTTTATACAGTGCCTCTCTATAGTGTTCTATCGTGAAGTCAATATTAAATTAATCTTAATGACTCAATTGCTGTCTTCTCCACAGGTTTCTGCTCACCCTGACAGAACTGTAGTGATGAACCAATGGATCACTGTCCTCATCTCTTGAACCACAGGTGAACAGCTGTCCGACTTGGAAATCTTTGTAATTTGTCTGACAGGTATTTTAGTGGACATGGTTTTGAGAGAGTAGACACAGTCCCAGCAATGCTTCTTCCTGTCAAGGGAGAGCATTATCAGGACTGTGTATAGATGACCCATAGAGTAATATTGTTGGCAATCACTAGGACCTTGCTTAAAATACTATTGCCAAACAACTTTCCTAGCTTTCCATAGCTCTATTGACAGTGTTTTTCGATAGTGTTCTACCTTGGTGTTAATTTTAAATGAATCTTAATGACTCGTTTGCTGTCTTCTCCACAGTTTTCTGCTCACCCTGACAAAACTGTAGATGAACACCGATGGGATCACTTCCTTTTCATGAACCACAGGTGAACTGCTGTCTGACTTGGACATCTTTGTAATTTGTCTGACAGGTATTTTAGTGGACATGGGTTTTGGACACCGTAGACACAATCCCAGGACAGATTGTTCCTGTCAGCGACGCGCATCATATCGACTGTGTATAGATGACCCATAGAGTAATATTGTTGTCAATCAATAGGACCTTGCTTAAAATACTATTGCCAAACAACTTGCCTAGCTTTACATTAGCTCTTCATACAGTGTCTCTCTATAGTGTTCTAACTTGAAGTCTAATCTGAATGACTCGTTTGCTGTCTTCTCCACAGGTTTCTGCTCATCCTAACAAAACTGTCGGTGAAGAACCAATGGGATCACTATCCTTGTCTCTTGAACCACAGGTGAACAGCTGTCTGACTTGGAAATCTTTGTAATTTGTCTGACAGGTATTTTAGTGGACATGGATTTTTGAGAGAGTAGACACAGTCCCAGCAATGCTTGTTCCTGTCAGGGGACAGCATTATGAGGACTGTGTATAGCTGACCCGAAGAGTAATATTGTTGGCAATCACTAGCACCTTGCTTAAAATGCTATGCCAAACAACTTATCTAGCTTTCCCATAGCTCTATATACAGTGTTACTCAATAGTGTTCTACCTTGGTGTTATTTTAAATGAATCTTGATGACTCGTTTGCTGTCTTTTCCACAGGTTTCTGCTCACCCTGACAAAACTGTAGGTGATGATCCGATGGCATCACTGTCCTCATCTCTTGAACCACAGGTGAACAGCTGTCCGACTTGGAAATCTTTGTAATTTGTCTGACAGGTATTTTAGTGGACATGGGTTTTTGAGAGTGTAGACACAGTCCCAGCAATGTTTATTCCTGTCAGGGGACAACATTATGAGGACTGTGTATAGATGACCCATAGAGTAATATTGTTGTCAATCAATAGGACCTTGCTTAAAATACTATTGCCAAACAACTTGCCTAGCTTTACATTAGCTCTTTATACAGTGTCTCTCTATAGTGTTCTAACTTGAAGTCAATATTATATTAATCTTAATGACTCGTTTGCTGTCTTCTCCACAGGTTTCTGCTCATCCTAACAAAACTGTCGGTGAAGAACCAATGGGATCACTATCCTTGTCTCTTTAACCACAGGTGAACAGCTGTCTGACTTGGAAATCTTTGTAATTTGTCTGACAGGTATTTTAGTGGACATGGGTTTTTGAAAGTGTAGACACAGTCCCAGCAATGCTTGTTCCTGTCAGGGACAGCGTAATGAGGACTGTGTATAGCTGACCCGAAGAGTAATATTGTTGGCAATCACTAGCCCCTTGCTTAAAATGCTATTGCCAAACAACTTATCTAGCTTTCCCATAGCTCTATATACAGTGTTACTCAATAGTGTTCTACCTTGGTGTTAATTTTAAATGAATCTTGATGACTCGTTTGCTGTCTTTTCCACAGGTTTCTGCTCACCCTGACAAAACTGTAGGTGATGATCCGATGGATCACTGTCCTCATCTCTTGAACCACAGTTGAACAGCTGTCCAACTTGGAAATCTTTGTAATTTGTCTGACAGGTATTTTAGTGGACATGGTTTTTGAGAGTGTAGACACAGTCCCAGCAATGTTTATTCCTGTCAGGGGACAACATTATGAGGACTGTGTATAGATGACCCATAGAGTAATATTGTTGTCAATCAATAGGACCTTGCTTAAAATACTATTGCCAAACAACTTGCCTAGCTTTACATTAGCTCTTTATACAGTGTCTCTCTATAGTGTTCTAACTTGAAGTGAATATTATATTAATCTTAATGACTCGTTTGCTGTCTTCTCCACAGTTTTCTGCTCATCCTAACAAAACTGTCGGTGAAGAACCAATGGGATCACTATCCTCGTCTCTTGAACCACAGGTGAACACCTGTCTGACTTTGAAATCTTTGTAATTTGTATGACAGGTATTTTAGTGGACATGGGTTTTTGAAAGTGTAGACACAGTCCCAGCAATGCTTCTTCCTGTCAGGGGACAGCATAATGCGGACTGTGTATAGCTGACCCGAAGAGTAATATTGTTGGCAATCACTAGCACCTTGCTTAAAATGCTATTGCCAAACAACTTATCTAGCTTTCCCATAGCTCTATATACAGTGTTACTCAATAGTGTTCAGTAACAGACTCCTACATATGATTTATATTTTAAAAAGTAAATTGTCTCTCTTGTTTGTAGATTATCCTGAAAAGGACCATCCTCAGAGAAATCTAAAACGTCCCTGGTCTCCTACAGAAATTGCAGCAGTGTTGAAATATTTTCAGAAATACATTGACACTGGGAAGCTGGCAAGTTTTGTTGAAATTCAACAGTGTCAACAGACAGAACATCCTGCTTTAATAAACCGCTCAATTCAGAACATGAGACTTTGTTAGAAATTATGGTGTGTCCAAAAGAAAAAGTAAAAATGTCAGATAAATCTTGAGCCAAGATGTTCTAAACAAAATCTTAAGAACTTTCAAGCATTCTGTTGTTTTAAAAATAAAAACCCAGAAGTTCAACTCTTAGGTGAGTATAAACGGCTCATTGTATTAGAAAGTATGTACTATTAAAAGTAACATTTAAAGGAAAAGGCATTTTGTTTTTAACCTTTACCTTTTTTTCGTTTTGTTTGCTTGTTTATTTTTGGAGTAGTTTTCTATAATGTGCTCTGATTTCTAAGTTGGTCCAAGATGGATGTTGAAGAGACTCAACAAAACTTGAACTCTTAATCATTTTCAAAGTAATTCAGAGAATTGATTTTCAGGTTGTTGAAAAGGCAAAATTGTTCTAGTAATATGTTTTCTTAAAGGTATCACAATTAATTTTTTGTTTTCTTTTGTTAAGTTGGGCTTCACCTTTAGTTGAAATGAGGCACAATGCTTTGTAGAGCATTGTACCTTAATTTGAAAGGGCTTCAGGATTAATATTTGAGTAGAATAGTATTCTTAAAACCTGCTTCAAAGAGAGATTTGTTTGCTTCTCAATCTGTTTAAGTAAGATTTTTGTTTTGTTTGGGTCATGTGTATTGTGTGGTATCTAGAAGAACTTGGGTTTAACTTCATTATTGACTAAAGTCAAACTGTTTTGAAAAACTAAGCTTGATAGGATCCTGTGTTTTGGTTTGCTCCAAAAAATAAAAATTGCAAAAGACAATGTCGTTTGTTTATTCCATAATACATTTTAATTTGTATAGGTCTAAACATTACCCTATAGGTAATGAACAAGCACTATATTGCTGACCATATTTCTATTTGATCATTATTTTTTCATATTTTGACTGAGATTTTTGTAGTCCGTGCCTGTGTTCATGACAAATGAACACTACCATTATTGCAGGGTGTGAATTAATCCATTTGATGCTCATTTGGGTACTTTAGTATGTTTTAGTGACATTCTTTGAAGTCTTATTTTAAATGTCCTTGCAATTCTCATTGGTACTTATAATGTATTGTTATGCAGGGGGTGTGGCTTATTTATCTAATTACCGATGTCCTGTTAATGTTGCATAAAGTCAGGTCATTATATTTAGAGTTGTGTAGTGTGTAAACACAATTTTAACTGAGATCTTTGTTGAGTGGCTCATTAAAGATTTTTTGACACATTCAGCCGGTCTGTAGAGCAAGTGGAAAGGGGTGCTCCCATAATTCACCACTGTGACTGGTTCGGAAAAATTGTCCTTACAATTCACCGGGACCTGTATAGGTGTGTGTGTGTGCGTGTGTGTGTGCGTGTGTGCTGTTGGAAGAAGGCATCCAAGTAAATTACAGTGATTCCTTGCCAATTAAATAAGTTGCCAAGGCCATAAACCAAAAGGAAACTCAAAGGAGAGAACTGAATCATTTCCCCGCTGTTTAGAATGAAAATAAAAGCATCTACGCCCACAATGGCGTGGTGTGGAAAAAATGGTAGGAAAGAAAGATGGCGAAGCAGTGGAACGTTGGAGGAAAATTTAATGGTGTACAGATGTCCATATAGGTAGTGAGGGGGTGTTTTTTCTCTGGCAGTGCTGTGGGAAAGGGGATGGCGTGTTTCCTGTAGATGGGGATACCCCTGTCATTAAGAGGGATTTCCCTGAACCTTCCTCCCTTCTTGCACGTTTCATTTACTGTACAATCTATGAAGCAGTGGCTGGTCAGCCTGTTGGTAATTACATGGGAGGAATGAGTCAGCCACTGCACTTGAAATAGACACGCAGCCGCCAAAAAGTCGTTACTAGATGGGACAGATATAAATACAAGCTGTGGCGTCAATGGAAACGGGACAAACATGCTTATCCAATCAGTGGTATTGTCTCAAGTTTGATTATTCAGCCTGCATCATTGTCCAGGTTAAAAAACATCATACTTTGATAAAGGGAACAAATATTTCCAAGTGAAATGGTTTTCTTCTAGATCTTTCTACAACTAAATTATAAGTTGTAGAATGTATGCCTCACAACTAACATGTAGAGGCTTCTCAAGGCATAAAATGAATCTTTACTGCTTTTTTTCAGAAGCAGAATCTAAACTTTTATACTATTACCAACATTTATTACAGGTCACTAGCTCAGAGACTAGGGAAGTGATGGGGCCCACAGGTGTAGTAGCTAAAGAACTAAATTTAAGTAACTTTTCACAGGCAGGGAGGAAGTTAAGAAAACAAGTTTAATTGGTGTCTTGTTCAGGAGTGATGGTTGGATGGAGTGGGAGTATCAATAAATAAATAGGGACTTCATTTGCTGTGAGAAAAGACCTGAGCCAAAAATAGATAGATGGATGGACTGAAGCTAACAAAAATAGAGCGTTATCAATGAGAAGTAAAGCTAAAAAACACTATTAGATCTCTATCAGTCTAACAATAGACTGAAGCTATCGTCTACTGTTAGACTGAAGCTAAACAAGATAGCTGTTGTTTAGCTATCTTACGTACAAGCTAGCGTTAGCTCAGTGGTTCCTAGGTTCAATCGAATCCCAGGGGTTCAATGAGTCGGTCTCAGGGGTTCGGCGGAGCCTCTGCCGTGGAGGTAAAGACACACTTGTGTAAAGTCGTGATGACGCCCCGCTTTGCCATCACTTGCTGCAGAGGATCACGTTACATTGCTTAACCAATCAGTGCTGCAGAGGAGCCCTGATTGAAGGATCTCCACTCTCAGCATGGATTTGAACTTGTGTCTTTAATTACTTCAGCAAAGCTCACAGTTTTTACCAAATTCTGTAGCTTTCGGTGTACTTCTAAATCTGCTCCTTAGGCGCATCTTTTCGGGGTTGGTACTGCCTCTAGTGGCGTGAGGGTGGTAACACAACTAATTACATTACTAAATCAGAATACCGCAAAGTCTTTATTATTTATTATTAGTTTTTCATTCTCTTAAGAATGTAGAGCTAATTAAATTATCTAAACAAAACCTTAAAGTGGTTCCAGTTTCTCTCGATGGCCAACCTGTTGAAACTGTGGCAAATTTTAAATACCTTGGGTCGTTCCTGGACAGTCAGCTCAACTTTGCTGAAAACACTGATTATATTTTGAAGAACTGTTCTCAGAGACTCTACCTTTTAAGAAGACTTGGTGATCTTGGGGTGACCCAACTAGAGTCACCCCAAATTCAAGACATAGGGGTGACCCAACTAGACTGTAGTTGGGTCACCCCTATGTCTTGAATTTGGGGGAAAAAAAATCATATTTTATCTATCACTACAGAAGGGTTCAGTGAATGTGCGTACGAAACTGGTGGGTTCGGTACCTCATAAAAGGTTAAGAACCACGGCGTTAACTTTATAGAAAAGTCAAAAGTCACTTTTCAAAATGTTTAGGGATTAGTTATGATCTGTTTATTTAGCCCACATGGTAACCACTGAGGCAAACGATAAATTTGTAACTTTGTCCTTTTCAGGATTTATGTAGCTGAGGTCATTGATTCTTGTTTTAGCCATTATGAGGAACCAGCTAAGGAGTTCCTCCACCAATGAGCCATATGCTGTCACTGATGGGAGGATAACAAGTCTGTACAAAATTAAACCAACTTGATTTGTCTATATTTTTAATCAGAAGCCAACACGGAGAGAGCTACAAGTCAGACAAAGATAGAAAGCAATCTGGAAAGTATTTTTCCTAATCCTTCAAATCCAACATGGCTGACTTGCTAACACTTCTATTAACAGTGATGTTGGCTGAAAAAATAAACTGTTTCTTCTACTCTTACTTTGGATCTAGTAAACCTAGATCCAATAAAAATACCTTTTTGAAAAGAACATATTTAAGCAAGTATTAACCCAGGAGAAAAAAAAGTATACTTTAGTATACTAAATTTTAACATACTTTAGTATACTTTTATCGATGTACTTAAACTGTACTATTTTGGAACAACTAATTTTGTGCTTAGTATACTTTAGTAGTATTTAAATAGTATTAAATTACAACTAGTAGTATATTTTAGTATACTATACGTACTTTTTTGGAACAACTTCAAGTGTACTTAAAGTATGCTTTTTAAATATCATATTTCAGAGCTTTATTATATTTTGAGTGTAATAATTCTGACTCAGAATTATATTAAAAATATATATTTAACATACTTCAAATATATTTTAAATATACTATTAAGATATTAGTAATGTATTTAAATTACGCTTAATTTTTATTTTTGATTTCCTGCTATTGATGATAAACTACAATTTTAATTACTCGTGATGCCCAAGGTAATTCAAATATTTTATTACCGAAATTTTAAAATGGTCAAATTTTACTCACAACTTTATGAACTTCACATAAATTATCAGTTTACACATCAAAAGTGAACACAATGAACATGAAAATTTAAGTGTGACAATAAAACATGAAAGTGAGGATCAATGATAGAACATTCCCGTTCACTGACAAAAAAGAATAGAGCAATTAAACAGGGAAAGTATTTGTATTTAAAGAGAACAGAAAAATGGCAAATAAAAAATAATACTTACAATTTTAAGACGTTGTGGACTCGCCATGTATGTGACATCATAAGAACTGATGATGATTGGGACCGGATGCCTGGGGTGGAAAAACATTTCTGGTGTCTTTTTTGCCTGTTTATGTTAGAAGTAGAAAAAAAAAAAGTCAGCAATGTCATAGAATCAGTTGATGTTGGCAATAACTATGAAGCTGTTTTAAGTGTGGACATCAGGAGACAAACTACCTTAAAATCTTTCCATCCATGATCTGAACACGCTGATCCTTGCAGGGTGGTGAAGGGAGCTGGTGGTGCCCATCTCTAGCAGTCATCAGATGAGAGGCAGGGTTCACCCTGGACAGGTCACCAGTCCATCACAGGGCCCTGAAAACCAACAACAAATAAAATGTATGAAAGAGAAATGTTAGATTAACAAGGAAAAAAATTATTTCCAGTTATCTTTAAATCAAATCATGTTTATTAAGCACTTGGTGTTGGTAACACAGCAGTTTTTGTTGTTGAAAATGTAGTTATCTCCTCATTGAAAAAACAAACTTGCATCATGAAGACAATGTGGAAGTTCATCCTCAGAGCTAGTTGATGATCTGGTGGAGCCAGAGCTTCTTCTGAGACAGGAAAGTCTTTAGGTTTTGTAACACCTGATTTCTCTGGCTTGCTCCTTCATCTTCATTTGCTTAGTTAGACTGCAAACATATGTTGAAGATAAAATCATTGATGAACGAGTTAAAACAACCACCTCACAATATCAAAGTCTCTCTGTCTTATGGAACTTAATTAAAATCAGGTTAGTTTATGAATTAAAGTATAAGTCGCAACAAACAACCTCCATGCAGTTATAACATGAAGCTGAATGACTCCTATAGTAATAATCATACAAGTCACAATAAAATTGATAAAATAATTATTTAAGAAACCAACGTAAGTTATATATCTTTACTGCACTGTTTATAATTAAATGAAGATAATTAATGAGCAAACTTACCACCAGCCAGCAACACTTAGCAGCCTTCATCCCTCTGGGCTCCTTTTGTGACACACATTTCATTTCCATCGGTTGTTGTCCCGTTGTGTTGTCGTCTAACTCGGATTAGGACGTCACCTGCTTGAATTTACCAAAATTACTAAGTATTGTCAAGGCCTTCTCTACTTTTAAGGCATTATGCGAGTAAAAATGGCGAATTTGAACAGCGTCTGTTATCTTCCCTACGTTCAAGATAAAAACGCAACAAAGAGAAGTTTTTTCTTCTCTTTGTGGCGTTTTTTAAATAAATGAAAATGTGCAATACCGCCAAGATCTGGTCTGGAGTGTTAACTGGAGCTAATGCCGTTGATTATAAGGTTTTACATCACACATCTAAAAATTGATGATTATCCTTTTTTTATTGTATGCAATTTTAATAAATAGTAAAAGATTATTAAGGCACTTAAAAATTCATACATAGTCATTCATATTTTGTTCACTTGAAGTATACTTTTATTCAATATATTAAAAGTGTATTTTGGTACAATTGTGTTTAAGTGTGTTTAAAGTACTAATTTCAAAATTGGTACAAGTGTATTTTGAGTATACTTCATATATTCTTATAGGTAGTACACTTAATAATTAGTATACTTAAAGTGTTCTTTCACAAATTTAAGTATGTTTGAAGTATACTAAGGTATACTTTTTTTTCACCTGGGAAACATATGAGTAATTAAGCCCATATTACTGTGTCAAAAAGTTGTTTTTTTACCTTGAATACTGTTTTCATCAGCTGTAAGAAAATCATCATAATAAACAAGAATAAAGGATTATAAATATTAGTCGTTGCAGAATTAATCTATATACTGTTTCTCTTGAGTTGTTGAAATAAATTGACTGTACAATAATAGTTTAATTTGAATGTGACCGTATGTGTAAGCATTAAATATTTCTAGTGTTTGCTAGATTTCTTTGGTTGGAACCTGAAAACAGAAATGAAATCACAGGTTTTGAAAAGAAGGATTGTTAGCATTTTCTGAAGTGAATTTCAGAGAATTTATGCCTCCTCAAGCCGAAAGATGTCATAATGTAGTCGTACTTGTTTTAGCCAATATTTTATATGTGTATATATAAATTTAACTGATTCAATATTGTAAACATCACCGTATTTATGTTTACGTAGTATGTATTTTCCAACATTGTTTGCACCGTTTTGGAGCCGGATTTAATCTCCTCGTACATATGTACAGTGACAAATTCCAATTCAAATTTTATGAAATCTGAAAATGTTTGCTTAGCAAACATTCAAGTCTACACTTTAACTGGAGGCTGCTGTCAAACATCTGTTAATATGTTAAGTTACACTGGTTCAGGCAATCTGCTGTATCTGAAAAATCTACAAATCTCATTTCTGGATTTTGGATTTGACAGTCATCTGTATTAAGGCGTTGCAGGTCTGAGTAGTTTACTTTTTGACAGCATCCCGCCAGACTCACAACCAACTGGTCAGGGTTATCAGCTGATGGAGGGTGGTTGTAGTTTCCTCTGATGTAGTTTTGTGAGTAACATGAATGCTGACTAACTGAGAAAACTGCATCAAACTGAATGGGCTCTTGTGATGACAGGTAAAATCATATAAACTTTTTGAGTCTGATTTTTTTTTTTATTTAACTACAACATAGAATGGAAAATTATTTTCTTTGAGCTATTGTAGGTATTTTGAAACTAAAACCCTTTTCTTTGGAGTAACACTTTTTAGCCTCACAAATCCATCAGTCAATACTTCACTATTCAGCAGACTGCCGGTTTCAGCATTCTTCCTCAGCAGACAGTAGTCATTCTTTCTCTCCCTCTTCTTACTCTTTTTATCGCTTGACTGAAACTGAGAGCTCTCTTTGGAGAACTTTTTCAGACTGTGCCTGTCCACTCAAATGAGTCCATTGTGTCTGAAAACTTGAAGTCCAGCTGCTCAGACAGAGAGGATCTCTGAAGAACTGAACAGAAACCGCTGCAGTGCGGGTTGTTTTTTTGCACACACTTGTGAAATGTGGTGTGTCAACTACAGTGGGCTTTTGCCAAGCGGGCTCCACACAACTCCACCACGTGTCCTCATCAGGAGTTGAACAATAACAGGCTGACTAGAACCCTTTTCCAAAGTAAAATTTGGCAAAAAAAATTTTCTCATCACCATGGCAACACAGTCAGAACCAAGTTTAGAAGTCTCCAGAGTGCCGTGCGTCACGGGGAGGAATTCTGGGAGCAATTACTGAGGCGGAATGTGGGGAGGGAGGAGGAGCCAACGTGGCAAAGAATGTCTGAGTGAGAGAAAACTGTGACTGTTATTAGCATGAAGGCGCAAGAGGACCTCCTTAGGTGGAGCGTAAGATTTTGGGCTTGGCTTGTTTTGAGAAATGTTGCTCATCCGTAATGATTTAACCTCCACCCGACAGTAGTTACCAACACCTGACAGGCCTGTCAGCAGCCTTATCTACAGCATTATTTCAAATCATAATATATACGATTTCACAATCGCTCAAGAACAACAGGTCATGGTTTTATTACAGAGGATTTCCTCCTTTAAATTAACCTTTACCCTATCAGTGCATCTCCCACACATTCTTTAAGAGCAAAATACATCCTGTTCCCTCAATACCCTGCCATCCATTATTTCTTCATTTCTGTTCCAACATCCACAAAACTCTTGACTCTTGAAAACTTTACGCATCAGTAATAGTCAAGAGATTTGATCAGTTCCAAACGTTGTTGCAAAATCTTTAAATATGGTGATTTATTTAACTCTTGACTTTTTTACATGACTGAAATTAGTTCCACAACCATCCATCCCCGCTGAACTTTCTGTGTATCACCATGTGCCACTTTTTATTGGGGATTTACGAGCTGGAGCAACACAAAGTAATTCAAGATGACTTGAAAGGATGATACAATGAGACCCCTAAATACAGTCCAATACAACTCATGAGTTTTGATTACTTAAAGGGGGAGTATTATGTAAAATCAACTTTTTTTATACATCATGCTACTCTCTTATTCCCTCATCAAAAACATACCCAGAGTGTTGCTTTGATTCTTTTATGCATGTTTGAGAAATCCTTTAATCTCCCGAGGCAACCATTCAGCTGTGGAAAACGCCTGGGTGGGCCTAGCAACGCCTTCAAGGACAAAGCTCCTCCTTCTGCCTCACAGAGCAACTCTTCCCCCCTTAGCTCCTTCAGACTAGCCAGCAGAAATTAGCAACACCTGGTGGACCTGCGAATGTGCTGAACTCAGTATAGGAACTACTTCTCCAATTCAGAGTCTGTGTCCAGCTACAAACATTGAAACAAGTTGACATATGCTGCTGAAATTGTTCAAGTTTTCAGTGAGAATGTTTCTGCAACTCTTCCCTGCATAAACAACTTATGCTGTTCTCTTATGCTGACTTCATGTTACTGATCTACAGCAACAAACTAAATGCAGCAACACCAAACATTCTGAAGCAGAGGGAGAGAGAAAGGTCTCCACCTTTAGACCCAGACCTCAGCGGAGTAGATTACATGCCTGCCTTCTGAGAGGCGTAACATCTCCCCTCATGAAAACGTGGTTTCACCACAAACCCTGGACTAGTAAAAGCAGCATAAACTTACGCATAACATTTTCACAGTGAGACCTTCTCCAAAGTCGCCCAACTTTGAGGCACTCAACATATTACACCTCCCAAACTCCACCCTAACCTCAGACTCCAGATTCAGCATTTTTAAGCTTCAGTACGACTTTCTTTCCTCTTTTTTCTCTTATCACCTTGAATTTCCAGTCATTATAGAAGCAACTGTAAAAACCATTCTGCGTGGTTTTCTTAATATCTCATGCGACATCCCCATTTCAGACCTGTTGCGATGGCAGAATACCTGGGCTCATGTTAACTGGTTCTCTCACAGCTCTCAGCAGATTAATAATTCACTTTATGAAGTGAAAGTTTTCAATGGTCAAGACCAAAGGAAAATGTTCTTGTCTTCCTTTACCAGAACGTCTTCCTGTAAAGAAAGACATTCCTTTACAAGAAGACAAGAAGAGATTTGCCACTACTGCAACAGACAAAGTCACAGAGGTCAGAACAATAACTACATGCTCCAGCTAGCTCAGGTTTTAACAAGTAAGATTAGTTACCACAATTATACACAACTGATGATACACAGCTTTACATTCCAATGTCAACAGGTAACTCTGAACCCATCGAAGCACAAATCAGATGCTTAAAGCAAATCAATGATGTGCCATAACTCTCTACAGCTGAACAGAAACAAAACTGAAGTTTTTATCTTTGAACCTAAAAAGGAATGATCTACTGTCAACACACAGCTTCAGTCATTACCGCTAGAAACCAGAGTTCAGGCCCGAAATCTGGCCTTTGCGATGGACTCTGACCTGAACCTTCAAGGTCACATAAAGACAGTTACAAAGTCAGGTTTCTATCAGCAGAACATTTCCAGGATTAGAGGACTCATCCATGCAAACTGGAATGTGTTTTACGGACAAACTTTAAAGTCAAACATCTATTAAGAAAAGAGACTTAAACATAAGAAAGAAGAAACTAAAAAAAAAAATGCAGCTGTTTTTTCTGGACTTCCTCTAATGCTGTTGTTTGTTTAATCCCATTTGTTGTTCTGTCTTCATTTATAAATTCATGTCATATGATGGGATTATCCCACCCTGCTTTCACATATTTGTCAGTTTTTTGATCAGTGTTCCACCCTGCAGACCACATACTCTATGTCCTGGCTTGACTCTAAGCAGACCCCCTGACTCTTGACCTTTGACTCATCTGTCCCTCCCATCCCATTCCAGTAAACAGAGAGCCTTTCAGCTAAGACAACACCCTGATCTAACCTGTGACAGCCATGTGCTAAACAACATTAACAGCTGGCACGCTTTTACTACATCGAGTCATCTCTTTCATTTGCACCTTTGTGAAACATACCCCATTCATATAAACTCTGTTAAAAAGCATATAAAGTGACTTTGTCTGGTATTTGGCACCTGGGGGCTTTATCTGCCCTGACAGACATGAAGGATGACAAACAGTGACAGGAATCAGCTTTCCCCTTTAATCAGAAGGACAATCTGGAAAACACTCCGTGACATCATGTCTGTTTTTGTCATTTTCTCACAAACATCCTGGAATGCCAACACAGACGGTTCGCCGATAACAGAACTCTGATCAGTGATCCAACTTTTCTCGACATCGGGCCACTGCACCTGGTTGGAATGTTCCACACATCTGCAAATTGTCTACACCCAAGTGTCTGCCATCTGTATGTATGTATGCGTGTGTGAGTGTGTATGAGTGTCCACTCCTCCAGTGAGTCATCAAGAGCTTCTCAACATCATCCCACAATGGTACCAGCTGCGTTTTCATTCCAAATGTGTCCAAATCTTTGTCCATCTTCTGCTAATGTCGAAAAAACACAATTCCTTAATTTCAGTGTTTCCATTAAATAAGAAATTAAATAAAAATCACACGTAACTAAGTTTGTTCACGCTCTTACTGCACAATTTGTCACGGAAGCATGATGCGTACTTTTGACTCATTTGCACATACGCTGAAGAAATACTTCTAGATTATTCTTAAACGTACTTCAACAAAGTCTAATATTTTAATTTATATTAATTCAAATGCTACTTGTTATGACATATTTTCCTTGTCATAATTTAAATTCAGAGATTATAATTTAATATAAAATTGTGTATTGCACCCACGAGACTTTTAGCTACTGTCAATGCACCCTCTGGTGGACTTATCACAGACAAATATTTTTATATTTATATAAAATAAATATTTTTATAATAGCATTTTTTATGATGTTAACTAAATGTGTTACTGGAATGTACAAGAACATATACTACGTGTTCATTGGAAACACAAATTTATCACACCATCTTTCCTCACATTTGATCATTTAACAACGGCACATATGTTTACTTGATCTAGCTTTTTTTCAGAAGTCTAGCAAAATGCGATTAAGCTGTTTATATCTTAATTTCTTGTTATTTTCTACACTACTTTTATAACTACTATGGCATTAAAAAGAAAAACCAAATACAAATCCCCTCCTTGGAAGTATTTCTGTTAGCACATGCGCAAATTAGCCAATGGTATGGATCATGCTTCTGGAACAGATCATGTAGTGACACACGATAAGTCATTAAAAACATGCCACAAAATGATCCTCCAACTACTTCCTGTTGTCTTCTTCTTAGTTGCTTGCACCAGTTACAACATCCGGCTGTTGATCATGTGACTCCTGGGATACGAAAAAAGTATTTCCTTTCCAGTTTTGTGGAATAAACCAATTTTGATATGAAAAAAAAAACCCATCTCATCCTAGTGATAAAACTTGTAATTTTTTCAAAATTGCCACATTTCCATTGAGCAAATTTACGTTCGAAATGTCTAATTGTTCGATTATACTGTGAATGAAAACAGCCGTGTGAGGCGTTGCTGCATATTCTCGCACTACTTCCCAGAGACAAACTGTCTCATCCAATAGCTCGGAGGTGAAAATGAGGGAAGAAATGTGCGAGTGAGTTACAACTGACAGTCTCTGTGAAAGCACTTCTTCAGCAGAAGCCTCACGGAAATAACCTCTGATGGTTTGTGCCACTAATGAATGACGTGTTGAGAGAAAAACAGCCAAAAGGTCAGCCAGCTTTTCACCCAGGACTAGAAGCTCGACAGTCTCTTGGCTGGAACTGTAAAGGAGATTTCTGACTATTCATTCTTTGTTTCGGATAAGCCTGCTCAGATTTTGCACATTTTCTGTGGGTGTTCTGGAGACAAATGTGAGGCCTCCAAGAAAAAGGGATGGTCCCACTGAGAAAAACAGCTCCACGGTCCCACACAACTAATACCAGAAAAGGCAGCCTTTACCAGTAAAGAAAGGTTTCAACATACAATCAGATGTCAGCTGTGAGCCAAATTATGTTGTAAATGATTACATTAGTTTGTATCGACATCAAATGCTCCCATTGTGACCAAACATGACTGTCCAAATAAAAAAGCAATAACCTTTTTAGGAGAATATCCCATTGACGGGATCTGTGAGTCATCAGTTGTGACCATCTTGTGACCTTCTAGATTAAATAGATTTTCTATTTAATCTTCACTTTGAGTCAAGAGGCAGCATAAAAGATAACTACGTTTGTATGGCTCATCTTAAAGTTGTTTATAGATGATAAAAAAAATATCAAGACAAGATTCTCTGTTTTATCTGACCAAGCATCATGTTTTACTGAGGGATTGTTGCTGTGAGGACAGATTTTAGTCAGAGTGAAAAGCCAAAATGTTCAATTCACTATTTTGACTTGAAAGTTTTCTCCATTACATGAATATTCATCATATGTGAGGAGTTATCAACCTTTGTATGTAATAAAAAATGTAATTTTGTAAAAAAAATTAATGCATTAAAATCTATTTAATTAATTAAAATAAAAAGTTACAATCTTGATCCTAATAATAATTAGGATTAATGTCTTTTTGTAGGTACCTGAGTGGACAAAAGGGCTAAAGCACAAACCAGCCTTTAAAGTCTTTTGGTTCCATCTGTTTATAAAGTACAGATTCCCAACAAACATCATATTTAAAAGACTGAAAATAAAAGTGAAACAAAAATAACTATAAATAAACATATAAAAATATTGAAACAAAAGCTGATTTGTAATTATGGATGTTTAGAGTGTGTTTTACTCACTTATTGCTAATCTCCAGATGTTGTCTCTGTTACCAGATTAATTACATGCACATAGGCCTTTGTAAATATTAGGTGATGACATCATCTAGCACCAGTTGAAATGTCCAAATATTTCTTGGACATTTAATTCTCCATTTAACATAAATAGAGAAAGAAAAATGGAATAGTGCTGCTCTCCACTGATGCTAATTCCTAAAAAAAATAAAACTCTTAAACTTCACTGTACTTCTGCTTATATCTTGTTACACAAGTAAGTGATTTCTTACCGAGTAAGCTAGAAAGGCCGATATATTTTCTTTTAAAAGACTCTTTAAAACCCTCTCTTTGTCACAAAGAAAAGCTTACAGGCTAATCTCAATCGTTCATCACGACATGATCTCTTTTACACTCGTTATCTTCCTCTTACCTTAATGTTTGTTTTGCTCTAGGTGTGGCAGTCTTACAGACCAGACCAAATGAACCAAAAAAATGCACTAAATGCTTCTCTGTTAAAGGACCTAGCGTGACTGATGTCGCTATTGTCTGAAAATTGAGAGAAAACTGATAATTATCTATTTAAAAAAGTAATTTTTTAAATCTTTAATTCATCCCTTTACTACTCTTAACAACTCTAATTGCTCCCAAATAAAGACAAGAATAGAAATTTGGGCTTTAGCTGTGGTGTTAATACATCGCCTTTCAAAGCATTTTCTCATGCACCGACTTCATGGTTTTGCTTTGCAGGAATCTGTTGTTTTCATTCTCAATGACAAGACACAGTTCCCAGTGGAACTGTGTTTTAATATCCGGCTGTATGTTTCTTCATGAAAATAAAAAAAAAAACTACGTAAAGATTTGACTGAAAAGTAAAACAGTTAAGCTAAAATGTTTTCTTAGGACCAAGTTTTTACCAACGCATCACACACTGTGTGGAAAAACATTTCTATTTCCAAATCATAAGTATTGTCATTGCTTAACAGCTTGAAGAGATTTTGAAACAGTGGTGACAGACAGGTGTGTTATAAAACACCCAGTTTTTGTAGCCCTCAAACATGCACTTTAGGAAAAACTGCAGAGGCCCAAAACCCCCCAAAACACATCAGATTTTAATCTTTGTTACAGGCAAAGTAGTTTAGTGAGTCCTTGGAATGTGCTTGTGTTAAAAAGCAACAGGAGGGCCCCTGAAATATGTTTACTGCTGTAGAAAGTCATTGTTCTCAGGTATCTACTAACAGTCTGTGGAATTGTTCCTTTGTTTGACCGTATCCTTTATGGAAAGGGGGTGGGGGGCAAACGGACAGGCATCCGGCTCTGAGAGACAGACAACAAACAGTGTGGCACATAACATCTGGAACAAAGCTATGCTTCAAACACACATTACAGTTTATGTTGTATTAATTTGTCAGACATGATGCAATTCTTCAGACAGTTTAAGATGTCGCAGTAAGAGATAAGTATAAACCAGTTGATGACATGTAGAGTAATTGCTTGTTTCAGTTGAAATAGTTGTCTCACCATGAGTGACATGACCTCATCCAGTCCACTGTGTGGGGTGATGAAATTAGGCGAGTAAAATTCCCTAAAATGATCTAAAATTAGGGTGGAGGATGTGTGACATTACACTGTAATAACACCAACATGGTTGTTCTTAGTTAGCGAGTTAAGTAAAACCTTTTTAAAGTGAGTTAAATGTGTCAGTGGTTTGAGTTTGACCTTATTGGAAGTAGTTTATACAAAAGTAAACTAAATTATATAAAGAGAAAAAGTATTAGATTAGGTCACTTATAACTAGATATTTCTCCAATATTATCCCAATGGAACTAGTCATTTTTCATCAGTACTAAGGAATAATTGACTTAAAATAAACTCATATCTTGCTGAAAAGTTGCTTGTGAGTTAATACACTTGAAATAAGACAAAACTAAGTTATTTGCACTAAACCCAAAATGCTTGGCATAATTTTGTGATTTTGCAGTGTAGAAGTATGAACTTAATTTTATACTCATTGATAGCATCATCCAACAAATTACCATTCATGTTAACTTGTTAACATTTTTTCTTAATTTTAGCATTTTCTATATTCACATCTGTAAGTGGTACAATGCTTGCCATTATGAGAAGGCATCAATCATGTTAAAATTCTTTCTAAATCAATAATGATTAAATAAACTAAAACAAGCGTTGAATTTATTTTATTTTTTTGCACTAAATGTCCAACCATTATAGTCAATTATTTCCTACAAAACTTTCCTTCACATCCCTCAGGAGAGCTGAGAAGTGTAATGATGTGGTTTTGAGTACCTCTGTTTGGAAAACAGGGAGGAGACATTAAGGGGTGGACTGAGGGGCGGACCTGTTGGTCCACGCGCTTATATATTCTAAAGGCTTCCCCCTCTCCTCCTGCCGCTTGTCTGTGAGCTCCAATTTCTGCCCGCTCAGCCTCTCTCTCTCTTTGACTCACAGTCTGTCTCACTGAGTCTCAGCACTCTAGAGCAACCATGCAAACTACCAGGCAAACTGCATACTCCATGCGCTCCTCTACCAGCAGCAGGGCCCCTGCCATGTCCATCACCCGCACCTCCGCTCCCGTCTACAAGGCCCAGTCCATCCATGGCGGTGCTGGCGGCTCCCGCATCAGCGTGTCCTCCAGCTACAGAAGCTCCCTGGGAACCGGGATGGGAGCCGGGACGGGAGGCGGCGCCGGGGCAGGGGGGTTCTCCAGCAGCGTCCAGGTGAGCGGAAACAGCGCAGACATCATGGGCAATGAGAAGTTCGCCATGCAGAACCTGAATGACCGACTGGCGAGCTACCTGGAGACGGTGAGGAACCTGGAGAAGGCCAACCACAAGCTGGAGATAAAGATCAAAGAGGCCCTGGAGAAGAGCGGACCTGACTTCAGAGACTACAGCAAATACCAGCCCATCATTGATGACCTGAGGAAGAAGGTAAGGAGGAAAAGGTGGAGGGATGAAATGGGCAGACATGGGGATGTGTTTATTAAGAAGTGCTGAAAAGAAAATATGTGATGGATTGCTAGAGTGAAAGAGGAGAACCACAATGAGATGTTGGAGAAATGAAGGAGTTGGGATGAAGAAATCAATCAAGACTAAAGAGTACAGTAAAAATTCCAAGATCTAACATTACAAATGTGATAAAACTACTGAACAGCTCTGGTTTCTTATTTCTACAAGCGTCAAGGCATTTTTTAAAAATAAATTCCTACGCTGCATGCCAGAGGGGCCCAAAGTCTCCTCCGGAAACAGTATGGAGGAGGAATGTAACAGCGTCAGTGATCGCACAGACAGGAAACCAAAGTATAACAAAAGTGGAAAAAGTCCAACTTTAAAAGTCAACTTCCAGACCCATTCATTACAGTTTCAACTATCATTTTCTTTCATTGTATCTAGCTGAACAATAGCAGAAAAAAGGCAGATCACACAGAAAAGAGAATGTCAAGAGATGATAATCTCTGAATCTTCTGTGTGCCGGCCTAAGATCTTACTAATAAGTCTGTCACTCAAATGAGTAATGAGCTTGAAGTAGTTGGTTCACAGATGTTTATCTCATATTCTATAAAAATAGATCAAAATGCGTTAGAATGAGTCAAAGGAATTTTTTATCTAATGAAACGATTACATTTGTATTGGCTAGGTTCTTTCAGTATTGGGAAACTCAAAAAGTATGTTTGTTCTAACCCTTTGAGCAGCAGTCCAGAAGCATCAAGGTCAGCAGAAATGGAATTTATTTTTCTTAAACCTGAAGCAAAAATGATATAAAGGGGTTTATCTTTCAAATCACATAACAGGAAATACCTTATTAAAGTGGGTTTGTTTTACAAATGCAAAGGGAGCAAAGTTTATATAAACAAACATTGGGGGGTAAGGGTTGGCTATTTTTTTGTCATGCTTAAAACAGAAAATTGCTCAGTTAGTGCCCTCCCACCTCAGTCTTATCTGAGAAAACAGTGACTGTCACAGCGAAGCTAAACCAGACCAACACACAAAGTCAACTATCCATGGAGAAACCCACATACACGCACAATCACAAGACTGGACAAGCACACACACCCACACATGCACGTGCGCGCGCACACACACACATACACACACACACACACACCCCCACACACGCACACACCCACGCACACACAACCACCAAATCACCACCTGGGTCATGCAAATGTTAACAGGATAGATCCTGCTTTCCGGAGCAGAAGAGCTGCCTGGCAGTTTTTTATTGGCTCATGGACTTTGTCACCTGGATGCCTACCTGCTGTTCATGCCAGCCTTATCAGCCTTACCGTGACTGCTAAAGCAAACCATCTGGTTTTAAAAGTGGTTAACTCTCACTGCCCCTGAATGTACCAACAGGCAGTGACATTTTCTCCCTAATCCCCTTGTAGGTATATGAAATAAGCAAATTTTATGATCCTTTAGTTTAAAGTTGATGTTTTGTTTGATGTGTCAGAATATATTTTTAAGTTTTCAATATTTCAACCAGTACAGTTGTAAAAATGTGTCTCATGTTTAATATTTAGCAGCTTCTGTTGCTACTCCCAGCAGGTATCTAGCCTGGCTTA
The DNA here is from genome assembly GCF_904066995.2 of Poecilia reticulata. Taxonomy (NCBI): domain Eukaryota; kingdom Metazoa; phylum Chordata; class Actinopteri; order Cyprinodontiformes; family Poeciliidae; genus Poecilia; species Poecilia reticulata. The sequence continues at coordinate 4,004,084 of NC_088836.1, forward strand.
CCATAAATGTACAGAACCAGTAAAACCTTTTTTTTTTTACATTACCTTCTAAGCTAAGCTTCTAGTCAGAATACTTTAAGGTTTTAATACTATTTTCAAAAGCAATTATCAAAGAAATATTGCAAGACCATTTAAAAAAATGTGTTGTTTAGCTACTTGAGTGCTGCTACTGCCAGCCGTGGTTTGCTTAAAACAAGCTAGCTTAGCTATTTTCCTACCAATGTTAGTTAAAGCCCTAAGACGTTATTTAGCAATTTTATCTAAGTTAGTTGTAAGTCTCCTCCTAGCATTAGGTTAGCTCCGAGTAGGTGTAATACTTTTTAACTTTAATCAGTCCTTAGGTTGGCTTAGCTTAGCTAGTTTCAGATTAACATTTATGCAAAATGAAAAAGTACCTACAAATCAGATTATTGTGCTGAATAGGATAAGTGGTATCTGGGTTTTTTTTTTTTTTTTTTTTGGAGTCTTATTTCTTTAACTCCAAGATGTATTAAGATTTGTTTTGTTAACATTTTCCAGATTTTTGATGCGACCACCGACAATGCCCGACTGGTTCTCAACATCGACAATGCTCGTCTGGCAGCCGATGACTTCAGAGTAAAGTAAGACCCGCCTGCTATGCTGCTAATATTGTAAAACACAAAGGCAGACATCTGTGGGCACACACCCTGTTTTACTACAGAATGGGTCTGGGTAGTGCAATGAATAAATCCTGTCATGATCTAAGGAGGCAGTTAATTGTTTCGTAGTCATAAATCAGTACCCTTGCATCATAAGCGGTGGAGACGCTACAGTTGTGTCATAGACGTAAGCAAACACAGCTGGCTAGCGGCAGCAGAATTGAATGCTGACCTCGAAAATTTGTGTACATTCAGTACTAAAGAAACAAACACAAAAGAGATTTGATCCTTGACTACATGACAGCGTTCCATAACACAAGATATTCCTGATGACAATTTGTTATCCGATATGCCGTTTGTGGTTGTGCATTTTTCAGATACGAGTCTGAGCTGGCCATTCGTCAGTCTGTGGAGGCCGATATCGTCGGTCTGAGGAAACTCATCGATGACACCAACCTGAGCCGCATGAACCTGGAGAGTGAGATCGAAGCCCTGAAAGAAGAGCTCATCCACCTCAAAAAGAACCATGAAAATGTGAGTTTAAAGCCAACACTATTCTAGTTATGCTACTTGCACTGCACAAACATACTTCAAGTAATACTCCTGAAAACACTTGAGCAAAGGTCCACACCCTTGAGGTATCTGGATAAGTATTTGCAAACAAGCTCATCTTAATAACTCCTGCTGTAGCTATTTACCTACAGCACACAGAGATGTCTTTTGGTCAGCTTATCGGACTGCAGGGCGTTCTTAAAAACAGGCGTGAGAAAACTCCACGTTTAAATACACTAAGACATCTAAAATATCTGTGTGTGAATTCTGTGGGAAGCCACCTCATAAAATTCCTTACAGTCCATACTTGGAAACAGACAGCACCGCAGAATTAAAATGATTGGGATTCGAGCAGAGAAGCCAAAACACAGACATTTGTTTACTGAGGAAAGTATTAAACTAACTATTTACGTACCCAGACAAAGATTTAGATATGGCTCCTGTATATTTATCTGGCCATAGCATATGATTATGGCTTAGAGGAGGCCAGGAGTCACAGACAGGTCATAGTTCACCAGTCATCCATTGTGCTTGCTTTGCAGTATGTTAAATATTGATTTGTTTGTGCATTTTTGAGAAGCCAAACAAGATCAAAAATGAAAATAACTCTTGGTTAAAAGAAATGAAAAAGAAACCAAGCAAAACATAAAACTAGTAGATCTAAAAAAAAAAAAGCCTGGATATTTGCTATTAAAGTGATGTCTGTGTGGTGCATTGCCCTCATGTTTTTGTAGGTATATAATTTTGTTCTTAGTAATCTTCTTACTACATTTAAGCCATTACTAGGTGCCCTGAGGGTAAATATGTTTGATTTAAGCTGGTGTACCTGGATTTCTACTGCAGAAATCTCTAAACTCAGAAAACTCTAATTTTGTAGAAAGAGAAGAAGCAGTACTTGAGTTGTCTTGAGTTGAACAATAAAATCCTGGTGACATTATTAGCCTTGAACGAAGCCTTTCACTTCACCACCTCAGCAGGTGGTAGGTCTTTAGAAGTTCTTGATATTAGCATTTATATTGTGACAATGAATTGGCTATGGGCTACTTGCCACTAAAATCCCACCTGTGTATCTCATACTGACAACAATGAATGCAACTTCAATGTTCTTTGAGGGTTTTTTTGAGTCTGGACTTCATTCAATCTCCTAAAATCTGATTTGATTTGAACTGAAAAACTCTACACTGAACGGAATCTTTCACATTTTCTAAAATACCACTGGAGAATCATAAAACCTTTAATATATTAACCTATTCACAAATATCTGGACTGGAAAATCTAACTGATCCTACAGAGCAGGTACATTACATTCAGGATATTTTGCTTGGTGAATAGTTGAGCAAACAAGAAGGCATAAACTATGGCAAATGGTACTTGTGTAGCGCTTTATCAGGTCAGAGGACTCTGCTTCACACTACATTCAGTCATTCACTCATTTACACACTTATTATGGAAAGTTACCTTGTAGCTACATTGTAGCTCACCATACAACCGCAGGGCCCTTTGACCACCACCAGCAGGCAAAATGGGTGAACTGTCTTCCCCAAGGACACAATGACAAGAAGGACAGAGAGGAGGTTTGAACCATTAATCACTGGAACTCCTATTATCTGAGTCTCCGTCACCTGAATTAGGCATTATATTGTTTGTTAAAAATATAAAGATGTTCAATTTTCCCCGAAATATTGCTAGAATCTTGTCCTATTCACATCAAGTATTGGTTTGTGAGCTGGTCTTATTATTACAGTCCTAGGGTTTACTAATCATACTTGTGTCCATTTTTGTTTCTTTTAGGAAGTCATGGAGCTTCGTAACCAAATAGCCCAGTCTGGTGTTCACGTAGATGTCGACGCTCCAAAGGGTCAAGATCTGGCCCAGATCATGGCAGAAATTAGGGCTAAGTACGAAAAGATGGCAAAGCAGAACCAGGAGGACCTCAAAGTGTGGCATGAATCTCAGGTAAATGGAAAAAAAAAAAAAAGCTGCCTTCACTCAAGAAAGCTTTTCTCCTTTTTTCAATGATGAAGTGATTAACACATCTTTTAATTTCAGATTGTAGAAGTTCAGACACAGGTGACACAGAGCACAGAGGCCCTCAAGGGTGCCCAGACAGAGGTGAACGACTTGCGCAGACAGATACAAACCCTGGAGATTGAACTGGAGTCACAGAAGAGCCTGGTAAGAAGCCTGCAGTCAGCACATACTTCATTTACCTCAACACAAGCTTGTCCTCCCTCACAACAATGTCCAAGTCAGCACACTCTCTTCAGGTTGCTCACCTTTACGTTGTTGACACAAGTTTTAAACTCTGATGATCACCGTCACTGCAGAGTAAGCTGTAAACGTGTAAACCCTTTTAAACCTTTCATTGTCCTTACAGAAAATCTCTCTGGAGGGTACGCTGAGGGACACAGAGTTGCGCTACAACATGGAGGTACAGTCCCTTAATGCTGTTCTCTTGAGCCTGGAGGCGGAGCTCACACAGCTGAGGAACCAGATCCAGCTGCAATCACAGGATTATGAGGCCCTGCTGAACACAAAGATGAAGCTGGAGGCAGAGATTGCAACATACAGGCGGCTGCTGGACGGGGGAGACTTCAAGTGAGTAAAAGTTTTGCGCAAACCTAAAAGTAGGGTCTAAAAACCCTACTTCAACTAATTTGTAGAGACTAACGGCAATTTGATGTTTCCTCTAGGCTTCAGGATGCCTTAGAAGAGCAGAAAATGACCAAGACCAAAGTAATGACCGTCACACAGACCCTGGTGGACGGGAAAGTGGTCTCCTCCAGCACAGAAACGAAGGACCTTTAATCACACAATGCGACTGAAACGCCCAACACTAAAACAAGAAAACAGTTAGCAAAGTATTTGTTTTTATAAATGTATCAAATTTTATAATCAAAGAGATACTCATAAGATCTGAAGCTCTTTGTTAAACTTCACTCCCTGGTCAAACAGTTGTTGCAGAGGCTGATGGAAATTGGATGAGAGGAAAACAAAATCATCCATTATTTATTTAGTCTTGGTTTATTTATGTCATTGTTTGTCATCCTTTAGATGTTTAAAACAGTTCACAAGATTTTGTCAATCTATCAAGAAACAAACAAATTGAGAAAAATGTCAAATTGAAGAGTTCAATTAAAAGCAATTTCAAAACACATGTTTTTGTCTTTGGTTTTCCTTTTTCCCAATTTGGTCTGCCTGCTGCTCTGTGGTGATTAAACATTTCAATAAAGCCCTTTTGAGAAAAATCTGAATGTCAAACTGTGTTATTTCTTCCACACTATCATCAAAGGATCTTTTGCTTGGAGTTACAATTGTAAGCAAACAGCGAAAGTAATAAAAAAAAATGGGCCTCCTAGAGTTTCTGTATGATAAGCATCATATCCTTCACTTTGTTCACTAATGATCTCTGCATTTATGTTCCATAAGAACAATTCTGTGGAGATTCATACTGCAAAAATAAAAATCGCACAATTGCAGGAAGGTTAACTTTTATGAACTTTTAAGCCTCCAAAGTGGAGAACAGACATTTGGGTAACGACGGGCCCTTCGAGCCGTCTGGTGTTGTTTTTGGCCTGTTAGTAGAACGTCCTGCCAGAATAAACTCTTCCACTTTCATTTTGAATAAAAAGGCCCTGCTAGTGCAAATCATGCTAGCCTTGATCTGTTCTCTCCCAAATGAATAGGGCATTCTGTTTCAAGCCAGTTTCTTACAGATGGAAAAAAAGAAAAAACATTTACTAAAGCAACTGATGAATTTACAAGTTGTTCCTCAAATGTGAGTAATTTATTGCTTTCAGATGGTAAAAATACACACATTTGGTACCCTGAACATTATTTGTGGCATTAATTTCGACATGCGAGACTCACTTCCTGTTGTCTCCCAGTTTCCATGGATACAATTTCTTTACTACACATAAAAAGTCAGCACATATTTAGTCTTTTATAGATATATTGCCTGAAAGGGGCAAAGTCTAACAAAGGTAAAAAGGTAATAAAGATAGAAGAGGAGTGGCAGGGCGGAGTACAGGTATTCAGTGATATATATAAGACCCCCAAACACTTCCTTTGTTCTCCACTCTCAGCTGCCAGCTCGTCTGTTCCAACCTGTGTCAATATTCCCTTTGATTGATAGGCAAACTTCTCTCAGCCATGGAGTCTCTGTATAGACGCCAGTCCTCCCAAAATCTTGGGTACTCCAGTGCCTCTGGCAGACCGGCGTCAGGGTATGCCTACAGCGTGAGCGGAGGCGCTGGGGGTCATGGAACCAGGATCTCCACCGCTTCATATTCCACTCGGGTTGGCAGCGGCTTCGGTGGGGGGTACGACTACCAATCCTCTGAGTCAGGCTCTGGAACCTTGGCAATTGGAAATGAAAAGATTGCCATGCAACATCTGAATGACCGTCTTGCCAGCTACCTGGAGACGGTTAGGAATCTAGAGAAGGCCAACAAAAGTCTGGAGATCAAGATCAGGGAGGTTATTGAGAAGAGAGGGCCTTTGGAAGGACGCGACTATAGCAAGTACTATGCCATCATCGCGGAGCTGAAAGGCAAGGTGAGCAAAAAGCTTCATCACAATAACCAATGGATAGCTCACACTTTTATGTAACATTTTAGCCCTCTATACCCATGTAAAACACCTCTTTACATGGGTGTTTTATAAGGTTTACTCAGTAGGTCATTGTTCTGATCAGAAGACACTCCCCAGGCCTCTATCAGATAAATTACTCAAAATGACAGGGTTCTATGTCATAGCACAAAATAACAAAAGCAACATAACACTCCATCCATTCATCTATATATTTTCGGTAAATGTTATTCTGTTTGGTGGAACCTAGCTCCTATAGTCGACAGTCAAGAGAGGAGTTGCATTAAAGGCAGTTCTCCAGTATATCAGTCATCCGGACTGAGCTTTAAGAGCTTCAGTGTTTTATTTTAACAACTGAAGTTAGTTATTATGGCAAGATAACACACCGAAATGTCTATTTAGATGTACTTCATGAGAAACCTTGTAAATGTCTTTTCAGGCTTAGGCAACAGTCAATTGTGGCTAAGTCACTTTACACCTTCTACACTACAAAGGCTCTGGTTATCTGCACTGATTTGTAAACATTTACGACCTCAGTCTGATGATAAACCTTGTGGCAACCAAAGTTTATTGCCTATTATAGGTCAGCGATTGACTCGACATAATTCAGCTACATTTTGTGATGGAAGTTACTTGAAAACTGAAAATACATAAAAATCATTGGAAAAAACAATTCCATTATAAATAAAATAATTTTATTTTCTTCAAACCTTTCAGATCTTTGAAATGCTCAAAGGCAACGCCCATCTTGCAATTGCTGTTGACAATGCACGACTGGCGTCAGATGACTTCAGAGTCAAGTGAGTATTTAATGTTGGTTTCAAAATGAAGGTTTATTCCAGTCATCACGAACCTGTCTGACATAAGGGATGCATTCACAGGATGGAGTATGAGCTGTCCATGAGGCAGACTGTGGAGGCTGACGTTGCCAGACTCAGGAAGCTTCTGGATGACACTAATGTCGCACGTTTGCATCTCGAAGGGGACATTGAGTCTCTAAAAGAAGAGCTGATCACCTTGAAGAAGAACCATGCAGATGTAAGTGCTTTTATGAGTACTGACATGAGAACAACTGTTCAAGGAAAGTTTCTGTTTCAGTTCCATCACTCACGTTCAAAAGAACCAACATTCTTGCCAAATCGCTTGCTTCTTAACTTCTTTGCATAGGATGACCTGTCTAACCTTTCAGGAAATCACTCCCTGACTATTTCCTCCCCAACAGGATGTCGCTGAATTGCGTGGCCAGATTGCACAGGCTGGCGTCCGTGTGGATGTTGATGCTCCTAAAGGCCACGACCTGGCCAGAATAATGGAGGAAATGAGAGAGAAGTATGAGAGGATAGCACTCAAGAACCAGGAAGAACTCAAAGCATGGCATGAATCTCAGGTACAACACAATTAAGCTTTGAAGCTATAAATTGACGTCAGATTTTAAGTTATGAATCATGTATTTCTGAAGTATTACTTGTAGAAACTACATTTATTCTATTTTGTATTAAGATCACAGAGGTGCAGGTCCAGGTGACTGAGAGCTCGACAGCTCTGAAGGAGGCCACGACAACCGTGAGCGAAACTAGGAGGAGACAACAAGCCTTGGACATTGAACTTCAATCTGCGCTCAGTTTGGTAATCACTTTATGGAATCCTCACTCTTATGATGCCATCATGTAATGAGATTTCACATAATATTATTCACATAAGAGAATTTTGAAATAATATTGACAAACTACTGAATGTACAAATGTATTGGACCTACAGTATAAAGGGAGGATATGCTCCTTAAAAAGGTTTTAACAGTTTTGGAAGGTAAACAGAGATCATTTGATCTATTCAAAAAAGTGTCTCTGTCAGATTGTCTGAAACCAGAATTTAACATTTATCTAAATAAAAATTCAAAACTAGGGTGAGAGGTTGTGGTGACTAGCTCCAACCATAAAACTTTTGAGAAATCAAAATACTGATTTTATTACCCAGTGGTACCATTTTAAAGCAAGTTAAATGTTTCACTGCACCAACCAAACCTTAACATGTAATATTCTTCTAATCTAAGCTGAAAAATGTCATTTTCTGACAGAAAGCTGCCTTGGAGGCCACCCTGCGTGACATTGAGATGCGGTATAACATGGAGGTGGAGAAGTACAATACAATCATCCTGAGGCTGCAGGAAGAGCTAGCTAAGATCCGCACCGACATCCAGCAAAACTCAAGAGAGTACGAAAACTTGCTAAACATCAAGGTGAAGCTGGAGGCTGAGATCGGCGAGTACAGGAGGCTGCTGGATGGAGGCGCTGACTTACAGTGAGTATGAAGAAACACAATGGGCAAGATGCAAAAGTGCATCTCCAGGTGCAGGTGATGAAAGCATTGAGTGAATAACCACACAAAACAAGCATTTGTTCACCCCAGACATGATTTTGCATATCTAATCTAATCTAATTTAAATAAGCTTCATGCAAAGACTGATGGAGTACCACTGATAGGGAAAGTAAAGGGGATTATTTTGTGTCAATGCAACATTTCAGATGTTGAATTTTAACAAGGCTGCCTTTACCTTAAAGTATCAAAACATCATATTTAGCTGTAAACTATGACTAACTATTTTTTCACTTCTTTTTCAATCCAACAGACTGGAGGATGCCCTTGAGCAAAAGAAGATGCAGACTAAAGTGGTGACAGTCACTCAGACTCTGGTGGATGGGAAAGTGGTGTCAGAAAGCAAGGATGTTAAATCCAGTGAACAAACCTTGTAATAACCAAAACATCAGAAAGAATAAAACCTGAAAGTAAAAATTGCAAATCATGTGTGTGACTTCTTCGTGGTGCTTTTGATGAGTTTTAAAAGCACAGTGTTGAAAGCACTTTGTGTTACTTTGGGCTGGTCTATCACAAAAAGCAGGACAATGTTTTTGTGTTAAAGATCTAAAAAGCTTAAAGTTCAGACAGAGTTTGGTTGGTAACGAAAATAAATAAAGAAAACTAATTAACATCAAGACAATTATTAGAAAAAAATTGTTATGAATAAAAGAAAAAGTTTCAATGGTCTTTCCCCTTCTTCTGTATGACTTGAACCCTTCCATTCTTTATTTTATGAAATACCTTTTTTAAGAACTACATGTAAAAGCTTTCACTCCCTCATTATACATACATTAAAACATAACATAAACCCTTAGGATGTTCTGGCTGGAATGTAATTTAGCTATGCAGACCAGCGAGGACTGTGTAAATGATTGATTTGAAAGGAGTGGGCATATCTAGAGCATACGTGTCGGTGTTCTCAGGCAGTTAATAAAGCATTTGGCATTCAGTACAAGCAGACATCGCGATTACAGACATGTAACCCATCAACAAGTGCAATTGTATTTGATTTGCATTAACTCCACAGCAACTGGCATCAGTACTGGGACACTGATACCAGTTGCTGAGAGATGGTGCAGGATGACACTGGATATTGGAAAGTGTCTCATAATTACGTCTGCCTGGCAGGAGTACAAACAATGAGTATGTAATGGTTGATGTGGTCTTATTTTGGGTGTCCAGAACCTTCACAAGTTCATACCTATTGTTTCTAATGTTGGGCCATCATAGAGATATGTCTACAGTGAACGTCTTCCATATGTAGATGGACAGTTGGCTATTTTAACTTTTTTTTTATGTGTGCTGTCTAAAAGTAAAATATTGCTTTGAGTTTATTTAAAATATAATGGACTCAGAAAAAAAGTCAGGAGGGAAAAGTTTAAAGGAAAAGGAGATAAGAGGAACGAAAGAAGATTGGAGAAATTACAAGTCAACACTCAAAGTCTTCTTCTACACATGCAGAAAGAGAAAAACATTAAAGCAAGGAACCATAGCAACAAACAACATGCATAAATAATACCAATTATCACTGAAAGCTTAATACACAATGTTTTTAGTGTTAGCTGCAGCTCAGTTGTTACGGCATCAGTGGGCCCTGCCCTCTTTTTCCTTGTAGGGTTCTGCAGTCAGGCCCTGCAGGTGTTGGGTGTTCCTCTGATTGGCGTCCTGCAGCTTTAAAGCTGCTAGGCGTACAGCAGAGGGGAGGCTTTTCCCTTCCCTCTCCTCAGATCCCCACTTGGTTTGGTTTGTATCTTTTGGTTGAGTTTTGTTAGGTTTTGCATTCGCTCATTTCTGGTTATTTATAGATTTTGCTCTAATCTATTTTGGTTTCTTATTTCAGGCATTTCTTTTTTCTTCAGGGTTATTTCTTTCATATAACTTAATAAATTCTTTCTTTTACACATTAAATCCTTGTGTGGTCTCCATTAATGTTGCCCCATCAAACGAGCCTGGTGGACGTAACATTGTGGGGGCTCGTCCCTTCATGGTTGCCATTGTGGGAGCTAATTATGCTTGATTGGCCTCATTGGTGAGTTCAGGTTGCAGTTACATGCCCCTGACTTTGGTTTTCCTGTACTGCAGGTTATTTGGCTAGTTTAAGGAATTTTACCTTACTAGATTTTGGACAATTTTTGATGTTTCATATGTTTGTTGCTGGAGGTCCATGAGGATTTTTGTTGGTAGGGGAGAGAGGATTGTGTTTTGAAAAAAGGTAAGTGCTGTCTGGTATTTATTTGTGGCAACTTCATTTTAGATGACCCTGTTTGTTGTTTTGGTTTGTTATTTTTGGGTTGGACTCTGGGCTGAGGGCACCGCCGTGGTTTGCTGCCTGAGAGGTCTTGGCCTGGAGGGATTTGCTGCCAGCGGTATCTTGGTGCTTAAAGTGACTTGGTTCTTGGAGGAAGGCCTGAAGACTAGGCTAAGGTTAGTCAGGGTTTTTGGCACTTAGTTAGTGGTAGGAAAATGGAGGTTTGCCATTTGTTTGTGCCAGTCATGCACTTCCTTGTGGTTGTTTAAACAATTTGGTATATTTTGACCTGTATTGTTTTTTTTGAAAGTGGGGTTGTTGGGTTAGTTTGGTTTGAGGATGGACGTTGTGAGTTCTTTCTTGTCTTCTCCAACATTAGAAATCTTGGAAAAGCTTACAAAGGAGCAGATTCGTCAAGTAGCTGAACACTTTAAAGTTGATCTTGAAGATGTAAAAGGATTAAGGTTACCTCCGCTAAGAAGTTTTTTAAAAGACGAACTTATAAAACTGAATGTCTTTCCTGTCTCTCTTTCAGATGCTGATGTGACAGATGAAACTTCCCTCGGTTCAGTTTCTTTAACTGGTGCTCCAAATGAATTGTCAAGCTCAACAGTGTCTCAAGCTTCTCAATTAAAGTTTCAGTCGAATAAAACTGAGATGGAAATGCAGTTGGAGTTAGAAAAATTACGACTAGCACATGAGCTTGAGGAGAGAAAATTAGATTTACAGGAAAAGCGGCTAGCACAGGAACAAGAAGAGAAGAGGTTGGCACATGAGTTGGAGGTGAAGAAATTATCTTTGGAAGCTGAGCGCCTGAAGTTGAGGTCTGAGGGCAGGTTAAGTGGTGGATCTGTTAATCTGTCTCAAGGTGGTGATGGGTTTTCTGGACATAACTTGGTTAACATGTTGAAGCTGTTGCCTAAGTTTAATGAAAGAGATCCTGATGTGTTTTTCTCTTTGTTTGAGGACATGGCAGAGGACAATGACTGGAGTGATCTAGATTGCTCCATGCTGCTGCAAAGTGTGCTTGTGGGTAAGGCCCAAGAAGCATACGTTTCATTAACTTCAGCTGAAAGAAAGGTATACACATCTGTTAAAAAAAGCTGTGTTGAAAGCTTATGAACTGGTTCCTGAGCATTACAGGCAACAATTTAGGAGCTGCAGGAAAGCTGAAAAACAGTCAAACACGGATCTGGTCAGAGAACTAAACACCCAGTTTTCTCGTTGGTTATCAGCTGAAGGTGTGGATGATTTTGAATCACTTTGTGACTTGATGGTGTTGGAACAGTTCAAGAACATTATTCCAGAACGGGTGGCTATATATATCAATGAACATAAAGTAAAAACTGCTGCTAAAGCTGCTGTCTTAGCAGACGAGTATGTTCTGACCCATAAAGCTTTGAGGGATTCTAATTTGAAAGGTGACCACAGCCTTAAGGAATTTCATTATGACCGGTTTCCTGGTAAAAATAGATTGGATCATACACTGAGATCTAAAGCAGACTTGGTTTGTAACTATTGTCGCCAGAAGGGACACTGGAAAAATGAGTGTCCTCTGAATATCAAAACTAAATCAAATAGGGGCAAACGGGATCATCGAAAACCTGTGGCTTTAGCCAGTGTTACACAGTTGCATTCAGTGGAGTCTACACCGCTACCTAAAGTTGAAAGTGTAAGACCAACTGTCTTAGCTGCACCACTTGACTTTCAATCTTTTTCAGAGCTGACCGATTCAGATCCCCAGAACTTTGTGAAGGATGTCGGACAAGATTACGCTCCTTTCATCACACATGGGTTTGTTACGCTGAATGGAAGTTCTAATAAAGTGGCTGTAAAGATTCTGCGTGACACCGGAGCATCTGAATCTTTCATCTTGGATTCTATTTTGCCATTTTCTCCATGTTCTGATACTGGTCGTAGTGTCTTAATTAGAGGTATTGGGATGGAAACTTTCTCTGTGCCTCTCCATAGGATCCATTTGCAGTCAGAACTGGTACAAGGAGAAGTGACGATAGGTGTTCGTCCTTCTTTGCCTGTGGAAGGGGTGTCTCTCATTTTAGGAAACAATCTGGCAGGTGGACGTGTGTGGCGAGATGTTGCACCTCCTCTAGTGGTCCGAGCGTCTCCATCTGTTTCCGTGTCAGACAAATGTGCTCAAGACTTCCCTGAGGCGTTTCCAGCTTGTGCAGTAACTCGTGCCATCACTCGTGCTTTGGCTGATAAGGAGGTTGAGTCTGGTAAGCCTAGTTCTGTTGAGAAGACTGCTTGTTTGCCAACTCTTCCTGTTCCTTTGTCACTCAGTGAGTTGATTGCAGCCCAGCAGGAGGACACAACCTTAGCTGTCCTGTTTGACCAAGTCCAGACAGCTGAACAGGACACAAAAACGTCATGTGGGTATTTTCTACAAGCAGATCTGTTGGTACGTAAATGGTTACCCTACAGTGACAGGGATATTGTTGGTCCAATTTATCAAGTTGTTGTTCCAGTCAAGTTCAGAAACCTTGTTTTGAAAACTGCTCATGGAGAATTGTCTGGTCATTTCGGAGTCAATAAAACTTATAATAGAGTTTTACATCATTTTTATTGGCCGCGTCTGAAAAAAGATGTTGCTGCGTTTGTGAAAACCTGTCACACTTGTCAACTAACTGGAAAACCTAATCAGACGTTGAAACCAGCTCCACTTTTTCCAATACCTGCTGCTAATAAGCCTTTTGAACACTTGATCATTGACTGTGTTGGCCCACTGAGTCCTTCAAAGTCCGGATCAGTGTATTTACTGACAGTTATGTGTAAAAGCACTCGTTATCCTGCAGCATATGCTCTGAAAACCATTACAACAAAGTCAGTGGTCAAAGCTTTGTCTAACTTTATTTCAGTGTTTGGAATCCCAAAGACCATTCAGACTGACAGAGGTACCAATTTCACCTCACGCATGTTTGGGGAGATTTTGAAACAACTAGGTGTAGTCCATCAACAGAGCAGTGCCTATCATGCTCAAAGCCAGGGGGCACTAGAGCGTTTTCACCAAACCCTGAAGGCTTTGTTGAGGGCATACTGCACAGAGTTGAGTAGAGACTGGGAAGAAGGTCTGCCTTGGCTACTTCTGGCAGCTCGTGAAGTTGTACAAGAGAGCACAGGGTTCAGTCCAAATGAACTAGTGTTTGGACATCATGTGCGTGGTCCTCTTGCTATTTTAAAAACCAACTTGGAGAGGTCTGAGCCACCATCAAACCTGTTTGACTACATCAATGGTTTTCGTCGCAGACTTTTCTTGGCTGGCAAACTAGCTTCTGAGAATCTGAAAAAGGCTCAGAGGAAAATGAAGCGATGGTTTGACCAGAAAGCTGAAAATAGAGTGTTTCATCCAGGAGATAAGGTGCTTGCCTTACTTCCCATTCAGAGTTCACCGTTTCAAGCAAAGTTTTATGGTCCGTATTCTGTGTTGAGATGGGTGTCACCAAAGGACTATGTGGTTTCTACCCCAGACCGTAAACGACCAACTCAGCTTTGCCTGAGATTTCTGGGGATGGTGGGTTACTATAGAAACTTTTGTGAGAACTTTTCTACTGTAGTGGCTCCATTAACAGACCTATTGAAGGCTAAAGTCCAGTTTAGGTGGTCCTCAGCTTGTCAGAAGGCATTTGAAAATGTCAAGTTTCTCTTGAGCACTGCACCAGTCTTGTCTGCTCCAAGATTAGACCGGCCATTCCAGGTACAGGTTGACGCAAGTCAAGTGGGTGCAGGAGCCATTTTGTTGCAGACTGACGAAGGAGGAATTGACCATCCAGTGTGTTTCTTTTCTAGGAAGTTCAATCAACATCAACTTAATTATTCGACCATTGAGAAAGAGGCCTTGGCCCTTATTTGGGCCCTGCAGCACTTTGATGTGTATGTGGGTGGGGGTGCATTTCCTGTTGTGGTATATTCAGATCATAACCCTTTGACCTTTTTGCACTCTTTACAGAGCCCCAATCAGCGGTTGATGCGATGGGCCTTATTTCTACAGCCTTACAACCTTGAAATTCGGCACATTCGAGGCACTGAAAATGTGCTGGCTGATGCATTGTCTCGTGCCATTGATGGACCAGACTAGCAGGAAAAAATGTCTACAGAGGTCCTAGTGGGAACCTCTGTTTTAAGGGGGAAGGTGTTACGGCATCAGTGGGCCCTGCCCTCTTTTTCCTTGTAGGGTTCTGCAGTCAGGCCCTGCAGGTGTTGGGTGTTCCTCTGATTGGCGTCCTGCAGCTTTAAAGCTGCTAGGCGTACAGCAGAGGGGAGGCTTTTCCCTTCCCTCTCCTCAGATCCCCACTTGGTTTGGTTTGTATCTTTTGGTTGAGTTTTGTTAGGTTTTGCATTCGCTCATTTCTGGTTATTTATAGATTTTGCTCTAATCTATTTTGGTTTCTTATTTCAGGCATTTCTTTTTTCTTCAGGGTTATTTCTTTCATATAACTTAATAAATTCTTTCTTTTACACATTAAATCCTTGTGTGGTCTCCATTAATGTTGCCCCATCAAACGAGCCTGGTGGACGTAACATCAGTGTAGAGTGAATCTGGAAAACACCTGAATCCAAACACCTCTGACTATTCAAGATGTATCCATTATTTTTCTGTGCCGTTTCCCAAATGTAGAAGTTAAGTTGGGTGAATGAGGAAAGTATCTTCATTTCTTAAAAATGTCATGTGAACTGAATACTTGAATCGCTGAAGTCAACACAAACTAAGCAACAAGAATGAGGATGCAAGAAGGAATGTCCACTCCATACACCCTAATTGGTTTTTGGTGCCCTTCCCTTTCCTTCTACACATCTAAGTCAACACCGACTTCAGGAAATTCTTTCTACTTCTGAGAAATTCCCTCTGACCTCTGGTACTATGCCTTGTCTGATTATCGACCAACACCCTTTACTCCCATGCCATGCTGGTGGCGGTCAGTGAGGTCTTGTTTGTCGCTTTCTGTTTATTTGAGTTTATATCAGTCAGTCTAAACCCCCGTGAACCGTCCAAAACAAATAACCCCTTTTCAGCCTCAGCTGAATCAAGACATAAATAACCCTGGGTGCGAGCCTCAGCTGTTCATGCAGATGAAGAGAAACAGGGACAATTTATTGGCTGGGAACATGTTTGGATAGAAGATGATGACTATACTTACAAACTACTGCACTTAGTCTTCTGCTAATCACTTACTTTTCCAGTTCCAGTTGGGTAAAGTATTTGTGGCTGTACACTATAGGGAGACCTTAAAGCAGCTCCACCTAATGCCGTTATGGGAATGATCATAAAGCTGTCTTTTCTGATTATCTAAATGACTTTTAGTGGGCTCTGTTATCACATGAATCCATATGCTTTATATTATGGTCTCCCAATAAGATGCTGTTGATGCAAAACTGAAAAGAGAGGAATTTCATGCTGGAGAGATGAGGGGTTTGTTAGGGGCAGGAGGAGAAAAACAAAGTACAGATCTCTATGCAAGCCTGGTACCCTCAGTGGGCCTCAAAGGGAGCTTTTCCCTTTCTATTCTGCAGAGAGGGTGGATTTGCTTCAGGCAGTAACTCCCTTTATGTCTTAAACTTGATCCAAAGAAAAAAAGGTCATTATGATTCCATGCACGTTTTTTCTCCTCAGTGAATTAAATCATTGTTAAGTACATAAAGGTCCATGCTTTTACTAGTTCTATCCCAAAGCGAGGCCTTGCATTTTTTTCGACCCCAGGAACCATTTTTGAGACTTGATTGAAGTAGTTCCCCAACTTTTTTGTGTCTGCATCTCAGGAACTACATAGTTCAACTCCACTTAAAGGGCCTTTTGTTTACTGGATGTTTGAGGTTGGAGTAAAACTATCTGATTCCTACAAAACACGTAACAATACATGAATGACTTGTTTGAATCCTGGTTTGAAAGTGGCTTCAGAAGAGGCTCTTGACTTTTCTTACTTCATTCTCATTTTACTTCCTGGTGGTTTTTAAAACCCTACATTAATCTAGTTATTCACATTGGTGTTTTGGAGCTTGGTGCTTCTGTAGTTTTCTCTAGGTACTCGTTTCTTCCCAAAGTCAAAAAACATGTCAGGTAGATAAGGCTGTACCTCTTGCCATTCTGCAGTTTTATAGCACAATCAAGTAACTACGTTATTGTCAGTTATTATGAAAGTGATAAATCAACGCAACACTTCAGGTATGGCTTTTTTTCATGAGGGAATAACATTATAATGTGGTATATAGTTAACAAGTCCATTGGCCTATCTCATGAAATGTCAATAAAATATGTTAAAAGGTTTTAATATGCAGTAGTGGGAAAAATATTCAAGAGGGATTACTTTTAAGACCATGCACAAATTTTTGCATTGCATCACTTTTCAGTGTCAGCGCATATCATTGTGTACAGGCACACTAAAGCTATTCTTCAAGTAACAATATCAGTAAATGTGTAACTGGTTCAGGAATGAGATGACGTTGCTCTGAGATAAATCCTCCCCACCGGTCTCCCACACAGAGAAAAAATGTTTCAAACTGATTTAAACTGACAATCTATAAGAATGGCGACACCGATAAATGGTGCAGACACACACACACACACACACACACACACACACACACACACACACACACACACACACACACACACACAAAGTGAGGTTAAACACAGATGAACTCCACATATCTTTGTTGCAGTTGAATTGCATCAGCCAGACTGCAGCTTTCATGAGCCGTCATTCACAAAAACCTTGTAATTAATGTTAACAAGAACAGCCTGGTGGTTGTTATCACACAAGTCAAGAGTTAATGTAAACTGTTTGAGAACTTTCTCCAAGCCACATATGAGTCAATCTTAGCAGGTCAGGGACCTGCGATAAAAAAGAAGAAGAAAAAAAAAATGTTTTAAATCCCTCTTCCTTTTCGCAATAAAACAGTTCCATCACATACAAACAATGAATCATCTCCCACTTTCACACACAGAAAACGTCCTGTGATTCCCTCTGCCCCACACATCTGGAGGGTGTGTCCAGTCCAGTCAGTTATCCAGTGCTCCCAGTTCACTAAGCCTCCTCCCAGTGAGGCCAAAACAAGGAAATAATGGGTTGCAGAATGGAGGCACTGCACAGCACTGGGGAAAGCATTTGCCGTCTTGCACATTTCGACTGTTTCAGTTAAGTTAACCTGTTCTCAGGTTAACTTAACAGATGGTCATGCACACAGTGACGATGGCAAGCTACTGGAGAAGTCTGACATAGGCAGAAGAAGTTGTGAACAATGATGTCAATTTTCTGTGCTGTTTTTAGAATTGTATTCTGTCTGTAGTTTTAGCAATGGCAACCAATGAACTGAACGAAGCGTGTTGGCTACATTTCCAAATACTGAAGTTTGAGATAGTCACAAGTGGACGTATTGGTCTTCTTTAGATCATTGTCCTGCTTGAGACAATCCCATCATACCATCCCCACCATGTTTGACAATTGCTGTGTTGTTAATTTACCAAAATGCACACTCTTCCAAAAGTTCCACTTCTCAGAAGCATACAAATATTTTCTGAAAAAGTAAAAGATGTTTCCTGTCAAACTGGAGTCAGACCAGCCATGGGAACTCTCCTATGGATGCCTGGTCTCTTTCGTATTGTTGAAACATGAACTCTGACCTTAATCAAACCAAGTCTAAGTCAATCTAGATGATGGGAATTACTTTTTTACAGTTCTGCATGTGTGTAGGAATAAAGTGGAGATCAAGAGAAACAAGAAAGAGTGAAGAGATGAAAGCTGCTGGAGATTTTGACGTTTACTACCAGAACAAACACTTCATGCTGGAAACATGTGAAACAGACAGGACACAGGAAGTGGTCCTAATCAAACCCTGAAATCAAAATCCAAACAGCGACGAGTTAATGTTTTACTAAAACAGTGAATCATCCAATAAAGTGAGACTGTCAAGCAGTGATGGCTCAATAAATTTAACTGGAAATTACATCTGAGAAGAAACACGTTTTCCCTTCTGTTGATCTGCCGGTGTGTTTGATGCTATGGATGGGAAATGACTACAAAGGGGCAAAGGGACCAGGAGGGCAAGAAGATAACAGGCAGGGGAAGAGAAAAGGTGAAAGGGTGAATGACATATGAACAGAGGCAAAAAACTGGTGGGAGAACAGAGAGCAGAAGAGGTGAAGAAGGAGGAGCAGAAGGGAGATTAAGTAAGACCAGAATTGGGAACACAGCCATCATGCAGCCACCGTTTGCTCCCTCCCCTAAACCCTACTTCTCCATTTTTCCAGAGCTGCTCCGTGGGGAGCGAGCTGGAAATTCAGGGCTCGCTTCCCAAACTGAAAGGCTTCATTGGCTGAAGTTGTTGAGTTGACTCATTCGTCTGGTTTCTGTGGAAACTAACCAAAAGAACTTGTTGACCAGAGAGCTGCGCGCCACACACCCAAAGGAGTACGATGATTGCCGCCTATGCTGTACTAAAAATACAGCGGTGAGGCTCTCTCTGGTGCACTTTCATCCCGCATAGGCCAGCTCCTGCAGAAAGAGCCTCCGCAGCAGAGTTCATCAGGTTAAAGGCATCCAGAGTCCATTGTTTCTCCTTTCAGAGGCCTTAATCTTGTTATCCGAAGCAGTTTCAATAACCTTGACATTCCTTAAATGAATAAACCGCTCACATTCCAGAGCAGAGGGTAAATGATTGAAAGTGCAAGTGAGACACAGCAGCTCTGTTCTTGGCTGAAACATATTAAACTACATGAGCTCGTTCAGATGGTTTTCACACTAAACTTTAAAGTTTTGACAAGAAATCTTTTTACAAATGTGCATGTACTATGTCTTATTGTAAGAATAAAGTAACTCTTGGTGAATGAAAACCATGTGGAACGCAAAAAAACTACAGAGCAAATCCTTCTTTGGCTTTAGTTTAAAAGCGACCATTCTATGTTTTGACATGTTTAAAATCAGATTGACTAAGAGTACACTGCCTATCATTAAAAACACATTTTACAATTACTTCAGATACAGAAAAATGCCATTTCAAGACCTCTAATCAGCAGTGCTTTGGAAAAGCATTCAGCCCTCTTGAACTTTCTTACTTTTTATGTCAAACCCACAAAATTCATTGTATTTTATTGGAATCTTATATAACAGGCCAACATAAAGCAATGCATAATTGTTGACAGGTACATGGTTTCAAATTTCTTTTAAAAATTAAAAAAGCGTGGAGGCCATTTGTCCTCATTGTATTCTCTTATTGGACATTTAGGGTGTTTCTCCCACTGGAAGAGAAACTTCCACCCTAGTCTTTTGTAGGTTTTCTTCTGGGATGAAACGAGATAAGTTTGGTCAGAAATAAAAGATCGGTCCTTACAATGGTCCTTCAGGGCCTCCTTATTTAACAATTGTCTAATAACACCAGGTATTTTCCTAAAACCTGCTATAGACCGTTTGACTGTGACATCACGCTCTTAAGAAAACAGCCCACTCTGCCATGACAGACATCAACATATACTGAGTGTACATTAACTTCTATAAAGTTTGTCATAAAACAGACAGTAGGTAGGATAATATCTCTGTCATTTAGTTGATTCACTGTAAAAATGATCATAGGGTGCACAAACAGACAAGGATGCAAACCCAACTTGACATTTTATAGTAAACCTTTTGATCAAGAACGACGATGATGATGGAAAGCAGCCATCAATCCTAAGGACTGGCAGCCCTTGGTATATTTGATACACTGTGAACACTTTACAAGAAGAAGAAATTTACATCATATACTTAAGTTAGTAAGCTCAGTAAGATGCAATCAAATATAGCATGATGATGAAGGTATAATCATCAGTAACCATGGAGAAGATGACCCACCACCATGTAGCCTAGCATGTTCGAAAAAGACTTTTGTTCTCTTTTAAGTCTTCTCTAGTGTAAGAAGAAAATAAAATTATGACATAGTGATATGTGGCATAAATTCAGGCAAAGACAGCAATTTGATCAACTCCACAAACACGTCAGGAGGGAGACGGTATGAGGCGTTTGTAGCCAATCACAGTCTTCTATTACACACTTTTTAGCCCTTACTAAACAAACTGCCACAAAATGTACTTTGTTCTCCAGTTAATTGTATGTAGTTTATACATTTCTGATGATTGTGTGAAAAGGTGTTCTGGTGAGCATTCTAGTAAAATGGTAAGACGGTTTTTATGCCCATAATAAAAAAAGAAAATAAATACATATTTTCTTGAAGAAATAAGAACATATTTAACATATAATAACATTTGTCTCAAAGTACATTCAGCAGGGATTTTGCTTCCCTATTAATTATCGTTTCCAAATCTATAATCCACTTACTGTTGGGTGCTATTAGAGAGGAGGGGAGCTCTAATTATAGGGATTGTTTGGGAATTTTATTTTTGTTGAGAGGAATTCCATCACAGGAAAAGGAGGGTCTGTGTTTAACAGAGCTCTAAAAGTTCCACTGAAACTGTCATAACACCATCTCCCGGTAGGAGTGACACGCAATCATATTCACACAGTTCAAAGACACAAGCCAGGGGGTTCACATCATTTAATCTCCAGTTCTTTGCTCTCGTGTGAAAAGGTCTGTGTAACATAATCTTAACAAAGCTTTGGCTGGTTTCCCAATGTGAAACGCAAGTCCGTGTAATTGAGGTATAGAGTGAGAACGAGGAGCCAAGAGAATTTATCTCTAGAGGTTAGATGTGAACCAGTCTGATTTACGACAGAAAATAAATCTCTGGTTAATATTTTGTGGTGTCTCGTATGGTAATTATTTCATGCATTACGTTTCCATGTAAAGGGGATATGACAGATCTCTCTTAAAAGTCTGTGAAAGGAGATAAGAACACTGGTTCATTTCCCACAATAACCAGCCCATTTATGTTTTTCTATAAACACTGTTTTTAATTTGTATTCACAGCCAAAATTTAATTGAGGCAAGGTTATCCATGTCCACCACAAACAAATTGTGTGCAGCTCAAATTTTAAATGAACCACAACCCTGTATCTTTAGGGTTAAATGTGTTTGTCTAAATCTCAATAGTGTCAATAAGGCGTTCTTAGTGCCAGAGATGTCTGCCTTTTTTCCCTGTGTTTTCACAAATAGAATAAAAAATTGCATTTTAAGAAGCTCTGTTCAATAAATAGTATAACAGCTCAGGTCTGAATAGTTTATATTTTTAACTAAAATTTGTCAAATGCATTCCAGACACAGTGAAAAAAAACATTTAACCATTAGTTGCACATGAGATTCCAACTTCTGCACCATTAGCTGCAGAGTGCTGCCATTTTTTCTGACTGACTTAAATACATAAACAATAGAAAACCATCTTTTTAGCTGTCATGCAACTAGTTAATGAGATTCCATCCTGGGCAGTGAGTCATATTTTCCATAAAGGCAGTTATAACATTCTGTGAGACATTCTCTGTAACCCCAAGAGATAGTTGTGTGTGAAGATCCCTGTAGATAAGCAACTTCTAAAACATTTAGGGCAGCTAGTCTGAAGCATGTTTTCACATTCAAAGCCCCTTCCATCCCTTTCTAACTCCATTCTGCTGCTTGGTTTGAAATGAAACCTTTATCACATCTAGATGGTCAAAGCACTGAATTACTGCCATGTGAGTGTCTGATTCACAGTTTGCGCTAAAAAGCAATTGAAGAGGTGTACCTAATCAAACAGCCAGTGGGTGCATGTAAGGACTTTTAGGCTACGTTCACAACGCAGGCTTTAATGCTCAATTCCTATTCTTGTGAAATTCGATGGAGTTTTTTTTATGTGGTCGTTCACATTTCCAAATATATGCGACTTGTATGTGATCTACAGTGTGAACTGCAAATGACCCGAAATTGTCCCGCATAAACAGTAGAGGGCGCAGTGATGTCATAGGTCAGAGGGGGCGCCGTGCCATTGCAGGGGGGGTGCAGGAAGCCGTCTGGATGGAAAAAAAAAGAAAAACATGAACGCTGTATGCACTGGGTTTTTACCTTAGAATGGCCAACTCTCTGTTATTCCTAAGTCAATTTGATACAGTAGGGGCTTCCACACTTAACATATCTGTGTCCTCTGTTACTTTTATCAGCAGTTAAAAACGGTTTCATCCGCTATTAACATGTGGTAACCTGTTTTTCCGAGCCACTTTTAAACGCAACATGAGCGCTACGACACTCGCGCTGGGTTTACACCTGTGGGGCAGTGAAGGAGACCTGCTGCTGGTGTGCAGAGCGATGAAGGTGTGTGTTAGAATCATGGCAGCAAACCAGCAAAAACGCAAAGAACCTTTCACAGTTTTTCCCCCAAACTAACCGACTGAGTTGCGTAAAGTTGCTGGATGCAGGTAATGTTAGCTAAAAGATGATTAGCTAGCTAATATCAATACAGCACCTTAAGCTTAACAAGTAGTCTGTAGGCTACCGATGTTGTCTATGTTCAGCTACGTACATTCATTTTGCCCCCAAAAAAGCAGGAGAAAAAGTTTGGGAACCACTGGGGGGACGCAGAAGAAAAAGTATGGGAACCACTGTCATAGGTAATGAGCAAGCTCAGTGTTTTGCCAACAGCAATAAAAATAAAAAAAAAAGAAGTGCTCAGTGTTTGCAGAAGAAAACGTGAATGCTAACGTTGGAGCGCATCTTACAATAGTTGTCCGAGTGGAGTCAGCACATTAACAACGTAGCTCCTCATTATGGTCCGCCATGTTTGTTTTTATTCTCTCTTGCGCGTAACAGAATGCAGAATAGTGATGATCATAGAACATGTTGTTTGTCATGTATGACATTCAGATCAGATTAATGTGAAGATCTACTGAAATGTTTGAACTGTTTGTCAGCTAATTGGTTTTAACTGATTATTTAAGAGGAACCCAGACTTTCTATGTCCTCTCTGTGCTTCTGTGTCAATGATGTTCATAGATGTATAATAGGACCTCCCCAGTTTTTCTGGCTTTTTCCCACAGTTTAAAACATGTATGGTAGTTCAACTGGCTTAACTATAAGAGCACCGTGTTCTGAGGTATTAAAAGCACAACCTGTATTTATGTCAGCAATTTCTGATCTTTTCTGTTATTCAGAGGAAAACTAACAGCCTCCTTTTCCAACAACTCACTGGTTGTTGTTGTTCCCAGTGAAAAGTCCTCAGACTTGGCATAGAACTGTCCACCTTCCTTTCATAGTTTATACTGTTCCTTTTCTTGTTTATTTTCAGATAAAAATAAGGTAGCCAAGGGCTTGAGAGACATCATTACTTATGCTCTCTCTTAGGGTTTTAAATGTCTATGTGGGGACCAGGATAAAGACGCTAGGAGAAAACAGCAGTTAATCTTCTCAATAAAACCTCATTGTGTTTTTACCAGTACATTTGCATTTCATTCACAATAGCATGGAGATTCTCCCAGCCTGACCTCATTTCCCTGGTAACAATGTAAAAGAAGCTGTCAGATGGTGTGTTAAGAACAGCAGCAGTAACACCGAATAAAATGGTTTCATTTGTTTTTGTGATCCGAATAGTAATTAGTGAGAAAGCAGTAACTGCATGAAACAAAAAGCCCATGTAGTTGAGCTCTACAGTTTTTAGCCAATGTATATTAAAAAAAATACATTCAATACTGATATTATTGGTGAATACTGTCAAATCCAAATCTACATTTCCCTCCCTCCACTCTCTCATATCAGCTCTCTTCAGTCATTAGTATCTAGGGTCATGTGGCCATTTACTGCAGTGAGACTACATCCAGCAACCTAAACATTATATTTGAAACCAAAGCGAGAATTTTGAATAAAATTGTTTTATTTCAACAAGATATTTCAGGTACATCCATAAATTATAGCAACATCTTATTACCGAAATGTACTTGAAAAGTAAGAAAAAACAAGAATTGCATACAGAACATCTTACTTGTCTCCTTTGAAAAGTTGTCTTTCAGAGGAACATGTCACAAAAAAGGTGTTTTCTGGGTGTATGAAAGCTTCCCGACAGTGCTAACAGTATCTGATGTCAAGTCAGGACCTTTCCCATAATCTCAATCTTAACAAGCTGGGACAAAACCGTCACAGTTCTGTTCACACCAGTCATGCAGGAAAGATTCCCAACTCCCATCTTTTTAATTCTCTGCTCAGTTATTTAATATCTGGATGCTTCTAATCAAGAATGTCTCCAAAAAGCACAGAAAGAAAGGTTTTCTTATGCAATCTGATCGTCGTTTCAACCTAAACCAGGGGTCAGCAACCTTCTCCATTCAAAGAGCCACTTTTGATTCTGCTGCTACATAATAAAACTCACTGAAAGCCACAAAATAAGTTTTGTAAATATGTAATCAATAAAATGTTTATTATAAAATGAAGCAAAAATGTTTTTATCCATTTTTCTATAAACATGGAAAACAAAGGAAGACAGGCAGCATAGATTGAAGCTAGTTACTTTTTTGTAGATATATTTAGATTTTGCATAAGAAGTTATTTAAAAACTCCTAAAATAACAATTTTGTTCTTGTGTCCATAATCAAAGACATTTCCTTTATGGTTTCTGAAGAGCTACATGTGTCTCTGAAGCTACAGGTTGCACACCAAACCACAGCTGCACCTGTAACCCTCATTGCAAACTAGATTTAGTAGCAAAATTCTTAATTTTCACAGAAGCTTAATAGTTTAAGACATAATACTTCTTCAACATTAAATCCTATCTGCAGGAACTACAGCAGTCTCTAAATTCTTAGAGACAAAAACACCTACAATACATGGACTCGAGACTCTGACATCTACCAGCAAGCTGCAAAATATCATTAGGTCAAGGGAATTTTCCAAAAGGTTGCACAACAAGGTGGAAGATAGCAAAGGCCCTGAATATTCCAGAAGATACTACTGGAACCGAAGCTGTTCAATAGTTTACAGTTGAGGAACAATGGCTATGTGCTCAGAGGTAGCTGTAAAGAGCTGACCTGTTAGTGAAAAGGCAGGAGGCCAGTAACCCTCAACTGAAAGCAAAAGGCCTATAGACATGTTGCATGTTATTGTTTATATCTGGAAATTTTGCACATGCGCACAATGTTAGATGGCAAAATATGACTCCTTTACTTTCTATTCATAGCCGTGTTGCCGCAGTAGGACAATCCCCTCAACAAAATGAAACCTTAAGATGTAGGTATTCTTGATTTAATAGAGTGCGCCACAGACAAGGGAAAAATTATGTAGAAAAACTGTTGAAGAATAACTGAAAACCACTCATATTCTTCTTTTTAGCTCCATCTCTGTATCGGCTACATTTCACACAGACCTGTTGCCACAGGAACTGACAATTGCTCCACAAATGTATTAGGATTCAACACCAAAAGACATGCAAACATTTCCCACACAAAGAACAAAACATTTAGTCCATTACTGTACTGTGTTTTTAGGCTTGATGTCTATTTTGTGATTATTAAGTGATCGTCTGAAGACAGCGTGATTGATTAGTTAAACTACCTGCCCTACTGATGATGTCACAGTTGGTGTGTAGGTCGCCTTTTTTTGTTTAACTGAACTGAAACACATCGAATTGCACAGCACATCTATGTTAACGTTGTCAAAGTCAAGATAGCGTAACTAGCCTACTTCCGTCATATTTTTGTTTTAATTAAAACATTTCACTGACCTGTGAATCTTGTTATCTAGTCATCAGTGTTGACAGAAGCAAAGTACTGCATCGTTTTTTCATTTATATTTCACACATACATTTAAGCGTTAGCTATTTATGTCGATAACTTGACAGCTAAAACCAACGATAGTCATCATCAGCAAACGGTTTTTTGCCCTCCAGCAGGGAGCCAGGACTGCTTCAATGACAATCAGCTTCAATTTGTTCATAAATATGTAAAACAAAGAAGTTTTGGTGGTCTTGTCTGTGCCATAATGAATCAAAACTGTTACTTTAGAGGCCTCTGAATCAGAAGTATCAACAGGGATTAGAGATAGGGAAGGGGTAGAATGATGAAGCCGTCGCTGGAAAAACACTTGCCTATAGTCACGTAAGGTGGTGACTCAGTGAGGCTACATGGCTGCTCTGCTTCCCCTGGCACTGGAAACCTGCAGTGATTGGAGAGCAATACGAGAAGGTTCAGGCTTGGACATTATGGGACCCTTAAACAGGACGATAATTCCAACGGGGTCTCAATGTTCAGACTTGTTTCAGGTGAAGATGTTAGTCATTTATGCAGCAAATCGTGACTGCCAAAGAAATCTCTTCTAAGTACTAAAGATTCTTCTCATGCAGGGTTATGATGATGAGCTGTTTGAATACAGATGCTAGATTAAAAATTTGTTCAATAAAACCTAGTTTTCTGTTGGAACTGATTAATTTTAGGTGCAAATATTTTATATACCAAAAGAAGTCTTGCCCTTTTCCCTATTCTTTACCACACACATCCTCTCAGGTGGATGTGTTGTACCCAAGGGAGCCACTTTTAGAGCACATTTACAGACAGGAAGGAGGTCAGTTTGTTCTTTTCTTCTCTTAAGCACTACAGGATGTGCTGCTGGATTTCAACAAGTGCTACTGGGCGACACTTTTGTAGAGATGATGACAGAGAGCTTAAAAAAAAGTTGGTTCCTGTAGCTATTTATTGATTCAAGACATGAACACATCTCTCCCCCTGGTGTCTGCAAAGCAACACTGAAACACTGAAGAAACTCTGGGCATATCTGCTTGCCAAAGACATTATGCAATACAAGGGAAAACAAATGAAATTGTTGATGTCATGCTTCAGGAAAGTGAAATCCCCCGTTTCATAAATCGATATTTAATCGTAGGGGTATAAACTCTTTCCTTGATCTTTATCGTTCAAACAATCCCTCTCAGACTGCTACTGGATGCCAAACAGTTTTCCAGTGCAAGGTCAGGCAGTAGTAATGCAGCCTACGTAGTTCTTCCTCGTGGTTTGCTTATTGGGCCTCAGTTTGCTGTGATATGACCAAAAAAGGATTTTCAGCGCTCTCTGCTGCTGGGAAATCAGGCTTTATCTTTCACCCCACATGGGGTCAGTCGGTAGCAAAATACAGCTAAAGATCCTTGTGGTTGGAAACAAGCCTGACAAATGAGAGAAGAGGAAGAGAAAACTACAGAAAACTATGAATTAGGATGGCCTGTGAAAGTTGGAAAAGGAATAGATTGCAGCCCTTTGGATTATGTAATGATTAACCAGCCCACCTGATACAAGGGAGTGAGTTAAAGAAGGTTTGTGGGAGCAGAAAATACAGCCAGTCATTCTGTCAAACATTTTTAGCTCTCGAAATCACCATGACACGACAACTATAGTTGATGAAAGCGAACTTTCTAGAACTTATGAACTTAGCTCAACACCAGGTGGAGGTCTTATTGAACCATTTTGTAATTATACACTGCAAAAGATTGTGTTGAGCTGAGAAATTAAAATGAGAGTGGACAGCCAGATCACAGCTTTAAAGCATCTAGCTGTCAGGTTTGGCCAAGAAGCTGTGTTCTTATGCAAGTCGGCTACAAATCAAAAACAAACAAAAATGGTTCCTGTGGACTTTTGGACCAGATCTGTGCCTCTGGACACAGAAGTGACTGAGTCGATGAGAGGAAGACTCCCGCAGTGATCTCATTTTAAAGGCATTCTGGGTCAGGTCAACAAACAGAAAATGACCCCTGGATGTTTTGCCTTCACTTTAGATAATCTTGCTGCTGTGTTCAATTTAGCATACAGCATAAGACTTCCTTATATGAGGAGAGAGTGAAGTCCAACTCTGTGACAGTGCGAAGGTAATCATCTGTAAATTAGTTCCCTACTAGCACAAAATATTACTCAGCTGACATTTTAACTACTTTCCTGATTTGTAGTAACAGACTGTGTGTCTCTTTCACACCAAAATCTTTTGAGGAAGCGCAAACCTGATGTATAACTGATATGTGTTAAGAAATAAAGAAGTGAAGCAGCTGAAAAAAAACTATATACAAATAATAATCTAACCTTTGGCTGTTTTTAGTTCCAGTGTATATTCCTTTTTGAGCAGCCTGAATATTTTGCCTCTAAATGGTCAGGTACTGTTTGCTAATGAGGCTAGCTACTCTTAGCTAACTGGTAGCATTTATTTGCTAAACAAAACGTTGTCTCCTAGAGTTTGAAAGACTTCTTTTAGAGACTAAAGATTCTCATGTCATTCTTTCATTTATTTCACTATTTCATGAATGTCCTACAGACAGAATAATTAAATTCCAATACGGGACTGAGCTACTCCAAAACAAAATGCATTGACCTAAGCGTTCAACCCAAATCGTTTTGGGCTCAAACTATTAATCCCTCAAATCTGAATGAAGGAAACAGAGGCTGATAATGCTGACTAACCCCAAAGCGAGAAGCGCTGTCTCCTGACTCCAGACTCAACAAAAGTCCAGACCAAGCCTGAGCATGCCAGACATAAAACAGAGACAAGTCAAACAAACGAAGGATGTTACATGAAATTAGACAAGTGTCTCCTCTGGCAATAGTCAAGGATTTTCTGAATATATTTGAAGCATTTATATATGTGACATTATTAGTATGAGAATGTGTCTGTCAAGGATTTCGTAACATGATCCTAAGAGAACTTAAGAAATATTTTGAATAATGATATCATCTAGTACAAGCCTGTGCTTTGCTCTCCATTACATCTGATACCAGGATCTTCTGGAGTGTATGTGATGTAATACAAAAACATAGCAACAGAAAAAAGCTGTAAAAATACTTAACTGAACCTAATTTAGCGTGGTGGGTTTCAGAAACCCCATCACATTTTTTAATTGTTTTTAAAGATGTAAGAATCTGGTCTCATACCAAAGAATGAATAAATGCAATGGTATGAATCCTTTACTCCCTCTTAATAATCCCTTTCTGCTTCCAGAGTGGAGTCAGAGCCAAAGTGTCATTTCCATGAGTGGGGGCAGCAGCTCTGGGAAAACTCATGACATCTGTTCTGCTGCCAAGTTTCTTTCGGAAAGAAAAAGATGGAGGGATGAAGGGAGTATGTTTGGGAAAGTGTTGAGATAAGCAAAGATGTAATTATGCTAGTGGCTAATTAAAATGAGTCAGCTTTCCACTTCGTGTGGTACATAATGACAAGACAAACGAAGCGTGTTTCTGGAGGGAATTACAGTGATGATGCTAAGATCATAATGGCACAACATTATGTCATAGCATGAGAAACTTTGAATGCTTTGTATGTTTTAAAGGGGCAGTACAGTCACAAAGCCGTTTTATAGGATAATCAACCTTCAGTTGTTAAAAAAATTAACATTATATATATATATATATATATATATATATATATATATAATATAAAGTAAAAACCTCATCACATCGCTCCTCCATTAACCTTTGAGCGAGATATAAGTATCAACCTCCCCATGTCATGTTTCTGGCCCGTCTGCCTGCTATGTTTCTCTCCTCTGTACTCCTCATCAAGCTCATCTGGTTCACCTGCATGCTGCTGCGCTGGAGCACAATCAGGCTCATGTCTTCCACCTGTTCTCCAGCAGTTATATTCAGCTCTCAGGCAGGCAGACGGTGCCAGATTTTTGAAAGCCATCGAGTGAGTAGATATCCAGCGTTCTTCCTGACCTGACCACGATCACGAACACATTTTTGACCCTTGGATTTTCCTGCCTTGCCTTGCCCACGTCGGATTCTTCACTGGCTTCTGTTTTCTGGTCTCGACCCTGTTTCTGCCTTTTGACCTCTGCCTCCTGCCTCGCCCTTGGATATTGTCTGCCTGAGATTGCCTGCTAGTACTGGACCCTTTTTCCGTGACCTGACCACTGCTCTTCGCCCAACCCTCAGATACGTTTGTCTGGTCCTGTCTGCCCTAAACCCTGTGCCTCCCAGTCCTGTGCCACTTGTCTTTTCCACTGTGCTACCTGGATCCCTCATCCCCCACAACCCCAGGAAGGTTAGTGATCTTTTCCCTTACAGACTTTTGGCCTTCCCCTCCTACCTACAACCCTCTAACCTGATTCTCTGTCCTCAGAGGTTCCTGCTCCTGGCTCGTGGTTCCCCGTCCCTATACCCGGTTCTCAATAAAGACCTTATTGATTTTTACTCTGTGTCTGACTGAAATTTCGGGTCCTCAGGTCTGAACATTACACCCCAAGTCCTGGGGTCAACCTACGGGAAGAAAAAAACAAAACAAAAATAGAAGAAGCTGTCGACCCATTTTCAAAAATAGAAGAAGGGGATGAATTCTCAGTGTTTCACTGAGAAGTAGCTTGTATAATGAGCCAGGCAAATGCTCAGTTCCTCCAGGTTTGCCAATTGCTGCTGGCTAGTCTGAAGGAGCTGAATGGGGGAGTCAGAGGGGAGGACTGCTCTATGAGGCAGAAGCTCCAAAACTATGTCCTCCCCCAGGGTTTTTGCACAGCTAAGTGGTTGCCATGGGAGCGTACATGCATGAAAAAATCAAGGCAACACTCCAGGAATGATGAAAACGACTCCATATTGTTCTGAAAATAGGTACAATAGCTTCAGTATAATTTTTCAATATGTTGGTGTTTATGTCAAAAATCAAGCAATATTAAAACACCTCACTTGACATAGGCCTATAAGTTTTACATCAAATTTAGTGTTTGTAAGATATGCATTCATTCATTCAAAAAACCTCTTTGGGAGCCAACCAAGTATGTAAGAAATATAGTTACAATAGAATCAAACATTGATTTTACAACACTGAATTCTTTTTCTGTGTGTGTTTGAATCTTTTATTTTAACTTTGTCAGCAAAACTTTCCCCTGCAAGTAACTGGATAAACTTCAAGAAGAATATTGAGGTTTACTCACCAGTAATATTATAGTAACATAAATCACCACTTAATGAGCTTCATCCCACTTCTGGGAATAGACTAGTCATTTCTTGTATGAGCGACATACACACAGAGATCTCCTTTCTTTTTCTTGGTGCAGATCAAAGGAAAGTGGCTCCTGGTTTCAGGTGACAAGCTGACTGAGGGGAAATCAGACTCTCTGTACTCAAATACATCATCATCAGTGTCCAAGTTGGTTGTTTTGCAGCTTTCTTTATCACTTATTTTGATACAGTTCATTCAACAGATGAGAAACGCACTAAAACTGCCGTCATACTGTTTCTTCGTTTGTCACGTATGTTGCTATAGAAGTTCTTTACACATGAGTCCACACTTGTGGATGAAATTAAAAGCAACTCCTGCAAAACACACTGTGTTGTTGTGTGGCAAAAATCAAAAAAGGCAATACATCAGGATGACATAACAAGTATCAACCTCCACAAGTCCTGGGGTCAACCTACGGGAAGAAAAAAACAAAACAAAAATAGGAGGAGAAGGGGATGAATTCTAGGCCTGTCGTGATAAACGATAAATCAATTAATTGCACGATAAATTAAACCTATCGACCTCATTTTAATTATCGGCTTCATCTTCTCTTCCTGCCTTTTTTCTTTCTGTTGATGACACTGAATGAAAAAAGGTGCTCTCCACTGACCCTCCCTTCCTCATTTCCTTAGTGTAATGTCCAGCGCTCACGACACGAGCTGTCGGCCCATTTTCAAAACCTGAGAGACGCATCAGCCGACAGAAATCCCAGGTATAACGGTTCATCGGGTTCGTAGTGCCGTGTGGTGTCCACCCACATGGGCACAAAATAATGGCTGCAAGTCCAGTTAACTAATTTTAAAACCAGGCATTAATCATTGCTTTACTAGAATCTACCTGTGATGCATGTGGCGAGAGTCAGTGTAAAGTCCTGACTGAATGAAAATCATAACCTATTTATGTCACGTTAACGAAGAACAGCTGAAAAGTTTATCAACTGCGGTAGTAATTTGGCTCCAACTCCTCCCCTTGTCATTTCTATATTCTTTGCACAAAATATTGAATAAATATTAATGTTGTTTCAACATATCATCTCCAATGTCCGCTGGATTTTGGGTAGCGCCGTGTCAGCTGTTTGGGATCCCCCTCGTCATTTCCCCTCAGAAAACTCTGAGGAGAATCCGGCTTTCTGATTGGCTACCTGTCACAGTTTTTACCACAGTTTTTACCTCCCAGTCGGGAAAAACCCCTGATTTAGATCGGAGCGGCCACAACGATCTAAGATTGTTGTAAGGGGAAAATAGGGGCAAAAAATTGTGTAGTACTGCATTAGGTAGTCGGATGTGCCCATCTTCTCTATTTAAATCTAGTGATTACTGAAGGGCAATATAGTATACAGAATTCATAATCTGCACTCTTTTGGTTGAATGCAGTATTTATTTCTACTTTGGCTTCATGATGTTCAGTTTTTTTTTTTTTATGGAGACTGAGAATCCATTTTATTTTTGTTTTTGGTTGTTTTGTTTATTTAGTTTATCGGTTCCAGTGTTATGTGTTCTTTTGAAAATAAAGTGCATCTATCTATGGCAGGAAATTGCATGCATTATTAGTAATTTCCATTAAATCAGTGTCAAAAGGTCTTGAAACAATATCACCGTTTATCATAATAATTTTTTAGACAATTAATCGTCCAGCAAAATTTGTTATTGTGACAGGCCTAATGAGTTCTGTGTCCCAGAGCACAAGACCTTGTGAAGAAACTGGCTGAAGCTAGTGATCCTGTACAGTCTGAAAAGTCACTCAAAAAGGAAGAAGTCATTACTCTGAAAGCAAAATAATAAAACAGATTCCAGATTCACAAATGCCCCATTTTCAGCTCTTGACCCCTGACCTTCACTAAGGTAAGTAAGACTATGTTATTCTGCAACCTCCTTTTTGAGTCACTAGCCGTGTTTCCATTACAAATGTGTGCAAAATGTTTCCAAAATTGCATATTTTCAACATTAGCAGAATATTGACATTGTGTTTTCATTAAATAAAGCAATTAATATCATACATGAAAAAGTTTGTTCATGCAGTAAGTCATTAAAAAGCATGCTCCTCCAACTACTTCCTGTCATCTTCTCCTTTGTGGTTTGTGCCAGTGGCAATATCCAGTTATTGATGATTTAACTCATGTGATGTGAAAAAGTGTTTCCATTGCTGTTCTGCAAAGTAAACCAATGTTGATACAAGTAAAAAAAAAAAAAACTCATCCTAGTACTGAAACATACAGAAAAATGCCCCGTTTTAGGGGCATTTTTAGAAAATGCCATTTTTTCCATTAAGCAAATTTATTTTCAATATTTCCAATTGCACAACTATATAGCCAATGGAAACACAGCTACTGATGGCCTCTTGGAATAATTTTGGTAGGTCAAGAATTCTAACAACATTTTTACACACTAGCACGCTCCCACCTCCAATACCTTTAGAAAAATAACTGCCAACTATATGTGTCTGTTATATATATGTATTTATATCTATGTTAAAAAAAATATATATATATCATTCTTCTTCTCAAAATCATTCTTATTTGAGGTTTTGGCAATCCTACTTGAACTAATACAAATAAAAATAAACTTTAAAAAGATCATGAAACATTTAGTTCATTGCTTTCAGTCACTTCCTAGGTACTAATGAAAAGCCTGGGTTTGAAATGCCTCTGCCCAAATAGAAAACACTATGTTATATTATTCAAAACAAATTTCTGTGTAAGCATAAAGGTCAAACATGAGATCATCTCCTCCTACTTTCACAGCACAAGTCATTATCCAGGCCATTACATTTGTGGTCCTGCCAGAGCCCACAGTTACTTATCTAGCTGCATTCACAGACTGACTGTTCATGTCTCCGAGACTAATGAGGGTCATTTTCCTGGGGCCATAAATCTGCCACATTTGTTTGTTAAATGAAACCTTTTAAATTATGAAGAAGTAAATTCATGTGATTTCAAAAAGGGGGGCAGGGGGGCTTCTGTGTGTTCTCTCACAGTGATAACACAGTATGCTGGTCAACACATATTTGAAAACTGCATTGTATACAAACCAGCACTCTTATCAGACAGGAAGTTATGTCAGTGAATTATAAGTGGGTTTTCATATTGGAAAAATTAATAGTGTTCCTTTCAGTGTAACCCCTATAAGTCAACTCATACAAAGATCATCTTGTGTCCCTTTAAACTCTAATTCCAAGATTGTCAGTAAAATATTCCTAAGTGTTTGGCTGACTCATTTTGTCCTGAAAGGATTCACAGAGCACCTCTTTCTCTGCCCATTTTAGAGAACAGCCAGGCTTTGCGCCTGAAGGGGATTATGTGGTCTTGTGAATTTCTAAAAGCCTTTCAGTTTAAGCTGCAGGCTTTCTGAACTAAGCATGTGCATGACGAGAAATCTAAAAGGTGATCTTGCCAGGAACCACACAGGACTCCCACTGACATCGAGTCAAAATGGGTCACCTAGGGGGGGGTTCGGTTTGGATTGAGCATGTTCTCCCTGTGCATGACAGTTTTATCTCACAGTTTAAAGACTTTGATGTTAAATGGAGTTTGTATTTAAGAGAATCCTGGGCCAACCCCACGCTCCCACTTCCTACATGGATTGTTAAAGTACTAAATGTAGCTTTAGGGGTAGAATAAGTGGCACTACTACAGTACCTTGCAAAACTGTTCTTCTTGACTTTCACATTCTGTCACACCACAGGTACAAACTTGAATGCATTCTATTGGAATTTAATGTGAAACACAAAAACAAGAGAAACGAACAAGACAAATGGCTTATAATTGTTTATTAAATAAGTCGGTAAGTGGGAGCCCCAACTTAGTTGATGTTTTTAGCTTATCTTACACAACAATGTAAGCTTGATTTTGTTTGATGCAGAGTATCAATAGTTCCGCTTCCATTCCAAATGTGCAACTGTGTAAATATTCTAACGCCAAAAAAACAATTTCACAATTGAGGTGTTTCCATTAAATAAGAAACAATTAAAATTTTACATAAATAAGCTTGTTCATGTATGCCACGTTCATAAAAAAAAAAACTAAAACATGTCACACACACCGTCCTCCTACCACTTCCTGTTGTCTTTTCAGCCAATAGTAACATCTGGTTGTTGATCATGTGACTCGTGAAAAAAATAAATTTCCATCAGTTTTGTGATACATACTAATTGTGATGCGGCCAAAAAACTGCCTCATGTTCTTTTGGGTGCAGCGGTGGCGCAGGGGTAAACCGTGTAATCCATGCATGAAGGCCTTAGTCCTGTCAACGGCCTTCACAGGTTTGAGTCACTTTCCTGTCTAATCCTCACTGCCAAGAAAATCTTTAACTTTTTTTAAATTGGCATGTTTCCATCAAGCAAATTTCTGTTGTAATTCCAATTTGAACAATTATATGGTCATTGGAAACACAGCTTGTGAACATTCACTTCAAATTTTGTAATTACATCTAGACTTTGACTAGGCCCCTCAGACACACAAAATTTCATTTAACTATTACATTTTAGATCCTGACATATATTTAAGATTATTCTCCTGGCGCATGGGAACCTCCGCTCCAGTATCAAGTCTTTTGCAACCTCTATTATATTTTCTTTTAGATTGCATTGTATGTAAGCTCCATCTGTCTTCCCATCAAGTGCCTCCAGGTTTATTAAGGGGTAACTGTGCCATACTTTTTTCAATTTTGGAAGAATATAAGATGTTCTCTTGGAAACATCGGAGGCCAGAAACGGAAGAGCTGGAATTATACTGAGGTTAAATGAAGCTACACAGTTAGACTCTATTCACTAATTAGATGGGTTCTAAAAGCTATTGACTGCACCAGTTTTTATTTAGTGGTACCGGAAGGAAGAGAGCTTTCATAGAAGATGATTCCTTTTGAGGTTCGCATCTAAAAACTAGTTTCTGTTGGTTTATTACATAAATTCCCAGTGAAATTTATTCAAGGTTGTGGTACAATCTGCCAAACCAATACAGGAAGTAGAACGTCTTTAATCCGAGATAACTAGTGTTATATAGACCATTGACTTATGGGTTGTTTTAAAACTGAAACCACAATCCAAACCATACGTTTGTGAGATGTAACCCTAGTTTTTTTGGCACCGACTTCAATGCATCAACAAGTCCAAAGCTGATCCTGAGTTTAAGTCCATCAAAAGACCAAAGAACATTTCCAGTCAAATGAAGTCAACTCAGACTTTTATTTGGCTTAAACACACTATTAATCAGGGTTTTAGCCAGCACCACTTCTGTCAACACGTTTAACCCTCTGCAATTACTGCAGCTTATATCTGATGGTATGGCTTTCGTCTTCTGTTCTGGGGATAAATGTGGAACGCCTGGAGCAGGAATAGCTGGCAATATAATCAACCATTTCAAGAACAGATTTACATCCAGGGTAAACATGACATTAAGTCAGAAAGATGTCCTTTTCACACAGTTGGACAGGAAAAAAAAACTCTTGCTCAGATGTTAGTATTTATGCAGTTCTATTTAGACAAGCACAGACCTAGATCAGATCAAGAAGAAGAGGCTGGTGTGGTCGGGGGAGGAAAGTGGCTTGAAGAGAAAAGACAGGCAAGTTGAAACAGAAGCAGATCTTCACCAGTATAAGCTTCATTCACTAATCACTTATATTTTGGATTCCTCTTCGTGTTCCCATTACCTTACCCTGTCACATTCAATAGGAGGTGTTCTTGCTTATCGTCTGGGAACATCCCACTTGCTTCGATATCAGGTTAAGACAAACCAACAAGTTGGATATCTCAGACTTCAGATCGGCACAGTCCTAACAGCCAGACTAGAAAACTTAACACACCACATGCGACAGGAATACCTCTTAAGATTATTTTTAGAGCCGTCCCAATAATCAGAGCATCCTTAAGATCATCGAAAGGGGAAGAATTATGTCAAAAATCAGGATAATTATGTTGCTGTGTAAACCAGGCTTGGGAAAAAATACCATAACTTTGAGCAAAGAAAGGTCTGCAGTTAGAGGGATGGTAATATGCAAAATCAGCTCTTTTGAACTTTACATCATGTTGTAATGTAATTCTCTCACTAAAAACATACCTAGAGTGTTGCTTTGATTCCTTCATGCATGTTTGAGAAATCCTTTAATCTCCTGTGGCAACCACCCAGCTGTGCAAAGCCCCTGGATGGACAGAGTGCCACCTTCAAGGTGCAGCTCCTCCTCTGAGCCGTCCCAAACGACTCCCCCACTCAGCTCCTTCAGACTAGCCAGCAGTAATTAACAAACACCTGATGAAACGGCATGTCTGCTGAGCTCATTATAGGAGCTACTTCAGTGCTGGTAAAACCGTTAATAGGTTAATAGAGGAGCCGTGTTGTTACGACTTCCAGAAAGCGGACTACACCGAGGGCTGCCTTTTTTTACGTTTTACAGCAGGATGGTGTCTAGGTTATGAATTAAAATATTTATAAAAAAGTAAATGGCAAAATGAATAACTAGTGAATACATTTGTATTTATTAAAATGTAGGTGGCATGTACTGTATAAGTAGATAGATTATGTAATTTGGTAAACTTGCCTGTGAGCATGGAATGGTTTAGTCCTAAAACTATTTAAGGCTGTCATTTTGTCATTAAAGAAAATTGTGTTGCTGTTAAAAGGCCTGACATGTCATGTATTTTCCATCAAGTTCTGTCAAATGTGAATGAATAAATCCTTGCTGACTCAGCCTTCATCTCCTCTGTAAAACCAGGCGCAAAAGGTCGCTTTGTTAGGCACACAAAGGTGCTGTTATGATGGCTGCAAAAGAAGAAAGAAGAGTTCATTGGACAAGTTCAACCTCTTCTGTTACTTTGTGGTCCAACTCTATTCGCCATAGCAGACCTTTCATAGTAGTGGATGCAGGTCTGCAAGTTCAAAACCAAAAGAATAATTTATAGTAATTTAAGAGACATTTTCTTCTTGGTTATAGTCATGTTTTCTTACATACATCAGCCGGTTTCTGTGGTGGCTGCTGACATGTCACTGGTGCTTATTTCTTAAATTGATCACATTTGGAACATTTTGCTAATTTGACATTTTTAAATTTGATTTCTCAACTCAAAAATGTACACAGACTCTGGTAACAATCATTGATTCCACATGGAAAGCATTCATCTAACACTATTTAATTTTACACCACAGGCTCGGACACGTCATTTCCTGCTGTGTGACTTTTATGTTAATAAAAGCAAGCTGTTGATGACAAAAGTCTACGTGATGAATAAATTGTTTCTAACAAAATTTAATAGATTTCTAAATTAAGGGTTTTGCCCCAACAAAAGTTTTCTAGAAAATGCTGTTTATTCTGACTAAGGCCTCAGGAATACATGAAAGACATCTGCTGGTGTTTTAGTAAAAATAGTGCAAAGGAAAAAATGGCAGCATAAAAACCATGCTGGAAACCTTTCCACAGAAAAGCAGCCAAGCCGTCTCCACATACCCTTAATCTATTCAAAAGATGATTTTTAAAAAATGTAAGAAAAATATCTGAGTCACCAGGATTATGTGTTAGACAATTTCTTCACGCTACGTGTGAAGTTTTGTGTCTGAAAATTTTGGAAAAGCTACATATAAATAGAACACAATTTTCAATAATGATCCCATGAAGATTGATCTCCTGATGATTAATAGATTTTAACATGTCAAAATTTAACACAATCGCTTTTTAATTTAAAAAGATAAACAAATAGTTCAGAGGCGGAACCTTTGTATTTCTGCATTTCCAGTAACCATGCAAGTCTGATGCACAAAAGCAACAACCACAAAAAACAGCAATGGAGAACAAAGCAGCTTCTCTTGGTGAGGTTTTCCTTCAAAAAAACAATCTGATTGAATTCTGGAAAAGACAATTGTTGTGTTAAAGTTGTACTAAAAGGAATTAGTCTAAGATAAGCTATTCAAGCTTAGAATAGCATCTTAATACTCCTGCTGCATCGGCACAGATGTCCATATACAGTCCATATTTCTGAAGAAATATTTTTTCAAAGATGTTCCGTCAAAGTTCCTGAAAAAGCTGAAAGCTGGATGGATAAAACACCACTTTACACTAATGTGATGGTTGAATAACCAAAGTAGTTTTCGATTACAAAGATATTAATTACAGAAATTGCAGTTACCTTGATTAAAAAAATGTAAAGGAGTCCCACCATTACTTGTTGTGTAAGAAGCTATTTCCTGTCAACTGGATTGGTGTCAAACACTACAGCAGTTTTATTATGGCAACTTTTATATGCAGAGGAGCCATACTGAACTGTGAGGTACGGGTTGAACAGAGACGTTTGATTTTTTCTATTTAAAATTCACTTGATTCCTCCAAATTACTGGACTGATGCGCAGTGCAAGACACTGGCCTCATACATATTCCAAAGAATCCCCTTTTCAGAGTCCCAACCAAGTCAGAGAACAGTGCTAACTTTTTTCTCATGGTTGTCTGGCACATGTCAACAGGGGGCTTTTGAGCTTTTAACGGTTGCCATAACAACTATAAAAACTTTAAATAAGAATATCCTTACTACAATTACAAATAGGATAAATAATTTTCTTCATGTAGGAACGTCTCCGTTCAACATCCGTATTCTTTCGTTCCCCCTTTTCATTCCAGACTCAATGCATCACTGACCAGACGTGAGCTGTAATGTCCAGAATAGGCAGGAGGACATAAACTACACACTGGTACATTAGTGAAAACCATTAAACCCATCATGTCTGCGTGAGTTTAGATCCGTAAGCTTCCGTTGGAATGCGAGGGAGTGTCTCCTGTTGTCAAAACAATGATTGAGCTGTTTTGAGAGTTTCCAAGACACCCAGGCTCAGTTCTGTTGACCATTCAGGGTGGGAGATAAGGGATAGAGGAGGTGGAAAAAATATGCAAAGTAGCAATGCAATACAGCAGAAAGTGTTCTCTTCCCCCTTTTCCTTCTCTTTGATGCTCACCCCTATGTTGATGGTTAATTAAGTCCCCTATAAACATCATTTTATGTCCGGACTTGCTTTTGCACGATGAAAAACAATACCTTGTTTTTCAGAAGCAGAATAGATCATCTCTGGGTTGTAGGCAAAACACTAGACGTGGCGATACATGTGCAGCAGCGCATTTACACAATCTACGATTGGATTTTTAACCAAACTATAAGCACAAATCAGAAAAACATAACTGTGTGTAAATAAATCTGAGAATTATGTCACTAATTCAGCTCAGTTTATTCTACACTACCTTCATACATGTAATCATAATTGAAACCCGGTGTACTGGGAATGGATGTACTCAAGTTTACAAGGTGACCAAGGAGTATGAGCAAGGAGGTTCAGGTCATGAAGTGAATTTCTGCTGATCAGCAAAGTAAGAGTTTGGCTTTTATATGACTTCTTTGCCTTTGACTATGCCTCCCCCTAGTGGCATTTTAGGTAAAAAAAATTCCTGTTTTACACCATGTCTGCCTGAATAGGCAAAAATGTTTTAAAAAACTGGAGAATCAAGTCAAGTTTATTTGTATAGCACATTTCAACAAAAAGGCAGTTCAAAGTGCTTTTTACCATGAAAACATCATACAATAAGCAATTACGAAACAAGCAATAATTATTACCTTCAGCTAAAATTAATCAAAATCATCAAGCAAATATACATCAAATATATTAATGTTCTAGTTATTAATCAAATGCAACTATAAACAGGTGGGTTTTAGTCTAGATTTAAAGGAAGTCAGTTTTTCAGCTGTTTTGCAGTTTTCTCGAAGTTTGTTCCAGATTTGTTGGGCGTAGAAACTGAATGCTGCTTCTCCATGTTTGGTTCTGGGGATGAAGAGCAGATCCAGAACCAGGAGACCCGAGAGGTCTGGAAGGTTGATACCACCACAGCAGAGCTTTAATCTTTAGTGTATCTGGGTGATAAGCTGTTCAGTGATTTATAAACTACCAAAAGTATTTTCTACCTGGTTTTAGTGAGAACATCAGCAACAGTGTCATGGATCAGCTGCAGATGGAGGATTGATTTTGTGAGGACACCGTTTCAATTATCAATGCAACTAAAGATAAATGCATGGATGAATTTCTCGCTCATCCATGCGAGATTAAAGGACTAAATAAATTAGTCCTTTATTTAGTCAGGCATCAAGGCACCATTTCAGAATGGCAAAATTTGCCAGTATGCCATTCTTACTATGGAAGCAGTTGGTAGCATTGCTGCCTTCTGGGCTCAAATCCCAGTCTGGGCTTTTTCTGCATGAAGTTTGCACATTGTGTCTGCAAAGATGCTAGCATTTATCCTCCATTTATACTCTGATATATTTGATTTAGATGTTTGTTATGATTTGGAATTGTAATAATTTTAATAGCCATTAAATATTTTCTGAAACCTCTTTTTTAAGTATAGGACCTATTTTTAGCCATCTGTAATGAAAGCTGGATTTTATCATCTAAAAAATATTTGGCTAATGTCAAGCTAACGCAGAGTCGTTAATTTTACTTTTTCATTACTTGGTGACTGGATTATTGCAGTTCTGTGTCTGGTGTTCCAAATGAGTTTCACAGCTTCACAAGCAAGAATGTTAACTAGAACCAGAAGAGCATACATCGTGTCAGGTTTAAAGTCTTCATCTTGCCTACCTGTCAACACCAGGGTTGACTTCACTACGGCAGGCAGCTCTAAACTGTCCCAGTTGATCTTATTTACCAGAGATATGTTTTGTTGCATTAGCTCTTCAGATCCAGCAGCAGTTAATCCTAAATATCATAAAGGTCTAAACTAAAAAAAACAACTACAGGTGTTTTTAGACACATTGTTTGCCTAGTTCACTTTGAAATCAGCTTGAAATTCTTATTGAATTCATTATGTATTATGCCATCGAAATATTATTAGCAATCTACATATTTAGCTTGTCAACTAAATGTTTTGTTTGAAGCGAAATATTTACCCTCAAACTAAATATTTATTTAGAACGCTACATATTTAGTTAGAAGGGTACAAATTTTACAAAAAGCAAAATATTTAGCTCTTTGCTAGTGTGTCGACTAAATATTTAGTTGCCTA
The DNA here is from genome assembly GCF_904066995.2 of Poecilia reticulata. Taxonomy (NCBI): domain Eukaryota; kingdom Metazoa; phylum Chordata; class Actinopteri; order Cyprinodontiformes; family Poeciliidae; genus Poecilia; species Poecilia reticulata. The sequence continues at coordinate 4,046,314 of NC_088836.1, forward strand.
ATTAAATATTTAGCTTCAACCTAAATATTCAGCTAGCAAGTCAAATATTTAGTTTACAAACTGCGTATTTAGTAAATAAATATTTAACACAGAGCTAAATATTTAATTTATAATCAATGGATTTAGTTAGAAAGCTAAAAATTTTACCTCAAACTAAATATTTAGGGTCAAAATATTTTGTATTTCTCATTTTGTTTCTTCTAATTTTTATCTTTGAACCCCATAATGGTTTGCTTTATTTTTGTACATACTTTTACATTTTATTCCTTACTGAAATTAATCCTATCAACAGTTTCAGCCATATCAGTATAACCAGAGCTTAAAGTTAAAAAAAAATCCTAAGCCTGAAACTTATAGTTATGATAGAAATTAACTATACCGTTGCTATTGCCACAGTTTAATAAAAAGTGTCTTTGAATAGTGATAGTGCAAACAATTGCTTCTAACAATACAATTAACAAGCTAAACACTCTAACTTAAATAAAACTTCAGTACATTTCAACTCAAAACAAAATGTAAAATATCTGTGCCCCAAAGGTTTGCCTTACAGGCAAAACTCCCTCAACATTAAATAAGAGTCCTTACAGTCAATGTTTTACCAAGTAATTTAGAACATGCAACATTGCCAACTAAATCAGTGTTTCTCAACCTTTTTTGGCCCAACGCAACCCCAGCCTTTATCCAGGTCCCTCATCCCCCCCACCAAAGAATTTGCAGGCTACTTTGCACTGACCATTATTTTATTATTAATATTACTATCACTATTGTAGATGTTTTGATTTTTATGCTTGTTTCTGTATTTATCATCAAGATAACAGAAACAATTTCTGCATTCTGATTATTGAAATTTAAAAGTGCTGTGTTGTTCTATCACCCCCGTTTCATACCGGACCACTTACAGCACCATGTTAACGCTATAAAATGAACGCTTTCTATCGTGATATCACCCATTGAGGGATTTCTTTATTTAAATGGGTTCATTTTTCAGAGGGAAACAAAGTGAGGGTATTGTGATTTTAGTAAAAACATGTTTATAAGAGCGATTTTCTGTTGTCCTTCCATGGAAGCGGGCAGCATCCAGACGGACAATAAAACACTTTTTAATATAAGTTGCTGCTTTGGCATGATCACAGAACTGCCAAAACATATGTACAAAAATCCTCAATAAAACATAAAATATTAGAAAATCAGACACCAGACAAAGTGAATCACAGCAACGTCATCAGCCGGTGTAATGCTGAACTGATGCGGTGAAGCTACTAGCAGGAGAAATAAGAAATAAATCTTCCTTATTTTAATTGTAAGTAGTTCTTTAAATGTCCTGTGAGGTGAGATGATACACTTACCCATGTATCCATAACAACCGGAACTTTCAATATCCAGCAAGTTATTTTCACAATTTACTGTCTATTAAATGAGTGCCCTCGGATTAATTACACTCTGTAGCTGTGAAGTTGCCATATTAACCCGATATTTGCTGGAAAGTGCAACATCTCCCCTTTCAGAAACCGTTGGAATTTTTTAGATAGTGCTACGTGTGGCGGAATTACGGTACTGCAAATTTAGATGTGTTGCTGCCGACACGTTCCGGTTTAGAAGGGTTAAGCCTGGAGACTACGGTTTGGTTGAGGCGGACCGTTTGGTGAAAAGCCGGAAATCCGGCCCTGGCCGGAGCTCTTTAAGCCCTGTAAAACTCAAAAACCAAATATCTTTCAATGGTTCTGTGTCAATTCACCCATCAGTTCATGTGCCTCACCATTTGTCCCTTCCTTTGTATTTTGTACCTGAACAAGTTTGCACGTGTGCTTAAGCCACAGCATATCAGTTAATTATCACAGCTGATTGACAACCATATCAATAATGGTACCAAAAATCTTTCATTTAATTAATTTAAATAGTATACAGTTACCCAAAAACTTTACATTATACTATGTTCATTAACAAATGTCCAAAACCCACTTCAAATTTTACAGAGCTTTGTGTTGCTAAAAGGTACATTACATATATATGTTTTTGATTGAGTGATAAATTGACATTAAGCAATGAAATGCCATGGGAAAATCTTGCAGTATGCTGCTGAGACAGATGTTTTTTTATTAGTGTTCTCTTTCTACAAACCATGAATGCTTCCACAGATGTTCTCCACCCCCTCTCCTGGGGTTACTGCCAATATTTTATAATAATGAGTTTTTATAGAGTGCCATCTACAAAAATGAGTTTCTCCCATGGAAATCCTTGAATTTTATTAAGCTGTGGTTCTTTTTGCCTTACCTGTGTTGGAAAGATGTATCACTAAGTTCATGTATACATACATAAACAACTAAGAATCATCATGTATGTAGACATATACATACTTTTTTGGAGTGGTGGAAGCAAGCAGTATGTCAGAAGTGAGTGGGCTAAAATAAGTTTACCTTATTAGAACAATGGAAACTAAAACAATCGTTAGGTTTTCAAACAACTATAAGAACTGGGAAGCACAGGAAGACTCCATCTTGGATGCTGCTCTACAACAGTCTGTGACAAAATCGAAAAGTTTTTTTCGACCTGGAATAACCAGTGTGGAGAGCCATCAAAATTTCTTTTTCAGTTTTACTTAGTTTATGTTCCGTTTTCTGTCGGGGTCAACTTACTGCCATCCTTCCTAATAAAGTCTAGCATGTACATGCCTGGACTTGTTGAATTATCATAGTTTTTTATTGTACCATGGAGGTCTTATGAACATATCAGTCAGTGACAGGAACAGTTTGCCATGTACTATTGAGAGAACATACATATCCAGCAATAGTTTTGGGCCCTGGCCTCTACAGACTGATATTTCCCCCAAAATGCCTTCCAATAAACATTAAGTTTGCCTTAAATGACTTCCTGTTGTCTTAAGCTTGCTTAGACAGAAGCGTTTCACAGGATCAACTGTTATATCTGGACATGACACATTTCCAGTCCTGCTTGAGTAAAATTTCAGCTAATTTTTTCCACAATGACCAAGCATGGGAGGATTTAGACGGTTAGTTTCCTGCTTTTGTATTCGCTGCGTGTTGTCATGCATCCCCCCTCTTCCCATCTTTCCAACAAATTTTGCTCTTCAGGGGTTTTCTTATATGTATGTTTTGCAACACTGGTGTTAGGGAAATGTTCATCCTAAATTTTCTCAATTTGCTCAATGTTGAATTATCTTGCTGTCACAAGAGGGCAGTAGATGCTCAAGCTAAAAATAATTCAAATTATGTGTCTATCCAAGAAGTGACAGTAAATGTTCCTTTCTGTGGACTACTGCCTGGGAAAAATGATCTTCTCTCTTATTTTTGCACACACGTTTGTATTTCTACCCACAGTAGGACTTCGCATTGACTTCAGTTAATTTTAATATCTGCATTTATGCCTAAACCAGACATTTACCCAACTCTAACTATTACTAGTCTATTCTTAACCTAACCTTAAATAAAAACGTAATTCACATCTTACCTCTAAAACCAAGCCCTGCCCTAAACAAGTGGGGTCCACCACATTAGGACCTTTGGTCACAATAAGGCCCATTGGTCTTCAAGAGGTTAGTCATAAGAAGTATATCTAAATAACCACACACAGTATGTTTTTCTACCTTCACAAGGACTTTGCATTGACTTAATTCATTTGTCATTCATTTCTAAGGCCAAAACCAAACCCTAACCTAATTAATAAAGTTTATTTGTACAGTACATTTCAGCAGAGAGTCAGTTTAAAGTGCTTTACATGACAAAAACACAAACACTAAGTTATAAAGAAAACACCACCAAGTCAACAACTGAACAAAAATTCCATTTTGATGAGCGCCATCACCAAAATTATACACAAAAATGTTGGTCAATGTTTCATTTATTATGGTTAAAAAGCAACCCTAAACAGGTAGGTTTTTAGTCTTGTTTCAGCTGTTTTGCAGATTTCTGGATGTTTGTTCCAGTTTTGTGGTCCTTGAAGCTGAATGCTGCTTCTCCATGGTTGGTTATGGTTCTGGGAATGCAGAGCAGACTAGAACCAGAAGACCCAAGTGATCTGAAAGGTTGATACAAAAACAGCAGATCTCCAATGTACTTTGTTGTTAAGTAATTCAGTGATTTGTAGACCAACAGTATTTTAAAGTCAATTCTCTGAGCTCACCTAACCCAGCTCAATTCCACCCAAAAACACCATTTCTTGTGAGACCTTGGTTTTGGGCTTGATAAGGAGCAGTCAGTCCCCACAGTGCTAGAAAAATGATCCTTACAAGGTAAGAAACACACATACACTTGGTGAACTCATGGAGTATTCCAAGACTGATTCTTAAAAACAGATGCTTGGAAACAGCTGAGGCCAAATCCCAAAGGACGGGGCTTTTAAAATACCTGATTGTGAATTTTTTTTAATGATTTATATATTTGCCAGTGAAGGTGATCACTCCTTAGTCAGCAAACACCCCAAAGTGGAAGAGGCCTTTGGATTAGTATTATCCATGACTTCATTCAAACTGTATTTGTTTCTGGGCATCTTTGTTTCCTGAGCTTTTTCCCCACTAGCATTATGACCCCTTCTTTTCTCTCTCCATATAAGGAATTTGCTGATCTTCTCAGGTCTTTTCCTTATTTTTTCTTCCTTTTTTTTCTTCCCCATCAAACCCCAGCAATTTGTATTTAATCTGACTGACCCAGACTTAAGGAAATTTCTACCAAGGCTGATATAGAGTGCCAAAAATTCTGCAATTTTTGTTTGAATGACAAAATATAAAAATCTTTTTAGTTTTTGTATCCCATGATACAGTTGTCAGATATAGTTTGGGGGAAACAAACTAGATCCGACAGTTCCAGGGTAGAATTGGTACCAAAGATGCAACTTAAAGAACTTTTCTCGACAAGAATCAAGTGCAAAACTCTAATTTTGTTATAAATTTTTACTAATCGATACAGTCTTTAGCAAGACAAACTACCTGCAGCCATAACAAGGTCTTGGCATAATACCAGCAGGATATATGATTTTATCAGGAATTAAAATGGTTCCCTGACATAGACCTCCCTTTTTAACAGTAACTCCTGTATTTTCTGTTGGATTCAGGTTGGGGTTATTCCAGACAGGAAAAGTTAGCTTTGCTTCAAGCTAATTTTGAGGTCTAGAATTTACATCCCATTGGAACAGTTGTTTAAAATAAGTTTTATTTGTGCAATCCAATAGTACCACTGGGAACAAAATTGATCTTCAGCATGGTGCCACCGCCTTCCTTGACATTTGTTTTAGTGTTCTCAGGTTTCAAGACTGAAAATTGAGGACTTCAAGACCAATATATATATAGATATATCTATATATATATTGGAGATCAGGCTTTTTCCTGCCAATTCCGATGCCGACCACCCATGAGGGCCGACCACCGATACCGATCACATAATTATTATTCTTTAAATCACAAGCACAACCTTATGTGGAAAAAGGAACCATAAATTCACCTTAATTAAGACAAAAACCTGTTTTTAATAACTTTTTCCAAGAAAAAAACAAAACAGGCATTGTGCAAATTGTACTGCTATCGATAATACTATCTTTAACAGACTGAAAACATATGGAGGCTCTAAAGAGGCTAAATAATGCAAAAAGTCAAAATAAAACCTCTCAACATTTCCAAAAAATTAAAGTATAAAACTTAACATTCAAAGGCAAATACAGGTTCCATTACAATAAACAATCCTGAATAAAAACTTCCTGATAACATGGCGGTTAGCTGATTACTGCTAGTTCTGATTGGCTGTTTCTGACTAAGCGGAGTAATTATGCAGAGCAGGGAGGAGATCGATTATTTTTTTAGAGATTATCTGTCTCATGTTAGGACAGCAAAAGTTTTAATACATATGTAAAATGTATTTTTTTTAAGTTAGATGCTGCAGCTTTAAACAGAGGTTCGGTGTGAGAGTCACTACCAGGTGGAGCAGAAGCGGTGCTCCGTCTGTTAAATATTACTACCTGTAGCGCGTAGCAGCGGTTCAACAGCGAGAGCAGAACCAGCGTCTTACACCGCAGCTCGAAGACTTAAATAATTTTGCGGGTTATTTGTTTAGCTTTCTGACCGTCATGCTAATCCGGGTGAGTGTTTGTAGCTGTGCGCTGCTTTACCTGCTATCTGATCCTCCATATGTCTTTTTTACTTCAGTGAGCCTCGATGTAGCCAAACTCCGTCACTTGTTTTTATGCCATAATGGATTCGTCGTGTTGATGCATTTTGACCTGCTTCGATTTTCCGCCACAACACGCAAACTTCCCCATTCACTCAATGCGTCATAGTTCCACACGTTATCGCTTAGAATTTGTTGCTGTACGTTTGCGCAGTGTGAAGGAAAGAGGAGACCAGCTGCACAGATAGGCTGCAAAATGAGATGCAGGTGATCAGTTTGTGTGATCGGCAACAAGAGACCGTGATCGGCGATCACCGATCGTACACTTTTTCACGGAAATCGGCCAATTATGATCGGTGGCCGATCGATCAGCACACCTCCAACATATATATACACTGCTCAAAAAAAATAAAGGGAACACTTGTGTTACCTTTATTTTTTTGAGCAGTATATATATATATATATATATATATATATATATATCTTGCCATTGTTGTTTGGCAGCTCAAATTTAGTTTCACTATTCAATAAAACTTTCTCCAGAGGACATTACCTTGTTTGTAAATACAAATAGTCACACCCGAAGGCTTTGGATTTGGAGATTATTTCAGAGAGGCACCTTCTCAGACCATGGAGATGTTAACCCCACTGTACTTTGGACATGGACAATATATTCCAGTTCAGGTTTCAGCCTTAATGTTTTCTGATCCTTTCAAACCACTTTGTTCTGACAGATTTGGTCAGTTAGTTGAAGTCCGAAAAAGCTTAAGGGCTTGACGCAAGGGAATTGACATCCCTCCCTCTCCATTTATTTCCTATGTTATAATGGCTTGTTCCTCTCCAGTCAAGCAACAGACGAAATTTGTGCATGTGAAATTTCGAGCTCATACATGTAGATGTACACATGCAACGCGACAAGAAAGTTGAAATATGTTCAACTTTTGTTGCTGCCCCCGTTACCATTATTGCATCCCGTGTATTGGGTTCAACCTTTTGCCGTTAGTCATCGTTCCCTGTGTGTTGAGCCTATTTAGTGTTCCAACAAAATAATGATCCCAAACACACATAAAAACTGGTTTTGGAATGTATAAAGTTAGCCTAACCATTGCCATCCTGTGTAATTGTGCCCGATTCTCATCTCCCTTCAGTGCTCTGTCTTGGCTTTCTCCCATTGAGCTGGATTTTTTTCCAGTGGAAGTGGAGGATGGTCGTTTATACCGCAGACAATTTTTGATAAGCTTCATAGCATCGAACTGACACATTACATACATCAAGGCCAAAAGTTAGCAATTAGCTAGAATTTCAAACTTCAACAAAGTCCACACCTCTAGGAAGCAATCATTTATCTATACAGAAAGGAGCCCATGCTCTCTGTACAAATTATCATTTTTATCAGGCTTGGATAAAGTGGGTTTCCACCAAGTTTTCTGGCATGGTCTGACCACAACCCTATTTGAAACTCATGGAGTTTGTTTTAAAGTTAAGACGCTTAGCCTGGACACCAATCAAATTACCTCTTTCATTCTTGATAAGAGCGGTAGCACATCCAGCCAGGGTGACGCAAGTGACTCATTCACAACTACATGTTGTGCATGACGTTGCTTCCCATGGAATATCATGAGGAACATTTGCTTAAACTTTAAAGGTTTATTTTTATATTTAAAGCTGCGTGTACCACCATGTGTAAGTTGGAGAAAATCCTTTTAAAACTGGCAGGAGATGATTAGAAGGAGTTAATTTCATGGCAAGTAAAACCAGGAGGGGGCTTGTTGTAAACACCGTCTGCAGCCTGAGCTCATGTCTGAAACCGAAATGCACAGAAAAATGAGGGATTGAAGGAAAGCGAAATAAGTGTGTCAACCAAAGGATGGCCCAGTGTATGGATATAAGATGCAATGTAAAAGGGATATGATGGGCTAACTTTAGGTGAGCGTGCCTTGGTGTTTAGTCTGAATGCAGTAAAGAAAGGCATGAGGGGGGACATTGAGTGAAAGGAAAACAACAGGGGAGAAACAGGGGAGATGTAGAAAGTCAATCCAAAGTTATGAGAAAGAGGAGGAGGAAAAGGAGGAGGATTTTGGAGGATCATCAAGAATTTGCCTTTTAAGGGGTACAGTTCTCCTACTTCCAAGCCTTACAAGCTCTTGCGTACTAGCCAAAACACTCGAGGGAAAAGCAATCAACAACAGAAAAGAGCTTGTGAGGAGCAAAATCAATTTTCACACGTCATTTTAATCAACATGCCTACCTTTTCAAAAAGAAAAAAAGAAAAAGTCAAAAGCACACATGGCATCCCTATCTTATAACATGTACGTTATTTCACTGAATAGGTGGGTAATCTTCGGGACAAGAAAGTCGTTTTCTGTCTGCAACAAAGAGACCACTGCAGGGTAAACAAGAGAGGCCCTCAGTCCACCCTGAGTCACTGGATCCTCCCGCAGCATCCCAACAGCTGCCGAGTTTTTCTTGGTCGTCCCCCGCACAATACCAACAATGTGTTGTTGCTGGGGCTAAGGAGTGACTGCCTGTATCTGGGAGCAGGAAACGGAGGGGAGCTGAGGAGGAGAGATGGGTGGGGAGGTAAGAACAGAGAAGTAATTGTATATGTAAGAGTGAGGCAACCGTAGCAGAAGGGGCAGACGCAGAAGGAGAGTGAGACGAAGGGGGGAAAAGGAGAGACGCACGTTGTCTTCGGGATGGGGGCACCGGGAAAGGAGACGGAGATGAAGGAAGTGCAGGATGAGGACATGAATCTGAGTTTTGATGCTTTGAAAGAGGAACCAGGGATGTAGGGAGAAAAGGAGGCGGCCAATCAACAAAAATCGTGTTTTACGATACAAAGTTGGGGGATTCTTGAGGTAGCAAGCGAGGTGTTTTTAAAAGAGCGTGTTTTGATAAAAGTTGTAGAGAAGGGCAGAGAAAGTGTATACTCCAGAAAGAGAGACAGGAAAAGGGGAAGGGCCTTGGTCTCCTCCTCTCCAGCTGACAAAAACAGCTGCCCAGGAGGACAGAGGTGGAGAAGAAGACTCGCAGGGTGAACGGACGGAAAGAGAGAGAAACTACTGGACCCCGATCACCTATATGGGTTGTGTCCTGAGCTCAGATTGGTGTGGAGAAGGAGAGGTGCAACCGGTGCCGGTGGTCCAAAGTTCGTCTCTGAAGAGAAGGAGTCTGGAGAGGAGTGACAGCAGCAGGATGAGGCTCACTAAGGTTGGTACATGTGGACTAGGTGTGTGTGCGTGTGTGTGGGAGGAGACTTTATTTAGATCTTCACAGGTCTGTTTATTATGTTTTGCACCATAAGGCCTCACATGCTACTTTTGAGATTTGCTTACACTCTGATTTTAGTCTTGAAAAAGCATGTTATTCCAACCATTTGTAGCACATGGCTGAGGAATCCTGAGGATACGGTGTAGATATTGTCAAAATCTCTGGGATTGTTATTGCTCAATATATGACTGCAGTTGTATGGTTCTGTATCTGTTCGTAGGATCATCGTGAAGGTTTATATTTTAGGGCTAATATTGTGATGTATCCAATTTCTGTCCACAAGCTTGTTTTCTGGTTGTAATTTCTTCTGTTTTTGTCTCACACCTGGTTCTCATTTACTTATTTCGCACCTGAAATAAATGACTCTCTCACACTTGGCTTTAGGGATGTGCGATATGGCATAAAATTCATATCACTATATATATTACAATGGGTGGTGGTAACAATGTGCATCACAATACGATTTGTATACCGTATATTCTGGACGATAAAGCGCACCGTACTATAAGCTGCACCTACAAATTAAAAAAAAAAAAAAATGGAAACACATATATTAGCTGCACCGGGCTATAAGCTGGTATCTCTGGTTTTCCACAAGGTCACAGCAGAGGGCTGCATCCTTAATAAATCTGCTATTAAGGATGCAGCTCTGCGTCTTCAACGCCAAACTATGGATTCGTTCACGCCGAGGTTACATGCAGCGGCTCTATTTCCCTCCTGTACTGCCAGATCGATACTCCTCAACTTAAAAGCTGCATCTTTTTCTTCATGTTGTTTCCATAATGAGGGGATATGAGTTTGAAGACATTTTTCCATTCTGCTAGCATGTGCTTGTTCTAAATGAAAATTTGCATTCATTTATTTTCAATTTTGACTTCCAATGATTCATTTCCTGCTAAAGAGCCCCCTGGTGGTTGAAGAAAAATCAGCAGAAAAGCTGCACCTGGCTATAAGCCGCACGGTTCAAAGTGTGGGTAAAAAGTAGCGGCTTATAGTCTGAAAAATATGGTAACTTACAATAGAAAGGGAAACAAAATCCCATACTAATTGAGAGTAATGTATATATTTGTATTAACACTCATTTTCATCGATGTTATTTGTTTGTAACTTTTGTTTTATGTTGCTTCCCATCATTACCAAGTCTTCCTTAAAAATTATTCAAATTTTAAGTGAGACCTGGCAATCTTGAGCAGCAGCATAACAATGATTAAGTGGCTTAATTATTGTTAAATAAAAAAATAAAAAATCTATTTCTATATAGAACACAATAACCTTAATGTAATGGATGTCTGCATTAAATCCTGTTTTTTATTCCAGGTATTGTGACTGGAACTTGTAGTTAGCATCATTGCTGATATTCATTTGACTTCATTTGCCGTTTTAAGGTGGTAAAGCAAATTGCTTGTATTTTCTCTTTCACACACTTTGCAAATTAAATTTTTCTGCTCCTGGTTTGACTGTTTAACCCTCCTGTGATCTAATCTCGTGCATGTCCCGGCGGAGAATGCACCAATCCTGCGTGTGTTTTTACAAATCGCTTCCCAGCTGTCTGACCGTGACATATGCAGCACTCCTCCTGAGCATCGTGCTAAGACTGCGGGAGTTAAACACGAACCAGGTCCAGATAATTGATGTTTTCGCATCTGCCTTTTTAATGTGCTCTTCCCTGGTACTCTCAGCCAGGCTGCTTCCTGCATGCTCTGTTTTAATTCCAGATGGTTACATCATCAACAAACATTACCGTGGTTAGCCGGTAGACTGCAGATCTCTATCGTAGGACAAATTTCGTTTCTACCGTATTCCTACTTGACATTATTTTGATAATTATCTCCCACCTGATACTAGTTCAAGGTGTTCTCTGTTACGCTGTTTGATACTAAAAATTGTTTCATTTGGTTTTAAACATTTGTTTTTTATTTAACCTTTATTTATGCGGAGCTGTCTCATTGAGATCTATGATCACATTTACAAGACAGAGACATGTTTGATAAAAACTAAATATTACAAACACAGCAACAGAACAAGTAATTAAAGCATTTGACTCAATTAAATGAGTTAATAAAATATGAGCTAAAAATGTCAATGATCTCACATCTAGTCCTATTTTAGCCATGTCCCACCTGGTTTGAGTTCACTAATCATCTCACACCTGGTTGTAGATTAGTAATTATCTTTTAAAGTACTCTTCAGTTTTACTTGCCATGTCTCATCTGGTTTTAGTTTGCTAATGAGCTCTAAATGGATTTCAATTCACTAAACATCTCACACCAGGCTGTAGTCTTCGCTCCTGCTTTGTAATCTTTAAAAGGGGCAATATTAAGTATTTTTCATGCACATCGTGTCATTTTATAGCATAATCAAGAAACAGTTACCTGCAGTTGTTGTAAAAATGCTGTATATGCCAAACACTACTTAATTTAAAAAGAAATTTGACTTTGCAATTTGATGTCTTGAATTACGGCCTCTTTAAGGAGATCCTATTCTTGCTCTTTGATACACTGCAGCTAGCAGAGCTTGTTGTGGATGCTCAAGCTAGATACCTTGCCCACTGATGATGGCGGATAAACTGTTTCTCTGTCACTGCAAGTTGTTTCTTCACCATTAGCACATTTAGCACAAAGTACATGATGTTGATTGACAACACTAAGACCCAGCTCCTGGCTCTGATTGGTTATTTTTAACCAGAAGCCTTGCTTTTCTGAAGACAGCAATAGCAGCTCATGGGGTAAGTGGAGGAGATTGATCTTTTCACAGATCATCTCACACTACACTGTCACAATATAGTGACAGCTTTAACAAATATGTAAATAATTTTTTTTATAAAAGTTACATACTGTAGCTTTAACGTGCTGGTGGTGTGCAAAAGCAGTCGGACCCGATTGCTTTTGTAATAGACTGCAGACCTCCTCTGCAACCTCGCCCTATATAGAGAAGGAAAACTAAACTATAAATTGAAAGATTTGAGTACAGGAAAGTATTGGATTCCACAATACAAAATTCCCTTTCCAAGTAATGCGAGAATGTATTTTCTTTGTTTAAAAGATGTGGATAATCATGGCATCATAGCACATCTGCGCAGCTACAATGGCTCTGTTGTGGCGACCATAGCGATGCCGCAAAGCTATCGTCATGTAAACACAGGCAGGCCGGCCGCCTGCCCTGGAGCCACCAGTAGAACACTCAGAACTCCGACCTCTGACCCACAGTCACAATGCTCTGGAGCGTGGCTCCATTTCATCGTGTTCTATGAACATTCTACATGTATGTGTGTGCGCCTGTGTGTGTATTTGGTCCCAGTGGCTCTGTATCACATGCAGAGCAGCGTGGGAATGTGAAGCTTTCTGGACTACGTCATCCTGTGGTGACTGACCCGGACGACTAGGGGTGTGGGAACTGGTCGGATCCAAATTATCCTGAGCAAGAGGAGACAAACATGTATCTATTTATGGTCGTTTTTCTAACGATACATTCTTTTAAAGTTATAATTTGTTAATGTCTTAGAAGACACGTGAGGCATGTTGCGGCTCAGAAACGTGAACTTGATGATTTGTTTGTATTTTTCTGGCATGAACCACATGTATATATTTGTAGACCAAACCAAGATCTTTCTAGACTAACAAGAAAAAAAACATTTCTCAACATGATTGCATAATGAACTGAAGACATGCCAACAATATTGGGAAAGAGATGTTTCTCAGAATATAAATAGGTTCCTCACATTAAATTCTTATTTATTTTTACAAGGCCTCAGGAAGAAATAATTAAAGATCCAGTGAGTAGAAGTATCAGAAAACTCATAACGGGATTCTTTTCAACAATTACGCTTCCTTATGCCAGGACTCTTGCATAGCAGAGCGTCAGTAAAAAAAGAAACATTTTTACAGTTGGATTCTGGATCTGAACACCACATGGCAGCAAGAGTCAATAGCTTTAAAGGGGCAGTATTCTGTAAAATCGACTTTTGGAGCTTTACAGCTTGTAATAATATCATTCTGTCATCAAAACCATACTAAGAGTACTATCTTGATTCCTTGGGGGACCTAGCTCCACCTCCGAGTATGACGCTCCTCTTCCGACTCACACAGCAGCTCTCCCCCATGTCTCCCTCACTCATCTCCTTAAGACTAGTCAGAAGTAATTAGCTAACATCTGGTGGAGCTGATGTTAGCTAATTAATGAGCCATATAATGAGCTCACTATCTGAGCTCATTATGTGGTATAATCATGTGGTATAATCAGTGAAAAATGTTGTGAAAGGGTTAATAGAGGAGCAATGTTGTGATGACTTCCTGAAGGAAGAGTTACAGAGGTATCAGTTTTGAAAGAGACAGAGGCCCAATTTCAGGGAGTAAAATTAGGAAGTAAAATTTATTTTATGCCATATTTGATACACGCAGCAACTGAAGGTAACAGTTTCTTGATTGTGCTATAAAATGACACAGTGTGCCTGGACAACATATAACATTGCCCCTTTAAAAAAAATAAATAAATAAGGTCCACATGCTCTGCTCAGGTGGTTGAGTCATAGATCAGAGGGGATACATGTTCGGGTCTAAATGTTTTGAGTTTTGGAAAAAAGATTGAAAACGGTCACATTTTGGGCTTCGTCCTCAACACTCACTAGCTATGACTTCTTTTTATTAACTCACCTCTGTTGATCTGAGAGTTACATTTTTACAGGCAAGCAGACATCTGACTTGTGCTCCAAAGGGCACAAGTCAGAGAGTCATTGGCGGACTCACATGCAAGTCAAACATAAATACAGAAGTTAGTCTGCCAACTTCATTTGGCAGAGGGAGGAGAGCAGTGTGCCTGCAGCTTTGTTCTAAAGCTTTCACAGTAACACTAACTAGGAGAGCTGTCAGTTTCCCTAGTGTAGATATGTATGATGGCAGGAGGATAGAACTTCCTAAAGTCACAATGTTCCTTGAAGTCAGAACGTTTTAAGTGTTGGTTCTGGAAATTTAATTTAAATTTCAGAGACACTTGAATGGAATATTCTGAAAATGTTTTCATCATGGTTCTAAGCCTGAGCAATTCAGACTAATGCCTAACAGACTGAGTTTGTTTGAAACACCATTCAATTCTTAATATTTGTATGTTGAACTTTAATCCTGAAAAATATCTATTGATTTTATTTTAAATATTTCAGCATTTAAAACGGAGATGTCGGAATCTTATTCAGACGTTGGAGCGACAAACCCTTTGTACTTGGGAGTAGCTACACGTGCGTCATTTTGGGGAAATTGTAGTCGGCAATTTTACCGAAAAGCGATGGATTCAATACTTTGGGATAACAACTTTTTATGAATTGTGTGCAGCTGTGTAGAGCCAGCTGCACACTGTTGTAAGAAAAAAAAAAATCATATTACTCCTTCCTGTCGTCGTCTTTGTGGTTTTCTCCCGTAGAATAGCCAACTGTTGATCACACAACTTGTGTAATTCGAAGAGTGTTTCCATTGCAGTTAAGTGAAATGCATCTGTTTCGATATGTCCAAAAAACCACCTCATCCCAACGCAAACACATATTGAAAAACATGACTTTTTTTTTTTTTTTTTTTAGAAATTGCCGTCTTTTCATCAAGCAAATTTTTATCATTTTAATTTTTGCATTTCTATGGTTAATGGAAACACAAATACTGACACCAAGAAACAAATAGCTGGAGAAGCAGCTCTGTATATTGAGCAAACATGTTGAAGGTTCATTAGCAGAGAGAAGTTTCCATTTTAGCATAATCATATCTGTGGAGATCAGCAGATGTTTTGTACTGACAGATGACAAAAGGAAACATAGTAAACAAAAGCATTTTTTAAGAAATGTTATGCTCACAGACAACACCTCAATGGTCTGGCTGCTGACTTTGGGTTGGTCCATCTTGTGAAGCTAAGATTCAAATTGTTGACTAACCCTGGTTCAAAATGTGTTTTACGCTCCTTATTGTTGCTTACAAGCAGATCCATATTTTCTTCATGGATGATATTTGTTATCCATATTGAAAACTTATGACAAAAGTTTTCAGTATTACCAGTAAATAAATCCATTTGATACATTCTCATTAGAAAGACCTTTTTTGGTCATGTCTTGATCATTATGTATTTGATGAGATGACTCAAAAGGCTCTTTTTGCATCAGAAAAACATACTCAAACTTCATAATCTGAAATAGGGTGTCATTTGGACATAAAATATTTGCTGATTCTTCTAGTAAGCAGGAACTTAAAACTGCACACATACTCTCTTGCCTTTACTTGCACATGCTGTTAACTTTCAAGTCATATAGAAACCTGGCTTTGTGTCAAGAGTTTTATATATTCCTGTAATTTATTTTCAAGATTAAGTTTAGATGACCAACATAGGCGCCTTTAGCCACAAGCATTCAGAGCAAACACAGATCCGTCAGAGGAAGGAACAGTGACCAGTGAGACTTAAATACAGACACACGCCGCGTTCCCTAAGAACGGCAAAGAACTCAACAGAATGAAAATAGATGCAACCCTGACACTCCTTGATGTGTGGGGAAGAAAAAAGGAGGTAAATTCCCCCAATAAAGCCCGTGCCTTTGGGAAGACTGTTGTAGACTGGATTCCTGTGGCTTGCAAATAAAGATCTGTCCCAAACTCCAAGATGGATTTGAGGAATGCTGCTTGTTTTCATGTAGCAGTCACACAGATGAAAGCTGATCGAGGGAAAAGAGGGGGAAAGACACAAACCATTTCCTCCCTCAGTACGTCTCCAACAAATCCCAGCTCCGCCCTGAAAAGAAACACCCTCTCCCGGGAAACTATGCACCAAAATATTTTCTTCTGACACGCAAAAATGTTGAGCTGGACCCACCGAGGTCTTCACAGAGAGGATTTTATCAAATGCGAACAAGTGGTCAGTTGTATCCTTTCTGTATCTCATGTGCTCTTCCCCAGGTTTTTTGCACATTTAAACAGCAGTACCTGATCAGGTTTGGCTTAGTGCCGTCTTGTACAATCCATCATTGTCAAGCTACAAAGCCCCCTGCCCCTGTCTCAACCCACCCTTTCCAGCCTCATTTCCTCTTGGCCAGGGGTTCCTTCTCTGACCAACTCTTTCCCATTTACCTTCAAGAGGGGTCCAAGGCCTTCCTTTTCTTCTGGACAGTAAATTCCGTCTTGCAGACAGAGCAGAAGCCCACCTGTTGTTCCCTGTAATTTGTCAAGCAACACGGAATATCTCGCAGTTTGTCGTCAGCTGGGACCATTTGCTGTGCAGTGACATTTAGATTCATGATTCAGTCTTTGTGTTTACCAAAAGAGTATAAAATGTCTAAATTTATCATCCTGGACTCATATTCCATACACAGTAACCACAACTTTCTTCCAAAATGACCCTCCCCCACTTTACCCACAAGTTAACCCCTCATTCCAGACCAAGCACCGACTTCCTGTCTCACTTGATCCCCTCGTATTTTGTTAGTCCACCTTTTTTCACCTCTTTATCCACTCCTCCTCTCTGGTTATTTCTGCTCATGCATACCAACTGAACTTTATACACATTCTACCACAATAGAGCCACAATTTGAAATGCATTTTATGGGGATTCAGTGTGACTGAATGGTAAACATTGTTTTCCATTGTTAGATGGCATTGTGATTGCAGAATTTATAGTTAAGAAATGAACATGTTTTACCTATAAAGTAAATGTACAAATGTGATATGTGCAAATTACCATTTTGCATCAAGTTAACATTTTTAAATTGTTTCATAGTTTATGAAATTTTCCCGTCAATTTTACCGTTTTTCAAATACAGAAATATTTCTTACAGCACAGTGCTGGAGGGATACAGTGGTGTGAAAACATTCTGTGGACTGACGAGACAAAATCTGAACTCTTTGGAAGGTTTGTGTCCCATTTGGCATAACAGTAACACTGGGGAAAAAAAACATATACCAACAGTAAAACATGGCGGTGGTAGTGTGGTGGTCTGGGCTGCTTTACTGCTTCAGGACCTGGAAGTCATGCTGTGATCAATAGAACCATGATTTCCGCCAAAACATTCTGAAAGAGTTGAAACCAACTTGCATTCCGAAGCAGGTCAATTATCCACAATACACAGGCAAGTCCACATCTGGATGGCTGAAGAAAAACTAAATTAAGACTTCGGAGTGGCTTAGTCAAAGTCTTGACCTGAATTCTATCAAAATGCTGTGGCATGAGATTAAAAAGGCTGTTCATGTTAAATCGTCCAATGTGGATGAACTACAACAATTCTGCAAAGATGACTGAGCCAAAATTCCTCCACAGCTTGAAAAGACTGCAAGTTATTGCAAATGCTTGATGGCAGTTGTTGCTGTTAAGGGTTTCCCAACCAGTTATTATGGTTAGGAGGCAATCACTTTTTTAAATTTTATTTAATTTTATTTATTTATTTACTTATTTATTTTTTCTTTTTTTACACAGGACCATGTAGGTTTGGACATTATTTTAAGAATCCAGATATGCTTTAATCTTCTCGACAACTTCCTCCCTGACCTGTCTGTTGTGTTGTTCTTCCATCTTTGTTACTTTTCAATCTCATTAACAAACATCTGAGGCCTGCGAATGTCCACCACACTTCCAGTATATACTTGTAAAATATTTTTTTCTGTTGCACATTTAAGTGTTATCCTGTGTCCTTTTGATACATAAAATCCCAATAATATACATTAAAGCTTGTGCTTTTGATATGAAGGAATGTGTAGAAGTTTAAGGCATATGAATCCTTTAGCAGGGCTCTGTAGTTCTCCATTTTTTAGTCATGAACTGGAAATCTTTGAGAAGAAAGAACAGAGTGCATTACTGCACATGCTTTTTGGTAAGTGGAGGTCGGGGGGGCTTACTACACATGTCATAACTCAAACTGCCTTTTGGCACTACTATACTGTGCAGCCTTCTCATGAGTGCAACACATATGGAAGTGACTAAGACTGTAGCAGTAGACAAAAGTCTCAGACTGGAGAATATTAAGAGCTTACAGTTAGAGACGGGCAACTTGAAAGGAATGTATGTGCATTCATCCATGAGTATAAGGTGATGTTGACCATAAGCACTTTTTTGCTTTAATTATATTGAACTATGTATTAAAAAAATAAATGCTTTTACTATTGCAGAAAGAAATTTGGAAAGATTAGTTCAATTTTCAAACACTGAAATCTAAAGTTACAGTTAAAAGATTCAGTTAAACA
Organism: Poecilia reticulata; assembly: GCF_904066995.2. NCBI lineage: Eukaryota > Metazoa > Chordata > Actinopteri > Cyprinodontiformes > Poeciliidae > Poecilia > Poecilia reticulata. The sequence goes on from NC_088836.1 coordinate 4,064,885, forward strand.
GTTCAAGCTCTTGGATGCAGAGAAGTTCTAATTAAAAACTGGATAAAGTTGATAAATTACTATTAATTTTTTTCCCAGTTGCAATTTTCTATTTCACCACTAGGACATGCTACTGACCCACAGTGAAGAATTGCTGCCTCTGCTGGGATGTTTATGCATAGAACGGACTACAGAGAACTTTTTACAGAGCAAAAAAAAAAGAAAAGAAAAAAAGAGTTGGATAAAGAGAGATTTTCTCAATGTTTAGATCTCTAATGCTCCATAAAATTGATATTGTTAAGATGATAAAATGAAGATGTAATATATTGAACATGTAGTCACAATAATCCTCACTGTGAAAGGCAGACGGCATATGATTATGACTTAGACTTAAACCATTCATTTGCATAAAACCTATCAGCAAACAAACATTAAATCAGATGGAGATGTGACCACACAGTGAAATACTATTTTTTAAATATACAGCTTTGAAGTTTTTCAGAAGACAATTTCATATATGAGAAGTTTCAGTCTGGTTAAATAATGTACCACAGCACTAAAATAATTTTTTTAAATAGATTTTTAAGTATCTAATTTGAACTGTTGACTGGAACTTTGCGATTTTAGTGCATTCAGTGTTACAAGCCGTTTATCATTACATAAACTTCTACGGTGATTCAACTATCAGTCTCTTAATACAAGTAAAGATGAATATAGCTAAATATATTCATCCTTATAAATTTGGCATCCATGTGTCTAAAAGTCAAAGTTGTGAGTTAAATAGGTTTCATTTTTTAAATTTGAATCACAAAACATGATGAATAAAAATCACCCTTTCAAGCACAAAAACAGGGCTTGAAGGCTTGAAACTAAGAAGTTTCTCCGCTGACTATATTATTGGGCAATTCAGCCAATCTGAAATCCAGACCCTAACGCTCCCCTCCTGGAAGCGACCAATCAGGCTTTTAGCTCACAGTAATAGTACTCCACACATGGATTTAGCTCCACCTCGCAGTCCCAGATCCCAGGGAGAACCAGAGCAAAGAAAACAAGTTACCTCACACAATCTGTAGCAGAGCATGTTACAGATGGCTTCACTGGGAATGAGGCGCTGCGTCTGAAACTAGGGGACACGATGAGCGGGAAAATGAGCAAGGTAAGATTGGGAGAGGGGGTCAGACAAGTCGGGAAGTTTGGAGGGTTTGGTTTTAAGTTATCTATGACTGACTTGTAGGTCTGAATGCGTGTTAACAGAGTTGAAGACGGATGTAGGATGAGGAGTTTTTATGTGTAGCAGTGCTTCTTCAGAGTTGGGCTCTTTAGTGGTTTTACAAAACTATCATACAGGATTTTTGGGGGTTAAAACTGGATCTGCATACCAAATTCTAGACTCCATTTTTCATTTACAGATATTTTACCTTGTCTTTTCCTCTCTCTCATTGTATTTGTATGGGAGAAGCATTGACTTCTTGCCGCCCCTCTCTGGGAACTTGCTCAAAGTGTCGCACTTCATTAAGCTGACATTAGACGTTATGAACAGAGGGTCATGTGACATGTTCAACATTCTCACACACACTCACAATGTTTCAGCTATTGCTCATGAGCAATTTTAAGACTACATTGGAAATATTTGTGAAACTGGTTATTTTAAAGGCAAACTAGTTGGTTCTGATTATTTTGAAAGTGTAAAATTTGGGTGTAGCTTTCTAATGATTTCTGCTTTTAAATTACGATGTTTTTCCATCTGGGTCAACATTTCCTTTCCAAGGGCAACAGCTGCACTACTTGGATAGAAGGCAGGTTTCTCGTCATTACCAGGGTGACCATTATATAATGAAGTTGGAGGAGTTAAGTCTTTGATTTGTAACTAATTTGACCAATCATGTGTAATCACAGATGAGTTAAAGTAATTAGAGGGTCATTTTTAAAAGATAGGCCAGCATTACTGTAGTACTCTAGGTTGGTGCACAATTGTGACAACACTCCGTGTGTTTGCATGTACAGCTATGGTGCAAAGGTTTCCCAAGAGCAACAACACAAGTTGTGTGTGTTTGTGTCTTTGCCACAAGTATTGATTTTTAAAGTTAAACACAAGGAAATTAAATGTTTACTAATTTATTTAACTTCATTTATTTAAAAAAAAGTGATGCACATAGATGCACTGAAAATCTTTTTTTTTGCAGATTTCTGATCTCAGTTTTTATAAAGCTTCCAAGACAGATTTAAATTGAGCACAGTTTCTTTTTGCTAAATCTCTACAACAGTGGAGAAAAAGGTACCTTTCAGTCTTCCGAATTATATTAGATGGAGAGGTTACGTCACACAGTCAGAGAGTCACTGTTACTTGCCTGGTAAACATCAGTCCCTTGGTCTGTGCTTTACTTTGTACAGTGGGTCTGGATCCTCGGCTATTGAGAAGCGATTACTTGCTGGAGAAATAGCCTCTCTTGAAGTTTTAACAACTGGATCTTATTTTACCCAATCACTAACCTATGGCTGTGACAAATGTAATGCCTGTTTGATTAAGCTTACCGGGTACTGTGTGTGCTGTAAACAACCCTGTGGTGAGTAGGGCTACAACATCTTTGCCAGCAGTAAAATGTCTTAACCTTCCCATAGTCTTAGCGCGACGCTCAGGAAGAGCCCAGCAAATGTCATAGTTGGACAGTGGAAAGTGGAGGGGGTTGTCCCGTCATACCATCAGTTCCCAAAACCACATTTAATGAAAACTCATAAGCAACCAACTCAGACTGCGCACAGAGTGAAAAGGTTGCAGAGTTCAAATGACCCCATCTCTTAAGAACACGGGAGGGTTAAGCACTCCTCTAGCTTCAGCTGTAATTGGTCAATATTTGGAAGTGTGGTTAACACGTACTGAATTGTTTTGCCCACACCTTCCACTGCCATTGACGAACTACAACTAAAACGACGTGAAATAGCAACATCAATGTTCACAACTCCGAGACAGAGAACAGGAGGCACAGGAGAATCAAGAGGAAATGCTTAGGAAGGCAACAGCCAGCCCAAGGTTTTGCTGTTATATTAATGCAAGTATGAAATATTCATAGCTCACATTTCAACTGTAGTTAGTGTCTGCTACTAGCAAATAACTTTAATCAGCTCATACTGATTAAAGTTGGTTTTCAAGCGATTTGCCATTTAGTTTGGTGCCACCCTATGAATGGGAGTTGTGTTGTCTTAGTTGGCACAGCCAATACAGTCAAAAACATCTGGGTTGGATGAAAAGAGTCTCAGCAGATCCTGGTGGGCAGGTACAGCTGCAAATTTAAAATTCACGCCATACAAGCTTAGCAGTCGAGCAGAGAGTAGCACAGACTTGGAGGTATGAATTAGGCCTTAATCCATTCCGTCAACACAAGGTCGTTTCAAAGAATTTCTATACTGCCAACGTAAAAAAAAAGCATCAAAACATAATGTCAGGTTGTCAAGATTAAAGCACTGACTTTCACATCCAAGCCTCATAAAAGAATGACATCAAATGCATTAAGCAACTGCATGGTGCAAAGACAGAATTCACTTCGTGGTGTTTGAATATTGCAAGATCTTGTTATACAAGATGGTGTAGATTTACTATAGACATTTAAAAATTGTCCAAAAGATTAAAAGAGAGAATTTGTACATAAAAAAAAACATAGGGATCCTAAAAAAAAACTACAGTGAACCACACCAGACCTCTGATTTTTCATGGTTCACTTATCACCTATTTGTGTATTCCTCTGTGGCACGTGACTCCAACTTTGGCTATTTAAAGATTTTTTAGTAGCTCATATCTACAATATTCAAAACAAAATGCATCTCGAGAAGCTGAAATATCTAGGCACAAAGCCACCTGATATGCTAATGATTGCCATATATAAAAGCAGAAAATCCAGAAGCACCAATCACTTTCCTTGGCACTGATTGGCTGTTACCCCAACAGCATATATATAAATATTATGAATGTTGGCTTCTGTTGTGGTCCCAAAATGGCTTCTACTGCGTTTTTAATGCATATTAAGGTACATTTGGTGTTTAAACCATTAAAGTAGGCAGTTCTAAGTATTTTTATCGGAGGGTCTCAAGTATTTCAAGAGGTTGTGATCTCTTACTCTTATCGAATACCGGGGGTCCACTGTAACGAATAATAACAGACTCCTTTACTAATATGTCCACCAATAAATTTTGGCTTCCATCCTACTTGCAACAAGAGGAAAAACAGATTCGGATTAACAGCTAGATAACATTGTCCAACCTCTCCAACCTTTCCTTTTCTGATAGCAGTTCGGTCATTTTTCTTTCGTGTGAACCCATGTGGATGAACGGACGTCAACGCGCATTTTAATCAGATTGGAAAGTGGCCTTGAGGTAGAAAAGTCCCACTTTCTGAGAAAACCTGGGCAGGAAATTCAAAGAAGCGTGTCACCTTCCAGCCAGGCTTGTGGGCAGCTGGTCCCATGGAGATACTTGGTGACCAGAAATACAATGCCGGGGCTTGTGTTCGGCGTACAGTCGGTAGTCTATATTTGTAATTACGAGGTGTAACTGAGAGGTTTGATGGCACATGATGGTTGTGTTTACTTGGGACACCCTCTGGTCACTGCCAAGCCAGGAAGCTGAAACAGAGGCTGGTTGATGTTCCCTTGAGGCGCATGCAGTTACTCTGGTTGCAGGTCAACACTAGTGGCTATTCACTCCCATCTGCGGCTTTAAAACGGCGTGAATGAGAAGGATTTCCTTCGAACTTAGTAGAAGCTAAGAGAAGAATTTCAGATTGTTCGGACAACAGCATTACCCTGGGTAAAGTCAAATGCTACACATCATAGCACAGCTGGAATATTTCTAACCCTAGCACATTTATATTTAACATCATATGTATAGAGAATGAAGTGTCGGTGTTGCTGTAATAAGAAATTCTCTGTATGTCCCAGCCGTGTTTGGACCAGAAGTCCTACTGGGGGAGCGGAAGTGGATCATGGCAACATGCTGACCTCACTACAGGAACAGGCAGTCTCTGTTTCCCGCACTGCCTGTCCCACCCTTTGAATAAATGCAAACACACGCACACACACACAAACACGCAGGCTGACTTCCATTTATTAACACGCACATGCAAGAGGTAATGCCAACAAATGATGCAGGGACCCAGATGCTGGTGGAAGACTCTCAATGGAGGGTGGAATTCAAGCTTGCAAGAATCAACAAACATGTCAGTGAATGGCCGGGCGTGTTGTAGTGCATATACTTGGAGACTGGTTGAGAATGGATAACTTTGGGTGGTTGAGCACCTTTAAAACATTCTTCTTAAAGCTTTGAGGTCATATTTTTCATCGCCACCTCAGAATCTCTGACCTGCAGATACTGATTCAGCCACTTCCAATTTCCCTATAAGAACTATATATTAACAGTGCCCAAAATACGTATATTCTTCTTATCCCTGAGTGATAAAGCACCCAAACAGTAGATCTATCTTTACTTTATTAAAAACTAACTTTGTTATCCTTTTCTTCTCTTCTACATGGTTCTCGTAAACAAGCAAACAATGGAGCAGAAAGATGTATGAATTAGGGAAACTGAGATTTCCAGAGTGAAAAAGATCTACAGCTCACCCACTGAAGTTAAAATTTATTTTACTTTACTAAAATATCTTTGGCCAGATAAACTATGTTATGCATGGTGTCTTGATATATATATATCAACCAACCTAAAGTTTTCCTTTAACAAAAGGAGATGCTTAGAATAGTTGGTTTAGCTAGTCGATATTTACGGAGATGACAACCTCCCATAAATGCAATAAAATCAAAGTGTAACCTATAACTTGCAGTTTTGCTTTAAAAATCAACCAAACCTAAATGTTAAACTCATGAGAACATGATATTTATGATCAAAGAAAAAAGACATATTGCCCAATCATACCACTTAATGTTAAACAGAAATACCCGGGATTTTTAGTCCTTTATGACTAGTTGATGGTACTACTTTATAGGTGCGCTTGTTGTAGCTCATAGGTGTGGTTTTCCTAATGTGTACTCTCAGTTACCTTAGAAACCCACAGTCATGATAGATGATCCGACGCAAACACCCTTTTGTCCAGACCAATGAAGTTTCAGGCTTCTTCATTCTGTTGTCTGCACATGGGATGGAGATGAACCTCATGCAATGAGTGAAGTCTACCAGGCTTCTGGTGCAGCGGTACTTGGCAGCCCATCAAAGCCTACTATTTAGACAGTATACAAATCCCAAATTAGCTCATAGCACATATTACAAAGACCTAAATAAATTTGAATGCAATAATTCCACTTACTCAAGACTTCGGTGCAGAAACATAAGGCCATTATGAGCACAACGCTTCCGCTCAAGCTAAAGGAACAGCGTCCATGTTTCATCCCTAATAGAATACAGACACAATTAAACTTCTGCGCCAGTCATTGAATAATTTCTTTCTCCATCTTACACTAATTTCTGCTTAGCAAAACATAACATAAAAAATACTAACATTAAAACCAATTACTAAGAGCTCAAACTTACAACAAGAATCTTCCGTGAAGCGCCGGTGTTACGTCAATCAGCGTATCCCCATCAGATACGGTTCCCCTTGCGTCTTCTTGCCGCTCCGCCCCGCCCACGCGGCAAAATACGCGCGTGCTCGTGATGAGCACCCAGAAAGCACGCGCGTAGGGAACTACGGACACCGTGAAAGTTCAAACGATATGTTTCGGCAAAGTAGTCACTTTCTTCACGTTTTTGCAGGAAACCAATAGTAATAATACTAATAACAATAATAATAAAAAAATAATAGTAATGATAAATACATATATGTCACATATATTATATTTATTATAAATGTATATATGTTTAATTATATATATATATATATATATATATATATATATATATATATATATATAAACAGGGCAATGCATTTTAATGCTCAATATTACCCATCAGATACCGTTCCCCTTGTTTTACAGTGGGGGAACCCTATCTGATGGCCATATTTCGCCCATCAGATATCGTTCCCCCACTGTAAAACAAGGGGAACGGTATCTGATGGGTGATTTTAACATAGGGGGAACGGTTTCTGATGGGTGAAATATGGCTATCAGATACCGTTCCCCACTTTAAAACAAGGGGAACGATATCTGATGGGTAAAATATGGCCATCAGATACCGTTCCCCCACTGTAAAACAAGGGGAACGGTATCTGATGGGTGATTTTAACATAGCGGGAACGGTATCTGATGGGTAATATCGAGCATTAAAATACATTGCCCTGTTTTTATTTCATAAAGAAGGGAACCAACAAGTTCATGTCATCTTTTTTGGACGACATCAAGGTGTTTGAGCCACTCGATGCCTCCAACATTGAACTTGTTGGTTCCCCTGTCCATTGTCGTGGCTGATATTTTGTGAAAATCCGGCAGAAATGCTACACTAATCGACTCAGAAATACTCTGCAGAGTCAGTCGAAACGGAAAAATGCCATAGAGGCTAAGCTCTGCGAGGCTGTTAATGTGAGACATGAAGTCACGTGGGACTTTCGAGGGGCGTTTCTGGGCGGAGCTTGGTAAGGTCCATTAAGAGAAAAGGGAAACTTTCCAGTGAGCAGTTCAAGAACAGGCAAAATATGGGAATTAACAAACATATCTGAATAAACACTTAAAGATACCATTTTCAAATGAAACATGTTTCATACGTTTTTTCTTTCTTTAAAGAAGAGGGCTACAGATCAAAGGCATAAAACTTGGTTGCTCTCCTGTAAGATGTTCATGGTGTATGTTAAAGTTGTCTCCAATTTTGATGAACACCTGTTATATTCAACAATAGTTTCAGAAGTATTCTTTCTGGCTGTTCTACACCAATAGAACAAGATTGGATGGATTAAGTATTAGTTTGGTCATGCTGCTCATTTTGAAACAGTTTTGAAACAGCCATTGATTGAAACAGAATCAAATGAATCAATGGAAAAGTGTTGTAGCTTTCATTCAGCGTGCTGAGCTGCAGTGTAGAGGCTAAAGAACACCTTGTTTTATCTATTATTTTTTGTAGATACTGTGTCAGATTTACGACTGGAGTAGCATTTCTAAGACAGCTAGATAACAGAAGATAGGGTTTATTGAAAAAATAAGCAATTTTATACTTCATATGTGACAGCCATTATTTTTAATTAAATGTCAATTGAGGGAGCCGGTGTATGAAAAAGGAAGTAGCACAAATCAGATTTTGTTAAATTTTGTGCAATTTAGGTTAAGAGTTAGTCAGGAAAGAAGCCTTAATTGATTATTTTATCATCTTCAAGAGAAGTTCATGTGATTAACTGCAATTAAGCAGCAGCTCTTTTACAGAACAGACTGTAAGCTCCTGCCCCTCTGACTGCCATGTGAAGGAACGTGGCTTTGCTTAGACGGAAGCTGCGTTCACATTAGAAATGTGCGCAAAACTTTGCCAATATTCTGCTAATGTTAAAAAAAAACACACAATTTCACAGTTGTGATGTTTCCATAAAATAACAAATTCAATTTTAATCACATGTGGTTTGCGACAGTGGCAACACCCGTTTGTTGATTATGTGACTCACGTGATGTGAACAAATTTTTCTATTGCAGTTTTGTGAAATTATATTTCAATTAAGCCAATTAAGCACCTCATCCAGACAGCAAAACTTTTTATCGAGAAAAGGAGAGTTTGCAGTGTTTCCATTCAGCAAATTTATTTTAGAAATGTCAAACTGCGCAATTATGTGATCAATGGAAACTAATGAAACTAATGATCTGACAAAGGGAATCATATCACAATAAGTGAAAGAGGGGTCTATGGCATCAGACCATCTGGTCACAGTACCTCATCCTGTTGTCAGAACGGTCTGGTCAGAGACAATGTCCATCACTGTCCAAAAATCAGTGCTATTTTTAGAGTTTCCAGATATGCTGGCCTCGAATGACTCGCGCTCTCTCTATTTGTTTTTTCACATTCGTGAATTTCATGTTTGTGTCCGGCTAACCGAATGTTGAATCCAGCTTCTGTTGTGTGACGGCAGGCCGAGAGGGTTTGGGACGAGGGGTGGGCAGTCTTGTTAGAAAGCAACTCTTTGACTCCAGAAATCTCTGATTCCCTTTTTCCCCGTTGAGAGGCTAAAAATATCAGAAAAAGGAGCTTGTTGTGTGTCGCAGATGTTATCCTGGGAAGTAGGGGTGTGTTGGTGGGGTGGGGGTGTCTGTCCTGGAGCACATAGGGACAGGAAAAGGAAAAAGGGACTGCAGTCTGTTTTCACCATCTGTCTGCAGGGATACGCACATCTGCACGTGAGCGTGTTTGGAAGTGCAGCTACTTTCTGCGAGGGTTCAGGTTGTTGTTTACAACTCGTGTTACTTCTGTGGAAATGTGGGCAGGCCCTGACTGGCGGAGCCTATGAGTGGTCACATGTTGTGTGCTGGCAGTGGTTTGTCCAGGATGCCTCGGTTCCTGAGGGAGTAGAACAGGATACTTGAAGGTAAAATAGTTCATGCTACTTTAGAAGTGTTTGGAATATTCTTTGTTATTTATTTTTAGGCTGCAGAAGAAGCTTCTAGTGATTCATACAGATTTGCTCTTGCAGAGGAAAAGGTTTTTTTTTATTCAGTGCAGCAGTGACAGTAATTACCATCCTGGGGATTGAGCTCGGCATTACAGGTTGTTTTTAGTGACTCCACCAGCTGTTTCTGTGTTGTAATCCTCCACAAAGCTGTAAACGTCCTCCATTCTGGTTTCCTCTGCTGGACTCCCAAGTCGATATGAGGAGCAGCTTTTCATTCTAAACTTTTAGCCACTTAGTCACATTGCAGAAGTGATTGTATGATCTGACAATCATGCTTTGATCATTTTCTGGACTCATCATCCACTTTTTATTCCACTCATTTTGTTCTGAGGCCAAATACTAGACAAATCACTACAAGTAGGGGACATACAGGTAAAATAGCCCTTCAGTTTTATTCTTACAAGAAGCTAGGAATTAGCATCATGTTTGGAAGATTCTTGTTGTAGCAGAATATTTCCTAATAGTAAATATAAATGGTTTGTTTCTTGTCTTGTGATCTTTCAACATTTATTATTTCGACCATGACACCCAAATGTTGCCACAAAAAATGATTTAAATGTGGTGTCGGCTTCATCGCAGTCATACTAACTGCATCTTAGGAATTCAAAAGATGGCTTACAACTTGGGTTGATATAGCATACTGTTTAAATTTGGTGACATTTCATTACAACCCTAGGGCAATCGTAGCTAGCCAAAGCACCTCTCGATGTGGTGCATTCAGCTGGTGGTCTGGATGACTTTCCAGTCCTCCATTTTTTTATTGCACTGGGAAGGCTTCGTGTGGGGCTGAAAACAAGTTTCCTCCTAAATAAACCTTGTGCATAAATGTTTTATTTTTTAACTGCAAGGCCTTCATAAGAAAGTGAATTTTTCAAACTGAAATGAGTTTTAGCTCTTAACATTTTAAAGATTGGTGTTTAGCAGAGTTGGAAATGGAGGTTCATTGAGTGGAACCTCAACCACATTTAGTTGTGGTTTCCCCCTGCAGTTGCCTTACATGAACCAGCATAGAGCAACTTTACAGCACCTTATAGAGCACTCAGTGGCTGAGTCGTGTATCACTGTCTGACCATGATTGCGTGTGGTTGGATTATATAGTGATCGTGATTGTGTCTGAAGCAGGAAGAATGCTGCCAGCCTCTCCTCTGTGTGTTTATATCTCAGCCCACATCACCACTGTGGCCCCAGCTGACAGTAACTGGTTGCTTTTTTAAACTCGCCGCGGCCCCATGAGGATGCTAATGCCTGTGTTTGTGGACACTTCACAAAACGATTGCAAAATTTTATGGAGGAAACTGATTGCATGCTCTCTGAAAATGGATATAAATACTGTAGGACGGTTGCAAAAGCTGTTTGTGTTCTCAATACAGCCTTGCTTTAATTAACTCATCAGTTAATTTGCTGTATTGCTGTAATCTGCTGTATGTATCACTGAAGCAGCAATGGTTGATGCCGCAAAACTCATCTTGCTGGCTGAAATGTGGAAAGTTTGAGGACGGACCACTGCTTCAGGATAAATTCATAACTTTCTAGTGCACCGATCAGAATTTTTTGACCGATTACACATGCCTGTTCTCTTTTCGTGTCTTTTTTTGTTTTGTTTTGACCTGTCAAAACCACTTTTAAGGGTTTCTAATTTCTCTTAGAGCATTTTCACACCTCATAGGCCAGTATGTTCTGTTCAATTGGGGACCAAATTTGCAACCTTTGCTACATTTTCAGCTGGTGTTTGCTTTTATACTGAGAACCATTTTTCCCTCTCACACATACAAAAGACTAAGATTGCGCATATTCACTATTAAAATATCACACGCACATACAATTTTTCTTCCTCACATGCATACATAAAAGACTAAGACTGCAAATATACACTAATAAAATATAGCACGCGCATGCATCTCTTTTACTCTCCCGCACACACACAAGACTAAAATTGCACATATACACTACTAAAATATCACATACATACACACAAAGCATACAGACGTACTATTCTCAATGATAGGTCGAAAATGTATGTGTGTGTGTGTGTGAACTAACACTAGTCTGAATGAATGAATGAATGAATGAATGAATGAATGAATGAATGAATGAATGAATGAATGAATGAATGAATGGGGATGAGACTTGTATTGTCTGTGTGAGAGTTGTCACTGAAGTGGCGGGGCATAATTTGGAGATCAGATGGCGCAGTGAAGTTAGTTTCAAGTTGGATATTAGATATTGGCGCTCCATGGAGTAAGCGGCGTTTAGCTCAAGGTTGATCCAATTTATGAACGTTAATTTAAACCAGCCGTTCTTTTGAAACACAACTGCTTAAGTCTGAAATAAATCAATAAAGCCCAGTTAAACTCATTCCCATTGCATTTCCCTTTAGATATGTCTAACGATAACACATTTTTAAGTTAAGCTAACTGCAGTGGGGGGGTGGTTAAGTCTGTAAAACATCTACCTTGGTTGTTTCTAAGTGTAATGGTAAAAGGGCAACTTATCACCCAACAATATCAAATGACATAACTGGTATCAGCCCCCCTGAGCGACCCACTGTGTGCACCTTCACTGTCCAGGTTGCTGTGGTCAGAGTACACTTGTACCGGAGTGGGCCAGAAGCTGTTGAACACAGCTGGGTTAGGTGAGGTGACACTAGGCAGGCAGCTGCCTAAACACAGTCAATTCCCAGAACACAGTCAGAAAAGGAAGGATAATAGAAAACATGTCCAAACGGTCTGCTGTTGCTAAGGAAAAAAGCCTATCCAGCAAATGGAGAACCCATACAAAGTGCCTTACAGATGTATTTATACCCTTCAACAGTAAAGTTCAGTGTATATTATTGGATTTTTTTATGGCAAACACAAAGTTTAGGTGAAGTGGAGGAAAGATGACTCTTTATGTAATCAGTCATAGACATGCCAACTAAAAAGATTGAGAAAATCAGCTTGAGCTAATAATGGAATTAAAGTTTCAATGTACTGTTAATCAACCTAATATATAGTACTAGAATTTGCTGATTCTACATAAGGAACAAAACAACCAACAAATAATGAAAAACAAAGGGTTAGAAGGAACTTATCAGGCTGCCAAACACCCCAAGAGAAAGCTCTATGGATTTACTGTGACTCTGGTTTAGCTCACAGGGAAGATGACTACGGAGTTTAATTCAGTCTTTATAGTTTTGCACTTCTGTACTTGGTATAACAGAACAAAATATCAGTGACCAGAGTTATGTCCAATTAGACACATGTCATTGTGGCCTAATTCCCAGAATTTCTAGCAGTCTCTTTATCTCTGGTAGAAGGAGAAGGAAAATCTTGGGGCATTTTTCAATTGAAACTTGAGGCAATGCTATAATTCATGTGCTCTTTCTAAGCATGTTATTATGTGTCAAATATGTTACGTGTGTTTTCATGATCTTTGGTATTAAATCTCATTCTAAAACAAATATTTTCACCACTGTCATTTCAACTTTGAATGCTTTTCACAATTTCTTCTCATTTCTATCTGGTTCTTGCCACTTTTACTTTTTTCACATTTCAACTTGTTTCTTCTTCTTTCATCTTCAGTCTTGAAATGTGTGTGCAATAAATAAACAAACTCTTTTTATGTTTTTCCAAGTGATCCATTATACTGGCATATCTATGAGATATTCACACCTGGGAATTGTCTATTGTTTTTATTCCTTGGTCTTCACTGTAAAAATCTTAAAATCATGTTATTGTTTATGTCTGTGGAAGAGAATTAGGGCCATTAAAAACATATATGAGTTTAATCTCAGAAATCAAAAGTTTTTTCTCAGAATTCTGACTTTAAATTCACAATTCAAATTGTGTCAATCTATGTCAATATCCAAATGAATAACCCTTCATTCATCGGTTATGTGTTACCATAATAACACAGAAATACATAATATGGAAAATATGGAAAATTATCACATAACTGATTGTTATTTGCTATAGGATTTGTAAACCTGTACTTAATCCACACTGAGTCTTTCTCCAAAATTAGTTGGTAGATTTGAGTTTCAAGACTAGATTTGTCTGATGATGCTAAGTTTAAAATCAGAATTATGAGAATATTTTTTTTAGTCGACCTAATCCTTTTCCGTAGATATGTCATGTGTTTATATGCAACATGAATTCCCAGATAAATACAATGTAGTTTGTAGCACTAAATTTACTACATTAAAATTTGCTGCTGATTACTTGCAATTTTCCTAAAGACGTGCCCATATTTTTTCTTTCTTTTGTGAACTTCTTCAATTATTTATCTTCAGATGAGTCCTTGTTTGTTGGTGTTGTAGCGTTCAAATTCACCAAAGAGTCTCTGGAGGGATGACTGCAGCACATGTACTGCTGTCCACACTGACACACATGTTCACATGAGAAAAGGACCCAGTTCGTTTCTCATGGTTTCACATTGTCCAGCTGTCCTTTCAGCCGTTAAATTAGCTGAATTTTCTTTTCTTTTTTTTTTTTACCTGTAAAAATCTATTCATATTTTCTCTTGTCTTGCACACACACAGTTAACACACAAAAACACAAACAGAGATGGGATTATAGGTGAGGCATGGGCGGGAACCACGATGATCATTACTGGAAGACTGTTACACAACCAGAAGAAGTTCAAGAGGCAAAAGGTGCAGAGAACTGATGCTGCTATTGTTGTGGACATACAGAGCTTTCATGCACGAAAAAAACTCAGTCAGACGAACAGGTTAAAGCTGGTCTCTCAGAGCTCCTGTCATAATTACAGTCCTCTCGGTCACTCATGCATTGCCTCATTGCTTTGGTTTTGTAAAATAGCTCTGTTTCCAGTGTCTATGTGGCTCCTGTTAGACATTTGAGGTCAAAACAGGATTCTTTCAGTGTTTCTGTGAGCAGGCATCCACATATTGCTGCACTCTAGCCAGGATCAGGTGTCTGTACTCAGTCATTCAGCAGTGGTGTGTGTGTGTGTGTTTTGTGTGTGTGTGTGCGTGTGCGTGCATGTGTGGGGGTGTGCGTGCGTGTGTGTGTGCGTGTGTGTGCGTGTGTTGTTTAACAGGCAGGGAAGGGAGAGCCCCATGTCTTCAAGGAAAAGACGTTCAAGAAGAAACGGCAGTGCAGCGTGTGTCGACAGAACATCGACAACGTGGGCTCCTTCTGCAGAGGTAAGAGTGTTACTAGGCTGTCGGGATGAATAGTTTGGACAAAAGAATCAATGTAAGTTTAAATAAGTTCCAACAGTTTGGTGATTGTCTGTGGACATAAAAAAAAGACTGTGAAGTTTCTACTTGACTAAATTAAAAAAAAAATTCTGTCATTTTTATGTTTCTTTCAGTATGCAAGACAGGCACCCACAGGAAGTGTGAGGGCAAGGTAAGAGTCATCCACAAAGACTTGGCAAAATGGTTGAAGATTTAAATGTCAGTGAGTAAATATGCTACACATGAAGCATATAATGTATTTCTTATGCAAGCTTCCACTTGTAGTCAGAAATCTACATTCACTCACAAAGGGGTGTGGATGCCATATTTGGAATCCTTATATTGATTTCTAAAACCTAATATCATGTTCACAAGTTTGATTTTGTTGTTAGTGTTCTCTAATCTCCACAAAATCAAAATTATACTTGCACTTGGTTTTCACTTTGGGGTTTCAGCCAATCAGCACCAAGGAAAATGAAGAACGCAATATACGCAAAATGCCATGCCAAGAACAAAGTGTCTATTTAGCTTCAAAAGCTGCATTTTAGACATGGTGTATGAAAAAAAATCTAGCAACAGGCAGATTTCTTTTCCAGGAATAATTTGGTATTATTAGTAATTTTGAAAAATCTGCATAGAGGAATCCACTATAGTGAATAGAGTCATTGAAATGGCATGTTGTATGATATCTATGCACTCATTCTACTCTATTGATTGCACTTACTCTATATTGATTTCAATTATTTTACAAAAAAAATAAAGATTATGGTTTATTTTGGTGGTTAGAAGTGGTGTGAGTCAAAACATCTTCATAGTAGTGGGCACACTTCCATTACTCCTCTAATTTTTCATTTAGCATCTTAGTGTTTTTGCTAACTTTGAAAATGCACTCAGTTCAACTCCGCTAATGCGCTAGTAGCAGGACTAGTTTTTCAGTCAGCACTTTAGCTTTTTGCCATTTTTGAAAACATTTAGCAAACTTCCCCCAAATACATTTTTTCAGATGAATTTTGAAGCACTAAATTACTTGGCTGTTTTGTACAATTTCATTTGAGTAAAACTTTACATTTGTGTTGAAGCTTTGATTACCTTCCCATGTTGACACATATAAAAGAATGTTTGCCAGCTTAAAAGGAGATCTACTTCTCAGAGCTCCAAATTAAAGGCATGATGGTAAATGGACTGAACTTATATAGTACTTACCACTCAAAGCGCTTTACACTAGAGTCACATTCATCCATTCACACACTGATATGCAGATTGGTAGGGAATTTGGGGCTAAGTGCCTTGTCCAAGGGCACATCAACACATGGCAGGAGGAAGCTGGAATCAAACCTACAACCTTCTGATCACAAGACGATTACTCTACCCACAGAGCCACAGACACCACCGTTGCCCCACTCATTTGGTCTCAGCAAATGAGTGCCTTAAGGGCTGTCTCTCAAGAACATTGGGATAAAGGAAACGCTGTGGGAGTAAAACAAATATCAAGGCGTCCCAGAGCACCTCGACCCCTCTGATTCACTGTTAACCCAAAATGCAGACACTCGTATTTAGCTTGATGAGTTTGAACCCTTAGCAGATAGTTGTCCTTGTACTTAATGTACATCTTTAGCAACTCTGAGCTTCAGAAATAACACAGACATACACGTTGGGATGGTTAAGTAAACTATTAATATTGGGGGGATGTGTGTAACAACAAATGACAGAAGGTCTGTAAAGCCAGAAGTCTCCAGATCGCTGCCAATAAAAAGGCTGCTGAGCCACATTCCTCAGAAAGAGCTCTGAGCCTGTCTAGAACCCCACACCACCGCTCGTGTGAAAGAGCCATTGATGGAGAGATGGTATAATGAATAGACAGAAGGATGCAGAGGGAAGAATGCCAGGCATGGCAGTGGAAGCTTGGAGCCTTGGCGAGCAGCGGGCGAAGGAGAAAGAGCCAAGGGCGAAGGCATGTGGCAAAGACTTCCTCCTATATCAGAGGAGCAAAACCTTGAGAAGTTCGGGGATCAAAGGAGGCTCAGAGATAGCACAAGTATATAACAAGTAAAACCGGACGTTAAGGACAAACTCTCTGGTTGCTATAATCAAGGAGAACATTTTCTTTGCACAAGATCTTACATTGTTTAACTTTTATTACATTTTATCTAAACAGACTCAAATAACCACACACGGAAAAAACACTTATTTTGTGCAAGTTTTAAATCTTTTAACTTAGACCCCTCAAGCAAACTTACTGACAAAAACTGTTCAAAGATGAATTGTCTTACGACACCCTCTCTGAAGACTACATGAATTTTCCCACATTTTGACACAGCAGAACCAGAAGGAAAGCTATTATTCCTGACATAACTGCAGCAGTAAGTTGCAATGAAGGGAGACTGAACACAAAAAAGCAACAACTTGCAGATTAGTAAATCTGTAACATTTTCCTGCCCCTTACAATTGTGTGCATCCCTGTGTCATAAAATAAAATACATTAATGTCTGTGGTAGCGACATGACAAATTTTGAAGAAGTTCAATGGGTGTGAATACTTTGGCATTATCATATGCAGATAAAATATACATAGTTGAATGGAAAGACTTGGTTTCAGAGAGGAAGATTGGGATGTTGTCCAGGAATGGTCTGATGAGAGTTTGTTGTCTGGGAGTCAAACAGTGATATCCATCGCTGCTAGCCAGGAAGGGAGAGGTTAGATAAGGCGGGGTGGGGAAAGCATGGTTGCCATGCCTGTCATTGCTGTTATCTAACCTTGTATGATTTGGGAATTTGGGTAATGATAGAGAAGGGATGGATGGTACTGGATTATAGAAAAGTGCATTCATTCACTTTTTAAACTAACTCAATCTTCATCTTTGAGCAACATGTGTGGTGTTTGAGGCAACTCGTTTCTCCCCAGACTTCTATTTGCGTCTGTAAGCATGATGACAAATCGTCTCATTACAACACCAGTCAGCATCCTGTCTGTACATCTGCTCCATCTCTTTGGAATCACTTACCACCACCTACACACACTTTTTGTAAACTTCCTCCCCTTGAGAGTGGTTGGTGGTAATAGGTAGCCAGTTTACAGCTTTTCTTTTCTCTTCTTTCTCCCCTGTCATTCTGGTTCCTAATCTTTGCCCACAGGGCCAACTGCCTCTAGCTGACCCAACTCGGTTCCATTAAAAACACCCAGACTCTTTCACAGAGACCAACAGAATGCTGTAAACAGTTTTGTTTCTGTGTGTTTTCTCTCAGAGAACAGTTTCCCCTGCATCTTTGATCCCAAGTGGAAAATTTAGTCCACAGGGAGCAGATGAAGGGATGGTAGGGAGAGTGACTGAGGCCCCATTGGCAGAGGAGGATGGGGGGAGGACTCATAGAGGAACAGTGGAAAGAGGAAGGATTAAAATGAGTGAAATTCAGCCCATGACGAGTTGACTAGCCTGTTTAATTAAGCAAGAAGAGGCATTTCCGCTGGCCTGGGGGGGAAAACGACTGGATGTTTTAGTGTCTGCTCAGGTTAAAGTCTGAGTCAGAACAGTAATTAAATAATGATTAAACTGGATCTGACTGGCTGCGTGACTGAGACCTGATCAGAAGACTTGAGTCCATGTAATACCTCACCTCTTTTACCCTGGTTTAATGTCATTAGGGGTCATCATCAAAATTTCCCCAATGAAATAGGAACCGCCTTCAAGATGGTATTTCATTTAAACAGATGAAACATCCATTTTTGGGATTGTGATGCTACAATGACAAAAATACTTTGATTGCATTGTGTAGAGGTACACCGATGAGTGTTGTGGTCACTGTGGACTTACTGTATGTGTGGTGCATTCACCGATCAGAAAAAGATCAAAACTTTCTGACCAGCCAGTCACTAGTCAGTCATTATCAAGCTGACATTCTTTTAGCTTCATTCACTAGCAGATTTCTTTAAACAAAGACAAGGAACAACCAAATAGGTGCAAAGACTAGATCAATTCAAACGTTGCTGATTTTCTTTACGAAAGCACACCAGTATTTAGAAATCAAGGTAGTTTCCATGTGAAGAATAACTTGATTCAAAATTCAACTACAGCTGAGTAAGCCACTGTTAAGTGTCATGGTTTCTGCTCACAGCCCAAGAATCTTCAATCACTTTCACAGTGAAGCGTTTATCTACAATCATAAAGCAATGAATGTAATGGGACTGCAGGTTTAGTTTGTGCCTCAGAGCTGAATTTATAAACTTAGGAGTTCACAGTTGCTCCTGGAAAGAAGTTTGAGCAATGAGTCGTCCTACAGATGTTGTGTCTTGGCACTGCAGATTCTGTGTGTTTCAGTGATTGCAATCCTTCCGTCCCCTAAGGAGTCCTCCCCATCGTCAGTTCTCTTATCCTCTAAATATGACAGACTACATGCTGTGTATGGGTTCTGGTGATGGCTCATCTCTTTACAAGAAGAGGATGTGCAATCAAGTCCAGATACGGTGGAAGTGGGGGAGGACATAGTGGTGGTGCAAAGCAACATGACCCGCCTCATGTTTCCCTAACATAAAACCCTTTCATCAGGACAGTTGTGGTTACAGTCGAATCCCCCAGGCTCACCATTTTCTTTTTTCTTTCTGTAAAGGAAAGAAAACACACAGACCTCCTCCGACCTACTTATCGTTGTTTTCTGTTTGAGTCTTCCAGAAGATTCTAAAACTCATGTATCCAATCTCCTTCAGACCCAAAGCATACCAAAGGAACGGAGCGATAGAAGCGACGAGGAGCTGGAGAGATGGAGTAATGGCATGATTTCCCGACAAGCATGCAGCTGATCCCAGAATTCCAGTTATGCGGCAGACTTCCTGTCAAACTGAAAGCAATTGCTCAACAAATGTGAACATGTCACAGATTTCTGTTAAAAACATGTCAGCCGCAGCAAGCTTGTTAGCTTTTAGGCATAGCTCCATCCCAGAAGTTCTATGGTACATAGCTGTACTAATTGTTTTTAGAAGGTTGTTTTTTGAATGGGGGAGGGGTCAAAGGGTTCTCAGTGACGCCAATAACAAGTAATCTTTGTGGCCTTGAGCCCAGACCTCTGGTTTCCCTCCCCACAAACCCAGACCTTCACCCAATCCTCATGTAAGTCAGCGTGAGTCATTGTGGATAACAGGAAGCAAGTGGATCTTTCAGTGTTACAGCGACCATGATTGTCTCTTCTGACCAAAGCAGACCCCTTATTATCACAGACAGCTCTGGTAATTGCTGAAATAGGGCAGTGTGTTTTAACTTCAAGCTCTATGTCTGTCTGTGTGTGTATGTGTGTGTGTGTGTGTGTGTGTGTGTTGCCAAGTAAGTGAAGAACCAAGTGCGTGATCAGAGTTGATGAGACTTAAAACCATAAGCGGGACAAGAAATGCAGCCAAGATAGGACTTAACAAGTTCACTCTGAGTGTGAGTCTGTGGGAACCAATTAAGAACATTCATTCATCATAAACTCTTCATATTTGATTTACTAATAAAACTCTAGAAAATATGGCACACATTTGTAATCAGTTCCCTTTGCTTTGACAGCCCTAAATAAAATTCAGTGCATTCAATAGACTTCAGACTCTTAAGATAATGACAGATACTTTTGGTTACATATTTAAGCAATTCTACAGCAGCATGTAAAAATGGGTGCAACAACACAAATAAAAAACAGAAACAGCATAAACATGCTACACAATTCAAATGTCTGTTATTTTCTTTGATTTCTAAAGAGAATGACAATTATTTTTTGTTGTTGTTTTAACTTCTGCGACAGACTGGTGACCTGTCCAGGGTGTACCCTACCTCTCACCTGAAATGTTTTCTGGAGATGGGCACCAGCACCACTCCTGACCCCACTAGGGACAAGGGTGTATAGAAAATGGATGGATGGATGGATGGATGGATGGATGGATGGATGGATGGATGGATGGATGGATGGATGGATGGATGGATGGATGGATGGATGGATGTTTTAACTTTTTAGTCATTGTGGCTTTTATTTGTTAGTAATCTGACAGGAAGAGTCATACAGTGCAATATTAAGAATAGTAACAAAGTTGGTCCTTAACCAGGTCACTTCAGCTGCACGCCTCCCTATTACCACTGGATCCCAGTACCAGAGTGCTAATCCCAAATTACCTGCCTACAGTCCTAACTTCCCGGCTGCCTGGGGAAGGACTGATTATTACTTGTTATATCTTAATAATAAAACAAAACATACTCACATAGTGTCATGTTAAGACATGTTTCCATTCTTTGTGGAATCCAGGAATCACTTCGCAAACAGCAACAAAGACACCCAGCCTGGATTCTTCTCCCAAATGTGTAGGTTTTGGGCGCCCAGTATTTCAGAGAAGAGAATCATCGTCACTCGTTGATCTAAGAAGAGATGTTTGGATGCCACCACAGCCACCAATGTAATTTGAAAAATAGTGAAGAAGCTGGTCCTAAACCAGATTGATTCAGCTCCAAGCCAAGTGCCTCCCTATGACCTCTGCAGCCCAACACCAGAGTGCCAAACCCAAGGGAGGAAAAGACATGTGGCAAACATTCTGCGGACAGGATTTGCATCAAGGTTTATAGGTTTATATAAGGGACACATGCTCTGACCACTGCACCATGCAATGCCCCAACACAGCACAGTTATTGATTTTTTTTTTTAAACTTAATTTATCATGGGTGTGACTAAGATTGGCCTTATCGCTGAAGTAAAGAGTTCTCAGAAAGTTCCTTTCCCTGCTCTCTGCTGCACTTCATCACTCCCTCCAAAACCCTTCCCACAAAACTGGCAGTTCTCCTGTGATGTTAGGTTGTTTCTCCGTCTTTATAACTGCTGTAGCACATGACAATCTTCAGCTTTAACAATGGTATGTGCTGAGCAGAAGAAGGCTATGAGCAGCACATACATGAGCTGATTGACACTCCTAGCTCTGATTGGTTGTTTCCAGCCAGGAGCGGTGCATTTCTCCAGATGATGGTAGGACTGCCAAAAGGAGCCTGGGAAGCTTGTGTTTTCATAGACTATAAGTCTCATATTCAACTGTCAAGATACAGTGATAGTTTTAATAAATATGTAAAAATAAAATTTTTAAATAATTATCTTTCATTTCCCTTCAATTTCATAACCATACAAAGAGGTAAAGGTGAGAACATATAAGAAGTTTGAAGGGTGTGAATACTTTTTGTCAACTGGTTTGATCTCTTTAGCAGATCTGTTGGATACGTCGACATCCACTATGCATGAGTCACCCACAGATTTTAGGTCATGATATCATTTGATAAACATCAGTCTCTGTATGGAAGACTTGTTTTTTTTTCTTTGTGTGAAGAATCAGGTTCTGTTCTGCCTCAGGCTCATCACGATAGTCAACCATCAGATAAAGAAGACATCACAAGAAGAGAATGACAATTTTGACCACTGACATGTTTTGTTTGAGAACTGCGGTGTGCTGCAAACTGAGACAGCTCCTGAAGCAGTTGTTGACAAAGCCCGTCTGGTGAATCTGAGCGCACCCATACATATGCTAAACACTGTTTACATTGTAAAGATCTGCAAATATAGAAACAGGAGGAAATGGTGGGCTTTCGGGAATTGTGTGCTTGTGTGCTCATCAACAGGATGAATGGCAGAGATGGACCTCAACCACAAAATGTAGACATGGAGGCAAGGAGTGAAGCTCTGTAATAACAGCCGGTATCGGTTGGCTCGCAGGAACTTTTTCCATTGTTGATGTCTTCCTGCTTTGTTTGTTTACCCACATTTATTTTTATCTGCCATCCAACTTTCAACGCTTGTTTGGCTCGGGAGGAAGATAAAGATAGTTGGATGAGAATGCTATGGTGTGGTTTGTTTTTTTCACTTTGGCTTCGGGGATGTACTGAGAAACCCTCACACAAGCAACATGCATGGCTGTGGTTGTGTTTTCCATTTGCATTCCATTTTGGACACTTTTAACTCTAGGGTTCTTGAATAAAGAACCTCAAAAGGTTCTAAAATAATCTAAAGCTTACCCCACGTGTACAGCAAAACAATATCATTTATGAAGGAAAGTATGTTGGTAAGCAAACATACTTGACCACATCTGTAAAAGCAGGAGTCTTTGCAGAGTTCTGGTCTGAAGCATACATCTGTATGTAAACAGTACAGAGCAGAAAATGAATCAGCAAAGATCATTAGTGTAAACCATCTCAGATTCTAAGCAATCATTCGAGGAAGTGATGTCCTAGCTAATTCATTCCAAGGTTAGAGAAACTAAAAAACAAACAAAAACTCAGTTATCATGCTAATTGATTAAACTAAAGTATTAAAGTATTTCAAAAAAGACAGAACAATAATGGCTTGTTTGGAAGAACTGACAGAGAGGGCCTTTTCACTCCAAAATATGGCACACTACTGCAAACCCAGCAGTGGCTACTTGTAGCAGAAGGCTATATCCATTCTGAAGCTAACTGCTGATATGATTGGCTGACACTAATATTTGAGCATCCAATGGCAATTGAGGAGGAGACAGTTCACTTGTGTTGGCACAGGAAAGGCTAGTGAGTAGCATAACTAGGCTGGTGGTCACCCACTGGATTAGCTACTTCGTCTGCTGTCCATTAGCATGGATAGGCTCTAATGCATGTCACTTGCACATATTTTATGCCAACAATTTCACTTGATAAAAGTTTGTTTAAAACATATCTGTTTAATCCAGCGAGTGACCAGCCAAGACTTGCTAATAGTTAGCCTCTCTTGTGCTAATACCACCCCATTTGTGCCAATGGACAGCAGAGGGAGTAGGAGAGTCACTGCAGAATCAGCCCAGACATAGTAGCTACTAGTCTCTCCAATGCTAACATAAGTGAATAGTCTCTTTCTCATTTGCCAGCGCCGGCTGTTGAGTTGCTAATGCTGATCTATCAGTCACAATAAGTAGCTAGCCTTGTAATGGGTATAGCCTCCTGTAACAAGGAAGTAGCCACTGCTGTGTGGTAGTCTTAATTTTGTCCCCAATACCGAATCATACTAAAAAGAATTTGTCAATAATACCAATATTTGCTGAATTGAGTGAATCATAAGACAACTTCCTTTGATCAGCTGAAACCAAAGTGGAGATGTCTGCTCATAAAGCACAATCCCAACACAACACATAAATCTCATAGCAATTGATTTGGACACGTGGCATTCTACACAGAATTCCTTTCTGTCCTGAAGTTATCAAACACTAAATTTAAGGTCACAAGAAATTATGTTAAGAAATGGAGAACAAAATTTCACAACAATGTGAGAGTCTAGATACACAATGGACAGGATGCTTTTCCATCACAAAACTCTTTATCCCGGTCTCATTAAGAGATTACAAGAAAATCTGTCTCCCTAGTTCAACATAATCAATTTGTGGCAATTTGGAATTTTTGCAGACCCCTGTAGATGTGTAGTGAACATTCAGAGCTATGCAGCAGGAAGCTGGTTCTTGCTTGGTTGTGAAAACCTCTCTACAGGGAGCAATGTGTCCTTCCAGCTGCTTGGAGCAAAAATAAAATGAGGGGATGACCTTTTTGCTTAACACAGACTGTGGGAACCCAAGGAAAGGAGTTGGAATGGAACATTTGGCGTACAGTGAAAAATCTAAAAAACAATATTTGCTCTCACAAACACTACAGCAGTATTTTTTCACTTTAACATTAGGTCATCTTTCTTGAATTAGGTTGGATATTTTTCTAGTTTTCTCATTAGTGTTCAGCTTGTAGTGAATAAGGATATTTTTACACCTGATAGTCCAGTAGCCTTGGTTCGAATGGGGACCAAAGTTGCAACATTTGCTACATTTTCAGCTTGTGCGATTTGCATTGTGGCCAACAAACCAAACCCTCTGAGCAATCTGTTTACCACTGTGGTGGCGCGGCACTCTTTAGGTCATCTTTCTTGATGACATGAACATGAAAACTCCTGAAGAAAACACCGAGTGCAACTTCCTTCTTCATGAATTGTAAGCAAAAACAAAACAGAGTGATGTCAGATTTTAGCAATGGTAGGATTTCTTTTTTTCTTGGCAAAATACCACGAGCTATTTCTCCTTCTAATGCTAGACACAGATGTTTGTTTAGGTTGTTCTAACCCAGAATACTCTATAGTCTGCTTCTTGTTTTTGTAACATTCTCTGGACCACTTGGCATTCAAATATGCATTGGAACCGTACCAGAGTTCACTTCAACCTAACTGTGACGTAAGAGCTCGCTTTTTTGGTCCGCATCAGAGTTTGATTACACATTCACATCTCCCCAAATTAGTCGGACTTTAAAAGTAAACAAACTAGAGTTTTACTAATGCAGACTGAACAGAACTGGTGTGAATGTGTTTAAAGATACTCTGGGCTCCATCTACACTGGAACTTTTTCTAAAACGGGAAAGTGTTTAGCAATTTGTGCCTCACACTCAAATGGAAATGGAATTTTAGGGGACCTTAAATGTTTTTAAATGGGTTACAGAAAATTTCACCAATTTGTATTCATAGTGACAGCAAAAATACCTCTTTTGTTATTAAAAGAAAAAAATTGGTGATGTACTAAGCTGACCTATAACCCAAATGTGTAGTATGTGTAGTACATTGCAGCAGCAATGGCTGATTACATACTTGTCTTGTAATTTATTAGTTTATAAACCAATTTAACACAGAGAAGAGGCTTAACTTCATCATTACTCCACACAGAGGACTCCACTTACTCTTTGCTGTTTGCAATTCTTGTTTTCTTGTTGTGTTTACCGCTGAGCTCGTGTGGGGGCTTTATGCGGCTGTTCTGTACGCTATGTTTAAAGAGACTTACAGGTCTGGGCGGGTAAAAAATACCATTTTGTGTTAGGCATAGGATTTCTCCGTGTTTCCGTGTGAATGAAAACATTTCTGGAACTGGTCCATTGAGGTTGTGGGTGTTTTTCCAAACTGACAACCCGTTTTAGAAAAAAATATTCCTATGTGGACGAGGCTGTAGACATTTGAGTTGGATTTTAGGGAGTGTTTTATGACCAAGCCATGCAAACCACCCTCAGAGATGCCATAAGAAAAGTCCTACAAGTTTGTGCAAATGCATACATCTACATCTGAGCTTCAGAGACCTCATTTTAAAAAGTTAAAGTGCCTTAAACTGTTCAAAATTTGCTTTGGATGAGATCATTTGAATGCTTTTCACAAAGAAATGCAATTAGAAGAATATTATAGATTGTTGTTGCATGAAGTCTCTTGTAGTTTTTTTTATTTTGAAACTTATTTGACAACAACCATAGAACTACAGTTAATTTTGAAGGATTTCTATCATCTAGTCCAAAATTGCTCTCCTTACGTCCCTGAATGGAATTTTACATGCTGTGATATGTTAGTAAAGCAGCTATTTCTCACCCACAATGACTTAATTCAACAGGTGGATGTGAAATTCTGCCAGAAGGACAATCTACAGATGGGAGCCTTGACTTTTCACTTTATAACTGTAATTATGGATTTTTTAAAACATTTAAAACATTAAATGACTTTAATCATCTCAGACAGCTGTTTGAACTCTTACAGAAAACAGGTGTACAACACAAAGAACCAGCATTAAGTTCAAAGTGCTGACAAGCTGGAGCAATATTCCCTTCAGGGAAGTAATGGAGCCTGTGTTGTTGTGGGGAAAACCGTGAAGGACTTTGGTACGCCAACAAGAATGCCTGTCTGAAAGCAACTAGGGTAACTTGGAATTATCCTCTTCAATTTGTAGCCATAGGAGGCGATGATCTCTGTTTTTTTGCTAACATCTCTCTGCTGTTTTCTGTTTATCTGTGGACGCTGAAATGTTTCAGTTTTGTTTTACTTTCATGGCCCCGAAAGTTAAGTCTCGGATCACAGCGATGATGAAGCACGAAAGGTCAGAGCCAGCATCAACTTTCACTGATTCCTCGCAGCTTTTTTTAATTCCCTCTGATTGGATCTCCTGTGGGGAATTTTAGGCTCAAGTTTAAATATTAAAAGAAAATTCCCACTAACTGCAGAAATGTGTCACGTGGTTTGAGGATCTGGATCTGGTTGCGACTGTTTTTTCATGGCTTCAGATTCTAAGTTCCTCCTCTTGTGTGACAAGCTGGTGTTGTAGGAAGTTGGTTTGGCTTCCAGAGTTAGATAGCTTTGTCTAAGGTTTGCTCCCCTGTGGTGTCAGACCCACAGTCTTTTATTACACCACTGGTTTGGCTTTGTGTGGCGTTTTCCTGTCCAACATGATTCGACAGACTCTGCCTTGCTGTTTTTGTTAGAAGAACAAGAGCACTATGGTAAAAGTGGGTGACTTGATGCTGAGAGTAGAGTTGTGTGTGTAAAAAGTCAATTTCTACTGGCTCTTTAAAACCTTACAGTTTTTAAAGTAATTTAGTTGACGAGCAACAGTCAGCTGATTCAAATCAATGCATTCCATAACATTTAATATGGTTTTTGCACTTTACAGTGCAAGAAGAATTTCCCAAGCAAAACGTTCAGCAGGAGGTTTGAAAAAATGTACAAATACTGAAGTTTTCACTATTCACCGAATCACTTAGGTCTCCAACAAACCTTTAAATGCAAACCATTACAAATGTATAGCTTATCAGGGTCAGCTGGACTACAGTCTGACACTTTTTACTCATTCAAGTTAATTGGAGTTTCCAGGAAATTCTAATTAGCATTCCATGATTTCCTTTTTTCTTTGGCTGTATTATACTGTAGAGGCCTGCTTCCTTTAGCCACTTTTTCAGCAGGCTAGAATTGGATCTATATTTATCTTGAAACCACACACAGCAAGTAGAATATTGAGGAACTACTGAAAAAAATCTCCAAAGTGCACTCTTGAAGAACTGCCACAGAAAGTGAAATCTTGTGATCAACCGGTCTCTATAACAACCATTAGATATTTTCTCGCCTGCTATTACGGGTGTAAACATGAGGAGTTAGCTAGACATTAACGGGACCTTAACTTGACCTGTGGTCATTGGTCAGATGAGATTAAATTGCTTTTTGGCAACAAACACTCCAGGTGGGTTTGGTGTGAAACAAAGAACATGTTGATATTCTGAAGTGGAGGATCTGTGATGCTGTGGGAACCTTGTTAGAATGTGTGTCATCATAAGACTTAGACTCTGCAAGTAAAAAGATCATCGTTCACCGGGGCCTAACGGTTGACGTATTTTAGCTGCATATACAACGGAGATGAAAATGTGACTTCTTGTCTGGAGTTTTTTTTGTGTGTGTGTGTGTGTGTGTGTGTGTGTGTGTGTGTGTGTGTGTGTGTGTGTGTGTGTGCGTATGTGTGTGTGTGTGCGTGTGTGTGCGTGTGTGTGTGTGTGTGTCAATGTGGGACAAATCTTCCACATGTGGAACTTCATCTGGTGTTTTTTTCAAAACAAGTGTCCTTGTTCTTTTATTTTCTCTACTTGTTGTTTGACTCAGTCTTTGTCCATTGTGCGTTTTGTACAGTCTTTCAAAACTTTGTTTTATTTACTGACATTGCGCACAAAAAATGTTTTCATCAAATGTAAAACATCTGAGAGGGGTCTTGGCAGATTCTGCAGTGTAATTTTTAGCACACGTTGTTGGTGGTCTAGTGGCAGTATGACAGAACTAAAGTTCTTAATTTGCTTATAGGTATGTGTTACGGAAGCGCATTGCTATCACGCAAGAAAAAAAAAAATTCAAGCGCTATCACGTTATAACGTGATACGTATCTTGTTAAAACGTGATACATATCACGTTAAAACGTGATACTATCTTGTTAAAACGTGATACATATCACGTTATAACGTGATACTATCTTGTTAAAACGTGATATGTATCTTGTTAAAACGTGATATGTATCTTGTTAAAACGTGATAAGTATCTTGTTAAAACGTGATATGTATCTTGTTAAAACGTGTTATGTATCTTGTTAAAACGTGATATGTATCTTGTTAAAACGTGTTATGTATCTTGTTAAAACGTGATATGTATCTTGTTAAAACGTGTTATGTATCTTGTTAAAACGTGATACGTATCTTGTTAAAACGTGATAATTTTATGTCCAGGAAGTGGCGATATTATGCTAGGCTTTTACAGTGGCTAACATGAATTGGTCAGGTTTCCCTTCATGTTTGGTCTACGGATACGGATGCTGCTTTGCACTGTGGTTAAAACCATTAATAGCATGCTACTCTGAGCAGGATCCTAAATAGAACGGGGGTGCACAGAAGGAAACGTCAAGTTGGCTTCCGATTTTAGCTTCTGATTCGGGAAATGGCTAAAGAGCGATTAGAACGGAGGCTCAGATGTATTTGCTGAACATTTTCTGTTCAGATTTCTTTTTTTTAACAGTACACTTGCTGAACAACGGCAACGGCTGTTCGTAACCAAGCAACCGAAATCAACAGAAGGCTAGATAGTGGCAAAAGACAAAACTAGATCCTGTTAAGCATTCTTCAAAATAAAAGACTTCCTTTCAAGTTAAAATGCATCCCTGTAAACCACAACAGCCAAACAGAAAGGCAGGTGCTCTAGGACAAAAAAATGAAAGAAAACAGAAGGCTAAAATAATAGCAAATATTGTAAATGTGATAGTTCATTTATAATGCATTCCAGATACGAAAAGGTTTTAAATCTCTCATGTTTGAAGTTTCACAATTCAGATAAAGGTTTCACAAATCACAAACTAGGTTTGAAATATTCTGCCATTGGCGTAGAATAATCTACTCCAGATTTGAAGTGTCGATGTATGTTTGTTTTTAAAGCATATCAGGTGATTTCTTAACACTTGCATATTAAATCTAATTCCATGATTAGTTACTTATTTACAGGGCTGCACAGTGGTGTAGTTGGTAGAGCTGATGCCTTGCAGCAAGAAGGTTCTGGGTTCGATTCCTGGCACGGGTCTTTCTGTATGGAGTTTGCATGTTCTCCCTGTGCATGCGTGGGTTTTCTTCGGGTACTCCGGTTTCCTCCCACAGTCCAAAAACATGACTGTCAGGTTAAATGGCCTCTCCAAATTGTCCCTAGGTGTGTGTGTGTGTTGTTGTGTATCTCTTTGTTGCCCCGCGACAGACTGGCGACCTGTCCAGGGTGTACCTCGTCTCTCGCCCAGAATGTCAGCTGGAGATAGGCACCAACACCCCTCCCGAGCCCACTAACGTACAAGGGTGTAAAGAAAATGGACGGAGTTACTTAATTACAGTCATATGTTAAGTATAATTTAAATGCTTATTATTATTTACTGAATGTAACTTGATTGTACATAATTACAAAAAGGTAATGTGAAAAATAATTAAATTCAAAGCTTTATTTATGATTTATTTTGACAAAAGGGAAGAGAGAGGAAGTCTTTTATTTTGAAGAATGCTTAACAGGATCTAATTTTTTGTCTTTTGCCACTATCTACCCTTCTGTTTATTTTGGTTGCTTGGTTACGAACAGCCGTTGCCGTTATGCACCTATTGTACTGTTCAATAAAATGTTTTACAGAAAATGTTCAGCAAATACATCTGAGCCTCCGTTCTAATCGCTCTTTAGCCATTTCCCGAATGAGAAGCTACAAACGGAAGCCAACTTCAGCTCCGATCCAGACAGTCAGGAACGCCGCCACAGCTAGAGAACCAAACTGACGTTTCCTTCTGTGCAGCCCCGTTCTATTTAGGATCCTGCTCAGAGTAGCATGCTATTAATGGTTTTAACCACAGTGCAAAGCAGCATCCATATCCATGTAGACCAAACATGAAGGGAAACCTGACCAATTCATGTCAGCCACTGTACTAGCCTAGCATAATACCGCCACTTCCTGGACATAGAATTATCACGTTTTAACAAGATACGTATCACGTTTTAACAAGATAACTATCACGTTTTAACAAGATACATAACACGTTTTAACAAGATACGTAACACGTTTTAACAAGATACTTATCACGTTTTAACAAGATACTTATCACGTTTTAACAAGATACATATCACGTTTTAACAAGATATGTATCACGTTTTAACAAGATAGAATCACGTTTTAACGTGATATGTATCACGTTTTAACAAGATACGTATCACGTTATAACGTGATAGCGCTTGAATTTTTTTTTTCTTGCGTGATAGCAATGCGCTTCCGTAATGTGTCAACAAAAATACCTACATTGTAAAATATCAGCACTAACCTTAGAGAACCAACTATTCTTGAACAGATGAGAGAATGCAAAGGAAAAGATTTTTAACTGGCACAAAGTTGAAAGCTTCACTGGACTGACTTTATAATTAAGATGCACGTAAGAGAACAGAGACTTCTGTTTGTACTAGGACTAATTTGGTGATACTGGATACATTGGAGAGAAGATGGTGGAGATGGAGCTTCTAGGCATGAGGAAGAAAGGAACACAAGAGTCATGGAGCAATGGAGAACCTTGAGGTTCTGGTTCTGATGGACTAAAATAAACCCAGAAACTTCATTTTATCTTGTAGAAATCCATTGCTGGCCCTAAACATAATGATAAAGATTCAGATACGCTGATAATTTTGCTATATAATTACATTCTGGCACTTTGTTTTTTAAAATGTGCAGCCTTTTGGATTCAGGTAAAGCAGTCAAAAGATAGCCACACATACACGTTATTTTTTATTTTTCAGTCCAAATGAAAAATTAAATTCACATCCAAAGTTAATATTATGTAGTTCTGGTGTTTCACACAGTTGACATAAAACGACGTAGAAGTTGGTATGAAGACCTGAGAACAGCCAGGCTGTTTGCTAATGGAAAATGAATCTGGCCGAGGCGGACCGAGACCGTACTGGTTAGAGGTGGTCTAGTGGAAACGTGCCTTCAGCTCCCTACACAAAGGCAGAACCTAGAAGAGATCCTTATGGTCTGTCAACAAGCATCAAGAGTTCTGTGGACAGACTTATTCTCAGTTACTTCTCCCAAGGGCTACTATGACTCATAGCATCTTAAAAATCAACTACAAGTTCTTTTAGAACCAAAAACATTACACAGTAAGAAGGTACAACGTTACAAAACCTACTTCTTCCCAGAGTTCATCCAGGAGCCAAATCTCAAGATCAACGGTTGAGATGAGACTGGACCCCAGATGAGGCTTAACCACAAATTGAAGGAAAAACCACCAACCATTTCTCAGCCTGAAGCTCCTCTGGGACCTCTGGGAAAAGCTCCAGCTGACAACTTCATCAAACTGTTCGAGAGAATGTTGGGCATTCTGCTGATCTTGAACTAGAATGCGAGCATTTGCAGAATCTAAGATAGAAAATTGTCTTTGCTATTAAAACTTTGGGTTTTGTTTAAATGTTCTGTGTCTTTAGTGTACATGTACCCCATATTTTGTTGGTATTCCCTCACAAACGAACTAACAAGGTCTCACAAACGTTTCCCCAACATTTCTCACAGCAACAACATACCAAGGCTGCTACCTCACGCTGTAGTTATCCCTTTCAGAGCCCACAGCTCCTAAGCCCTGCTTTAAAGGGAGTGTTAGCTGTGCATTATCCATTTGCTATGCTTCTTTCAGCTTTGATGGATCAAAGAGTGTGTTGGGAAACCAGAAGAGTTAGGGCAACTGTAGCAAAACGAAATGATGAGAGAGTAAGATGACAGAGGGCTGGTAATGGGAGAAGGAGGAGAGCAAGGATGGAGCTGAATGGAGAGGAGAGGACAGGGGAGGAGAGGGTCAAGGTCTCCAGAGATTTATCCACCTGGACTAACCTGATTGGAGGAAGGTAGGATGAATATTTGAGTGTGCAAAGATTGAAGTAAATGAATAAATGTACTTTGGATCACATTACTTGAAATTGGATTGAAGTATCTGATAAAGTAAATCCAGAGCAGGTTGGAGTAAGTTTTGACTCTTAATGAAAACCTAAAGAGAATGTTGGAAGAAGGCGGATCCAAGTTTGGAGAGTTGACAAACGGGAAGCATTTTGTTTGAAGCAGATTAGACGAGAAATGAAGTGAGGAAAGGGGAAGGAAATATTGGAATCTGAAGATGAAAAGCAGCGGAAGAAAGTCTAAGATAGGAGAATTTTCCACTTAGTGACCCAAAAAAACAAAATAGAGGATATGAAGAAGGAAATTAAAAGAGGTATTCAGGGTTCTCTAGTCTGGAAAAGTCCGTCCATCCATCCATCCATCCATCCATCCATCCATCCATCCATCCATCCATCCATCCATCCATCCATCCATCCATCCATCCATCCATCCATCCATCCATCCATCCATCCATCCATCCATCCATCCATCCATCCATCCATCCATCCATCCATCCATCCATCCATCCATCCTTCTGTCTTGCTATCATCCTTTTAACTTTCCATCTATCCATTCTCTGATTTAAAATTCAGTTCATAAATACTTCATTCATGCCAAATGGAAATTAAATTGAGCTACTCCAACATGCTGCCACCCTAAGAACTGCAATTCTAGCAAGTTCCATATTTAAATCCCAACCATTGTAGAAATATTTGCCAAAATTGCACTTAAAGTCTGTAAATGCAATTTACAGACTTCTTCGACAAGAAAAATGTGCAGAATTCTTGGGTATTTGGGGAAGAAAGCATTGGAGAAACCTGAAAAAAAGAAGATAAGGCAACATAAACCCAAAACATCCAGAAACATTAAAGAACACACATGCCAGCTGGGACGTAGACAGAAATGGAAAATGTTGTGATCAGGATAAGAAACAGGAAAAGAGAAATGATATTTATGGATGCAGACAGAGGTGAGGATAAAAGAGCAGCGTTAAAGAGATGTGGGTGGGTGGAGGTTCAGTGAACAGGAAGTTTGTGCGTAAGTGTTGGCCGGTGGGGATGGAATCTGTTGCGGTGGGGGGTGTTTTTTCTGGCTCTCTGTAGCCACCCTTACTAGGCCCCTTGACTGGGCACTGAGAGAGAAGGATGAAGAGGAAGAAATGGAGGAGAGAAATAAAGGAAAGCTGGTAATAAAGAGAAAATGAGACCAATATGTTTTCAAGCTCAGCAGTGTCGATAAAAACTCATTAATTCCAACGAAACTAGTCTGATCGGTTACATGAGACAATAATTGGAGCTCTGACATAATGTAGACTATGAAAAGAAACTTGTCTATGTCAGTGAAAAGTGAGGTGTTGGACTATCTTACAAACAGTGAAGCAGCAGTGAAGTCAGAGGTGTGCTTGAATTTTTCAAGGTGCCAAAAGGGTAATATATATATAAACCAAAATATTGGTTGTCTGCCTTGACAGAAATATTGCTGAAATTTTCATATCAGTGCATCCCAACTCTGTACCTGTCTTCACCAGATGGGTACAGATAGGTGCCAATCTGTGCCCATCCTAAGGACCCAGGCTTGATCCTGAGTACAAACGATAGATGGATTTTAACTTCGGCCCCATGTGGTTGCTGAAGAGGAGCATCTATTCTCATAGTCACTCATACAGAAACGTAGTCAAATTAATCATTTGATAGACAAACAGTCTTGCTTCAACTTTCATCAAACAAGGCACGTCTCTGAATTTAGCTCTTTATCAGTTCCTCAGCTTTCCTGTTGATGTCCGATATTTCGTAGGGGCGGCAGTGAGCAACTGAGCCCCACGCTGAAAGAAAGGAGAACAGAGAGGCTAACTCAGATTGCCTGCGTGGCGACACACCCCCAGGATCAGGGCCGCAGGAACTTCCCCTCTGTGCACAATGAAATCTAGACAAACCCTTGCCCTTTTCCTGTATCCAAATAAACAGTCCAAAACGGGCTCTTTGGCTGAAACTTGCACACATGTGTTTGTGTGCGCATGCACAAGTGAGACTGAGTGTGCATGAGTTACATAAGTGTGATTGTGGGTGTCAACCCCTGTATATTAGAGCTAGCTGTCCAGCTCTGGCTTCCTTTGGTTACGGTTCACTGACCTGTCGGGCCGTACAGAACATGGGAATCAGACACGTCTCTCTGCTTGTAGGTCTCCTCTCCAGCTGTGTTTCCCTATATCTGCCTCCATTTTTGCACATACTTCACATTTAGCAAACAGGCTATTCAACATAATTTATACTTGTATTTGACACTCTTGCTCTTTTTCAGTTGTGCTCAGTATTCTTTCAATTTTCAAAGTGGTTGAGAAATGTAGATGGTGACATTTTAAGTGTCTTAATTATTTGACAGTCAAATAATCCTGTGCTGTAAAACTGGGTGAATGATTTAAACTTATTAAGCTAAATATATTTAATGAAGTTATTAAGAAACCACTTGTTCTTTATTACTACTACTTTATTTGCAAAGCATTTTAAAAACAATCTCTATAGAACTTAGCTACCACAAAGTAGTACATTCAAAATGTCTGATTTAATTTAAAATGTTTGATTTGTAAAAAGTCGTTACTGTAGTGATCTGTAAATATGATTTTTAACTCTATATCTAAACTCTTAAGATTGGTCCAGTTAATTACAGTCAGATTTAATAAATTTGAATATTCGTCCCGATGAATGTAATTTGTTGGATTAAAAATACCTTTTGAAAATAACCTTTAAGCAGGTATTAAAGATGAATTTCCTTAAGCACATAATTCTGCTTTTAATATTTTTTTATTGGTTTGATGTAATGTTCTAATCTTAAGTCATGTTTTCATTAGCTGTTAGCAGAAAATCATTGTGATTAAGAGAAATAAAGGTGTTAAAACATCAGTCTTTGTCTAATATGTCATGTGACTCACTTGGTGATGGAGTTACTGAAACACATTATCTTTTCTATTCTAATTTATTGAATGCTCCACATGTTTATGTTTCCATTTCTGCTTCGAATGACCACTAAGCTATTTTATTGTGATACACAAATTCTGAACTAGATTAGAATTATTTTTGCCATGTTGTGCTTTGCAAATTCACTCAGTTATTTTTGTAGTTGCATTATATTGGACGAGTTTCCAAATTTTGACATTTATTGTGTAAAATAATCCTAATCCTAAACTTTATTTTTCTGAAATAATCCAATAAACCAAAATATAAAGGTGACAAATTGTGAAGAATTAAGATTGCCCGTTAGCACAAGCTAGCTCATTAGCACAGGTTAGCTTGTTGTAAAA
This sequence comes from Poecilia reticulata, assembly GCF_904066995.2. NCBI lineage: Eukaryota > Metazoa > Chordata > Actinopteri > Cyprinodontiformes > Poeciliidae > Poecilia > Poecilia reticulata. The sequence goes on from NC_088836.1 coordinate 4,100,634, forward strand.
CAGCTTTTGTTTCGAAATGTGGCTACCATTCATTTCAGTTTAGAGAAATGAAATAAAACATACACAATTTGTCTCGTCCTTTATAATTTTGTAACACTCCTCCAAAACATCAGGCTAACTTTAAAGTTTTTTTCCTTCTATTTCAAATGTAGTAATTTAGCCTGACTGGTGCCCTTATTAAACCTCAAGAATAAAAACCTAGTCACATTTATAAAAATTTCACACCATTTTTTAAAAATATTTTCTGTTTATTCTGAAGGGAAACACTTGTCTTAAATTATTTCTAAGCTTTCAACCATATGTGTTCTAGTGTAGAGTGCCAAAGATCTTTTCTTTTTTTTTCATGTGTTTGTTTTTGCGTGTTCCAGGTGACGTCTGCATGCATCCCACCTCCCTCCAATGATCTGGTGAGTCTCCTTTGTGCATACTTTCTTTTCTTCAAGAGCATTATATGTACAGGAGAGGTTTTCCCACTCCGTCTATCCACAGTTGGGAAGTGTGGCTCTCCAAAACCACTGCATGGTTTTGTTTAGAGGCGAATTACTTCTGGGAAGCCGAGCCCTCAGCTCGGTTGGAGCTCGGTTCATTTCTGGAGAGCAGTAAAAGTTCCAGCTTGGGAGGTGGGGGAAGCAGTTGATGTTGCTGTAGGAAGTAGTTGTGTTTATCCATTAGGGAGTCTATTTGTTTAATTAACTCTGCTTTCCTTCCTCTGTTTTGCCTCTTCCTCTAACCCCTTTCCTCCTCTCTTTTGCCTCTCTTTACCCTGTTTCCTAACTCTTACTCCCATTTTCTCATTTTATCCAATCACCTCATCTTCTGTACCTCCTAGCAGCGTAGAGGAACAGCTCCTTCTCGACACAACCAACACATGGTGAGCACATTTTAACATTTATTCTTTCACCTCAGTTTCTCTGTTCCCACTGTCCAGATGTGAACTAAATATTTACAACTGGATCATGGGGGGATTATTTTCACTTCCAATTTTAATATCAATACCTGAGGTTTAGTTTCATCCAATACTGATCAGAAAAACAGTGCTGAATTTACTTAATGTTTCTTTTATTTATTTTTAAATACAGACGTAAATTTACTAAATTACTAATTTATTTGATACCTCTGCACCAGTACAGAACTCTTAATACATCAACAGATAGCAACTGCAAAAGAAGAGTAAAATATTCAGCTAAATACAGTTTTCTTGGATCCCGTTTAAACAACTTCCATTACTATTACTACTCTACTAGCAGCCTGAGTTGTAGTTTCTGACTGGAAAGTTTTTTTCCCCTTTGTGGCATTTGGACTTAGGCCTAAGTTTTCATTAAAACTTTGCAACCATTATATCCAAAAAGCCTAAATTAGCACTGTAATCATTGATGTTGGGAACCACTGATGGAAAGGCCATGTGTGTTCATTGTCTTTACAGGGATCAACCAAGTCTCTAACCTACACCAAACAGAGGAACACCCTACCGAGGTAAAATCAGTCTCATTGATTTCATTCAATGTACTAAAATACATTGTGTTACAACTATATCTACATATTATACCTAATAGGTAAAGTCAAGGGTCTCTCACATGTGCCTTCATTGCTCCCTGGCTGCCCAAACTGTGCTTTTTCCATTTGTTCCTGTTTCAAACCACCTTCTGTGTGTTCACAGATGAAAGTTTAATGTCACAAAGTGATGCAGCAGTTGGATCTGATTTATGTTACACATAGAATCCAGTTTCCCATAATTCATGCTAAATGTATTGAGAAGTACACCGTGCAAACATCAAGGTAATCTTTGACAAATGTGTGGGTATTTTTCAGTCATTAATGATTTTGGGAGGTGAAAATACTTTTTCACTGTACCGTATATCCACAATTACATCTCCACTCTTCCTAGAGACCATTTAAAGTCACTGTAAATATATATTTTGTACTTTATTTTAAGCTGTAGTTGGTTAGAGGACATCAAAACTTTGATGACTTGTGTACATTTTGATAGAGTATGAAGCTCCTATGTATGAATTATTAAAATTCATGTCTGACCACCATGCGAACTGAGGATTTGTACAAGCTTATTTGACCAAGTCAGCTCATACAAAGAGAATTAATGCAAATAAAGAGCCTTGAAATAATCAAACGGGTCTGGTCTTCACAGGAGCTTCAGTGTGGACCGTGTGATGGAGCGCGTGATGGAGCGCCACTACGACTTCGACCTGACGTACATCACTGAGAGGATCATTTCTGTCTTCTTCCCTCCAAAGCTGGAAGAGCAAAGATACCGGCTCAATCTGAAGGAAGTGGCCGCCATGCTCAAATCCAAACATCAGGACAAGTTTCTGGTGAGGAACACCAGCGAGTTGTTCAGACCTTTCATCTAACAAATGTGGGGTCTGAACAGATGTTCAAGCTTATGCAGCTTGTTGTACAATAGAGTTTGGCATGTACGCTGCAGCTACAGCAGATAAAAAAATATATAGGTCACGACCACACATAGCAGCCAACATGAGGCAGGCCCTCAGCAGGCCCTCAACAGGCCCTCAGCAGGCCCTCACCAGGCCCCCAGCGGGCCCCCAGGAGACCCCCAGTGGGCCCCCAGCAGACCCCCAGTGGGCCCCCAGCAGACCCCCAGTGGGCCCTCAGCGGGGCCCCAGTTGGCCCCCAGCGGGCCCTCAGCGGGCCCCCAGCTGGCTCCAGGTGATCCAGGATGGTCCACTGTTTTTTTCCGTCACACCCTCTCTTCTGTTCCAGCTCCTGAACCTCTCTGAAAGACGCCATGACATCACCCGACTAAACCCAAAGGTAGATCTCTTCTTCATGTATTTCTCCAATAGTCCAACAATCGTTCGCTTAATTTTCTCAATTCGCACTTTGTCGTTCATCATGTTTCCACCGTGCCACAGGTCCACGACTTTGGCTGGCCTGACCTCCATGCCCCGCCGCTGGATAAGATCTGTGCCATATGTAAGGCCATGGAGAACTGGCTGACCTCTGACCCCCAGCACGTGGTGGTCCTTCACTGCAAGGTCAGAGTTCAGGGACGGTTTCTCTCAGACAGACATGCCAATGTTTCCCAGGCTCTTAACACAGATGCTGAAGGTTGATTTAAAGAGCATGCTTCATACTGATTTGCTTTCACAGGAACTGATAAATCAACTGCATGTTGAAAGGCTGACTGAAGGTCACCGGAACAATGCATTTGTATATATAACACATAGGAAGCAGCTTGAACTGAACAGAGAAAACACTGAAATAAAAATGTGAAAATTCCTATGTCTCTCTACGCAGGTAGTTTAAAATCAGGATAATTTTTCTTTCATTTTCTTTAACTCTTAAATCTGGGGTAGGGAACTTTTTAAAAAATATATGTTTTACCCATTTGTTAAGACCCACCATCTTCTGACAGCATAATGTGAGGCAGATAATCTGTGAAAAAAAAAAATTAAGCTCCTCCACCTTCTCCCAGCCCTACTAATGCGCCATTGCTGATTAAAAAACAACCAATCAGAACCAGGAGGAGAGTCTTAGCACTGTCAATCACGCTCCTATGCTAATGTCAAAGAAATAACTTAGCATTCCAGAAAACCCGTTTATCCGGCATCATCTGTGGCCATGCTAAGTAACTGTGATTGATTGAGAGCACTAAGAACCTCCTCTGGCTTTAATTAGTTATTTCTGACCAAGTTGGTGTATTTCTGTAGTTAGCACTGAGAGAAGGCACTGGAGTTCAATTTTTCACAGATTATCTGTATGTTACCATACTGCCATGACAAAGTGAAAGTTTTAACAGAAAACCTTTTTCAATAAAAGTTACATATCCCAGTTTTAAAAGGTTTGTTTGGATTTATTGAAGTGAGGTTCTGTGACGTTATCATCAATAAAGATGTCATATCTCTACTGCAGAAGCTGATATCTGCAGTTTTCCAAGGCTACAATAGCCTGTCAAGTAGCATTGAAGCAACTGTGTGTCAGGTTCCGAAGCTGATATTTTTTTTTTGATAATTAAAAATATATATATCCAAAAGAATATTTTTCTATATGCCCCATAGAAAAATTCTTGAATTGGCAAAATGTTCCCAAATAATTTGGAGTTACATTCCACAGTAACAATCTGTGAATATGAGGTTGAAAGTTAGAGATTCAGATATGTTTGTGGGTAGTGGCTGTTGCTTTGTTTGGCGCAGAGTTCCTATATAAATTGATGAGCCTGATCAGCTGGTTGGACAATTGTTCAACCAGCTGGAGATCGCAGGAACATCTGGAGATCGCAGGAACATCTGGAGATCGCAGGAACACTACGTCTGATTCAAAATCCAAATCTTTAATGAATTCTTGGTGGAGCTGCAGCGAACTGATGAGTCGCAGCTGATTAGCATCTAATCGGTACACCTGCCAAGCTCAATCGGCACGACCCAACAATAAGGGAAACTTCATCTGATTTTGTCAGATTGGAACAAAGTAACTGCTTTGCAGCTGTACATATGCAAGCTTTGTACCATATATATCTTGCAGATGAAGATATATGGTCGTTTTTGAAAATGAATCAGGAAAGCTTGGATGAGTCTGGGCCAGGCTTTAGAAAGGGCTTATTGAGATAATTGCCCAGAGCTCCAATTTTTATATACAAACAATCCTCAGTTATTTGAAAATGATGACGTTACAGTCATTTTTGGGGAACAACATGGATGTACTGGTCAGGGGATGTAGTAAACCTACCAGGCATCAATTCATGTATAGGATTACCTACTGATGTATTGTAACTTGCATTATTAGAAGGATTTTGCTGTCATGGATAGGGCACCAAACCAGCTCCAGCCCAGGGGCCCACATTCTTATAATTCTGGCCCTGGGATGAGTGATTGTGCATATTACAAAGTTGGAAAGATTTTTGGAAGGTTTATGTATTCTGAAAAGTTACCTAGATAACAGTTAAGTTTTTGGTCAAACCCTTGAAAAAGTTCCTGATTTCCAACCTGTGATATGGCTATGTGCCTTTACTTTCGTTCTCACAAAGCATTAATACGGCTTAATTTCTCTGGCTGCTAATCCTGGTGTAAAAATGTTACATATGAAGTCAGTTTGGATTAAACTAACTGGACATTGAATTAATCGTCACCATTTTTCCTCTAAAAAACAAAAATCCTTGTCCTCAAAAGAACCAGTTCATTCTGGTGCTGACGACTGGGCTTCTGCAAGTTTTGTTATTTATTTATTTTTATTACTTGTTGATTTTGGTCTGAAGAATTGAAATAGTAAAAACCAGACAACTCCTGAGCCTTGCCGACTTTGCAGAACATTCCAGCTGCAGGAAATTATCTATCAGCTGCAGACCACACCAGCGACAAAGAAAACCGAGTTGCTGTCAATACAAAAAGTAAAAAAATAAAAGTTCTCCACCAAGAGAGAGGCACGCAGCAAAATGAGCTTTAATTTGTGCTCATTGTGCTAAAGGGGCCCTTATGCTGGTATATGGAGGGGGTCCCAATTGGAATTTGGAGCTGGAATGTCTTTGGAATGTGTCAGGAAGTGTGGAGCTCTTGCTGTGAAAAAGACGCCACAGGGAGCTTTTTAATTCCAGCTCAGCAGCCTTTGCACATTTCTCCATGTTGTAGTGTATCTGGTCTGCTCTCCCTTTTCTTTGCATCCCTGAATCTAAGAATCAAGGTCATACCTCAAATTTTCAGATCCTATAAGCCGTTTCAGTCACGAGGAAGCTAAACCGCCCTCGGTCAGATCAGTTCATGATGATTTTTTATGTATTTCTCTCTCTTTTCTCCCCCAACAGGGCAACAAAGGGAAAACGGGTGTGATTATTGCAGCCTACATGCACTACAGCAAGATCTCTGCAGGGTGAGTGTGAGCAGAGAGGAGGTGCAACATCACTGCTGAATTTCTGGTTCATTAAAATGTCTACGCTTTAAGTCAACAGAATGTCAAAATATATAGGATTGAACTGTGCATATCTAGTTATAGTTACACACCCCTGGGACAATGACAGATGACATGACATTCAACTAAAGCAATAAACCTTTTAAGAGGAAAATAAATACATTGAAAAAAGTTTGATACTCCAGTTATATAAGTAATGCACACCCTTAAACTGATGTATTGCTGAAGCACACTGGTTCATTTTCAGCATTCAGTCATCTTTAAAATTAATCTATCAGCATCCCACATCATGATTTGGTAATATCTGATCATTCTACCTTGCAGAGTTGTCCAAATCTATCAGACTGTGAGAACATCTCAGTCAGAAAATCCAGTTAGAGAATCTTATATTCATAAATCAGATTCAACATAATCGATAATGTATAATATGTGCGTATGCACAAAAATTATGCAGCGCCATGTTTTGCGCACAAACCGGCATGTATAAAAATGAACATTACATAAAAGTTTGAATAAATATAAGCTAACTTTTTACCTGCTGTGAAAATGTGTGGCAAAAGTAGGACTTATAAAGGACAGGTGCGCAGGTATACACGTACTCACAGCTTTATACATTTGAATTATTTTTTGCGCCGCACTTTTCAAAATTTGTTTGTGCGACAATTTTTTGTGTAAAAACTGTGCACTCTTTTATACTTGAAGCCCCAGAAGACTGAAGGAGAATCAAAAGGAATCATAAATATTTTTCATCAAAGCATTAAAGTGCTGAAATTAATGCAACCAGATTACTGCAGATACATGCCAGATTATTCATATAAAGAGTTTTGAAATGATTCAAAACTTTTTAAATGGGGGAATGTACACAATACATTTAAGGACTTATTACAGATATTAATGTTTTTTTGGGGGGGGAGGTTCCTGTTGACTTTTTTGTTATTTTGTTAAAGGGGACCTATAAAAAGAAAACTAATTTTGAATGTTTTTGTGCTTCTATTTGGGTCTCTGCTGATTCTGAAAATAGCCTAAGTGCATAAAAAGAAAATCATCCTGGCTGGTTTTTGGCAATAAGTTAATGTTGTTTTGGTGTCTGTTATATGTGCCATTTCAAAAACCTTTAGAATGTAACGCCACAAATCAGAAAGTCCTTCACCTAGCAACCCCAGCAAAGCTGAGTCTATTACCTAGCAACCAGATCCGACCTACAGATGGTTTTTTCAGCTAGTATCACCAATGTTGTTAACTTGTTACTATCCATGTTTTCTGCATTCTTATTGGTTGTGTTGTTCTACTTCTACTTTTCAAAGAAGTACAGTTGTATAATTATGCCTCTGTTTTTAGACATTTTCACGTGCGATTGTAAAAACATTGAATTGAGGGCAGGGGGCGTGGCCAGTGGCTGATTATTTGGACTTAAATAAGTAGCTGCTGGCCCTAAAACAACTTATTCTGAAAGGAGCTCTAAAAAGCAGAAACCAGAATGAAATCTCATGATCTAAGAAGGATTTTTTGCAAAAAATAGAATGAACATGTTTTGCGTAGCCCATAGATTTATCCTAACCTGTTTAAGGAAGAATAATAGGTCCCCTTTAATAAATTAAGTGTGTTGGATTCCTTTTAGGAACAGTGGAAACCAGTTTATCCTGTTCTCTATGCCAGCTGTATCCTTTCCATGTACTTTTTGGAGCTCCATGATGGAAACCGTTAACTCAAAGCACTTGTGTGTTTGCGTGTGTGTGTGTCTCTGTGTGTGTGTGTGTGTGTGTCTGTGTGTGTGTGTACATCTGTGTACAGAGCGGACCAGGCTCTCAGTACTCTGGCCATGAGGAAGTTCTGTGAAGATAAGGTGTCCTCTTCCCTCCAGCCGTCCCAAAACAGGTAGTGGCCGCAGGATGATCTGAGAGGAAATAAGTAGGGAGGATGCAGTGAGGCAGGGGGTGTTGGTGTCCAACAGCATACGTTAAATTAATGAATGCATCCGATTGGCGGAAAAGGGAAACGGAAACCACTTCTGACCTTCAGTTTTTTGTTTGACTGTGGTATCTTTAGTTTGAAAAATATCAGAAAGATTTTTGATTAATATTAATATTTTCAACTTACAGTTGGTTGTGTCATTTGACAGTAATGTCATCACTTTGTTATCTGTTTGTTTCTTTTACCCTCCTTGGGTTATAAATACTAACTGGGTACAGCTAGCTAAAATGTTAGCTGTGCTAACCCTAACGCACTAATCATAAACATTAGTTCTGCTAACAAACAGCATTTAGGGGGAGCTATTGCTAAAGCAGTAAAATGTGGACATAAGGAGGGTTAGCTGAAGTGCTAATCAAAAATTTTGTCAAGTGTGCTGACCACTGAAGGCTAAAAAAAATCTGTCAATCCATGCTGAAATCTTTCTTACTAGAGAAAGCTAAAATATTTTCCTTTCTCGTGTTGAGCAGAATTTATGGCCCAACATTACTTTATTGCTAACATGACCAAATTTCAGACAAGCTTCAGGTGTCAGACACCATATAGATGAGTTCAATGACCCCAAACTCCCCATGATTGCAAAACAAGTCCATATATTCACCAATGAATAATCTTTCCTACTGTAGGAAAGACTTCAAATTGCTTACAAATAGCTTTTAACTCTTCCCAGTTTGACAGGCATCAGTGATGGCTTTCCTAAAATTATTGTTGATGTTTTTCTGCCTTGGCATGGTTTTAACACACACACTTGCACACTCCAAACCCCATGCTTTTGAAGAGATTTTCACATAGGCTAAACCAAATCAGCAGATCATACTTTTCCATCTAAATACATTGAAAGTAGTTTTTGACGGTCATAGAAGCAGCTGTTTCCTCATGCCTGTAGCCCAAGAACTGAGAAAACATTTAAACTAAGCTCAGCATTTTTTTTCCTCTACCAAACATTTAAATACTAGTGGTTACCTGGCAACAACAATACATGTTTTTCCTACTTCTTCCTGATTCTTATGTCCACTTCTTTTTCCCAGGTATATTTATTACTTTGGAGGCCTTCTCTCTGGGGCGATAAAGATGAACAGCAGCCCTCTCTTCCTCCACCAAGTTCTTATCCCATCACTTCCCAACTTCCAGGGTGAAGGAGGTACATTTCTTCATTAGTATGGAGCCAAACTATTAAAAATAGATTTTCTTTGTTTCTGGAAAATCTGTTCAATAATCATGAACTGGGAAAAAACCTGCCACGCTTAGTGCTGGGGGGTACTAGGGCAGTCCACTACTGGGCTATCATCTCTTTGTATTAAAAAATGTTTAAAGTTACAAAAATTTAGAGTTGCACAAGCAGGCATCATAATATGAGATGCGAGGCCAAGGGGCAGGTGCAGGAACCATGCAATTAGGCACCGTTTTGCTCCCAGTTCAATGGGTAAACTACAAATCCAGCTTAATCCTTAAATTTTGCTCATATTACTGGTGTACAAAAACCCCTTTTTTAAAATAAACAAATGACACTTAGCCTGGTGGGGGGTCCAAGTGTAGCCTGATGGCCCACCAGGCTTATTAAGTGTGTTGGGGCATTTGGGGCCACCCTGATAAAAATCCTGTATCAGACAGAACATCAGCAAAAAGCCTCAAAGTCAGGAGAAATAAAAGCAGGAAATGTATTGGACGTTTTTTCGCTGCCAAAATAAAATGCTACATCATAATATAATTTGACACTGTGATTCAGGGCAAAGAGGGAGAGACTTTATGTTTTGATGTCTGATGTCCTGAAGATCCTGATGTTTTTCTATGAAACTATGCTTCCACGTTCAGTTGTTGTAAGGAAATTCTTAACGGAACCCAGAAGTACCTCCTGTCCCTGATCTGCTGTCCCTTCATATAAAGACACATCCTATAATTGGATGTGATGTTTGTCTTGGCCCTGACAGGCCTTCCCAGTCAAATTGCAGCAGTGTTTTCAATGCAGACGCCATAGTCGGCTGAATTCGCTCTCTACCCACACACATGTCCGTCTGTTTGTCTTTAATCTGATGATCGGGTCCAGAAGGAGTGGATGGAAGTCAGCGCATTCCTCCGTCCTGATGCTGATAATGCTCGCAAAGTCTAAAATTATCTCTCCTCTTCCTAGGTTACCACCCCTTCTTGAAGATCTATCAGTCCATGCAGCTGGTCTACACTTCAGGCATATAGTGAGTCTACTTTCCTATTGAAAGGCAAACTGATGGACCAGATAAGCATTGACATTTGACCAATTTGTTCTAAAGTTAAGCAGTAAAAGAAGTGTTGCGTACACCGTCTTGTTTCTGAAGCCATTGTTGTTCGCAGTGACCTTCAAGGCACTGGTGGGAGGCGACTGTGTGTGTCCGTCGAACCGGCCTTGTTGCTGAAAGGTGACATCATGGTGAGTCGAATGTGAAGGAAATCCCACACTAAAGGCCTGTGCTGCAAAACATACATCTTTTATTTTTGGTCTAGTTTCTAAAGCAAATATCTTAGTACACTTGAAATAAGACAAAACAAACTTACAAGTAACTTTTGCAAAATATATGAGCTTGTTTTAAGTCAATAATTTCTTAATATTGATTAAAAAATGTGGGATAAATCACACAGTTTGTCTGCAACATCTGATATAGAAAAAACAAAAAATATCAGAACGAGAAATATGCTTTACATGAGTCAAAACTTTGACCTTCGGATCAACATATTCACACCTCTTGAACTGTTTCTCATTTTGTCCTTTCACAGCCACAGACCTCTAATTCGAGTCTGATAAAAGCAGAGGATTTTATCAGACTCAAATTATTAACACCCCAACACAATTTAGGGTTTAAACGAATCTTTTCATTTTGCTTGCATGTTGCTTGCATTTGGAATATTTTGGACCAACTTGAGTATTTTGGGGGTTATTTGTCTTGAGTTTTTTTTTATCTTCCTGCCAGCTTTGCACATTTAAAATTTCACCCATTCTTCTTTGCTAAATAGCTTAAACTCCATCTGATTGGATGAAGAGTTTCTCAGTTTTTATTTTTTGACACGGATTCTCAGTGGATTCAGGTCTGAGCTTTGACAGGACCATTTTAACACAATAATAATGCTTTGCTTTGATTTAAACTTATTTTAGTTCTGGTCGTCATGTTTAGGTTGTTCTGCTGAACTGTGAACATTTTATGGGGGTTTATTTTGCAGTTTTTTAGAGGTTTTCCTCCAGGATAGTCCATGATTCTTTCCTGAGCACTGAGCAGCTTCCCTGTACTCATAGAGCGAGGGTGTCAAACTCATGTTCTGTTCAGTCTACATTGAGATCATGAATTTCCTTAAAGAGCCAGTTGTGGCAGACCGTATTAATAAAATTACCTATTAAACTGTTTAAACAATATTGCTCACACCTTATTTAATGAGTAAAATTAATATTTAACATAATTTCACATTGATTTGACTAATAAAATAACATTTAAGTGCACAATTCTTAACTTGTAGTTCTATTTTGCCCTTTAGGGTGTTGAGGGCCACATAAACTCAAGGCCTTGGGGCCAAATCTGCACCGCCGTAGCTGTTTGACACTTGTGTTGTAGAGGAAAAGCATGATGCTGTCAACATTTCACCATGGCGATGATGTGTTTATAGTGGTGTGCATTGTTAGGCAGTGGCAATCTGGGTAACTGTCTCCTTCTGCTGCCTCCTACCCAATTAAAATGCAGGAAATATTATGAATTCTGGAGCAGGTCAAAATGCAGTGAAATTCTTCACAAAACATGTAAAATTGTCTATTTTCCAACCCACAAGCAAGGGGTTCCAGCTCCCCTTTAACTGCACACACATGAGAGGAATAAAAATGTCCTTCAAAACTCAGCTGATGGGTAAATGTACTTTTTTTATATGGTGTTCCTGTACAAAATCTCCCCATCTGTTCTTTTGCCACCCTGGGTGACTGCCCATATCATAAACCACCAGTTCCAATCAGCAAAAATGTTTGGTTTTAGTCTCATTTGACCAGAACACTCTTCTACATGCTTGTTATCTCTCCCTGAGTTTTATTTACTTATTTTGTGACATGTGAGGGCAACTGGTCACAAAGGATTTTTAGTTAGAATCAGAATAAAGACAACAAAATACAAATGCACATTGCAATTTTCAGACTTCATTTGGAAGAACTTAGGAAAAACATGCTTAACAGAATGCATTAAAGCCTGTGGCGAAAAAAATTACAAAATGTGGAAAAGCTCAAGGGTTGTGAATAATTTAGCAAGGCCCTCTAGTTCAGACGGGGAATAAGAGCAGCTTGTTAACCAGATATCCTAATTTGTCTGTGTGTGCAGTCTGACATTTCAAAAGTGTAGGTGTCACTCTTCAGGGAATATAAGGCCTCCCATTAACTCCACAGGCATGCAATTATCCCACATCTGCTCCAAAACTCCATTGTTTCCCTCACCTTCTGTTGCCCCCTACAGGTGAAATGCTACCACAGGCGGGCCCACGGTGCCGACAGAGACACGGTGTTCAGGCTGCAGTTCCACACCTGCACCATCCATGGATCCCAGCTCTGGTTTGGAAAGGGGGAACTGGATGAAGCTTTCACCGGTGAGTTTATCCACTTGGGTAGATGCAGCTGACAGGAGTTAAGGAACCATAGGTAACAGATATGAAGAATGAGGGTTTGGGTTTACAAGTTTGTTTTATTGTGTACTTTTTTTAATCCGTTCGCGAATGGAAGAGAGGTTTTCATGCAAAGTCGTCTTAATGAGTAGCTTACCAGTTTTTGGTTGTTTTTTTTGCTTTGTTTTGTTTTGTTTTGTTTTTGTCTTTGTTTTTTTTTTGTTTTTGTTTTTTTTGTTTTTTTCAAAGTTTCTTCTTGGGATTTGGCTACTTTTTTACCGTTTTCTTTTGCTTTGTTAGACAGTTTAATAAAGACAGACTTTAAAAAAAAAAAAACAGAATATGCCTGATACATACACATCCATATGGAGTATGCTATTTTTTATTTCAGAATAGTATTTTAAATTATAGTTTTGCCCATACTCTATGATATGTTTTGCTTACATAGATCTAAACATGCTAAAAATTTACAGCAGTTAATTGATTTTTATTAACATGCAGAAGTCCCGACCGTGACCCTTTCTATTGCGTTTCTGGTATGAACATAAATCTGATGCACAAGCGACATCCGCAAACAGCAGCAATGGACGAGGAAGTTGCTTCTCTCAGCCCACTGGTGGTTCAGTTTTGTTTAGAAACTAAATGATCTGATGGGATGCTGGAAAAGATTATTGTGTTCAAGCTGTGCTAAAAGGAATTAGCCCATCAGCAAAGCTATTGAAGCCTAAAATAGCATGTCAATGCTTAAACATGTTGCAGTATAAATGTCCCTAACGCTAAGCGTCCGCAGTCCCCTAAAGGTATGAACTCCTTCATTTCTAAAGTATCATGATCAGGGGTTTCCAAAACACTGGAAAGCTGAATGGGTAGATTAACACTTTAAACCAGTCTGATTGTTGAATAACCTGAATAGCAGATTAAAAACAATAAATGTCTGTTTTTGAGCTCATATATCTATTTATGCAATAATTTAGCAGCAAAAATGGGCTTTGAATTGAAAATGTAACTGTTACGACCAGTCTAGGGGGGGCCAGGTCGCAACATGAAGGATCCATCCTCCTCTGATCTCAACAACCGACACACACAAAGTTGAACAGTTGATAATTATTATTTATTTTAAAAAGATGCATTTTTGATAAATGTGTTACAAATGGAGTACTTGGCTTCAGAGTGAGATATCGCCGAAAACAACAAACAAAAGGAAACTACCTAAATAGTAACAGAAACTTACCTAATCGAAAGTAAATAAACCAAAGGACAAAAACTTACCTTCCTAACTTAAGAAAAACATGAGAAAACTGAGGAAACATAAACGGCAGCTCACTCCTACACTCCAGAATTCTAAGATGAACAAAGGAAAGGGGTGTGGCCGGTGGAGATGAGTCGAGGATGGGACACAGGAAGTCCGCTTCACCAGCTTTTATGCCCGTCACTTCCGGAAAGCAGCCAATAGGACATCTCCGTCGTCTTCTTTGAACCAATCAGGGATGGGCACCTGCACACTCATCATTCATAATTAACTTTACGCCGTCAGTCGTAACAGTAGCTTACTTTGTTGGGATATAGTTTCTGATCAAAATGTGATTAATTACAGATCCTGCAATTAACTTGATTAAAAAATTTGATCGAGTCCCACCACTAACATACTGTATGTATTTCTATGTATTTATTTATTGGATTGTTCATTTAGGTCTTGATTGAAACCCTGTTGTGTATGCCTTTGTATGAACTGAACATGATTCTCTGGTGTCGATGGTCCAGACATATCGGATGGTGTGGAGCAGGCCACATGAGCATCTCTGTGGACCCTCCTGAGAGACCCATGAGTGATGTGATCCCTCCAGCCCACGCTCTCACCAGAGCTACGAAGGCCATCTGAGAAAAGATGGGAACAGTAGAATATGTTAAATGGTTATTTCAATAAACAGTATCAACACAGATCCTGTGTGGCAAAAGGACACTTTTGAACATAGTCTGAAACTCCACAGCCAACAAGAAGCATTTTTTAGGGTGGAGCCATGGCCTCCCCCTGGTCAGCCTTTGCACATGTCACTGCCTACGTGGCTCAACTGCCTGTCACTTTGCTGTTGTTGCCCCTGAATTTCCCTACTGTGGAACTATGATATTTCTCTTTCCAATATGAATTAAATAAAGTTTACATTTCATTTTCACAGAAAATGGTTTTAATCAGCAGCTATAAAACCGTATTACTATGAAGAACTGCGCTTCATTTGCGTTATTGAAGAGCAGTCCTTTTATATCTTATAAATTGTTGGAAAGAAAATGGTATTATCCCCCAAATACCTAATTTCTTTGGGTCCTGTTATGGTATATCGTCATCTCGGCACTGACTGACATAATAGCAGCCTTTGAAACTGGCATTGTGGGAATATATCTGCAGTGGTTTGGCCTCATGATATTGTGGTCAAATAAATCCTTAAATAGTAGTGATTTAATCCCCATCTTGGAAGTAATAACAGTTCCCTGGTGTAGAGTACAGTGAGAATTAGATGTGATGATACACGGTTGGTAGACATGCATTACTTAAGTCTGTAATGAATGTGTTTCTTACTTCAGGTCTTCCTCAGTTTCACTTTCTCTGAAATAACAGACTGCATGTTTGTAGGAACAGTGTGGTTTTTATTCCATAGATGAGATGAAGCATTAAAGTGTGTGATTATCGGTCACGCACCTCAAAATACATCGGTGGAATAAGTATTTGAGCTTTCGAGGGTTTTCCAGCATGCTAAATATACATTTCCCTTTTATATATCTAAATATAATAAAATGATTTACATTCAAAAACAGATTGGCTTTTCTATAGCCAAGAATCCGGTTTCTATGACGTTTTCCTTTTAAATGAACATTTGTACTCTTATCCCCAGATGAACGATTTCCATCCGATGCCACTGTAGAGTTCGTCTTCTCCTCGGGTCCTGAAAGGGTCAAAGGTCAGTATGCCCAACTTTAGATTTTGCTCAAGTACATTTCTGGACTTTTATGTTATTCACTTATTCAAAGAAAGAAAGAATTGGAAACCCAATGTGTGCTTTTCCACAGGCCGTGAATACCACAAAAACGACCCAGCTGTCATCGTCGACTACAACACTTCAGATCCAGTGGTTCGCTGGGACTCCTATGAGAACTTTAACCAGCGATATCAGGACAGCCTGGAGGGTAACTGTTGTCTTAATGCACCATTTCTCAAATTTCACCCAGCCTAGACAATCAGAGGCACACAATCATAAAATAACTAAAGTACAACAGGGCTGATAAGAGTTTGTAAGTCAGTTCATCACACAACTAAATAATACTGTTTACAGATGATGTGGTTATGTTGAGATCTTCATGCTTTGATCTGAATCATTTCACATCCAAGAGTCAGTGCCTCTGGTTCTTAAGTAGCCATTCCACTCAGTTCTCATCTCTCTTCAGTCCTCTGTAGGAGATTTCCTCCACTGATTGGCCCGACTTTCAACCGGGCCAATAAGTGAGCGGGAGGAGGAGTTGTGAGAAATTAGGCACATTTTTTTTGCTGCTTTATAATTGTAGTGCACCTTTATAGGGTTGTAGTTTGGCAATGGCTGCAGAGGAAATGAACAAATCATGTGTACAAAGCAAAGCGTAGAACAAGGGGCTGGTTTTTACCATGCTAGGTCAGGGGCAATGGTTAAATTTCTTGGTGTCTTGTTTGATGGTGAATAGACAGAATGGGACTTCATTGGAGTTGTTTTGTTTGTTTGTTCGTTTGTTTTTGCTGTAGTGTACCATGGTACAAAAAAAGACTCTAAAAAGCTTCACATTTAGAGTGAGCATTTTATAAATCAACAATATAATTGTTGATTTGAAAATTAACAACCTCATAGGTTGAAGATTTCTGTCATTCAGTGGGGAGATCATTGTAGAGCCACTGCTCCTCCACATCAAAAGAAATTAATCGAGGTGGTTAGGTAATCTGAACAGGATGTCTCCTAGGCACCTTCGTTTGAAGGTTTTCTTGGTATGTCCCACTGATAGTAGAACCCATGTGGACCTCAAAGCATTATGAAATGCTTTGGGGTCCAACCTGAATGAGCAGGACAGAGGGATGCTGAGAAGGATTTCTTGGTTTCCCTTCTGGATTTTGTTAACCTCCACAACATAATCTCTGATTACTGAAAAACAGTGAAGGACATTACCACAATATTAAACTGAGCTGTCTCTTTTATTTTGTTTCAGACATTGCACATACCCGAGGTCCTTTAGATGGAAGTCTTTACGCTCAGATAAAGAAGCGACGAGGTCCCAGCTCTGGTTCTCTGACCTCAACCAATGGCAGCAGCCCAGCGGGAGGCCCTGCAGAAGACAGACCTGATCATCTGATCCCTCAAGGTTCCGACTCAGGCCTTTCAGCCCATTCCCTCCACTTGAACCAATCATCAGTCCATCCTGATCACCCAGAGGAACTTGTTCGCCCACCACCACCGACCAGACAGGAAAGGGAGGAGCTGGAACGTCTCCTTGGTGGGATTGAGGGAAACAAGGATGGAGAGCGAGAGACTGCCATTTTAGATGATGGCGATTCCTGGCCCCCGGAGAGAATTGGGACATTGAGGCTCAATCGGTCATGTTCTTGCAGGGATGATTACCGGTCTCAGCGCTGTGCTGAACCGGGGTGTGACCGCACCCTCCTCATGCCAAATGGCTACTGTCTTGATAGAGCTCCCGGCACTAATGGGCACCATGGGGCGACCCCTTCCACCAGTCCAAACCCAGCTGGTCCTCCATCACACATGGATATGTGTCAACATTACAGCCCACATACCCACCAGTCCCTTCCTCCACCAGATCTAGTGTGGGACCGTCAGAGTGGCCCACCCCACTACTTACACCGCTCCTGTTCAGAGGCGCCCTCATCTAGACATATTTGTCCGTACCCATCACCAGACCTCACCCCTCATTCTCATAATCCGCCACACCACCATCCCGTACCTGCTGCTGGTCGACTTTACTGTCGTGAAGATGTTCCCTTCCATTATCCTCCTCCACCTCTCAGTCACCACCACACCCACTCACACCACCCAAAACCCTCCACCAGTCCAACTTACCATGACATAATGCTGATGGATAACCTACCGCCCTCTAGCTGTCCTTGTAGGGACTGCAGCATTAGAAGAGAAGATTCAGCTGCCTATCACACCCTGAGGCTAGAGCGCGGTGACAGCTTTCATTGGGACAGAGAGGCAGAGCTTCAACAACGAGAGGCAGGACTCAGGAGAACGAGGGAGACGGAATTAACCAGAGGGCCAGAACTTCACTGGGAGAGGGATCCTGGGCTCAGACGAGGCAGAGAGCTGTCACTCCACTGGGAGCGGGACAGGGAGGCGGAACTGCAGTGGGAAAGGGACAGAGAAGCAGAATACTGGCACAGACGGGCCACCGTAGCCTCCTACGGCCCACAGGGACACGATCTGCCAGCCTTCAGTTTTGACCCTTTACCGTCAGGTCACCCAGCTTATCCAGAGGCGTCAAGGTCCCACGCTCATTCCCACCTGGATCTGAAGTACAGCAGCAGTAGCAGCGGGTACCAAACACCACGTCAGGCATGCCCCTGCTCACCGTATCAGCCCTCGCCATCTGAAAGCAGAGGCTATGCCTCGGGCTACCAGTCAGAGTCCACATCTCCTCTGCCTCCTCCTTCCTCCATGGTGGGGACTTGCAGCCACAGCAACGGGCCAGCAGACCATATCCCTAACCACCACCACCACCATGCGGATTCACAACAGTCATACAGCTCTGATTCACACACTGGTGAGTCACAGTAAACACACACTTTCAGTCGTATGTTACTACTTAACAGGAATGCTGAGGGAATAAGTCATCCCTAATCAACAACAGCATGCATTGAAAGGTTTACTCCACATGCCAGAATCCTTTTGCATTACTCACAAACTCCTTCTTGTTGGCTGTGGAGTTTCACAGCCAACAAGCTTTTGCCCTGTGTGGCAAAAGTGTCCTCTTGTCACACAGGATCTGTGTTGATACTGTTTATTTAAATAACCATTTAACATGTTCTACTGTTCCCATCTTTTCTCAGATGGCCTTCGTAGCTCCGGTGAAAGCGTGGGCTGGAGGGATCACATCACTCATGGGTCTTTCAGGAGGGTCCACAGAGATGCTCATGTGGCCTGCTCCACACCATCCGATATGTCTGGACCATCGACACCAGTCCACACCAGTAGCCCACTACGCACACAGGAGAGGTACTCCATATCAGCTCTTTGAATTTGAAGATTAAGTTTAGAGTGTTTTCAAACTTGATAGTCCTGTAGATTTGGTTTGATTAGGAACCAAAATTCCAACATTTGTTACATTTTCACACTGCACTGTCAAAGGTACCTAACCCTTGCTCTTTGAAAAACCTGTTTACCCCATCCCCTTTGGTAACGCTACACAAGAAACGCTGAAAGAAATGACACGGAAACTTCTGAACACAACTTCTTCCCTAATGAAATATAAACAAAAATGGAATGGCAAGATATTACTGTGATTTGTCTTTGGCAAAAGAACACGAGCCATTTATACCACGTGTTTGTTTTGGTTGCACTGTAGTCTGTTTCCCATTTTTGGTTACTGTCTGGTTACTGTTCACATATGTATTCGAATCACACAGAGTTAATTTCAACCGAACCAAAACGGAGGCTTTTAGGCGGAATAGAGTTAGTTAATTTTTTTGACCTGCATCACAGTTCGATTACACATCCACACTTCCCAAACAAACTGGACTGTCTAGACAAACAAAGTAGCGTTTGATTAAAGTGGACTAAACACGGTTGGTGTGAATGCACCCTTATAGTGCCTTGCATTGGACCTCATGTTACAAACACCAACACTAAAGTATTTTATGAAAATTTTACGTGACAGGCCAACAAAATTATACATGTTTAGCAGTCTGGAGGAGCAGCAGAGAACCACAGAGTTGGTGAGAAATCTATTGATAGGACAAATGTTAGTCATACTCTGCATATCTGATCTTTATTAAATCATAGCCAGAAGAAAGTTTACGTCAAAAGAAAGTTATAGGTAGTCCCGTTTGTCACAAGTCATATAGGGAACACAGCAAAAATGTGGAAGAAGCTGCTCTAGTAGGATGACTGTTGTGTTTGCACATCTATATGTAGAATCTACATGCAAAATCCCACATATGGAAGAACACCAATATCACCCTGAACATGTGTGTTCATCATACCCACACAAAGGAACAGGCTTCTCTTCAGCAGAGCTAGTGAAGCTGTCTGGCATGTTTCCCTTCCAGCTACAGACCTGACTATGAATAGGTGATGAACAGGCTTCTGAATCATTTGATGCCATGATTGCATTGTAATGCAATCATTTGTAATACTAGTTTAGATTATTTCATTTTCTTTTGTCAGATTGGCCCAGTCAGTCCAGAGAGTCTTGGCAAGTTCTGATGGTTGATTTCCCTTCCACTTCAAAAAGATACACTGCTTTTTACTGAATAAGAAGCCAGTAAAGTATATTAATGCTTATGATTGTACATGACAAAATGTGAAAATGTTTCAGAAATATAACTTTTGCTCAACACTGTAAGCATGTTTCTTATTTCGGGAGTTTGTTGCTTTTGTTCCACTGCAAACTGGCCCTAATTAACTCTATTAAATTAACCAAAATTTTGTTGGATCACATTCCCTTATGTCGATATTTTTAATAACTGCACACACTCAGCTGTTTTGTGTTTCTCATTGTGTCTGTCTTTTAAAGTCCCAGTCCCGCAGGCAGAGATTATGAGATCCGGACCACAGATATCATCAGCAGTGACAACGAGGGTTCCCCATCACAAGACGGACACTTTAGTAATGCTAACGTCATTCAGGAATCATCAGCACACCCAAAAACAAGCACCAAACAGGAGGACCCTTTATCACCCACCAAACCAGATTCCCCACGGGTAGATCCCCCCAAAGCCACAGCGCCTCACCAAAACTGCACCATAGATGCACCCTCTGCTTCCCCTCTTGACTCTGTGACACCGACCACAACAAGCCGGGAGCACTGCCAGGTTCCCTCATCATCAGCACCAAACACACATCCCCAGACTCTCCCTCTCAATCCTTCAGAAGCTGCTGCTGTCCCTTCCACCGTGGTCCAGACAGTCACCCCTTCTCAGACCCAAACCCAAGCCAATGGACTGAGTTCAGCACATGTGAATGGATTGTCACCAACAAAGTCTCACCCAGAGGGCCCCAAATCCCCCACTTCCAACCCTCCATCGGCCCCTGCATCATCCCCATCCTCACAGCCTGGGTCCAGCAGCATGGATGGCTCTCCGGTCTCAGATGTCCCAGTTCCTGGTTTTGCCACCCTGGGCAGGAGGTTAATGTTGAGTGGGTCAGAATCCCACCACCCTAACTACCTGCAGCACCATGGACCCCCCCACCACCACTACGCCATCCTGGACCACAGTGCTCCTCTAGACGCTAGTAAGAGAAATGGCTATTTTGGTCCTGCCCCGCACCTGCCCCCGGCCTCCTACTCCAACTACTCCACTATTTCCATCCCTCTCCCCCACCCACAACCACCTCTGCCAGAGAAGCGACATCATCCTGCCCAGCCGGGCTCCCCCTGTGAGGGGGTGAGGCCAAATGTGGGCCAGGCACCTCCTTCTGCCCAGCATCAGCACCATGTTACGTTTTCTCCCATGGTGGGGGAAATTGCACCGCTTGCAGGACACAACGAAGAAGTGGAGGGTGAGACCACAAACCGAGTCAGTGTCAAGTTCGTCCAAGATAGTTCAAGGTTCTGGTACAAACCAGGCATCTCTAGAGAGCAAGGTAAAGTCACCAACTAACCACCATTGTAGTTTGAAAGAATCAAAGCTTTTGAAACAAAGGATCAGTTTGAAACATTTAGTTGTGTTTGGCTGTAGCCATCGCTGCTCTGAAGGAGAGAGAGCCAGGAACTTTCCTGGTCAGGGACAGCAACTCCTTCCAGGGAGCCTATGGCCTGGCTCTGAAGGTGGCCACGCCTCCGCCCAATGCAAGCCTCAGCAGCAAAGGTACGAAGGACTCTCTTTATCTCTCCATTTTCCATAATTTATCCTCATAAATCCACCTTGCCTTGCTGAGATTTCTAAAATGAGGAGAATATGACATTTTTGACAGTAATAACCTGTTTTTCACAGCAAGCGACCCCCTGGAGCAGCTGGTGAGACACTTTCTGATAGAAACAGGCCCTCGGGGAGTGAAGATCAAAGGGTGTCAGAATGAGCCACACTTTGGTAGGTTTTTCCCTCCACTTTCAGCCAAAATTCATGTTAATGATTCAAGGAGAACATGTTTGGTGCATGGGGCCTCATTAGTTTTATTACACCTGGCATTAAGCTCACTAGCTGAGGAGGCTGTGTGAAAAGATCTGGAATGAATATTTTCCTTTGCTCTATGCTTTAAATTAACGTGATTGTTTTGAACACTGTTTCTTAAAAATGTATTTTTCTGTCATATTTTATCAACAGGGAGCCTCTCTGCACTAGTCTATCAGCATTCTATCACACCCATTTCTCTGCCCTGCGCTCTTAAAATCCCAGAGAAAGGTTGGTCCAACCCTGTGCTTTAATATTTACAGAGTGCAAGGGATAATATTTTTTGTCAGATTCTTCATGTTGAACATGTTTGCTCATTTCCTGAAGTATTTTCTCTTAGTGTACATGATGTTTCCTTCCATGCTCTCAGATCTTGTAGGAGAAGTGCAGGAGGTTCAACCAGTCACCAACATCAGCACAGCAGCAGACCTGCTGAAACAAGGAGCAGGTGAGTTCTTCATCCTGCCGTCAGCATGGCGGTGGAGAGAGAAACCCTGGGCATTGTATTATTACCAAAACATCAGTGAAAAACTGGCTGTATCTGTGCAGAATCTGTGCTACAGCCAGTTAAATTTCTCATGGAAGTAATTAGGTATTCATTGTGCATCTAGTTTGCTTACCAGAAATGACATTACCAAATCAAAAGATGGCAGTATTACTGCAGTAATTCACTGTTTTACCATGTTCAACTTCATGCTACAAATCTGAGGTCTTAAAAGTGTGAGGACCTTTTCAGAAGATGTTCAGTGAATAAATGAAGGATTAAATCCAGTGAAAATATTATTGTGTTATTTAGAGGTCAAAATTAGATCAAGAGGATTTGTAAAGAAATACCTTGATTTGTCATTATGGATAAGTGAAATATCTAAATCTGGTCTAAATGTTATTTTTAAGTTGTTTCAAACTGAATTTACCATTATAAGGATCTTATGAACAAAAAATATGCCGGGCTGTTTTTCACATTATTTTGCAACCATCAACTTCAATGTTTTATTAGGTTTTTTATGTGACAGACCACTGCAAAGTAGTGCCTAATAGCAAGGTGAAAGGAAAAAGATCCGTGTTTATAAAATATTTTCACAAATAAATATAGAATCTGACATTGGATGGAGAGTCTGTGCTTTTGTTCACACAGCAGGTCTTGATGCTGAATTCAGATTTTTTCCTGCGGGGTCGTTCATGCTTGTAATTAAATGCGACTGCAATCAAACTTCTGTGTGAATGGTTTATGACCCAGAGTGCTCCGTATGCACAGAAGAAAAGTGTAGATTTCCATATAGAAGGTCATTGTTTACAGAAGTAATAACGGACGAAGCCGCTTATGGATCGATTTTAAAGTTTATTCAACAATTGGAGCTGGTAGTATCGTCACAAAATCAGAAAATGAAGGAAGCCAATAGAAAGAAAGCACCACTAATAGCAGTGACCTTTGGTGGAACATTGACTGCAACTTCTGTAGAGAAGTCTGTTTGGATGTGTTGTCAGAACCAAGAGTAATGGGACTGTAATGTTATGCTCTTCACTGAGAGACATCTTTCATAATTAAAAATTTCAGCCATTGTTTAAGTCTGAGTTTACTGCAGATGGCTTCTTCAGGTACACAATTATGACACGTCTCACATCAGTGACATAAAAATCATATAAAATGCAATATGACTGTTCAAACTGCAGACACGTTGGAAGCAGTCAGATACCACAACATATGGAAATGCCACAGACTGGATTTTTTTGGAGGGGTGAAAAGATCAGAAATGGGTCGTTTAGACATTTGCCTGCTGTGAGAACATAGTGTAAATGTTCAAATATTTCCACAGCAAAACAAGCATTCGTATTTATGTCTCAGATTATGCCTTGGATTAATCTAAGACACGAGTCAATCTACATTACAGCTGTTGCTCTGGTTAGAAGGTCAGAGATGTTGTCCTGCTGGAAGAGTCTCAAGTCTTTGACGTTCGCTCATTTGCCCAACTTACCAGCTTCCCCGTACTTGCTAACACGAATGACAAAAAAGAAAAAATACTGTATTTATAAAACGTCCAAAGAATATAACTACTTTTGTATCCATACAATGACTTCTGCATGTCACTGCGTGGATCTATGCCAATTTGTCTGTTTTTATGAACCACATCCCAGCAGAAGTTTGACGGATGCAGTGGGAAGATGTTTTATGAGTTCTTTGTCTTCCACAGCCTGCAATGTTCTCTACCTGAACTCTGTGGAAACCGAGTCGCTGACCGGCCCCCAAGCGATCGCCAAAGCAACGGACGCCACACTGGGTCGGAACCCTCGGCCGTCTGCCACCGTGGTCCAGTTCAAGGTGACATCGCAGGGCATCACACTGACCGACAGCCAGCGGAGGTAAAGGCTGCCAACTCCCACTGAAAAAATATCTTGAATAAATTTCCCGCTTTCAACGTTTGCATTTTTTTTCCTTCCCCAGAGTTTTCTTCAGGAGACATTACCCTGTTAACAGTGTCACCTTCAGCAGCGTTGATCCAAAGGACAGGAGGTGGGAAATTCAAACAGAAAGAGAGTTAGAGCGAGGGCTGGTGTTTACATTTCTAACCTGACAGGAAATCTGTAGCTTTCCTGTTTTATGTGGCGTTGTTTTAATGCATGGAGGTCTGTTTTTTGTCTCTTTGGCCTGTTAGCATGAACATATGGTTGATTTGTTTTTAATAGGCATGCTGGCTGCAGCAACTGCATCAGTTTGTTGAGCAGCTCTGCCTGTGTTTCAGTGCATGTCTGAGTCCACTTTCTGTCTCTGTCTCTCTCTGGACTCCAGGTGGACTAACTCTGACAACGCAATGGTTCAGTAAGTGCTCTGCTGTCAGTCTGTAGGAGCTCTGAGGAAGTAGATTTGGGGGCTGAGAAACGAGTGCTATTACAGCCTCTGCATGGCATCAGACAGCATGGAAACCTGGGAGGGAAGAAATCTGTCAGCGGACCAGATTTAATTATGGAATCAAGTCTTATGTGACCCATTAGCTGCAATTCCATTACAAATATTCAAAAAATTTTGTCAATATTCCACTAATATCGAAAAAAAGGGGAAAAAAGCAAATACCATGTTTCCATTAACTATGAAACAATTAAAAATCTTAACAATCACAAGTGAATAATTTTGTTCATGCGACAAGTCATTAAAAAATAATCTGTGCCATCATATTCCCCCAACTTCCTGTCATCTGCTTCTTTGTGGTTTGCTCCAGTGGGAACATCCAGTGACTCGTGATGTGAAGACTGTTTCAATGCAATTTTGCTAAAGAAAACAAATTCTACAACACAAACCATCTCATTCTAGTGCCAAAACATTTTTTAGAAATTGGGCTCAGATTAGTGTCCATTAAGCAAATTTGTGCAGTTATGTTGTCAATGGAAATGTGGCTAGTTTTACATAGAGCTGACTGTGTTTTAATTAACAGCAGGTCCTTAAGCTCCCCCTACTCACTAGACAAAATATTTGCCTCTTCAAAATTAAATAATCCCCCCCCCCCCCCCCCCCCCCACTTCCTGTTTCGTTTCCCCTGCAGGGTGTTTGGTTTTGTTGCCAGGAAACCAGGCAGCACAGCGGAGAACGTGTGCCACCTTTTCGCGGAGCTGGACCCCGAGCAGCCCGCTTCTGCCATAGTCAACTTCATCAACAAGGTCATGCTAGCACAGCGCAGATGAAGAAACCCAGAGTCCGTCAATCAAACCGGCAGACCGTTCAGTATTTGTTCGTTTTTTCCTATCACAACTCCTCCTGGAATGAGGAGGCTTCTTGACAGAGCGGAGCCAGCGTTCATCAGGGGCTGTTACCAAGAGGCAAGATGGAGGATTAAATGACCTACTCTAGATATAGTTGGCATTTTGAATCGAAATCTGATCATCTCCGTCAGTGTGGATCTACTGAAGATGGAATGGCCTGTGATGTGCCAACTATTGGCTGGAGGAAAAAAAAGTTTATTTTAACTATAAATCAGATATCTTGTCTATTTTTCTTTTTAAAATGTTTCTATTGCATCAGCTGAAACTATTTTTCAGGTAAAAGTTTTATTACCCAATGTCTGTTCTTTCCCCTTGATTCAATAACGCCACTGTGCTCCTCTGATTTTATTGTCAGTAAATAAAAACGATTTGTTAAATGTAACTATGGTAACAGGATTGTCCTGATCAGGATTTTTCAGTCCCCCAATGCGAATGTCAATAAAAACTCCCTATCCGATATGTGATTAAAAATCAACGTCATGCATCTGATGTGAGATAATATTACACATGTATTAGTGCTATCATTAAGCCTGCAGCTAACAATTATTTTAGTAAGGGATTATTTTATCAATTACTCCAACGATTAATCAGTTAATCTGACACAGGTTACAGATTTTGTATTTAACTACTTAAGCCTTTTTATACGTTACAGATATATTGAAAGATGCAAATAAATATTGCAATTAATTTCTTTAAAAAAGAAAACATTTTATGGCCTAAAAATGCTTAATATAGCATTAATTTTGTGAATTTGACAGACAAAATTGTTTTTTGCAGTTTAGTACAGTTTTGGTTTAATCACTGCTCTGAATGTATAATCCTTTAAACAATCAATTAGTTAATTACTTCAATAAGGATTCATCGCAATTAATCTGAATAATCATTTCAGCCCAAGTTGTGATTGTGTTCACTATCATTCCAAATTCTGCTGACTAATCGGTTTTTATAGACGGGGATGGATATTCTTCTCCAGGTCAGCCTCAATGTACAGCCCCAATTCATTTATTGAACTTAATATCATTTCTGTGTAATGTGTTAACATTACCCAATCTGTCCTGATAAAACATAAACTGTGGGATAACATCATATTACTTGTGAAGCCGTCACTAATCGATGGTGAAGTACTTTTATGTTTTATCTGACTGATGAACTAATCTTGCCTTTTGATAAACACCCCTGATTAAATGACAACGCGATGTGCCATACAGTTGCCTTCAACACAGACAGAAATGAACAAACAGCTCTTGTGAGGTTTGAACATTTGAAACATGGCTGCCTTAAATGACAGCAGATTTGTATATTTTGTACCAGTCTAAAAAAAATATTCTTATTTTTATGTTTAAGAGTAACCAAAGTGATGTAATTAACTTCCTGTATGTAGAGACATTAAGTATTCTAATGTACGTAAAGCACATCCACATCGGCACCTTTCACCTGCATTTACCACATTTATAATCAGAACCGACAATCATGTTTGGGTTAAACTCACATTTGTCCGTTCACTCAGAGCGAGCCAGGGGAGGCAAACCCGAACGTGAGTTTTTTTGATCTTGCGATGAGAGTTGTGCGCGTGCTGAAGGTGAACGTGGGGTGAGATGGTTAAACTCGTCCAGTAAAGGTTTAGCCATGTCTGGTTTTTCCCAAAGTAATGCATGTGAATCAGGGCTGAAGCTAAACTGTAAAACGGACTCTTCTACAGGGCGGCATGGTGGGAAAATGTTTGCAGCTATTGTTTGAACAAAATGAAAACATAAATGACACCAATGTTAGAGTTTTTAAAAACGCACACACACACACACACACACGCACACACACACACACACACACACACACACACACACACACACACACACACACACACACACACACACACACACACACACACACGAGTTAGCCAGTGGCCAAAAGACAAAAGATGAAGCACTCCTGTATTAATAAGCTTTTTATCAAGCTATATTTTTGTACTTATTCCTTCTTGTATTTTTATTATGCATTCATTTAGTGTTGTCTTAGTTGGTAGAAAAACACTACTTGTATTACAACAATAATATATTGTGGTTATGATGTTATCATGTAGTAATATATTTTCACATGCAGCTATGGGGCAAGTGTAAGAAGAAAAAAAAAGGAAACAGTTTGTTTATTTGGAAAGATGGGAGCCTATTTTGTATGCAAGCCAATAAAGAATCAAAGTGAAAAACTGTTGTTTTGTGTTTTTTTTGGAAAGTGAGTTATTAGTTGGATAATTATAACAAACATTCCATTTAAACTCAGGAATTTCCCCTGATAATAAATCACTTTGTTTCCTCTGTAACAAGCAACTTTTTCCACCCTTTATCAAATTTTAAAGGATTTTATTAGCATTTGTGTGATAGATCAACAGAAAGTAGCACATAATCGTGAAGTGATAGAAAGTAATTTGAAACAAAAAATATCTGAAAAGCATTTTACATCGGTCGAACACATCATACACTTTGGAATTTGCAGATGTATAGTGACGAAATGAGAAACAGGTTAAAGGTCAATTCTATCTTGACAAGTCTTGTGTAGCGTTTTGTGTCAGGTGTGGGCACCTGGGGGATCATTTTGCTGAATAATAGGTGTTGAAGTTCTGCAGTATGTATTTGGTAGGCAGAAGTGTAGACTCCAGTGATGTAGCCCAGAATAGAGTAAGCCTCAAGTTTCAAATTTAATGACGTTAGATTTGATGGGACTTTCATACCAATGACACATGATTTCTCTTGTAATTGAATCTTTTGAATTGATGTCTTACACAATAGTGTTTCAACGGAACCGCAGCTGCCCCACAATGGAATTGTGCCAAGCGTGTGATCAGTAAAAGTTTGAATGCAGCAACTGTTCTTACATTATATACGGAATGCCAGAGGTGCCATAATGTGTCTTTAACATTTAGACAATAATATGAATGGATTAAAAACACTATTATGATAAAAGAACGCTTTTCTTTATTTTTCCACATTTAAATTTGTAACTTTGCTTGTATAAAACATTTTTTCAGACTGTCCATATTATTTTTGCCACATACATTTTTCTTGAATCAATTTTTTTTTTATCTTCAGATCTGACCAAACTGAATTTAATGTGTTCTCAAAACTAAGTAGAGGGGCACAAACTTTTAAACCTCATTCCCACATTTAAATCTGTGAAAAAAAGATGAAAACTAATGTCTGCTTCTGTTATCGTAGCAGCTAAGTTTTCTCCATCCATCTGTTATCTTACACGCTTGTCCACTATAGTGGGGTTGTGAGAGGTGCTGCTGCCCATCTCCAGCGGTCAGGTAACTTTTCTGTGCTTGCTAATTCAATAAAGGAGCCTGCAGCCAAAGATCCCAGTTCCAATAAAATAGTAAAGATAGATGTTTAAATCTAATGATGAATCAGTTTGCTCATTTTTTACATTTACTGAATATTTTAGGTTAATTTTATCGGTATATTAGAAGTTTACTTCACCTTGGTGATTAGGTTGGTAGAGAAAAATATCTTTTAAAATAATTTAGGAATTTAAAGTTATTACTCTGATGACACAATGGGCCAAATGATGTTTAAGATTTGAAATTAAAAGTTCAGGACTTTGATTCGTCTTTGGACTTTAATTGAGACTTGGATGGAAAGTCTTAAAACTTTCTGTGATCAGTGGCAGAATTCAGCCAAGACAGAAATGTCATTTTAAATTGTGGCACACACATTATATAGAACATTTTGGATAATAACCCAGAATTGTATGTATTTTGAGTTGCTAATTTGATCATTTGTGAACGGAAGTGTAGCTACCTTAGACTTGTATTATCCTGGATCTGCTTTGGCCCTTAGACCGATGTTTCCCAGCCTTGGTTTTCAATGTATTCTGGATGCTTTAAACACACCTGGCTGATTCAGATTATTGAAGTTCACCAAAACCTCAGCCATTAATAGAAATCCTGTGCGCTGAAGCAGAGAAACATCTAACGTCCAGTGCAGTGTTCGTTAGGCCAGTTTTTCCCAACTCTAGTTCTCAAGCCACACTGACCTGGATGTTTTAGGCATTGCCTTGCTTCAACACCCCATTCAGATCATTGCAATTCAGCAAAACCCTGTTAATCAGCCATCTATTGAAATCATGTGTACTGAAGCAGGGGAATGAGTAAAACTTGCAGGGCAGAGAACCTTGATCAGGACCAGGGTTGAAAAACGCTGCCTTAGACTACAATTACAGCCCCTAAATTATACTGCAGCAGAAATGATTTCAACAAGACCCATAACAGCTTAGACTTTTTCTTTTAACTCCGTGTGTTTACTGCTCACAATGCCTCTGATGATTCATGCATCTTTCATAGTTATGGCAAGAGTAAACATATTTCTTCACTACCATAACAGCTGTTAGTTTAAAGAGCAATATCGGTATTTCCTGTAACTTTAAAAAGGCTGTTTCATTAAAAAGCCTTTAGTCCTCCTACTTATGTCGATCTGTTTCCAGTGCTGCCTTCACGTGCAGATGTGTTCGCTGGTCTCACGCTCTAACACAATCAGCAGCTCTTAAAGGGGCCGCGCTCCCTGCTGCTCCTAGCTTGCTCGGTGCAATTTATCTTTAGATATTTTTTTTTTAGCTTCAAGTTTATAAAGTGTTATGGTTACAGTAACATTTTAAATACTTCTATTAAGAAATAAGTCAGTCACGTGGTCCGTGTTTCTGCTGTTGATCTTTTTTTGTCTTAAATTTTGTAATTTCTTCAGACCGGAGAAAAAACATTACAAATGCTGCCTAATGATGAGCCAGTCATCACGTCTCATTGGTTTGGAAACTAACAGATTCTTAAGAGGGGTTAAGATCCAGGGAGCATCCCGACCAGATTTCCAGCATTTTTACTTTACCATCTTAAGTGGTGCAAGAAAAAATTAAATTATATGTCTAAAAAAACTCAAGACATTTATTTAGCTTATTTATTCACAATCTCCTTCAATCTTTTTACAACAGTGTAACCCAAAGTAGATATTTTGCCCCTTAATAAATTTCCCAGAATTCAGAAATAGACAAATGCCCCTTTAAAAAAATTCCAATACTTTTTACATTTGATATGAAAATCATTTCTTTGAGTCAATAAAATTGGTGTGCAAAGACTTACTGACATCAAAGTAATTAAAAAAAAATCCAGCAAGCATTTCAATGCCTTTTAAACACATTTAAATGCAAGCAAGAACAACAGAAAATGTGCAAAAACAGCATTACTGCATGGTACCAAAAGCAGAAACAACAATTACCCCTTTTTCTTCTTTTTGCATTTCCTTCCTGAAAAGAGAAGTCGGCAGTGGAAGAAGTTCACATCAGCAGAAACAGTTCAAGTTTTTGTCTGAGAACGTCGGCCATGTTCCTCACAAGAGAAAGAGCTTTGTGTGACTTTTAATAGAGAATGCTGTCTGGTAGTGAATCAGTGAGTTATTCACTCCGTTGTCAGCAACATGTGAGCCACCATGTCTGTGAACAAACAAATCCCCTTCCTGAACTTACAGACATTTATGTGAAAACATAGCAAGAGAAAAATAAATATTCCTGAAAAAGGCCATAAAGTCAACTCACTTCATCAAAAATGAATGTTCAACTTGGCTTAGCAACCAAAACACTTTGTTTGAAGGGCTTTTTTTGTTTGTTTTTGTGTAGCAGATTTCTAATCAAAAAAATCTATTTTGTTGCTTCCTTCCTGAAGGGGGCGTGGTTGTGCTACTGGTGAGAGCAGGGTGGGTGGTGTTGGAGCCACAGTCTATGTAGTGGTAGTCCTCCAGGCTGTTCTGGGACGTTCGCACCATGTATGACGTTTTCACCGAGGTTCTGAAAACACAGGCAAGTTTTTCAATAACACTGTCAAGAGCAGGACGTGGCCACAAGATATTTCATCACAAATCTCCATGGTTACTGTAACATGCAACAAGCTGCAGCCGGAGACGGCACCTGCAGAATCATCACAGAGGTTTAAAAAGAAAAAAAAAAATTAAATATGACACCCGCTGCTGGCTAAAACAGCAGGGAGCAATTAAGACTCTATTCCTCTTAAATTAGGTCTGTTTGAAAAAAAAAAATACATTTCTAAAACTCAACTTACATGACTTTATCTTATTGTCCTTGCCATATTTTTGTATTGGCCATTGACAACTTCTGACTGAGTTCGCTTAAACTGCTACAGTAGAGTGTAGACGTAAAGGTTTGGCCTGCAACATTTTGAGTTGCAGGCCAAGTTTGCAAAGCCAAACGTGCCATAATGCAATACATTTCTTCTGGAAAAGTTAAATAGATATGGCATAAGAGGTACAGCTTTACAGTGGGTATCTAGTTATCTGGAAAATAGGAAGCAGTTTGTGCAGGTGAATGATGCAAGATCTGAACTCCGCAACATTACATGTGGGGTTCCTCAGGGTTCTGTACTTGGGCCAAAGTTGTTTCTTTTGTATTTGAATGATTTGGTAAATGTGTCAGGGCTTCTTAAATGTGTGTTATTTGCAGATGATACTACCTTTTTCTGTTTAGGAAAAGACATAAAACAAATGATGGAGATGATACAAACAGAATTTATTAAGATACAAACTTGGTTTAAATTAAATAAATTATCATTAAATTTGAATAAGACGAATTATATGCTTTTTAGTAAAAGACATAAAGCTATCGATCTTCCTTTTGAAGTCGATGATGTTGAGATCTGTAGGGTCAATGAGGTTAAGTTCTTGGGTGTTATCATTGATGAAAAGCTGACATGGAAACCCCATGTAAATTATTTAAAAACAAAAATAGCCAAATCCATGGCAGTATTGTACAAAGTAAGGGATTTATTTCATGACAAAGCTTTATTTATGTTATATAACGCAATAATTGCTCCACACCTGACTTACTGTATTGAAGTCTGGGGGAAAGCATGTAAAACAATTACAAATCCCATTTATATTTTACAGAAACGAGCAATAAGATGTATCACCAGAAAACATTATAATCACCCATCAAATGCTTTATTTTGTCAGTTGAAATTATTGAAATTTTATGAGTTGGTTGATTACAATATTTTGCAGGTTATGTATAAAGCTCATAAAAGTTTATTACCTCTTAATATGCAATTATACTTCGTTAAGAGAGTAAGTAATTACAATCTTAAGGGTATAGAAATGTTTGTAAAGCCCAAGATTCGAACAAATTTGAAGGACCGATGTACATCAGTACAAGGCATAAGATTGTGGAATAATCTGGAAAGTGATTATAAAAATGCTGGCTCGAAAGATATATTTAAGAGAATGATAAAAGTTAAGTTGTTGAAGACGTATACAATTGTATAATGTGCAATCATAACAATTGTTGTACAAGAAGGAGTTGATGTTTTCTTTTTTTCTTTTGTTATGTTTTATTAATTGAAAATTATCATTGTTTGAATTTGTTTATTTTGGAAAAAGGGGCAGATATTAATAAGAATTTTATTCTTCTTCTGCTACCTTTCATTTTATTTGTGTTTTGTATATTCTTTTTTGTATGAATAGCATCTGTTTTGTTTTAAATGAAATGAATAAAATCTATTAAAAAAAAATAAAAAATTTAAAATGCCTCAAACTTATACAGAAGAATTTATTTTATAAAACTGGAGAAGTAGCCATCAAATAAATTTATTTTTATCTCAAATAAATGAATTTAAAAAAATAAATATTTACTATATTTAAATTGTTTCACACATATTTTACTTCTTGCAGGATTTCCCCCAGAAAACTTGTTAAGTCTGGTGTTTGGGGTGCCGGGGCTTTCATCCAGCAGTCTACAGTGTTTTAGAGTTTAAAAAAATGTCTCAAGTTGAAAGAAAATGTGAAAATATTATTAGTTAATTATGTGCTATTGCAAGATATTTTTAGCAATACCTAAGCACCAACTGCAATGTCTTAAAAAAGGCAAACATTAAAAAGACCTAAAATAAACAAATAAACAATGCTTAACCTGGTGGGGGCGCAAGGAAAGCCTGGTGGCCCGCCAGGCTTGTAATACACCGTTATGGTGATGTAGCTCAGTGGGTCCTGGAGGGCCGGCATCCTGCATGTTCTAGTTCTCTAGTTCTCTCCCTGGAGGCAGTAACAACCTCCTCAGCAGGTCAATGTTCTTAGGCCTCTAATGAGCCATCGTTAGAGGAACAGAACTACAGCATGCAGGACGCCGGCGCTCCAGGACCCACTGTGATCACCACGGGTGCAGCTAATGCTCCATAGACACAGTGGTTGGTCTCGTGAAGGGTTTCAATGATTTTACCCTGAATTTTATTTAAATTCTAATTTGATTGGCAAATTTAAGTACTTCATTGAGAACTCTTAAATATCCAAAGTATCATGCATTTATCAGCTGGACTGGTTCTACTCAGTATTTGTGTGCAAATCTTACTGACAGCCATGAAACATCAGGATTAGTAGAAAGATAAGACTGAGTGACACAGCAGTAAACATCATTATCAGTGTTAATAATGTTACAGCTGAAGAAAAGTGACGCACCTTGCCAGATGAAAGGTCAAAACTAACCCTGACAGACTTCACTTTAACATACAAAAGAGATTAACATGTATAAAAGACCAACTCAGTGTCTAGTGTCATTTTTTAAAGCAGGTTTTACTTAAAAAATAAATAAAATGAATTAATAAATACAAATCAATGTATTTCTAGTGCTCTTATCACTGCAACTACAACTTACTGCATAAATATGACAATGTTGTGGACCTTGATCCTGGGCATTGTACAGAAGGCACTGCAAGACATAAAAGAGAGAAAAATGTCACATTTATTTTTCAGTACAAGTTGTTTAGACACAGTTTGGGCGCCACTTACTAGACATAAGGTGCATTGCTGCCGATCTCCACACTGACCGTGTAGTTCACCTGTGAAAAGGTTCAGGCATCAAAAAATAAATTAAAACACACAATCTGTTTCCAGCCTCTTAAACCTTTGCACCATGTACAGTACAAAGGTTTGGTTTTACTCATAAATGACATGCCCTAAATGAACTTAATATAACTCAGGAACAATTATGTTTACTTGAATTGCTCTGGCATCAAAGAAAACGTATGACTCCAGTGAAAATGTCATATGTCTAAAAAAATCAAATAAGACTTACACAGCTGTAAAAACAACAATAATTTCTGCGTAAAAAGTGCACTTTATTATCTGAATCCTGTAATAATAAGAAACTAAATTAACTAATTGCATGAGGAGTTAAAATGAGATTGGCCATTTCCATGTGGACAAAAATCATCTAAAACTGAAGTAGTCAGTTTGCTAAACCTGACACTTTTGCCTATTTTCCCTGTCAAAGCTGAATTAATTGTAGTTTTGGTTATTTTACTATGGATATTTAAAATGTTTTCAGTTCCGGTGTTAAATGTTCTGCAGAAAACTACTGTGTAGTACCTGTGATAAAATGCAGGCAAAAAACCCCCAGAAGCATGCAATTTTTCAGACCGATGTTGGTTGATAAAAATTTTGATGAACATTTTAAATGACCCCATATCTGCACATTTTGACAACATGGGTGCAATTTGAAGCTTAAAGTTTGTTTCTCTCTACTTGCATCTCACCATAGACAGTCATTCCATTTAATAAGCTGTTAAAATAAATTCAGCACCTCTTCAAGTACAAATTCAGGACTGTTTGAGATTCAGTTTTGAGATGCATCTCATTTTCAAAAATCTGATTAACATCAAGTAGAAAATGAAAAATCCCCAAACCAGGAAACATGAGGTTTGTGCCTAATCTTTTAGCCACGTCTGTACATGTTCAGTTTTCAAGCTTTATCTTTATTGTTTTCCAAAGAATCCTGAAAAGGAAAACAGCGAGACAATGTTTGGGTGACTTCGTGCAAGTTGTGGCAAGACACTGAAACATACATTTCTTCCAGGGTTACAATAAAGGGCTGACATTCAGCTTTATTTTATTTTTGTTTAAATATAGTTACCAAAACACGTAACTAATGTTTAACCTCTAGAGCAAGAACCTTGAAGTGTATGCACACATGTCGCAATAAAGTTTCTACTAATTGTGCAGAAACGTTAACTGATAAAAATCAAGAACGCTTCCTGTTTCAGCAACTGAGCAAGTGACAAATGAAACTCAAGAAGAAAATAATAGCAAATGCTGAGTATTTTTTGGAATATTTTGTTTTCAGCTGATGGTTTAATGCTCAATACTGAGAGACTGTGTGTGTGTGTGTGTGTGTGTGTGTGTGTGTGTGTGTGTGTGTGTGTGTGTGTGTGTGTGTGTGTGTGTGTGTGTGTGTGTGTGTGTGTGCGTGTGTGTGTGTGTTTATGCTGATGTGGGAACATGAAGGGATAGATATGTGAACAGTGCTGATGTAAGGAGTTTGTGTTCTTTGTTGAGTTACATAAATCCTGACCAGTCGGATCATTTGGCAGTCAGACCTGCAGCGTATTCTGACAAAGCTTTTTGTTTTCATCCAACACACCATCGGTGTGGTGGGTACTGACGTGTTATGATTAGACTGAACTGAATGCAAATTTCTGTATATAAATCCATGTTTTATTTAGACAAAAAAAAAATTTGTGAATCAGCGCTAAGTTGAATTAAGCAAAGGATTTGATCATTTCAAACCCAGAATGTGCTTGTGTGAGAGAAGGTTGCTTGTTTTCCACACCTGGCTGTGGCTGAGTGGCTGGATGGTGGTGGGGTTGTCCAGCTGCCGAGTTCCCACCACCGTCTTCATGTAGAGGACCTGGCAGCTCACGCTCTGCACCAGCACGGTGAAGAAGTTTGGATTGCTGAAGTTCAGCGTGCTCTGGAAAGGAAAAACAATCCGTACGGTTTGAAAGGCAGGCTGGAAAAATAAACTGAAGTAATATCAGGAGCAGCTAATGTTATAATTAGAGACAGACTTTTATCCAATCCGTAATTGGACCATATTAAACCACGACTAGGTCAAGTGAGGAAGGACTTACTAGAGGAAAGTAGTTAGCTAAATTCAGGAACACTAGACATGGTTCCCCTCGATAGAAAGTAACAATTGGAATCTTGTAGATGTGAATTTACAAACTGGAATTTGTACATTTGAATTTCCACATTGGGATTAGTACATTTGAATTAATTGGACATTTTTATTTTATGAAAAATAATAGGTTATTTAAATATACAAATTGGAATTTGTAAATTAAAATTTTCCAATTAGAATTTGCAAGTTGGAATTTATGAACTGGATTTGGCAATTTTGAATTTATGAAATGGAATGGATAAATTGGAATTTTCTAATTGGAATTTGTAAACTGAAGGAAATGACCACAGAAACCTGTGAAAACGACAATGAGCTCAACTTCCTTCTTCATGAAATGCAAAAAAACATGGAGTCAGATTTTAGCGTTTGTAAGATGTCTCATGTGTTGTTGGTAAAAGACCACAAGTCATTTCTCCTACTTGGTAAATACAACATTTCTTTTGGTTGTATTTACCCAGAATGCCCTGCACTTGGAGTGGTCTCAGGCCTGCTTGGTGTTCACATAATGTATTCAAACCGCAGCAGAGTTCACTTCAACTGAGCGGAGACATGGATTCACTTTTCTGGTCTGAATCAAAATGTGATTGTGCATTCACATCTCCCCAAACAAATACGACTTTATAAGAAAACAAACTTGATTGAAGCGGACCAAACAGGATTGGTGTGAATCCACCCCAAGTTCACTGGGTCGGCCAAGTTCTTTCAAGTATGCATCTTCTGAATTTTGACAGATCCATATGTTCTGACTTTTTCGCAGATGTCAGCGCAAATCTGGAAAAGACGTTTCATTGTCCAATTAGACATCTAGATTGTTTTAGCAGCTGTTGCGGTTTTTGCTGCTACAATCAATCAAAGTTAATATAGCAACACATTTGTCTCCATTTTAAGCATTCAGACACCAAAAGACTATGATCAGAGATGGTTGTACAGAACTTCAAGTGGCTGAAGTTTTTTAGATACAAATTGTAAAAGGACTGACAAGTCAATTAGACCTGCAGCAGCCATATTGCAGCCAGGTCAATATGGCAGCATATTGACCTGGCTGCATATTGACCGACCTAAAGTCTGAACTATGGCTTCAGGTTTTCTTGTTTTATTTCCCACTGGGAACTTTCAAATAGAGTGCACCATACTATTCTCTAGGAATAAGCTTCTTTTCTCAGTAATCCTAGAAAAGCATTATGTATATTGCCTAAACTCCTCTATAATAATTTAGCTTTAGTATTTTTGTTGTTTGATCCCTTTTTTCAAATTACAGAATATCTGAAATCTACAAAGAGCATAAAAAGCCAGATTGACCAATTAAAACTATGCTTTACACCATGCAGAGCTAGGAATGCCCTTCCTATATTAAACTTTTTAAAGAAATTTG
Organism: Poecilia reticulata; assembly: GCF_904066995.2. Taxonomy (NCBI): domain Eukaryota; kingdom Metazoa; phylum Chordata; class Actinopteri; order Cyprinodontiformes; family Poeciliidae; genus Poecilia; species Poecilia reticulata. The sequence goes on from NC_088836.1 coordinate 4,138,541, forward strand.
AATCTGTCTCAAGGCAGAACCAGCAGGTCAAAGTTCATGAAAACATCTGCCGCATAATTCTGATCATTGCAACTCTTGACAGGAACTTTTTTTTTCTTTAGATAAACAAGAAGTAGCAAATACATTCTCAGATCAGAACATGTTGCATGCATCATAATCACCACAGACTTTTTTTTAATCACATTATCAACATAAAACATATAGGGAATATAACTAAAACAGCAAAGGAGAACACCTATTGGTCAGAGCTGCCAACTACTTTGCATTTGCTTATTGCAAAATGTGGTAATTACAATATTTAGAGCTTGAGAAGCCTAAATTATAGTAATTTTTCAGGATATTTATCAAAGCTGATATTATTATGGAAATGAGAAGAAACCTACCGTCATGTTCATCAGGACTTTCTTGTCTGTGTGATCGAAGTGTACAGTCACTGAGCGGATCCCTGCGTCCACCACCACCACCGAGCGAGGGAAGAGGAAGAAGGCGACCAGAATGGAGGCCAGGAGACAGGCCACCACCGACAGGACAACGTACAGCTTCCTACACACACACACACACACACACACACACACACACACACACACACACACACACACACACACACACACGCACACGCACACGCACGCACACAGACAGACACACACGCAACCTGCTTTCAAATCCCACAAATATGGATGTCTCTGATAATAAACTGGATTTGCATTGTTCTTAACATTACTGTGTTGCAGATACAATTATTATTTTTAAAAATAGATGTATTTTTATCTATCATTACTAAAAATTCTTCAAAATTATTTTAACAAGGGAAACAAATGTAATTGCATAATATATTTTGCCTTTTAACGTCATAATCCGCTGTATTATGCTTTCCTTTGTTGTTGTTTTTTTAATCTAATTTTGCATAAGTAGGCTATTTTTGTCTTATTCTTAAAAAAATCAACACTGAATAAAACCTTTTCAGTTATAGCGAGGAGGAATACTGGATACTGGTCAGAAATCAGAGCAGTGTTTTCTTGTTTATGCATCTCTCTTCAGTGTAAATAATGTTAAACGAATTAAATTAATATGAAATACAGTAAATGAAGATTTAAAGTCGTGGTTACTCACGTCCTTTGTGGCTGCAGCCTTTGGTCGCTGTAGGGGATCAGCGCTACCAGCTCGTTCACTTGTTCTATTACGATTAAAAAAAAAGAAAAGAAAAAAAAGAAAGAAGTTAAAACTATAGCAAGACAATTCTGGAGGGAAACAAAGCTAAATAAAGTAAAAGTCACCGTGTATGAAAAAACAAAAAACTAAAATGTAATATCTCGTCGTTTATCGGCTCCTACTCACCTGAAGGGATTCTCCCGGTGCCCTGACATGTCGGACAGGTTATGCTGTCCCTGCCGGTGAACTCCACGTACGGAAACTGAGCGATATCCTCTCGCCTGTCAAGCCCGTCTAGAGAGTCGTTATCGGGTTCTCTGTGTCCTGCTAGCCGACCCTCTGGCTTTGCCTCCGGGAGAAGCGGCAGGCAGCTGCCGCTCCGAGACCAGCGCGTCCCCATGACTGAAGCGGGAGTGGCGCAAAGAGGAGTTGTCTTTCCAGACTACAGACTTACAGTACTTGTCAAATAGTGGGGCTTGTCCCTCCAAGGGGGGCTTGACGAAGTGTCAGGGGGGGCGCGAGAAGCAGGACTTATAATTGTCTTTATTCAAGCTTAACTGATAAACAAGCCTCCGGTCTCTAGGTGGAAGGAAGCAGTGTTCAAACTAATCAACAGACTGCCCGGTTAAGCCAGCAGAAGTATCTAAACAGCCCTGTTGTAAACGGCGCAGAGGGATAAAAAAAAAAAACGGAGCGAAGGATACAACCGCGGATGTTTTGAAATATATCTACCGTCATTCTGTCCCGAAAGTTAGCGCCGTGTCCGGGGGGAAGCAGAGCAGTTGGTACTCAGAGAGGGACCTTGTTAATCCATAGCGTCAGTATGTTCTAGTGTGGCGTGCTTCAGCTATTTCGAAAGTAATGGTGTCCTGTGCATTTTCAAACTTCGATTTTAAATGTCTGTAAATTGGTAAAAACAAGTTTATTTAACTTTGTTTAATAATTAACGATAACATTTCAGTTTAAAGCTACCTTCAAACAGCCATATTTCCTGTGTACCATATGCTGTGTACCGCTCCTCCTCATCCTGTTCCATTTGAAACTTTACTGTTTTGTTGCATTCAGGTTTCTGCCGTATTGTGGTATTTTCTATTAACAACGTGGTGCAGTGATGCGTTTAGGGCACTTATGTGAAAAGTTGCCTTCACCATACAAAAGTTATAACTAGTTCAATGTCAACTGATCGATATTAAATTATTTTTTTATTCTGAGACATCCTTTATCGCGGATATGTAGACTTCATATGCAAGAATAGTATTCAGTACTGCAACATTTTATTGATAATTGGGATGCTCACTACCGCCCTCTAGTGTTTAGATATAGTTTTGCCATTCAAGGTGAATGTTAAATTTGAAACAGAAAAAGAAAAACATATTGTCCTGTGAAATACATTATTTGTAGTTTCCAAAATATTTGCTCTAGTAATTGAGTGAGGTTGATTTTATCTTAAGTTAGGATGCTAGTTGTATTTTACTGATCTGTTAAAATGGATCAGTAAAACTTAGCTACATCTAAAATTATTCATACCCCTGACAGGCCAAGAATGTTGGTTCTGACAACAGGGTTTCCCCCAGAAAACTTGCCAAGCCTGCTCAGGGCGCCAAGACGGTCCACCTGCGGTCAGCTGTGTTTTCGTATTCAAAGATTTAGTTGACAGGAACTGTAAAATATTACTGGGTAGATGTATGTTATGGGAAAACATCGCCAGTGAAATGTTACTTAAATCCACAACTATCGAGTCTTAAAACAACAAATCCAAATAAAACAATTAAAATGAATATCAATTATTTGCACTTCTGTTTAATCCAAATGAAGTTAGCAGCTCTAAAAGGTCCCCAGACCTTCAGGGGCCCCATAAATGCTAATATTGTAACACAGACCAGAGACATTTAAATGTAACATTTATTTATTGTGAACATCAATGCTGCTAAATCTGATTTAATGGTTTCAGCATACATAAATTAAAATTTATAAAATTGTTTAACATTTAAATGTAAGGTTTTAAGGAACTGGCCAGTTTACTTTGTAGAAGTTCAAAGAACAATCGTCATGGTTAGATTGTTTTGTTGCTGTGAGTTTAATCTTTCTAGATTAAACAGTTTCTACATTAAACTCAAAGATTAATGAGCGTTTGAGCTCTGTTAGTTCACAAATCTATCTCTATAAAATACAATTATCACAGATTGTGTTTTAGGTTGGCCAGTTCAACTATCCCTTTCTCCCAGAATTCACTAAATCCATATTGAAATGCTGCTAGTGGTGCTGATGTTCTTATCAGGAAGAAAGGCCTGTAATTGACTTGGGGACACTCGAGGCCTCATACAGCCTTGGACCGGCCCTGCCTGGCCCGCAGGCCGCCAGCTTCTAGGCTTATAATACACTGGGGGAAACCCTGGGTAAGAAATGAGACAGGCACCACCAGAGGATCATAACTACAACGTAAGAGGAGTCTCAGTTTGGAAGAAAACATGTTTTAATTTAAGATTTTTTACATGTCAAAAAGTATGTAATTTCTATTAAAAGTATTCATCCCCTTGGATGCTTCCATTGCTTTAAAAAAAATCAATCATCATCAACAAAATTAGCTCTTTAACAAATAATATACAAAACAAACCTCTTCATGTGAAAGTGAGTCAAAGTCAGGTTGTGTGGGCATCGGCCATAAATTCTCTTTGGGATTAAAGTCTGAGCTTTTACTAGGCCATTCTAGAACGTCTGCCGTGTTTGTTTTCAAACCATCTCTGTGTAGCTTTAGCCGGATGATTCAGGTATTATATTTTCTGAAATTGTGGTTTATTTCACCTTCTACCTTTACAAGCTTTCCAGCTGCTGCTGAGAAAGATCCCCACAGCATGATGCTGCCACCAGCATGCTGCACAATGGGGATGGAGCATTGGTGGTGATGTTCACTGTTTGGTGTCTGCCATGTCCGGTATGATCTGTTTCTCACAGGAGCATTATTTAAACCGACTTGCAGTTTGCAGAAAACACAACAGGGTGAAACGATCAAGCTTGTGTGTCTGCAGCCTATATAACATCCATGTGTGAAACGGCCTCTGTGTCAGCCGGACAGAGAAGCACATCCCGGTTAGACCGCTTGTCAAAAACGAAATCATATGAAAATTGAAATTGAGCGCTCGTTATCCAGTTTTTCCATTTTCGTTTTGTGCACTTTTTTCATTTTTTGTTTCAAACGATAAAACGAACTGCCTGAAAATACACAGACCGGTTCAATCTCCAATTTCTCATTTGGGTTTAATAAACGCAAAAAAAAAAAAAGAATCCGTTTTCACTTTTTGTTTCAAACAAACTGCTGGAAAATACACAGAACCTGCCAAATACAGTGTCTACTTTAACACTCAAATATTTTTTTTCTTGCCAAAAAAAAAATACCACATTTTGTTGATTGTGATTGATTTGTAAAAGTAATAAAAATGTGTTCCATCTGATGAAAGAGACAAGACCCGGGCTGATCCACACCAAGATGCGAGCATAAAACTATAAAAATCAAGTTTATTATATTACTGGTTGCAGTAAAAGTGTTGAAATAAATGTGGAAAGAAAAGATTTGAGAAACGCATCTTAAAAATTTTAATTATGGCCTTCTGTCATGATCATAGTCCTTTTTTCAAAAATTAAATATATATATATATGAAACTGTCCTTTAATTTAATCCGTGTGTCCAGACACTACGACATGGCCTCATAGATATGTCCTCCAAGCTTCTTTCTCAGCTCGTCGTTTTCTCTCTGCAGCACTTTATTCTAAGAAAGAAACAAAGATGCAAACTTAAAAAAAAATTGCATATCCTGTGTGAATTCTGTAAGCTGAATGCTTTTGGTGAAGATTGCAGAAGCGTCTGAAGTCAGCTGCAGAAGACTAGCATATATTAAGAAATAGGCAGAAGCAGCAGGGGAAAAAAAGCATAAATCTGCAAAACATGCATAGAACAACCATTGAAAAGGAGTGAAAACTTTCAGTCAATGTCAAAATCCCAGCTAAGGAGTATTAGAAGCACTGCTTACAAAAATAAACTGTAAAGTCACAGCAGTTTATAAGCTGAAATGAGCTAAACAGTTAAGGGAGCTATCATGTGATAGCCTAATTCAATATGCAAAACCCACGTAAAAGCTAAAACTAACTAATATTGATGATAGCATGTAGGCTATGTTGACCTACAGTAACAAACTCCATCCAGTATGAGAAAAACCCATGTGAAAGCTAATGCTTACAGCACTGACACAACAGTCAGAATCATATTAAACATTGAATTTTGTAGCGAGGTTCGATTTCTTTCTGCATGGAGTCTCCATGTTCTCCCTGTGCATGGTGGGTTTTCTCCGGGTACTCCGGTTTCCTCCCACAGTCCAAAAACATGACTGTCAGGTTAATTGGCCTCTCTAAATTGCCCCTAGGTGTGAGTGTGTGTGTGTGCATGGTTGTTTGTCCTGTGTGTCTCTGTGTTGCCCTGCGACAGACTGGTGACCTGTCCAGGGTGACCCCGCCTCTCGCCCGGAATGATAGCTGGAGATAGGCACCAGCACCTCTCCCGACCCCACTAAGGGACAAGGGTGAAAGAAAATGGATGGATGGTTCTGAACTGTAACTTTGCCCAGGCAAAAAAAATCAGTTTATCTTAACCTTGTGTCTGAGTGCCTCCACTACCAGGTCTCTTCCCCCTCTGACGTTCTGCTCCTTTTTTGAAGCTCGAAAAGCATCGCCGATAGCCGACACCAGGACAGGACCCTGAAAAGGTTTGAAAATAATTCCATTTGGAAGAATAGACACAAAAATCCCTCTACCAACACCAAAAAAAGTTTTCAAGGTTGTCTAACTTGTTCTTTTCCATTTACAATGGAGGGAATACTCACAAGCTTCTGGCTCTGGAACAGGTAGCAGTGGTACATGTCAGCCGCAGGATGCTGCGCTATAAATCCAAAGACTTTGGGTGAGTCGCGCAGGACGGCACAAAAGGAGACGGTGGGGAGAGGGCAGGAGTACAGGAGGAACTGAGGGCAGCAAACATGAGAACTTTGAAACGAAGGCACTAAATGTACAGTTGAAACCAGAAGTTTACATACACTGAATAAAAGGATGCATATATTTTTTTTCTCACTGTCTGAAGTTAAATCAGACAAAACTTCTCCATAGGGCCGTACTGTCATTGCAGTAGCCAATCAGAATGCTTCTTTCACACACCTTGGTTTTGTATTCCAAAATGTCGATCCCGCTCATGGACAAGAAGATGAGGACTTTGCTCTTCTTCGCTGCTTTTTCTGAGTTGAATCTATCAGGCATCTTGAAAGAGGAATAAATAAAATATCAACTCACAGGTTGAGCTAATAACAAAATGGATTGAAAATTGAAACACATTTGACCTTTAAAAATAACAACAACAAAAACATTTAAAAAGAGATTGATTGAAGTTAACGATTCAGACACACAGTTTGTGGAGATACGATCTGAAACAGTGTGACAGTAATTCCTGACCTTCAGACTCTGAGCAGCTTCCTCCAGGATCTGCTGTCCAGAGGACCGGACCACCTCGACCCGGCCAAGAAACTGGTTAGAAGCAGAAAGTGGCGTTTAAGAAACAGCTTTTCCTCTAAATTAACCTCCTTATCTCAGTTTCATAGAGTATTATATTCACCAATGCTGAGGCTTGTTGTGCTTATTTTTTTAAACACACACACAAAAAAAATTACCTTTACAGTGAAAGAGATATCACTTTCATCCTCTAAAATGTCACTCATCTTTTGGCTTGTACCCAAAGGAAAACCTGAAACCAGCAGCAAGTACATATGAAAATAAGTACAAGATTGTCAGACAAACTGAAAAGCTAAAGATTTGATCTTACCTTTGATTAATTTACGGAAGTGTTCAGGTTTCTTGTTGCCGTCCTGACTGAAGCATATAAAGTCTGCTGGAGTTAATGAGTAACAAACATGTCTTCCTTATTGCTCTCCAGCTGATAACTGGGGCTGTTGGGAAGCTTTGCTGACCATTTTAATGATGCCTCAGAGTTAGCAACAGCATCAACACTAATAAATTCACGAACCAGTTTTTTATTAAATCAATCTGGGACAGACTGTTCCGAAAGTTTCGTTGGTAATATTATATATATACAATGGTGGAGAAAGTACTCAAAAAAGTTACTGAAATAGAAGTACAAATACACAGACAAAAATGTACTCAAGTAAAAGTAAAACTACCACATTAACATTTGTACTTAAGTAAAAGTAAAAAAGTACTGGCTTTTAAAAATACTCAAGTATTAAAAGTAAAAGTACTTGCTGAATGGATTACCTAATCACTAATATCATTAAGTGTACCGATCTATTTAATTTTAATACGTTGGAAATGTGCCAGTTTAATGAACAATGCCACAGATAAAGCATGTTTTTATTGTGTTTACTCTGTAATATAGTTTAGATTCAGATATGTAATTCTATGCATCATAATTTCAGGAATGGAAACATCTCGTCTCCTGTCCAAACAACATGAACTTTTTTTGCCACTAGTGGCATTTATTTTTAAAGAAATCCAACAGAAAGGGGATGGAAAGAAGGTGAGTGGGAGAGGACAGGCAACCAAGGAGCCAGTAGCAGAGTTGTAAAGACCACCTACCCAAGACCAAGTCAAGACCAGCACCCCGTACTACATGACACAAAAAAATCTTTTACCTTTCAAAATTGCTTCTCAAATTGATCTGAAAGATCCACATTCCCATAAAACACCTAGATATTAATTACTTAGAGCTTAAATACATTTAATCAGTAAAGATCCGTCCAGAAGAATCGGATCGTTCCTGAATATTATACCACTTTATTGCACTTTGGTACCAGCGTTGTCCCATATATGCAACACCTCAGTCAACACCTCCACAAAATAATTTAGCACGTGAGTGACAAACTTTTTTTCATTGCAGATGCAACATGTGTCTCAGTACAGCTAGCTTTGCTAGCAACACGTCCACAGAGCTTACCTTTCTTTAAGCTTTCCTTCCAAGTGATGCTAAAAGTTAGACAAAGTCCCCACCGTCTGTGAAAGCGAAGCGCTGCTGGTTTTACATGTCGCCATATCAATTTATGCAGCGCTATTATATTACTGACGGTTAGACAGACATGGCCTCCCGCTCAAAGGAAACCACTGCGCATGTCTCAGAGCCGCGTGCGAGTAAAGGTGGAGGCGATGGGTGACAACAGACACTTAAATCACGTTATTGCTCGGATTTTACGGCGCCACCTTAAGTTCCTGAACTTCACATTTTAACGGACAAAAAGAGTAACGCGACACTTTTGTAGAAATGTAGTGAAGTAGAAAGTAGATACTTACTGTAAAATGTAGTGGAGTAAAAGTAGAAAGTACCCATTATTAAATTTACTTAAGTAAAGTACAGATACACGAAAATTGTACTTAAGTACAGTAACGAAGTACTTGTGTACTTCCCATATATATATATATATATATATATATATATATATATATATATATATATATATATATATATATATATATATATATATGTACATAGTATAAATAGTAATATAATAAATATTTTTTTGTTTTTAAGTATTTTTGATAATTATTTCCACTGGTTTTGGATGCTGTGCAGCTGGAAGGATTTTTGCGCTTACCTTTTTACCTTTGAACATGTAGAGAAACGTTTCTGTGTTTCTGTGTGCTGTGGTTAGGATGGGGACACCAGAGGATGGGGGCGATCCACTGCTCCCATTCGAGCGTAGAACACCTTTCATTGGTTACTTCAGGCGGACACTCCTCTGTGCTGGAGGTTTGGACCCCAGCAGTAGATAATAAAGTTTGCCAAGTCAAAACCTATTCAGCAAATGTATTTCATCCCCCCTTTAAGCACATTAACTTTTTTTTTAAGAAAAGCCAAAAATCACCTCAAGCCAGCATTACATTTTTAAGACGTTATTTTGGAATTTTGTTGTTTCAGTCAACCTTTTCTAATGGCTAGTGTCTTGAAATTCATTGCCATCCACAACTGAAAATTCTTAAATGTGTAGTGGGAAAATTTAAGGCTACTATGATTATTAGCTGCATCATTACATAGCAGTATTAAGATCCTTGTGTGATGCATGAGGCTCATGAAAAAACTTCTGAAGGACTTAAATTTCTCTGGCCTTAGCATTTCAGTGGGCTGTTTCTTTATCTCAACCCAGATAAAGGTTCATTAGGAACCTTTAACCAGATAAAGGTTCTTTAGGAACTGTTATCTGGTTTTTATGTCCTTGAAATTAAAAAGGTTCGTTATTAACCTTTATCTATGAAATAAAGAATACATGTGTGCTTGCTCTGTTCTGCTGTTTGTTCTGTAATCAAGTAGATTATCAAACTATGTAAATAGAATGAAACTCTCCTGATAAAGCTGTAAGTTGTGTTCTGCTCGAGGCTCTTTCTCCTGATTGCGATCAGTGAGCAGACTTTGAACCCTGTAGAGCCTTTGAATAAATACTTATGAAGAATATATTCTTTCTCTGGGTCTTGAAACAGTTTTTCCTCACTCTTTGTTATAGGAAAATTTTCACAACAGATGATAAGAGTTGCACCATTTAATTTCCATTTCGGATAAAATATTTCAGCGCATTTCTGAAGTGGCAAAAATCGTACTTTTGTCCGAGCTTTTAGAGCCAATTCGACATGTCTGTTCGTTAGGATGCAAATTGAATCATCAGACTGGTTATATAAACATAGCTGGATATCCTTATCATATTGGAAATTTATCCCATGGAGCAAAAAGATTTATAAAAGTATTGGCCTAAGAACTGAGCCTTGTGGAACTGCAGGAACACAGAACGATCAATCATTACCATTAATGACTCTACAAGTGAAAATATTTCTACTGTCACTTTCATCAGTGGCGTTTCTGTTTGATGAGCACAAGGTGCATTATTACAGTGTAGAACCTCCAGCCCCAAATAACAAAAATTAAGATAAATTGCATAAAATTAAAAACATTCTATGTCCTTAAATTAAAAGCGGTGTTTCTATGGCAAAGCCACATTTTCACTAAAGATTTTGGCAAAAAATAACTATTTTTGTGTCATAAGAAATTATTATTAATTTTTTAGTAAACTTTGATGTTGTAGACAACTGTGCCTCTAATAACACTCTGGCAACATCAGAAACCTCCCCCATAAATAACCATATCCGCTGCATTTATTGTGAACAGTAACATTTCATCAACATGCATTCATATACATTTATTTTTAAATCAAAGTCCATACAGGGTTCGTCAATATCAGACATAATTGACGTGAAGCAGCAACAGCAATGATGATTGCGATGAGATGACAGGAAGGAAAGTCCAACACAGACACCAAGTGGATTTAATGACATATGCCAAACATGTTAAAACTGCATAACAAATGATTAGATCTGTCCATATGCCAAACACTATCGGCTCATCTGAATTTAATCGATCACAGAAAGTAACTGCTAAGAAAATGAATATGGATGTGAATCAGTTGTGAGAAGTTTTTCCTGCTAAGTTTAGGCAGAGACTGACGGAACAGGAAAGTCTCCCTTGGACATCTCCTGATCGATGGGGGCCGGCTGAACGAACTTAATGATTTCTGTCAAACCTGGCAGGTGGACAATAAAAAAGAATGAAATGAAGTCACTCATGGACTGCGTCCAGAACAGAGACATGATCTGTGTGTCCAGTTGATGCCCAGTCTTACCAGGAGGCATGAAATCCCTGAGCTTCTCTGGAACGACGATGCCTTCATCCGTCTGGTAGTTCTCCAGGATGGCGCACATGACGCGTGTCGTTGCGCACATGGTCGCATTTAACATGTGCACAAACTCTGCCTGTAAGAACACAAGAGCAAGACGAGTGTTCAGCACTTTGATCTGCCTGGAAGAGGTTCAACTGCTCAAAGTGCTAGTGTTACCAAGGCAGCATTCATAACAGAACTTACTGAGCTTAACTTAAAAATATCAGATGGTCTAGAAAATGTGAAGTAAAAATTCTATATGTCTAAAATAAATCAGAACTAAAACTATAGAATCAACTTTTTTTTATGAAAATTAATAAAAACCTGGCAACTAAATGGTTGTCTTGATGGAGGAAGTTGTGACCACCCACATTCTGGTTGTCATTTATGTCAAAACAGTTTAAGAATGGAAATGTCAAAACTTAAGGAAATTCTTATAAATTAATGTATCCTCATCTGTTGGCTGCTAATGGAGAAAAAGCAGTTAGCTTGTCCTCATTTTAAAACATAAGCTTTATACATGTCGCCATATTTAAATAGATACATGATGATAATATGGTTGGATTAATATGACATCTTAGACCAGCTCAGTTAATCTAAACTATAGACTGATGTAGAAGGTTTAAAAAAGGCACAAATGAAAGAAAGCAGGAAAACATGAAAGAAAGAACAAAACAAAAAAGGAGCAAAAAACAAAGAAAGCACAAATGATAGAAAAAGCAAAAAATAAGGAAAAGCAAGGAAGGAAAAACATGGAAAGAGACACAAAGAAGTAAAGGAAACAGAAAAAAGGAAGGAACATGAGGGGGGAAAAAGCATAAAAGGAAGGACAAAACAGAGGAAAGGAGGAAAATAAGGAAGTAAAAGAGGGAGTATAATAGAAGGGAGGAAATTAGATCAGGAAAAACAAACTTTTCTCCTTAATCTTATTTTCTTTCTCCATATTAATCCAGATCTGCAGACAGCAACTTTAACTGATTTAACAGAAGTTGTGCCTTTTTTCTAAATAATTATTTTCCATGATCTGTCAATCACGTCTTTTTCCTTCCAATAGAATGACACCCAGAGTTTTTTTATAGATTTCTTATAAACTAGTTGAACATATTTGCAACCAGAGACATTATTGCTCTTCTTTGCTAGCCAGAAGGATCTAGGTAATTTAACGTTGTTATAGAACTTGAAGGAAAACCTAAAAAAATGCTATTTACGTGAAACAATCCAAACCGTGTGTGCTGTGCTGAACCCGAGCACTCACCTTATCCATCATCTTTTTGGTCTGTCCGTAGCGGATGCGGAGCCTCCTGGCCTGGTAGTCTGTGCAGTTGGAGCAGGAGACCAGCTCTCTGAAGGCCCCCGATCCGGGGAACCAGGCCTCCAGGTCCAGCTTCTTACTGGCCGCGTGGTTCAGGGAACCTGCAAAGACGACAACCGTGAAGTAGACACTCCATGAAGCCAACGAGTCAGCTCCAGGCTCTGCCGCTGGAGACCTTACCGGAGACGATGTTGATGATGCGGTAAGGAATTCCCAGTGACTGGTAGAACTCCTCTGCTGTTCCGATCATCTCGTCAAACATCTCCCACGACTTTCCATCGTAAGGGGAGGCGTAGACGAACTGCTCTATCTGCACGCAGACACACCAGAATCAGTCTGAGCTGTCATTTCACATGATGTTTGCATCGACGTCGATGTAGAACATGATTTTTACACCACTGCACGCGGGAGATGTGGTGTGAAAAAGGCCACACTTTGAACACGATTGGTTTGCACTCTCTTTTCCTCTCAGTCACATAATTTAAACAGAATCTCTAAATGGCCTCAATAGGAAAAAGTACTTTCTGAATTGAATCATTGCCCCAAAAATCAGAACTGCCAGAGACTTAAAGATTTGCATTTCTATCATTGACCTTTTCGAACTGGTGCACCCTGAACATGCCGCGGGTGTCCCTTCCGTGGGAGCCCACTTCCTGCCTGAAGCAGGTGGAGAAGCCGGCGTAGCGGATGGGCAGGTCCTCAGGCTTCAGCCACTCTTCCCTCAGGAAGGCGGCGATTGGCTGCTCCGAGGTGGCGATGAGGTACTTCTCATCGATGGAGCTGTCGTCTGATTTCTCGCTGCTCTTACCGATCACCTGGAGGAAAGGTGGAAAGGGAGGCAGGAAGTCGACGACAATTACAACAGATTTAAGATGCATTGTGCTTTCACTGATGGATTAAGTGGGGGAAAAATTGCAGGATTTGTTTCTTTTGTCCTGCTGTTGGAAGAAAGTCAGGCAAAAATACTTAGAATATACAAGATTAAATAGACCTGCCAAGACAAAACTTAAGACCTGTGTTTTCTGGTTTTATAGCCCAACTTACTTTTTTAAGCGCATCTAAGAGACACTTTAACCTTCCGATTGTGTTAGTTTTCTCTTACTATCCATGATGTTTAGAACCTCAGCCTTAAAAGCAAAAATTTATTACTCAAAATATTTTTCTATTTGGAGAAAACCTGGTCAGCTTTGGTTACCTTGGTTTCTTTATTAGGCTTCATTTTCTATCAAAATGCACTTTAAGGCCTTAATTTGTGCTACATGAGGACTTAACCCTCCTGTTATGTTCGTTTCTGAGGTACAGCAATAATGTTCGTGGGTCAATTTGACCCGGAGAGTGTTTAGTCATGCTATAGTGTCAGAAACCAAAAAAATCCTCCAAAACTTTTTTGTATCTGATTGTTAATACCAATACTAACCATTTCAATCAATATTTGTGCAATGATGGTTTTTTAATTCTCACAAATAAAGGATTAATGACGTCAATTTACTCATTTGAATATAAATGAGTAAATTTATATTCAAATTTACATTTACAAATGTAAAATGTGATTTACATTTTTTATGCCCACTGAAAAAACCTAAACACAAAATTACACTAACTATCCTTGAAAGTGATTTTTTGTAAAAAAAATTTTATATTACATTTAGATTTTTTTTTCTTTTTGAAGGGGTGATGTTTATAATTGAACTTGAGACACTATTCTGCTCTGGGTCAAATTGACGCGCTGATTACAAATGAGTCCTGAAGATGATCCTCCAGCTGCATTTCCAGTTTAAACCTGCATGTCCAAAACATAACTGGGTTTTTCATCACATGCTGCCCAGATTTTTATGCCATATTTAGCTGGTGTGGAAGGCATATATTGCATAAATGACTAGCGACCTCTGAATGCCAGCGGTGATATTTATGAATGCCACTGTGACATTAGGGCCTGGGTTATAGAACAGGGGAAGTTACAACCCACATGTTCCACACTCTTCTATTAGTTGCTAGTTTGTCTTGTCCATCAATTTTCAAATCAATTCAGATTACTCTGGAGAAAAGTCTCCAGAAACATTATGGCCCAAAATATTACCATGTCTGTCTCTGCATCCCTTAGACTGGCTGTTGATTCATTCTTTGACTTGAAAACTCTGGTCAGAATGAGGACCTTCAAATATGCATATAAATGCATCTGGTCCAGCTCCTTTCAGTTCTCTCCAAAAACTCACCTTCCTTTTAGATTTGTCATTTCAACAATGATTTCCTGTATTGCACTAGGCCTGAGTAGCTCAAAGACTGACTTGATGTCTGTAATGTGAGTTTCTGCCATCCTACTCGACCCTGGAATGATCAACAAGAAGTTCCAGCACTTCCAGGGTTGTCATCTTTTTATTTCCCTGTGGCTCATTTCCTGATCTCTGACAGTGACAATATTACATGTACCTTCAGTGTGTAATGTGTTTAGGACTCCCTTACAGAGAGTATTTATGTCCCCCCCCCCCCTCCCCACTTCTACTGAGTGTCCACTCAGTGTGGGTGGAGTTTGTCCAGGGGAACCGAAAAGGTTCCTGTCAAAAGTTGTATGACCACCTGCTTTCTGGCAGCTTCCTAGTGAAGTAAAGAGAATAGTGAAAGAGTGGGTTTGTGTGCGTGTTTAGGTGTGTGGGTGTGTGTGTGCATGCATGTGTGGTGTGGTGATTGTGTGTGGTAAAATATGTCTCATAGGTGCAAGGAAACAAATAGAATTGGACATTTTTTTAACCTTTTTACCCTTCAACTTGACTGCTGGGTCAAATTGACCCGAACAGTATCGATGTAACAAATAGACCCAGGGGGGGCTGCAAATGTGTAAAATGAACCATTTTCATTATATACATAGAATATATATACATAGAGTAAAAATCACAGTTATTAAAAAAGCTAGCCGGTGATGTTATAATTTATGTAGAAAATGCAGTTATTAATTATGGCCACCAGAGGGCACCACTGTAACTGTAGTGCACTAGTTTCATCAACGGTAAAAACGTCTCCCTACTGGTCCGTTTTTTGTTCATCAGATTGAATTTTAAACAGTTTTTTTAATCTCCCATTAAGAACAGCCTGCAGGACAGGAAGTCTCTACTGAAACAAACAGACTACAGAAGTCAGCCAAGATTCACAAACCTTATAAAGTTCCTCGTCAAACTGGCTGAGCTGGGCCACTTCCTGCATGACCTCTTTTCTCATGAAGAACGGCGTGTATAGAACGATGTAGTTCTTGCTGTGGAGGATTCTTAAGGAGTAGTTGATCAGAGCCTGCTCCAGGAACACCAGGGGCCCCTGGGAGCATAACAGGAGAGCAAAACGTTAACAGCCACTTCAGGAACGTACATGTGAAGGATTAAAACTTCGGTCAGAAATGTTCTTCTTGGTAAGTTATGTCTGCACAGTTGGGGCCGCAGCATTTTTATTGTGGAAGAGGAACAGAGCAATCCTGTCTTGGCACACACAGAGGAGCTCACCTTTAAAAAGTAACCTCTGCTCCCAGCCACAACGGCTCCTCTCTCTCCGTCAAAGCCGTCGATCATGACCACCAGGTCAACGTGAGAGTACTTCTTCTGGACGCTGCAGTCGCCCCAGGTACGCTCCACCTTGTTGTCTGCATCCTGATGGAAGAGTTCAAAATCACCAAGTGTTCAGCTAATGCTCCTATCCATCTATTACATTTTGTCCAATCGAAATGTAACAGTGAGGTTATAGTAGTGATGCTCTGACTGAAATTAGACAACTTTCAGCCTGAAGGGCAGTGACTTAGCAAGTTGGAAGTTTAAAAATCATACTATCTTTTAATGCGTACCTAAACTCTTCAGTAGCTGGAAATGGCTACTCTCCAGAGAAGAGTTTACGCTGATTTTATGGGAGACATTAAGTCAGCGTAAGGAAGCTATGTCAGCTAAAATCTCACTTCTGTTACAAGAGAGAGAGAGAGCAGGAGAGTCAGCAGATAACAGGAAGGCTAAGCATATCACAACCAAGTTGTATGTATCTTTTATCTAAATTTGAAAATAGTGGCATTTTTTTAAAATGTCAGTCAAGGAAAGGCAAGTTAAGGTAAGGATCTCAATTCTCCAAAGAATATACACTGATTTACTGTTGGCAGTAAATCAGTGTATATTACCTGTAAACAGATACTGATTTGCTGTTTTCAGTCAATCAGTATGTGATGTACTGTAAACTTCCTCTTCTGATGTTTTCAGTACACTACCTAATAGCCCTTTGGACACCTTGGCTGACATCCTGTCTTACTGCTTTTTTCACTCTCAATAACTCAGTGAGATTAAAGGTTAATTCTATGAAACTTGGCCAGGACTGTTTAATGTCCTTTTTAAACTCTCTTTGTCCCTTTTATTGCAAGGTATGTGGAACAATATAGATATGCACTTTGTGTACACTTCAAGACCGATCTTGGTCTTGAACTGTGGTTATAGCTCCCATTATAACCACATATTTTCAATGGACACTTATCCTACCATCTAAAAATAACTTTCCCATTAAAACCAAACTAATCTAAGCTTCTGTCTTCAATATACAATAAATAATTGTTTTTGTGGTGACCCCTCCTAATATTACCACAGATTCAATGGTTAAATGGTTCCATTACCTTCCAAAATCAAAATATATGGCAATAAAAAGACTGAACACCACAAAAATAGTTTTGGTGTGTTGGCAATATGTAAAGGAGTGGTGTGGATGCGATTGAGAAAATAATTGACCTGTAGGTGTGTGTGTGTGTGTGTGGGTGTGTGTGGGTGTGCGTGTGTGTGATTTGAAGAGTCAAAGCCAAGCAGCCTTTGTTTATGTTTTCTCCATCACAGGAAAGGCTGATGTGTGCCTTAGCATGTTTATGCAGGTGCATCTGAAAGTCAAAGTTAAAGTTGGCTTTGTTTATGTGTCTTTATGAAGAGAAAGAGACATCTCTCCTATTGGATGAGTGGAACAGCCTGTGGATGCAGGTGTATCTTCTGTAAAGCTTGTTGCAGCATTTTCTAGTTGACGATTATTTCAATAATTGATTTGTCACAATTAATCATTTCAGCCAGTTTACCATATATTCTTATTGTGCTCGTTAAAATTCTATCAAGCCAGTGACCCACTCATAATGTTGCTGCATGTTGAAGGGTCTCTTACTGCATTTCATTAAATTGGCAGGTATCTTTTCCCCACCTCATTTTGTTGGTACCATCATGTATAGATGAGAATATAGATGAGAAAGATGCACCTGCAGATTTAAACACTATTATTACTAGATCCATTTGGTGTGATCCACTGCCTACCTCGTCATTGCTGACCGGTACAGACGGATGCAGGAGGTTGCCGATCTCCCTCAGATACTCGAACCTCTCCGCCTCCAGTTTCATTATCTCCCGGTCAGTTTTCTCCACTGCCTCGTCCACAAGCAAATGCACCTTTTTGATCTGTGTTACTGTCAGCGCCTGACCCAAGAAGGAGAGTCAAAAAAAGAAAAGTAAGACATAGAGCGAAAAAAGAGAGGAGAACATGCATAGATGTGTCCATAACATCCACCGATAGCGTTTCAGCTGTTAGGTCCTCCAGGTTCTGGGCTTCCTCTGGTACAGACTCATCGTCTCCTACTGGTTCCTTTTTCTGCAATGACAGAATTATGATTGAAAATCTCCATTCAATATTAAAAGCAGAAGAGAGAAAAAAGTGTTTTCTGTTGTTATTTTGCTTCTAATCCAAAAATCTTTCCAGTTCTGAGGGTCGACTCCTGTTTTCATACGAGCCATCGCAAAAAGCGTGAAATATTTAGTGTTGTTTTACCACAGTGAAGTTTGCAGTTTTAACCTGGAAAACTTTGGGGAAAACCCAAAGCGTGTGAATACTTTAGCAAGGACCTGCATTTAGTTCTGCATTATCCATACCTTCATCTTCTCCCCGATGCTCTTGCTGCAGAGGTTCTTGGCTTTGTTCAGGTTGTCTGCAGTGAAGCGGCCTGTCAGAGGTTACATCAGTCAGTCAGTGCATTGTGGAAAATTCTGTAATCTATAAAATCTTTCATGACATTAGTAAGAATTTTTTAAATATTACATTTGGAATTTTATTTATTACATTTGGAATTTTATTTTATGCATAAATATCAGTGTTATGCTGAACCAAATGAAATAGTCAGTAGCTGCTCTGCTAACGTTAGTTGTCATGACTCAAACAGCACCAGTGTTTTTCGCACTTACATTTTCTCCACTCCGTGTCAGCGGCCACCAGTTTATCCACCAACGCAACGTCCTTAAACCTCTTCCTCTGAGTTTCGCGGATGATTTCAGGATCACCGCCTTTGTCGGTCCGAAACAAGTCCAAGTCGAGCACCATGTTTCCACGCTGCCTGCCTGTCAGAGAGAGACTGAATGAAGCAGCACCAGAGAGCCAGCTGCTAACCGGGTTGCCAGATCCGACCGGTGTTTCCGCATCACCACGTCGTCACGTAAGTTGCACTTCTAAACATTGTTTTATGGGTATGGCGCAAAGTTGTGGGGCTTTTAGGTGCAGGAGGTGCTGAATAAAGGCTTTGAAAAATTCAAAAATTATTTATTCAACCTTTATTATCATAAAATATCACCAATATCAAACTGGAATTTTCACAAACAACATCCTTGCGCATGTTAAGATGAATTTCTGACGTGTTTTTAATTGTATGAATTACTTGGGTTTATTTTATTTACTACTAGACCAGCTTTTAAAATGGTTTCAACCTGAAAGTGTTTCAAACTTCCAGACATCAGCATCTAGAACAACTATTCATAGAAAACTGTATGAATAAAAATAACATTTCATTTTCTTGGGTCTAATAAAGCACTTTTGAATTTAAAGAAAAACTAAATTTCAGCTTTTGATACGTGATGCATATTTATTTGTAAGATTACTCACCTGGAACATATTTGAATAACTCTTCACACTCTCCTCCTTCAACTATTTTTAAATCAACACTAAAGCCGAACTGAATCTTTACCACACACAGCATCAATATCAGAGTGGAGTTTTCATTGATAATGTTCACATGTACAGTATGGACAGTTTGCTGACATCAATAATTTTTTTAGCCCACATTTCTAAAAGAAACATTTTCTTAAGCAGAAATGTACAAGTTATATAAAATGTTACATCATATCCCTTTCTTCGTATTTTAGGACTAGACAGTGATAATTCATTAGAGATACTGACAAAAAGGGATAAGAGGAAGAAGTTATGCATATTAAAAAAAAAACATTAAAATGTCATAATAGTTGCTTATCCTTTGCATTCCTAATCTTTCATTTCGCTTCCAAGAATACGTAGAGTAATCAGGGGTGGAAATTAAAAATAAATTTCCACCAGCCACCGTGGCTGGAGGAGAACAATTTTTACCAGCCACTTAGACGTTTCACCAGTATTTTTTTTTTCTTCTTTCAATTACAAACCCCACCGGTACAAGCAAATGAGTCACATACAATGAGTATGAAAACCAATTTACCGTACGTACTAATTTAACATAAAGCATGGACACCTTAACAGAAGTTTATAAGTTCATTTGAAGTAATTACTAACAGCAAACTTTAACTACACAACCACAACCCTAATATTCTTGCAATCATTTAGTTTGAGACATTTTTCTTTATGGACTTACGCGCTTTTTAACTTTTGTTGTCGTAGTTTTTCAGGCCGCCTCGTCTCCTATCCGCTGACTTTTCTCACTACGGTTACCTGAATGTCGATATTTATAACCTCGGTGGAGAGGGGCGGGCATAGGAAAACTGAGGGATTTCATTGGATAAGCCCAATGTCCGTCAATAAAATCAACCAATGGGCTATCGCCGTCAATATAAATTATATTTGACGTTATTTTTTTTTGTTACAGCCTTGTCCATCCCATATACAGTATGTGCATTAGTCTGTAGTCCAGTCAGACACTCCTACCCTGGACAGAAGTTTAAACTGAATGCACCCTCTCTGAATGCACCACAGAATCACCGGTGTAAAGTGTCAAAATGCAAATGACTATTGTCCTCTACAGGCTATTTTATTTAGTCAATTAAACAACTCATAAAAGCAGTTCAACATGACGTGTAGAATAGTTGTCTGCTGATACTAAATCACTCTTTGCTATATTTCAAAAGTCAGACAGAGAATCACAGCATGGGCATCAAAACTTGATTAGATACATTTGGAAAGCAGCTCCCTTTGGGACGCCGGTGTAACCTTCCTCTGTGATGTTGTTTATCTTCAGGTAACTGCCGGTGTTACGTCAATCCGCGTTTCCCCATCAGATACGGTTCCCCTTGCGTCTTCTTGCCGCTCCGCCCCGCCCACGCGGCAAAATACGCGCGTGCTCGTGATGAGCACCAAGAAAGCACGCGCGTTGGGAACTACGGACACCGTGAAAGCTCAAACAGTGTTTCGGCAAAGTTGTCTATTTCTTCACGTTTTTGCGGGAAACCAATAGTAATAATACTAATAACAATAACAATAAAAAAAAATAATAATGATAAATACATATATGTCACATATATTATAATTATTATAAATGTATATATATATAAAAACAGGGCAATGCATTTTAATGCTTAATATTACCCATCAGATACCGTTCCCCCACTGTAAAACAAGGGGAACGGTATCTGATGGGTGAAATATGGCCATCAGATACCGTTCCCCCACTGTAAAACAAGGGGAACGGTATCTGATGGGTGATTTTAACATAGGGGGAACGGTATCTGATGGATGAAATATGACCATCAGATACCGTTCCCCGACTGTAAAACAAGGGAAACGGTATCTGATGGGTAATATCGAGCATTAAAATACATTGCCGTTTTTATTTCATAAATATATATATAATAATTATAATATCTATGTGACATTTTTGTATTTATCATCACTATTATTATTTATTATTATTATTATTATTACTAGTGTTATTATTGTTGTTATTGTTATTATAATTAGTTTCCCGCTAAAACGTGAAGAAAGTGACAACTTTGCCGAAACATGTTGCTTGAGCTTTCACGGTGGCCGTAGTTCCCTATGCGCGTGCTTTCTCAGTGCTCACCACGAGCACGCGCGTATTTTGCCGCGTGGGCGGGGCGGAGCGGCAAGAAGACGCAGGGGGAACCGTATCTGATGGGGAAACGCGGATTGACGTAACAGGGGCACCGCGCTGCGCTAACCACTGCGCCACGCAACGCACCTATTCCGGTAGCATTTGCAGAAGTTTGCAGTTTCCCTTTGATGAATTATTAAAATTTTTACACAATTCGAACTGTCTCAGGAACTCACCTAGTTCATCTTTCATTTTCTTTGAAAATGAAAGAAGATCGCAAAATGTTTATTTTGCGATTATTATAAGTAAACACTGCGGGGAGCGGGGTTCATAATTAAAAACTTGCTCGACAGATGCTCTGTCACAGGGTTGGTGTGAGGGTCGCCTTATAAACTGAACCGAAACACACCGAACTGCGCAGCACAACATGCTAAGGTTGTTTAAGTCAAGCGAACATAACTGACCTACTTCCAACTCTAGATATTTTTATTTTTAATTAAAACCTTTTACTGACCTGTGAAACTTTGGGGCTTGTTTTGTAGTTGTAGTGTTAGCAAAACATTGTGTTCCTTTCCTGAACATTTAAGATTTAGACAACTTGACAGAGAAAGTCGCCATCTATGGCAAGCAGTTTGGCTAGCAGGGAGCGGGACCTCGCTCGCGAAAGGCTCGTTTGAATACTGAATGCTGATTGGCTGTTCACTAGAAGCTGAGGGGTGGTTAGTTAATCCGCGCGCGTTTCCCCATCAGATACGGTTCCCCCTGCGCTCGTCACGCACCTGGCAAAATACGCGCGTGCTCGTGATGAGCACTGAGAAAACACGCGCGTAGCAAGCACGTGCTTGTTCGGCGCGCTTATCTGGGGAACTACGGACACCGTGAAAGCTCAAATAACATGCTTCGGCAAAGTTGTCACACTTTCTTCACGTTTTTGCGTGAAACTAATAATAATAATAAATAAATATATATATGTCATATATATTATATATATGTCATATATATATTATATATATATATATATATATATATATATATATATATATATATATATATATATATATTTTTTTTTTTTTATTATTTTTTTTTTTTTTTTTATTTTTTTGTGGTTTCGATTCTCAAAAACGGAAAGATGGAGCTCACCTTTAAAAAGTAACCTCTGCTCCCAGCCACAACGGCTCCTCTCTCTCCGTCAAAGCCGTCGATCATGACCACCAGGTCAACGTGAGAGTACTTCTTCTGGACGCTGCAGTCGCCCCAGGTACGCTCCACCTTGTTGTCTGCATCCTGATGGAAGAGTTCAAAATCACCAAGTGTTCAGCTAATGCTCCTATCCATTTATTACATTTTGTCCAATCGAAATGTAACAGTGAGGTTATAGTAGTGATGCTCTGACTGAAATTAGACAACTTTCAGCCTGATGGGCAGTGACTTAGCAAGTTGGAAGTTTAAAATTCATACTATCTTTTAATGCGTACCTAAACTCTTCAGTAGCTGGAAATGGCTACTCTCCAGAGAAGAGTTTACGCTGATTTTATGGGAGACATTAAGTCAGCGTAAGGAAGCTATGTCAGCTAAAATCTCACTTCTGTTACAAGAGAGAGAGAGAGCAGGAGAGTCAGCAGATAACAGGAAGGCTAAGCATATCACAGCCAAGTTGTATGTATCTTTTATCTAAATTTGGAAATATTGGCTTTTTTTTTAAAATGTCAGTCAAGGAAAGGTAAGTTAAGGTAAGGATCTCAATTCTCCAAAGAATATACACTGATTTACTGTTGGCAGTAAATCAGTGTATATTACCTGTAAACAGATACTGATTTGCTGTTTTCAGTCAATCAGTTTGTGATGTACTGTAAACTTCCTCTTCTGATGTTTTCAGTACACTACCTAATAGCCCTTTGGACACCTTGGCTGACATCCTGTCTTACTGCTTTTTTCACTCTCAATAACTCAGTGAGATTAAAGGTTAATTCTATGAAACTTGGCCAGGACTGTTTAATGTCCTTTTTAAACTCTCTTTGTCCCTTTTATTGCAAGGTATGTGGAACAATATAGATATGCACTTTGTGTACACTTCAAGACCGATCTTGGTCTTGAAGTGTAGTTATAGCTCCCATTATAACCACATATTTTCAATGGACACTTATCCTACCATTTAAAAATAACTTTCCCATTAAAACCAAACTAATCTAAGCTTCTGTCTTCAATATACAATAAATAATTGTTTTTGTGGTGACCCCTCCTAATATTACCACAGATTCAATGGTTAAATGGTTCCATTACCTTCCAAAATCAAAATATATGGCAATAAAAAGACTGAACACCACAAAAATAGTTTTGGTGTGTTGGCAATATGTAAAGGAGTGGTGTGGATGCGATTGAGAAAATAATTGACCTGTAGGTGTGTGTGTATGTGTGCGTGTGTGTGATTTGAAGAGTCAAAGCCAAGCAGCCTTTGTTTATGTTTTCTCCATCACAGGAAAGGCTGATGTGTGCCTTAGCATGTTTATGCAGGTGCATCTGAAAGTCAAAGTTAAAGTTGGCTTTGTTTATGTGTCTTTATGAAGAGAAAGAGACATCTCTCCTATTGGATGAGTGGAACAGCCTGTGGATGCAGGTGTATCTTCTGTAAAGCTTGTTGCAGCATTTTCTAGTTGACGATTATTTCAATAATTGATTTGTCACAATTAATCATATCAGCCAGTTTACAATATATTCTTATTTTGCTCATCCAAGTCTATCAAGCCAGTGACCCACTCATAATGTTGCTGCATGTTGAAGGGTCTCTTACTGCATTTTCATTAAATTGGCAGGTATCTTTTCCCCACCTCATTTTGTTGGTACCATCATGTGCTAAATCATGAATATAGATGAGAAAGATGCACCTGCAGATTTAAACACTATTATTACTAGATCCATTTGGTGTGATCCACTGCCTACCTCGTCATTGCTGACCGGTACAGATGGATGCAGGAGGTTGCCGATCTCCCTCAGATACTCGAACCTCTCCGCCTCCAGCTTCACCCTCTCCCGGTCAGTTTTCTCCACTGCCTCGTCCACAAGCAAATGCACCTTTTTGATCTGTGTTACTGTCAGCGCCTGACCCAAGAAGGAGAGTCAAAAAAAGAAAAGTAAGACATAGAGCGAAAAAAGAGAGGAGAACATGCATAGATGTGTCCATAACATCCACCGATAGCGTTTCAGCTGTTAGGTCCTCCAGGTTCTGGGCTTCCTCTGGTACAGACTCATCGTCTCCTACTGGTTCCTTTTTCTGCAATGACAGAATTATGATTGAAAATCTCCATTCAATATTAAAAGCAGAAGAGAGAAAAAAGTGTTTTCTGTTGTTATTTTGCTTCTAATCCAAAAATCTTTCCAGTTCTGAGGGTCGACTCCTGTTTTCATACGAGCCATCGCAAAAAGCGTGAAATATTTAGTGTTGTTTTACCACAGTGAAGTTTGCAGTTTTAACCTGGAAAACTTTGGGGAAAACCCAAAGCGTGTGAATACTTTAGCAAGGACCTGCATTTAGTTCTGCATTATCCATACCTTCATCTTCTCCAGTGGCGCAACTACACATTATTCAGGTGGATGCGGAAAAAAGGCGTTCGACATTAAATCCACACTGTCGTCGTAAGTCACCTCTGGATCGTATCTCTGCCTGAGTCCCGGAGAACAGATCACCAGAACAAAGTCACTCTCCCGGATCTGCCGACAGTACCAGGCCATAATTCCCTCCTCGGCAATGCTCAGATAGTCCCAAAGGTCCAGACACACCTGTGAAGACATGCGTATTCAAGTGCCTCACAAAGATATTCATAGTAGTTACGGTTTTCCTACGTTTTGTTGCATGGCAACCCCTAACTATAGTGTATTTTTGGGGTTTGACCAATACGTCTCTAGGGAATGCCTCTCAGTTTTGCATATCCAAGACTCAAAATGTCTGGTTTAAGTTTTTAACCAAAACACTGTTTCTATAAGGTCATATATTTGTCTGAATGGAGCAGAGCACATCCTTCCACATTATGAAAAATAAAATATTTTGCTGGAGTTACTGCAGATAATACAGACAAGATTCAAAGAGTGGAGATATTTTAATGTTTGCAACATGTCCTGTTTGACAGTGTGAGACTCAGAATTATTGGTGGGCATTTATCGTATCGTTTATCATACGATAAACGATGAAGTCGATTATCGTTTATTTATATCATGAAATACCTTTAAGAATAAATTGCATAAAATTAAACATTTCTATTTCCCTGAATTAAAAGCATTGTTTCTATGGCATAGCCACATTTTCACTAAAGATTTTGGCAAAAAATAACTAATTGTGTGTCATAAAAAAAGTTTACCGAATTTTTTTTTTTTAGTAAACTTTGATGTAGACAACTGTGCCTCTAATAACACTCTGGCAACATCAGAAACCTCCCCCATAAATAACCATATCCGCTGCATTTATTGTGAACAGTAAGTTCCATTTCATCAACATGCATTCATATACATTTATTTTTAAATCAAAGTCCATACAGGGTTCGTCAATATCAGACATAATTGACGTGAAGCAGCAACAGCAATGATGATTGCGATGAGATGACAGGAAGGAAAGTCCAACACAGACACCAAGTGGATTTAATGACATATGCCAAACATGTTAAAACTGCATAACAAATGATTAGATCTGCCCATATGCCAAACACTATCGGCTCATCTGAATTTAATCGATCACAGAAAGCAACTGCTAAGAAAATGAATACGGATGTGAATCAGAATGCATGAACTGGTTGTGAGAAATTTTTCTTGCCAAGTTTAGGCAGAAACTGACGGAACAGGAAAGTCACCTTTAAATGATGTTTAACACGATTGAAAATAGCCGTTTCCTGCTTTTCTAGTCTAAACCAACCCAGTTCAGGAGAGACTGTTCTATGGGTTTGGGGCGGTGAGGTTGGTGGTGGGTGGAGGCCGACGGGTTCTACGAGTCGTTGACAGACATGCTTTCCATGGCGTTGGGGAGGTTTTGGTCTCCTCCTTCCATCTTCTTCTTTTTCTTCCCTCCATCCTGCTGCTTCTTTGCTTTCTTGGACATCTCCTGATCGATGGGGGCCGGCTTAACGAACTTAATAATTTCTGTCAAACCTGGCAAGTGGACAATAAAAAAGAATGAAATGAAGTCACTCATGGACTACGTCCAGAACAGAGACATGATCTGTGTGTCCAGTTGATGCCCAGTCTTACCAGGAGGCATGAACTCCCTGAGCTTCTCTGGAACGACGATGCCTTCATCCGTCTGGTAGTTCTCCAGGATGGCGCACATGACGCGTGTCGTTGCGCACATGGTCGCATTTAACATGTGCACAAACTCTGCCTGTAAGAAAACAAGAGCAAGACGAGTGTTCAGCACTTTGATCTGCCTGGAAGAGGTTCAACTGCTCAAAGTGCTAGTGTTACCAAGGCAGCATTCATAACAGAACTTACTGAGCTTAACTTAAAAATATCAGATGGTCTAGAAAATGTGAAGTAAAAATTCTATATGTCTAAAATAAATCAGAACTAAAACTATAGAATCAACTTTTTTTTAATGAAAATTAATAAAAACCTGGCAACTAAATGGTTATCTTGATGGAGGAAGTTGTGACCACCCACATTCTGGTTGTCATTTATGTCAAAACAGTTTAAGAATGGAAATGTCAAATTAAGGAAATTCTTATAAATTAATGTATCCTCATCTGTTGGCTGCTAATGGAGAAAAAGCAGTTAGCTTGTCCTCATTTTAAAACATAAGCTTTATACATGTCGCCATATTTAAATAGATACATGATGATAATATGGTTGGATTAATATGACATCTTAGACCAGCTCAGTTAATCTAAACTATAGACTGATGTAGAAGGTTTAAAAAAGGCACAAATGAAAGAAAGCAGGAAAACATGAAAGAAAGAACAAAACAAAAAAGGAGCAAAAAACAAAGAAAGCACAAATGAAAGAAAAAGCAAAAAAGAAGCAAAAGCAAGGAAGGAAAAACATGGAAAGAGACACAAAGAAGTAAAGGAAACAGAAAAAAGGAAGGAACATGAGGGGGGAAAAAGCATAAAAGGAAGGACAAAACAGAGGAAAGGAGGAAAATAAGGAAGTAAAAGAGGGAGTATAATAGAAGGGAGGAACTCACCTTATCCATCATCTTTTTGGTCTGTCCGTAGCGGATGCGGAGCCTCCTGGCCTGGTAGTCTGTGCAGTTGGAGCAGGAGACCAGCTCTCTGAAGGCCCCCGATCCGGGGAACCAGGCCTCCAGGTCCAGCTTCTTACTGGCCGCGTGGTTCAGGGCCCCTGCAAAGACGACAACCGTGAAGTAGACACTCCATGAAGCCAACGAGTCAGCTCCAGGCTCTGTCGCTGGAGACCTTACCGGAGACGATGTTGACGATGCGGTAAGGAATTCCCAGTGACTGGTAGAACTCCTCTGCTGTTCCGATCATCTCGTCAAACATCTCCCACGACTTTCCATCGTAAGGGGAGGCGTAGACGAACTGCTCTATCTGCACGCAGACACACCAGAATCAGTCTGAGCTGTCATTTCACATGATGTTTGCATCGACGTCGATGTAGAACATGATTTTTACACCACTGCACGCGGGAGATGTGGTGTGAAAGAGGCCACACTTTGGACACCCTTGGTTTGCACTCTCTTTTCCTCTCAGTCACATAATTTAAACAGAATCTCTAAATGGACTGAATAGGAAAAAGTACTTTCTGAATTGAATCATTGCCCCAAAAATCAGAACTGCCAGAGACTTAAAGATTTGCATTTCTATCATTGACCTTTTCGAACTGGTGCACCCTGAACATGCCGCGGGTGTCCCTTCCGTGGGAGCCCACTTCCTGCCTGAAGCAGGTGGAGAAGCCGGCGTAGCGGATGGGCAGGTCCTCAGGCTTCAGCCACTCTTCCCTCAGGAAGGCGGCGATTGGCTGCTCCGAGGTGGCGATGAGGTACTTCTCATCGATGGAGCTGTCGTCTGATTTCTCGCTGCTCTTACCGATCACCTGGAGGAAAGGTGGAAAGGGAGGCAGGAAGTCGACGACAATTACAACAGATTTAAGATGCATTGTGCTTTCACTGTTGGATTACCGTATTTTCCGCACTATAAGGTGCACCTAAAAACCTTCAATTTCCTCAAAAGCCGACAGTACGCCTTGTAATCCGGTGTGCCTTATATATGGACCAATATTGAGACACAACAGGTCTAGCAACTAAGGATAAGAAGCCGCTGACTTCATTTTCGCTCGTAGAAGAAGAAGCGCGCGTTGCATGCTGGGATAGTTGTACGCACTTTGTTTGTAATCTATTAATAAAGTTTGACTGACCTATCTACCTACCGACCGTCTATAGTCAGGTGGTTTGCAGGTCATTTTCCACCACGTTCTCCACTAACATACTGTGTGCGAACGGAGAATGGTGACCATCGTCCGGCCACGCCCCGGCCCAGTCGCGGAAGGCTCTCCTTGCCAACCGGAGTCGGACTGTTTTGTTAATATTCACTTTAGTGCAGCTCCATCTAGTGGATGCATAACGTAACTCCAGCCTCTACTGTAGCGTCTATTCTATGCGCCTTATAATGCGGTCCACCTTATATATGAAAAAAGTTTTAAAATAGACCATTCATTGAAGGTGCGCCTTATAATCCGGTGCGCCTTATAGTGCGAAAAATACGGAACGTGGGGGAAAAAATTGCAGGACTTGTTCCTTTTGTCCTGCTGTTGGAAGAAAAGATTACTGTCTGACTCAGATATTTTAAATTTCAATAAAAATAAACTAGAGCTACAATCAAAATATTCCAACAACAAAAAAGAGTAATGTCAACATAACATGTCTCAAAGACAATGGGAAGAGACAAATGCTTATTTAATTTAGTTTTTTTAATATACATGTGACATATTTTACTTCTAATACATATATGGATTTTGGGACATAAATGAAAGCAGAGTTTCTGGAGGTTTCACCAAGTCAGATGTAAGAATTTTATTGTCATTTTAAATCCAATATGAATGGAATTTAAGACAACAAAAATATCCGAATGTCGTCTAGTCAACTGGTGATGAATTTGCACGTTGGCATCAGCTGGCTAACTCGCCAGCAACGACATATTAACAGCTAGTTAGCGGTAGACTTCAAGCGTCTTGAGTCTCAAAACTCAATGAGGCCTCTGAGTGTGACTTAAACTATCGTCTTACAGAAAGTCAGGCAAAAATACTTAAAATATACAAGATTAAATAGACCTGCCAAGACAAAACTTAAGACCTGTGATTTATGTTTTTATAGCCAACTTACTTTTTAAAGAGAATCTAAGAGACACTTTAACCTTTCGATTGTGTTAGTTTTCTCTTACTATCCATGATGTTTAGGACCTCAGACTTAAAAACAAAACAATATTACTCAAAATATTTTTTTATTTGGAGAAAACCTGGTCAGCTTTGGTTACTCTTGGTTACTTTATTAGGCTTCATTTTCTATCAAAATGCACTTTAAGGCCTTAATTTGTGCTACATGAGGAGTTAAGGCCTTAATTTAAGAGTTCTTAAGAATGCAGACATCTTGAGAAAGGAATATTAAAACCTAACCTAACAAAAATCAGTTATTTAAAAAGCTAGCCAGTGATAATGTCCTAATTTATGTAGCAAATGCAGTTATTAGTTATGGCCACCAGAGGGCACCACTGCAACTGCAGTGAACTGATTCAATTTATCTCCCTACTGGTCCATTTTTTGTTTAATTTATCAGATTGAATTTTAAACAGTTTTTTAAATCTCCCATTAAGAACAGCCTGCAGGACAGGAAGTCTCTACTGAAACAAACAGACTACAGAAGTCAGCCAAGATTCACAAACCTTATAAAGTTCCTCGTCAAACTGGCTGAGCTGGGCCACTTCCTGCATGACCTCTTTTCTCATGAAGAACGGCGTGTACAGCATGGTGTAGTTCTTGCTGTGGAGGATTCTTAAGGCGTAGTTGATCAGAGCCTGCTCCAGGAACACCAGGGGCCCCTGGGAGCATAACAGGAGAGCAAAACGTTAACAGCCACTTCAGGAACGTACATGTGAAGGATTAAAACTTCGGTCAGAAATGTTCTTCTTGGTAAGTTATGTCTGCACATAACTTAAATTTCAATAAAATTGAAATTTAAGTTTCAATTTTATTAAGTCTGCACATAACTTACCGCAACATTTTTATCGTAGAGGAGGAACAGAGCAATCCTGTCTTGGTACACACAGAGGAGCTCACCTTTAAAAAGTAACCTCTGCTCCCAGCCACAACGGCTCCTCTCTCTCCGTCAAAGCCGTCGATCATGACCACCAGGTCAACGTGAGAGTACTTCTTCTGGACGCTGCAGTCGCCCCAGGTACGCTCCACCTTGTTGTCTGCATCCTGATGGAAGAGTACAAAATCACTAAGTGTTCAGCTAATGTTTCCATCTACTCAGTGGTCCCCAACCACCGGGCCGCGGATCGGTACCGGTTCGTGGACCAATTGGTACCAGGTTGCGCAAGAAATAATTAAATATTTCAGTTTTATGTATTATTTGAGTCTGGAGGACCTTTTATTTTGTAAATCCTTTAACCGGATTCTCTCGGTTACTCATCCTCATCTATATTCATGATTTAGCACATGATGGTACCAACAAATCGAAGTGGGGGAAAGATGTCTACCAGTTTAAAGAAAATGCAGTAAGAGACTTCATTTTCTTGCAGTAAGCAACACTTCGGGTTTTATTGTTTCTCATCACTCCCAGATGGGACGGTCCCGTTGCAGAGAAACAAGCTCAGGGCTTCCGTTAGTCATTATCGCGAGTTAAATTTTTTACGAAAGTAAAATGTTCGTTTTTGGGGCGCATCTGTATCTTATTTTGAAGGGATATGTAAATGTTACAACAGCGACCAGAGTAAGAGAGCGTTTGGGCAGTGGTAGAGACCAGAGGAGAGGAGTAGAGCTTGTGAGTCTTAAGTCTGGTTTAGACGGAAAGATTTAGGAATTGTCGGCGGATTCTCCAAACCTCTGTGACCACAGAGCTGGTGAAAGAACAACAGGTTCGATCGGTTTGTTTGTCCAGCCTCAAGGCAGGAGCAACACACTCGAGCCGATTCCAGTCACAAACATCTTGATTCCCGAGGATAATCCAGTAAAACCCCCAACATAGCATACGGGAATTTAGAATAACCAAACACGGATGACGATGTAGAAACAATAGTAATAGTTTGTGGAGTCATTTTAAAGCAATAAAAGACGTAACAAAAAGAAAAGGCGGTGGATAAAAGACAACGGGAGCAGCTCTATCTGCTGCACTATGATTTAGAGGTGACTATGTTTTTTCATAGTTAACATTTTTAACTGAATAAACATAATAATATATAATAATGACCTTTAATAAGCATTTCCACATATCATCTCCGATATCCACCGGACTCACAGTTGCACGACATGTCAGCTGTTTGGGATTCCCCTCTGTTCTTACGTCACCGCGCGTTCTGATTGGCTACCTGTCACATTTAGCAGGTTGCATTATTGTTCTCAGTCAGGGAAAAACCCACAGGCTTTAGCGGGAACACCAACATGCAGAAGCCTTATCTACCGAATTATTATTGACGATTATTTCAATAATTGATTCATCGCGGTTAATCATTTCAGCCAGTTTTCAATATATTCTTATTTTGCTCATCCAAGTCTATCAAGCCAGTGACCCACTCATAATGTTGCTGCATGTTGAAGGGTCTCTTACTGCATTTTCATTAAATTGGCAGGTATCTTTTCCCCACCTCATTTTGTTGGTACCATCATGTGCTAAATCATGAATATAGATGAGAAAGATGCACCTGCAGATTTAAACACTATTATTACTAGATCCATTTGGTGTGATCCACTGCCTACCTCGTCATTGCTGACCGGTACAGATGGATGCAGGAGGTTGCCGATCTCCCTCAGATACTCGAACCTCTCCGCCTCCAGCTTCACCCTCTCCCGGTCAGTTTTCTCCACTGCCTCGTCCACAAGCAAACGCACCTTTTTGATCTGTGTTACTGTCAGCGCCTGACCCAAGAAGGAGAGTCAAAAAAAGAAAAGTAAGACATAGAGCGAAAAAAGAGAGAAGAACATGCACAGATGTGTCCATAACATCCACCGATAGCGTTTCAGCTGTTAGGTCCTCCAGGTTCTGGGCTTCCTCTGGTACAGACTCATCGTCTCCTACTGGTTCCTTTTTCTGCAATGACAGAATTATGATTGAAAATCTCCATTCAATATTAAAAGCAGAAGAGAGAAAAAAGTGTTTTCTGTTGTTATTTTGCTTCTAATCCAAAAATCTTTCCAGTTCTGAGGGTCGACTCCTGTTTTCATACGAGCCATCGCAAAAAGCGTGAAATATTTAGTGTTGTTTTACCACAGTGAAGTTTGCAGTTTTAACCTGGAAAACTTTGGGGAAAACCCAAAGCGTGTGAATACTTTAGCAAGGACCTGCATTTAGTTCTGCATTATCCATACCTTCATCTTCTCCCCGATGCTCTTGCTGCAGAGGTTCTTGGCTTTGTTCAGGTTGTCTGCAGTGAAGCGGCCTGTCAGAGGTTACATCAGTCAGTCAGTGCATTGTGTTAAAATCGATAATCTACAGAATCTTTCATGACTTCAGTAATGATTTGGATTTTGGCATTTTATAATATGCATAAGTGAACCAAAAAGAAAGTGGCAGCAGCTGCTCTGCAGGGTGAGGTTGACCTGATGCTGCCGGGGATTGCATCAGATTCCACATTGTCAAGCTTACTCAGAATTAAACGTAATTTTACACTTATCTAATTTAAAAAAAGATTAATCTCTCTATATTTAGTTTACCATTAAACCTCTTCATGTATAATGTTTAATTTCTTTTTGAATGGTAACCATATGGCTTATTTGTAGTCCTAATATTACACTAGCTAAGCTAGCTTTAGCTTCCTTCTGAATAACCCACAGAAACTTGTTTTATATCCGCTTCTAGCTGTTTACTGTGCTGCAGCAGAAAATTTCAACTCTTCTCATGATATTGTATCTATTTACTCCCCATAAAATTGGCTTTGGTAAGGTGCTCTTCTCTGTGGGAGCGAGGCTAACCTTAGCAAATTTAGCCTTATTGCTAACGTTAGTTGTCATGACTCAAACAGTACCGGTGTTTCTCGCACTTACATTTTCTCCACTCCGTGTCAGCGGCCACCAGTTTATCCACCAACGCAACGTCTTTAAACCTCTTCCTCTGAGTTTCGCGGATGATTTCAGGATCACCGCCTTTGTCGGTCCGAAACAAGTCCAAGTCGAGCACCATGTTTCCACGTTGCCTGCCTGTCAGAGAGAGACTGAATGAAGCAGCACCAGAGAGCCAGCTGCTAACCGGGTTGCCAGATCCGACCGGTGTTTCCGCATCACCACGCCGTCACGTAAGTTGCACTTCTAAACATTGTTTTATGGGTATGGCGCAAAGTTGTGGGGCTTTTAGGTGCAGGAGGTGCTGAATAAAGGCTTTGAAAAATTCAAAAATTATTTATTCAACCTTTATTATCAT
Source organism: Poecilia reticulata (assembly GCF_904066995.2). NCBI lineage: Eukaryota > Metazoa > Chordata > Actinopteri > Cyprinodontiformes > Poeciliidae > Poecilia > Poecilia reticulata. Next base: position 4,172,365 of record NC_088836.1, read on the forward strand.
AAAATATCACCAATATCAAACTGGAATTTTCACAAACAACATCCTTGCGCATGTTAAGATGAATTTCTGACGTGTTTTTAATTGTATGAATTATTTGGGTTTATTTTATTTACTACTAGACCAGCTTTTAAAATGGTTTCAACCTGAAAGTGTTTCAAACTTCCAGACATCAGCATCTAGAACAACTATTCATAGAAAATTTTATGAGTAAAAATAACATTTATTTTCCCTGGGTCTATTAAAGCACTTTTGAATTTAAATAAAATCTAAATTTCAGCTTTTGATACGTGATGCATATTTATTTGTAAGATTATTCAACTGGAACATATTTGAATAACTCTTCTCACTCTCCTCCTTCAACTTTTTTTTTTTTATCAACACCAAAACCAAACTGACTCTTTGCTGCCACAGACAGCATCAATATCATAGTGGAGTTTTCATTGAAAAAGTTCAGATGTACAGTATGGACAGTTTATTGGCATCAACAAAACATTTTAGCCCACATTTGTAAAAGAAATACATTTTCTTAAGCAGAAATTTACAAGTCATATAAAATGTTCCATCATATTCAGTTACCTTTCTTCACATTTTAGGACTAGTGATCATTCAGAAGAGATACTGACAATAAAGGATTAGAGGAAGAAGTTATGCATATTTGCTAAAAAGAAAAAAAGTCATAATAGGTGCTTATACTTTGCATTCCTAATCGTTCATTTCACTTCCAAGAATATGTAGGGTAATAGTGTAAATATCAAATTGATTTCTTTGTGTGTGCTTGTGGACTGGGATTGTCATTTTATTAAATGATGATTTCAATAAATCATTGAAATCATTTAATAAAACCATTTAAGGGTGTTATTCACCAACTGTTGACTAAGACCTACCTTATTTGATGAGTTGTTCTATTTCCAGGCCATAATGCGGTGTACGAACAAACCTGAATGCACCACAGAATCACCGGTGTAAAGTCCAGTGTCAAAATGCAAATGACTATTGTCCTCTACAGGCTATTTTATTTAGTCAATTAAGCAAATCATAAAAGCAGTTCAACATGACGTGAATAGTTGTCTGCTGATACTAAATCACGCATTGCTATATTTCAAAAGTCAGACAAAATCACAGCATGGGCATCAAAACTTGATTAGTTACATTTGGAAAGGCAGACTTGGTTCCAACTATTGTTAATTATAAATTTAGTGCGTAGTAAAACTATGATTTACAAAAATATTTCGATGATGCAACAATTTACAATCGACATTATAAATCTTCCATTCAACTGAAAATGTTCTCAAAATGGGAAAGAAAGCAATACATTCTTTCATTCATTCTTGGACAATTTGAGATAAGGATGAGGATAAATAAAGCATAAATGTAAACACTGATCTAACACTTATTTTCAAAGTGTTTCAAATTATAGCAGCATTTTATAAAACATCATACAGGTTTTACATAGCAGTGTCAGTACTTATATTTTGTACTGACACCGCATGTTACTATGCATGTTTATGCATGTTACTGCATGCATAAAGTCATAAGTCATAGTGCAAAATCGTGTGTATCTGAGATCCAACTGGAATATAATGTATGCATAATATTTAGTGGGGAAAGATAGTTTTTTTCAGTAAAAAATGTTTTTCATGAGGCTATTGATATGAAATTCACTCCATGTATAAGTAAAAACCCAAGAGATCTCCACATAACAGGAAATCAAGATAAATGAGCCCATTAAATTAGTTATGAGTTAAAAAAAGTGAAATGATGGGAAAACAAACTACAAAAAGGCAAAGAAAGCCGAGAAACCATCCAAAATTTGCCAAACATCAGTTAACATTAAGCAGTCCCTCCAGTTTTTTGAAATTCTGTGATTATAGAAATTCATGCAAAATCAACAGATCACCCCTATTTTTTAGAGCTACTGCATAATTCTGAGTTTTCATCAAAAAAAGTCATAAACATTGGGGATAAGATACTTCTAACTTACACCTGCAGGGGGCAGTATTTATTACTTCTACTGCTGCCTAAGTTGTACACTAGCTTTGCCATACAAGAGATGCCTTGAACTTCTCACTTGGGTTGTTACTGACATCTGGTGTGAATTTCCAGCCTTTATAACACCTACTTAATACAAAATGATAATGTATATTTTTCCCCACTGCGACTGTGTTCAGGCATCCACTCTATCATACTTCTGCTCCTCCATCTGCTGCTGCTTTCCATTCAGTGCCGACCCTGCCTCCTGGATCGCCAGCTGCAGAGCAGCTCCCGTTGGGACACCGGTGTAACCTTCCTCTGTGATGTTGTTTATCTTCAGGTAACTGCCGGGTCTGTGCAGAGCCACTCCTTGCAGGTGTGAGAAGAGCAGCGGCAGGTCGCGCGGTAACGTGTAGTGAGATGCCAGCCTCAGCTCAGTGGGGATGTCCGTTTCCTTGCAGTACTTGAAAACAGCCGCCATGTATTTAGACATGTCTTCTCCCCGGGCCTTGGCCCGTCCCACCTCCTCGCCGATAAGTTGGACGACGGCTGAGCAACTGCAGGCGTTCGACATTAAATCCACACTGTCGTCGTAAGTCACCTCTGGATCGTATCTCTGCCTGAGTCCCGGAGAACAGATCACCAGAACAAAGTCACTCTCCCGGATCTGCCGACAGTACCAGGCCATAATTCCCTCCTCGGCAATGCTCAGATAGTCCCAAAGGTCCAGACACACCTGTGAAGACATGCGTATTCAAGTGCCTCACAAAGATATTCATAGCAGTTACGGTTTTCCTACGTTTTGTTGCATGGCAACCCCTAACTATAGTGTATTTTTGGGGTTTGACCAATACGTCTCTAGGGAATGCCTCTCAGTTTTGCATATCCAAGACTCAAAATGTCTGGTTTAAGTTTTTAACCAAAACACTGTTTCTATAAGGTCATATATTTGTCTGAATGGAGCAGAGCACATCCTTCCACATTATGAAAAAGAAAATATTTTGCTGGAGTTACTGCAGATAATACAGACAAGATTCAAAGAGTGGAGATATTTTAATGTTTGCAACGTGTCCTGTTTGACAGTGTGAGACTCAGAATTATTGGTGGGCATTTATCGTATCGTTTATCATTTATCGTGAAAAATTTATTATCAGGATAAGAATTTTCATTTATTGTTGTCTTGTTAATTTTCAGCTATTGGTGGTAAATAAAAAAACTGACAGTATGATCGGAAATCATATTTTTTTTGTTATTTTCTCCACTGTTTGTTCCAAGATAATGCCAATAAATATTAGTAAATTCTAAAATATGATTGAATGCAGTTAATTTGCTCAGCTTAGTGATATAAATCACTCTTTTTTAAGTAAGTGGCGTACTGAAGGAGCCAGTTTCAATTGGGAATGTTTTTCAACAACAATATTTGTGTTTGTGGTGCTATGAATGCTACGCTATGCAGTTACAGCCATACAGTTACCCAACAAATAAGTAATGAATACTTTTTAAAATCAAAATCTTTATCATTATCACAACAGTAGCACAAAATATTACAATAAAATTACAAGTCCATATCGCCCACCCCTACTAAGAATTGTTTTGTCAGTACACATGTCTGTATTATTTGCAACACATTTACCTTCACAAGTGGAGCATTACAGCTTTTGCTATGCTGCTCCACTTGACATATATACCAAAATTTTAGAAACTGCTTTGGGATACTTTCAAATGGAAAAAAGGGGGGGAAATGTAAGGGAGCAAAGTGTAGAAAATGTTTAAAAAAGGAGATGAGAGCAGAGGAGAGAAAGAAGCCAGCAGCCCAGAAGTCTGCTTCTACACCCACAGAAAGAGAGAAAAAACAAACCATAGCAACAACCAAGATATCCATATGTAACAAGAAGGAATACAAATTCACTGAAAAGTACACAGTGCAAGTTAATACAAGATGTATTTTGATATAATGTATCTGAAAAACACTTCAATCTAAGCACTTGTGTTTGTTTGTGTGTGTGTGCATGTATGTGTGTGTGTGTGCAAAGTTTACCTGGGTCGCCATGTGCTGCTGTATGAAGGCTCCCAACTGCATGACGGCTTTGACATGAGCCTCTCCGTCATAGCGACTGTAGCATATCAGTAGACGCGGAGGGGTCGGCCTGTTTAAAGGTAACACCACCGGTTCTTTAAGGGTATCTTTCTCTTCATTCAGTTTATCGATTTCTGGATGACAAACAAAAATAACATGTTACACATTTGTGTCAAGCCAAAGTGTGTTTTTGCATGGTTTAATTAGCATGTATTTGCACCTGGGTTTGCATCGAGTTTCTTCTTGTACCAACACATGAGAGCAGCGAGTAGAACTCCAAAAACAGCAACCACAGCCAGACACACAGCTAACACCACAGCCGAGGATGGAGGAGTAGAGGGAAGAATCTCTGGTGAGGGAGGAGGTTAAACGGGGAAGTTAACGTCCACGCTTTCTAAAAACACTTTACTTAAGACAGTTCAAATTTCAGAACCACAAGAAAAAGAGAATAATAAAAAAAACATTAAAAAGTGAAAGTGAGATTTTTTTTATAAAGAAGTGTAAGGGTGCGTTCATACTGCAGCCTGAAGTGACCCAATTCTGATTTTTTTGACGTAATGCGACCTGTATCCGATCTTTTCATGGCAGTGTGAACAGCACAGGTCGGATTCTTTTTCGAATGTGACCTGTATCCGATTCAAATGCGACCTAACGTTCAGCTCGCCTTCATTGGAACTGAACGTCACTGATTCTCAACCAATCTCACTATTCTGTGTCCTGATACGCGCAAGCGGGAAGAACAACAACAACCATGATGTACAATATGAGGATTAAGTTGTTAATATGCTACTCCGGCCGGCAACAACTTCAAATATGTAAGCTAAGCTCCACCGTTAGCCTCCATGTTTACTTCCGCAAACACTGAGCACTTCTTCTTTTCATGGCAGTTGGCAGAACACTGAGAACGCTGATGCTATTGCGCCCTCTACTGCGCATGCGGGACACTTTCAGGTCATTTGCCCGTTCACACTGCAAAACGCATACAGGTCGCATTTACTGGCAGTGTGAACGGCCCCGGCAAAAAAATCGGAATTGCCAAAAATCGGAATTAGGCTGCAGTGTGAACTAAGGTACCCTTTTGCAATCAGTTCTGCCAGTCAATTATTCACACTGATCAGCCTTAGTAAGCACAACTAATGTAAATTTAGATCTCTTTGGATATACAATTGATCTCAAAAGTGTACACACCCCATTAAAAACTGTGACGATAATACAATGTTAAAAATATTTACAAATAGATGTAAAATGTTGCATCATCCTGCTTTTTTAAGTGTGGGCCTTTTGATTCCCACATATTGACTTGGTAATACTTCACCACTCTGCCTTGTTAAACCTCCTAAAGCCTGGGCGCATCTGACAATTTAGAACTGAAGCATCTTAAAGCCTTCCATACCTTTCTGGACAGAAATCTTGAAGCGCTTTCTTACTGCGTCCACTTCCTTAGCAGCAATCTGTGACAGAAGCAAGAAAGTTTAGCATTAAAGTTCATTTCAGGTTTCAGAATCTGACACAGGAGCAGCGATCAGTCTGATTCTTCCCACTATAAAACCAACACTGACACAGGGTTTTGCTGTGTGTTTACATTTGATCACATGACTAGGGCGGTTGTTTTCGCTGCTGATTAATCTATGGATTAGTCTGGCAATTAATGAATTAATCGGATAAAAACAAATTACCACATTCTGCAGATTTTTCATTTGTTAAGTTTTTTTATACACAATTAGAAATACATAAAAAATGCAAATAAACAAATGATTCTACTAAGAGGACACAGGGAATAAATGTTCTTTTGTGTTACCTCGCAATGTGCTTAATGTAATTGCTGGTCTATTTTGTATATAGTCAATTGTCAATTTAAATTTTCAAATGTATACACATTTAAACATCCTCAGTGAAAGCATCTTTATTATTAACTCTTTGGTACAAATTTATTTTTGAAAATCGATTTATTCACTGCATGTTTATGTCTGTTGGTGTAAAGTTGAGATGGAACTGCACATAAAAACCGCCCTTTAAACCATTCAGACTACAAACACAAAAGAGACACAATCAAAACTGTCAGATGACTTTGTTACCACGCAATAACTCGGAAATAGTCCAAATAGTTTGGATGTATTTTTTCTTTCTTTCCTTCTTACTGAAAGTTTCTGTTTATGTCATAGGTTTGTGGTGCATTTCCATGCTAGAGAAAAAGATATAAAACTTCAGATATTTCACGAAGGAATATTAACATATAAGGAAAAACCTTACGAAAACCTTATATTAAAGCAGAAAGTATGATGACCACCGTCAGAAAGGCTCACAGTATTCAGTTATGCCGTATGAACTAAACAGTACATTATTGCGAGAAAACGCAAAACCTTTTGCGAGGGAATGCAAAAGAAAAAAAAATCCTCCATGTTCCCTAGGGGCTCGGTATGATTCAATTCCTTTTTTAATTAAAAAAATAAATATTTATTTGCCTAAAATACAAGATTTTTTATGTTTTTTTCCTTCATTTTTATTAAGTCTTCATGATGTCAGATTTTTGACAATCATGCATGAATCTGAATAATCTATAAAACTACCATTCATAATAAAATCCATTTATAGTGTGATTTAATGTAATAAACTGTAAAAAAAAAAAACCCAAAGAAAAACAAACTCCAGGTGTACAAATGCTTTTTATCCAGCCTAAACATGACAGACATTACACGACACTGGCTAGGGAACAAACTCTTGTTTGTTAACAGTACCTGGAATTATCTGAAACACTAACTGGATTAATGTTGCTGCTGTTCTGAAAAAACAAAACAATATATATATTTTTTTAAATGTCAAAAATCAGCAGAGTCTTACCTCGCAGGTGTAGTTGGTTCCTTTATGAAGGCCATTCAGCTGGAAACTGTGGTGGGTTTTGTTTTCTAAGGAATCCTAAGAAAAATCACAACAGTGCTTTGTTTTTCTTTCATTCATTATACATATTCAAAGCATCAAAATAAAACAGACCAACTAATGCAAACACGATGAACAGGCCCAGAATATCTGAGGATTGTCATGGGGAAGGATGTTAAAAAAATTCAACAAGTCACATCGTTGTCAAAAAACTAGAAAGAGAGAGGAAAAAACTTTTTTATCTTTACACATATTTATTCATTTTGGTGGGCAACATTTAAAGATAAATACTGCCCTATATTTGAAAAAAATTAAATCTATTTGTTCTAATTCTTAATAAAGCCTTCCAAAATATGTACATTTGTTGAAAAAGTCATCCTCTCCAAAAAAATAAATAAAACTATTGCATTTTGTTTTAAAATGAAACAATGCAACAGGATCTTTAAGGTTATCTCTCCAAATTAGGACAACTATATATACTTGCATTGTTAGTGTGAATATGTTGGTGTACTTTCTTTCACTTTCTCTACAAAATTAGCAAGGAAAACTGCCACAACTACCCTGGCAATAACTAAGGGAATGTTTTGTCCAACCAAACATAAATGCATTTTCTAAACGGGGGCAGCCTGGAAATGAAATTAGCATCGTGTAAGCGGAAACAGGGCATCAAAGTCTGCAGAAACTTTTTTCAAATGGAATGAAAGGATGTTCATTCTTTAAAATTGGGTTAAAACTAAAGCCAAATTATTACAAATTGAAAAGAAAAATGAAACACTCACCAGAATTATGTCTGTGTATTTCACTTCTCCGTCTCCACGGCAAAGACAGAAGTACCTTCTGATCCCCATGGTTGGTGGAGCCAAGTTAAAAGTCACAATGATGACAGAGCCGTCCTGCTTGACCTCAACCTGCTGCGGGTACCAGTCTGCAACCATTTCCCAAAATACTTGCATGCAGAGTTGATCTTAAGAGGAAATGTTCCTCTCAAGTTTTATTAACTTGTGTTTCTTACCTTGCTTACACTGCTCCAAACCATTCTTCTCTGCACATGCTGGGAAGACAGAGAACTATGTAACCCAATATAGAAAGAGGTGGGCTAAGTTTTATGAGCACGCACAAGATGAGAAGTCATGACTGATACAATCTAAAATGGATTTACACAATAAATAATAAATAAACAACAATAAACGTTGCTGTGAAGCAACTAGTTAGGTTCTCATCTGTGTGCGTCGAGGTTTCACATTGTGATGGAATACCAAGCCTAGAGCTTCTTACAGCGAGTTTTGAAGTAGAAACTTTGGTAAAACTTGTCCCATTGCTCAGGAACTGGCAAGGCCATGACAGTAACGGCATATTGGGATCCCAAGGAGAGGCCGGGAAATGGGTCCGACTTGTAGAACTGTAAAAAATAATATATACATATATGTTCTTTTAAATCCAGCACAATGGGACTCGTTTAAAAATATTGCAATGACTGTATTGTGCCCAGGTTTATTGGCTTTGCTGACTGAAAAATTATGCAAACCAAACTTCTCATTTTATCGTAAACCTTTTGATGATGAAAGAAGACAGAGATGGAAAGCAGCCATCAACCATAATGACCGGCAGCTCTTGGTGTATTCTCCGATTTGCAGTGAAGAAGACTAATGTTTACATATTTCATAAGTGAGATCAGTAAGTTACAATCTTACAGCAAGTTAGATATGTACCTAATCATTAGTAACCATGGAGAAAATGCCCCATCATCATGTACAAAAAAACTGTTGAACATCTAGACTTTTGTATGCTTTCAAGTCTGCTCCAGGGGCAGCGCTGTTTGTGATATAGTGATAAAAATAACCTGGTGTGAATTCAAGCAAAGTCAGCGATTAAATCAAACAACAAACACATCAGGAGGGAGAAGACATGGGGTGGTTTCTAGGTTAGCTAAGTCCAAGTTGCACAAACCAGCTTGATGCTTTGAAGAGAAACTTGGAAAAACAATCACAGTCAATACACCCGTCCCTCACTGCTGACGTCCATCAAAGTCCCACAACCCGATTAGCTGATGCAGTTGCAAAGGGTCAATATACAAGCTTCCAGCATTTGCTCAGCAAACTAGGTGCTAGAAAGATAGAAAAGTTACAGCTGAAAACTAAACGACTAAAAATTTGATTTAAAATTTAGAAATTTGTCTCATCAATGAGCTACAAATGGGAATTAAACCAGCCATTATGAAAACGAATTTACAGTTAGGAATGAAATGCCCAGGCAGGTTTCAGGTAGAGTAATTTTTTAATTTCACCAAAGTTTTTTTTCTGACTAAAAATAATATTGATGTTTTGGAGAGGCTCAGGTGGATTTTTAAACATTTTAAATGAAATTATTATTTTTTAACTGAAAACTGAAACTTTTACATTGTTTTATCCTCAGGGATTTTCTCCAACTCGCAGTCAAGTTGCCAATCAGTTCCTAAGCATTCATTAAAACTCTAAAGTGTTGAAAAGTGATTTGTCATAAATCTTTCACTTTTCTCTTTCTATAAAAAGCTAAAGTAAAGGAGCCTTCGGCATAAATCAGTGTGAGCTTTCAGCGTGCAGCTGGACGGTTTGAAGAGAAACAAAGGGAATGTAACCTGTTATACCATTTGAGCATGAGTGGCAGAGAGGGAGACGTTACGGCTGAAGAGCAACAACTGACAGGCAACAGCAGTCCCTCCCAAAGCCTGCACAGAAACTTGAAAGCCTCGCAAGAAGGCAATTCCTGCAGAAAGCACAAAACAAAACAACAAGAAAACATCGTTATTAAACATAATTATGTACAATGCTATATACAGACAGCTATTTGTCAATGCAGAAAATTGCATTGACAAAATATAAGGAATTCACTGTGTTCAATCTATGATAAACAGTCTGTGTCACAGATGTGCGATAATTACAGTTCAGTTGGACCCAAGATTCTGTCATTACCTGCTGTGAGTAAATGGCAAATGTTTAGTTCTTGTTTTTCAGGAAGTCTTTAGAGAGCATCAAGGTAACTCATATCTCACCTAACTCATTAGGTGTGTTCTGTCATCTTGTCAATAGAGATGCCAGTAACAGATGGAAGAAATTAAAATGATCAAAGTTCTTGACCATTATTAAGTGTGCACAAGCCTTTAGATTTTGTTGAATTTATGGCATATTTTGGTGTTGAGCCTTTTTAAAAGGAGGATTTCCTTTTATATTAAAACAAGATTCTTAGTTTTACACATGATGTGTAAATAATGCCCAATTAAAGTTCTTTATTTGTTCAGCGTTTATTGCCTTTACTTTGTTTATCTGTTTTATCTATGATAAACCTACAGTTTTAGGTTTGTGGCCTTTATTCTGAAAGGGAAACTTCTGGTTTATGAGTTAATGAACAACATCTTAAAGACAACAATTATTAATTATTAGCCAAGAGGCACGAGGTATGCTTAGTTTGTAGATAAGTATGTTTGTAAATAAGCATGTTTTCAATATTGAGAAAATAAAACTGCGTATTTGTTTTATCACATAGTAAAACTACAGTTGTTTTTAGGATTCTAATCGATAATTTAAGTTTTAAATGTAATGTTGTAAGAATATGGTCTTTTAGCTTCCACTGTGTTGTTTTGTGTGAATACATTCCCTGTTCTTATGGTGAAACTAAGGGTTTATTGCTATTATTAAAGAAAACATGAGAGGGGAAACACATTGTAACATCCTGAAAGCTAATGCTCTGCTGAACCACAGCAGTTTGTTTCATTTGTGGTTATAAGTATTTTATATAGACTCTGTAGCTGATTTCAGACTGTTTTTTGCTGTCCAAAACTAGTTTATATTTATATTTATTTATTTTATATTTTCTTTAACACACGTATTGTCTCATTTTCTATATGTTTATATATGAATACATTTTTTATTCTAGTGATTATTTATGAAAGAACATCAAGACTAATAATAATAATAATAATAATAATAATAATAATAGGAACATAGATTAACTCTCGTCTTGATAACTTTTTATTACATCTCCTTATTTTGCTGCTGGAATGTAATGGTTCTATTTTTTTTTTTTTTGCTTTGTTTTCTGCACAACTTCATGGCACAAAAAAACTCAGTTAAACTCAGTTAAGTCTGTGGCTGTAATACAACAAAATTAGGAAAAGTTCAAGCTGCATAAATACTTTTGTAAGTTGATATAAAATAAAAGCAAGACATTTAAGAGGAATGTCTTTGCCACAGAGTTGCATCACCTCCTAGTTTAACAACTCTCTTTTAGGCAGCAAAACTGATTTATAGAAAACCTTTTTCTCCTCCTGTTGTTGTTTGGAAGAGCTTAAAGTTACTACTCCTCTGGACGGGTGCCTGGTTTTCTGACAAGCTCTCCAAGTTGGCACGCTTTGCAGATTTGTTCAAAACAAGCATTAAAATGGTGACTGACAGAGAAGAAGTCTGAACTAGCACTTAGCCAAAAGATGACATAAAACTTATTGAGTTTTGCAAAAAGAACTAGAAAGAAAATTACCCAAAATGACTCACAAAGCATTACCCTTCAGAAGGTGTTTTTAGGTGAAGAGTGTGAGTGAACATACCGTAGTGGCTGGGCTTCCAGGAGACGATGACGGAGTCAGATTTAGGGTTGGACTCGTGTACGAACTCGACCTTCACGTCGTCCGGTGCTTGGACGTAATGCTCACAGATTGATGGGTCTTCATCCCCGAGCAGCTCCAAGCAAGGCCATGGGATACAGCCTGGGGAGGATCAAAATTATTTATTTTTTTTATTACAGGGTGACAATGTGACGGTATAGCGCAACAAATTAGTAGCAACATGCTTTTGGAAAGTGACGATTTTTTTGTATTCACTTTCTGGTCATTTTTATTAAAATTTCATATTTCATCTGCGTGTGACATTTTGGCCTAGAACGTCAAAATCGATGGTAAATCGATATTCCTGGCTACCATTACAGCATGGAGATAAAAGATCACTGAAAGCTAATCAGACAAAAAGGGGTTTAAAAGTATAAATCAGGGGATCTAAGGATGTGCGGCCTGATTGAGACGTGTCCACACAGACTCCCTGCTGACTGCAGCCAAAGGCGTATCTACTAAAAGTATTCAAGGACTTGAATACTTTTGATAGGCACTGTATACAGGGCTGATCTAATTTTTTGGCCCTCACCTATAACCTCACAGGAACATCAAATAAAAAAATTATTTGGATTTTGAAATGCAGAGTGTTTGTGTAAATTGTTACTCCAATGAGAGCTGTCAAGCAAATATTAGTGCTGGCAAAGAGAGATTAAACACTGCAGCCAATAATTGACAAGAAGTCAGTGAACCTTGTTAATTTCTAAAGTCATAGGACCTTTTAGATCAGGGGTCCCCAAACTTTTTCCTGTGAGGGCCACATAACTTTTCCCTTCTCTGGTGGGGGGCCGGAGTCAGTTTGTAACAGAAAAAGTGTGACGATTGCAGGAGTGCCTAAATGTAAATAATTATTGAAAGCACAATCAAATAACCCTCTCTGGGTTCTTCACAGAAAAAATCCAGGAAGGATTATAGTCCGTATTTTCCGAACTATGAATCGCACCGGACTATAAGCCACAACTCCAAAGTTTTTTTTTAAACCAGTAAACATACACATATAAACCGCAGATATCTGCCGCTCCAGGTTTTCCACAGCGATGCAGCAGCAGCAGAGGGGGGCGGACACCCAAAATTTGAGTCATAACAGGTCAATTGAGTATCACATACATTACGTTGAAAAAGAAAAAGTTGCCAAGATTAGATTTAACTGAACTGATTACAGTAGTTTCCGAACGGTAACTGTAACAGTAAAAGTGCTGATCCTTCTTGTCTGCTACTAGCATGTGCTAAATGAAAATGGGCTCCGTTGTCTTCTTCTTCTTAAGATCTCAACGGCAGCTTGCATCCATTATTGTTGCACTACTGCCATCTACTGGATCCTGATATATATACCTCAAATTCTCATAATGGGGCTGCACAGTGGCACCGTTAGTAGAGCTGTTGCCTTGCAGCAAGAAGGTTCTGGGTTCGATTGGTTTCCTCCCACAGTCCAAAAACATGACTGTTAGGTTAATTGACCTCTCCAAATTGTCCCTAGGGGTGAGTGTGTGTGTGTGTGCATAGTTGTTTGTCCTGTGTGTCTCTGTGTTGCCCTGCGACAGACTGGCGACCTGTCCAAGGTGTACCCCGCCTCTCGCCCGGAACGTTGGCAGGAGATGGGCACTAGCACCCCTCCCGACGCCACCAAGGGACAAGGGTGTAAAGAAAATGGATGGATGGATGGAAATTCTCATAATGATCCCAGTATTATTTAAAAAAGACGAAAAATCTTCTTTTTCCCCTCAATGCTATTTAACTGATCAACAACATTCTCAAAAAATTTTTTCCCTATTAAAACCTAATTCCGTTTTAATGGGCACTTTCTTCTTTTATTTCCAATTTTGACTTCCAATGATTCATTTCCTGCTAAAGAGCCCCCTGGTGGTTGGAGAAAAATCCACATATAAGCGGCTTATAGTCCGGAAAATACGGTATATGAAAAAAAATCTAAATGCTCTCTGGTATTGTTCAGGGGGCCAGACCAAATGTGGAGGCGGGCCGGATCTGGCCCGCAGGCCGTAGTTTGGGGACCACTGTTTTAGATTATTCAGCAATGCATATTAAAGATTTAGGAAATATAAGTAAATGTATTTAAGGTTTTGTGGATAATCTGAAGTCTGGGGTTCAGAGAAAATCCACAGTAAACTTATCTGGTGTGGGGAGATTTAAATGTTTGTAGGTTATGAGTATGAGAGGAGCAGGAAATAATAAGATCTTGTATCTTCTGCCTGCTCCTTTTCCAACAAATAATGTCAATTTGCATGCCAATCAATCATTTGTTTTACATGTTATTTTTTCTTGTCTTTTGCTTTTTGTCTGTTTGAAATAAATAAATAAATTACAATTACAAATTAACACATTGAATTAAATATTAAATAAAAAAACCATTCAAACATTCAATTTGCCACAGTGTTGACTAAAACAGCAAAAGTCTGTGCTGCCAGGTTGAATGTGATTTACCATGGTTGGAGCTAAGACCCACTTTCTTCTTAATGTCATCTCCGGTCACTCTGCAGTATTCACATTCAGGTCTTCCCTACAGAGCAGAAGGTTTGTAGTCAGATTCAGTTTCAGCCTCCTTATTTTTCTTTGAATTCCTAACGAATCTCCGCAGACCAACATAAAGAAAAAAAGAGGCCAACAATGAATCTCCAGCTGTTTAATGGAGCTCAGCTGGAAAATCTCAACTTCCCGACACTTTTATGCCTCCACTTTCAAACTTTAAGGAAAGCAGAGGCATTCCTTAATACAGCATTACTTAATAATGCTTTGATACTATCCATCTACAAGAGCGTTACAAAGTTGGTTCAGTCAGACTTTAAAAATACAGGCATGAGATGAACTTGAAGAGAAACAATCATCTTTTTTACTGCATCAAACAAAACTTTTACATTTTTGTTTGAGAAACAAAGGTGAGCAAAGAAAGCAGTTCTGGAGACTTACCTCGTTCAAAAATCCCTAACCCTATCAACTCCCAATTTCCTTGTTTTCCTTTCAGCTTTGTTCATTCAACCACTAACTTGGATGTGTTTTTTGGGAAGTGGTGTGATAGACCAAGTTCTAAATAATTGGCTGGACTCTATTTTCATCCTTTACGAGGTGTTATATATTTGCATGGCAGCCCCTCGCTTTAGTAAAAACAACTGAACCGTAAGCGGTTTGAAAGACTATTTTGCATAACAATTGAAAACATTTCCATACACAAATACCTAGCAGGCCAATAAAAACAATCCAACCAAATGCAAAAGAAAAAGAGTGGATCTGATACAACCAGTTTAGGTTCTAATTGTGAAGATTTCTCATCTGTATGTTCAAAGTTAGTTCTTGTAGTTCTGGAGAACGAGACATTGTATATCCTTGGAATTAAACAGGTAGAAACATCATAATTCTGCGGACAAAATATTTTTATCACCGAAAGATTAGTTCAGATGTTTCACAATTATAGTGGACAAGTTAAGAAATAGTTTTGCATGTTTCTTGTTCCTGTTGGACAAATCTGCAAACTAATCAGTAGTTTCAGTCTTATGTGTAAAACAGATCTAGATTTAATATTCCATATGAAACAATGCACAGTCCTGGTTTTTACTGATGATTTATTGAGCTTTAAAAGCAGCAACCTCTTGTATACATTTTACAGAATTATGTTTTCTGTAGTATTGGCGTGCTTTGAGACAGATTTTCTTTTCACTGCATGTTTCATCTTTGTCAAACAAGAAATCACAACATCCTTCTACTGCAGAAGGATGTTGTAACCCTTGGCTCCCATCTTTCAAAATCATGTGCGCAGTAAACATGATGGATGACAACAAAACTGAAGAGACATTACGGTAATCAGCACATGGTTTACCTACAGGCATAGAGTTTTACATCATATATCTGCTTTGACAAAGCCAGCAGATCTAATTAACAGTGAAAGGTTCAATGGGATTTAAATAGGAAGCAGACTTACAGGAAGACTGGGCTTTGTCATCCATAAGCAGGACCATTTGTTTCCCTGAGCTAACAGTAAAACAAAAATGTAACTTAAACAGTAGATTATTACATCTGGATTGTTTTCAGTCTGACCAGTTCACCTAGCAGCAGTTGTAAACTAAAAATGTGGAATAGGACATATTGTCTACACCTTGTTTGAGTTCTTCTACTCCCCTGGAACTTTTGCTTTCAGTGGAATCAATCCAAGGACCACACATACAACCATTGTGTTTATACTGGCGGCCTAATGACATTCTATACGATAACCTTGGAACCAAAGTTTGATGGTATTTACACAGAAATAAGGAACAGAAAGAAAATGAAAAAGTAGCAATTGTTTCAAATGCCTCTAAAATAATGTGATGTATTATTACAGCTAAAGTAACATTAGCTATAACATGTAAGGCAGCATTAAGGGGATCAGCCTATGGTTCCCCAAGCTGCTTTGAGAGCAGCCTTCATCCAACAATGCAGTCAGTTTGCTGGCCAATCAAACATAGTACCTACATGGTCACTGACTCAGCTTTTGATACCTTTGCCAGTGTGGGCAGGTGCCAAGTCCTGTTGAAAAATGAAATCAAAATCTCAATAAAGCTTGGCAGCAGATGGAAGCATCAAGCGCTCTAAAATTGCCAGGTAGTTGAATTCAGAAAACCCAGTGGACCAATACCAGCAGATGACATGGCACCCCAAACCATCACTGACTGTGGAAACTTCACTCTGGACTTCTGGATTTTTTCTTCACATTTTGGGACTTTGACTCCCAATGAAATACAAACTTTCCATTCATCTGAAAATAGGTCTTTGGACCAATGATCTGCTAAGTCCAGCTATGCTGTCTGTCTTAGCTGCATAGATATCCAACACAGATACCTACGCATGTATCATTGACTGTGGTCAAAGTTCAACAGTTTTTAACTTAAGAGTACAATGCAAGCTCCACTGACCTTTGTGTTTCATTTGCCTTTGTTGTTGTTACAAGGCAAATGCAAAACATTCAGAGCTCAATGTATCTGGTACTGCTTTCAGTCTGAAAGATAATTTAGGATATAAATGACCTTCATCTGAAGCTTTCAGAACCAACTCACAGAGAACTGCTCAATCCATGTAAAATTGGAAAGAGTCTGGCACAACTTCAAACCCTAACCCAGGAAGGAGAGCCTTAATTAAAAAAGAAAAGCAGCCCAGTCTCTGGATGTGAAAATCCTGTAAAAACAAACCCCAAAAGACCTTAATTTGTGGTTCTACAAAGTAATTCCTGGAAGATTAATACAAATCTCATATTTATACCCCATCTTTTATATAAAAAGAAAGCATAGAGTTATGGATCCTTTCCCTGATTTGTGTGTGTTTATGACCCAAACAGACCAACAAAGTAGATAGAAGCCTGTGGTATAACCATGGAAAATGTGGAATTCATGGGCTATGAAAACTTTCACAAGGCACTGTAAATGATAAAGTACTGAACTTATTAGGTTGGTGAATCAGAACTTACACGTTTTTTGTTTTTCTTGTGACTGTTGAACATTAAGTTAATTCAGTTCACATTTAGTCCCAGCAGTTTCTTGTTAAGCCCTTCTCTTTTTGCGAGGCTCATCTGCTTTCGATTATACAGTTTAATCTTCCACTTCCAACCAGATGGTCATTTCTTCAGTCTAGAGCCTTCTTAATAATTAGAACATTCTATTGCCTTATATGTCCTTCTTCTGAAATGATGCTCAACAAACAATGCAGTACAATTTTATCCAATTGCACTATTAAAATTTTGACTTGTTCTCTATTACTCACCAGATTCCACTATAGTTATATTGCTATTATAATTGCTATTGTATAACCTTTGTATTTATAGTAGTTTAGCATCCCTCATTTTTATCAACCTGCTTAAAAATGTTCACAGATGAACTCCGTTTAGATTGGAGTGTAAGAAATATGATGGTTCAGTTACCCGTTGGCTATTCTCATATTGTGCACAGCGTTCAGTTAGCCCACGTTTGTGGAAATTTCATTAAGAATATATACATAATTACTAAAAGTTAAAAGCTTTAACAAGATTTGTGGTTGAAATTTTTTTTTATAAAAATCAAAAATTTAGGCTTGTTTCCATATTTAGCTAAAGCTAGTTCGCAACCTGCTAGCAAGCTGTGATGATTCATCTTGAGGCAGATGATTTGTCTGGGGAGAAATGGTTTCAAGTTGTTATACCTGTGAAACATTTAACACTCCTTAAGTCAGATTTTATGCTTTACTGTCAAATAAGATCATATTTGTGATTTTGTTTCTCATAATACTTGTCCACAGCCATGTTCAATTATCAGTGTTTATTTATTTATTTTTATGTTAACCAATCTCAACTTGCAGGTTTCAAATTTATTTAAAGGGAGCTGATTCTGGACTGACATTTTTTTAATACAAATTATTAAAAATTGTTTTAACTATTTAAAACAACAATGTTTAGATTATTTGAATAATAAAGTAAAACATAATATTTGTTGAGTCTTAAATGTTTCCATTTAAAACCTCTCAGTTAGGCCCTGGTTTGTTTTCAGTATTTTAGTTCATTAGGAGCAACGTGATCTTCAGACAGAAGAGACAGAAGTGAATTAATTTTGTTGAAACTGCTTTGGTTGGAATTTAAAATTTTCAAGCTGCGAGAAGGACCAAAAATTAGTAGTGTTAGTTTTCCAAACATCTGTGCGTAGTCATCTCAGTAAGAGCACTGGGAGCGTAGTTTTGGCAGATTGCAATGGTTTTATTTATCACTATAATGCAGTACAAACAGGATGGAATTGTTTTACATTCTCTCCTATTTAGCTCATTCTAAATAAGGAGTAATTACTGTCTGAAATTAGGTCTGACAGATTTTAAAAATCTGTTACTCTAGTGCAGTGGTTATTAACCTTTTTTGAGGTACCGAACCCCCCAGTTGCATATGCGCATTCACCGAACCCTTCCTATTCCAACCCCAGAGAAAATATTTAGTTAAGAGGAGAATCAATTTTGAGAACATTTCCATAGACTGACTTTTTTTATTATTTTGTTGCAACAAAGAAAGTACAGTTAGTTGGAAGATATGAGGTGCGGGTCAAGTTTTAATATTATGTTTTTATTAAATAAGTGTAAAGCTTTTACTAATAGAGTAGATTTATGAAGTCAAATGATCCCTTCAACCTATTTTAATTTTAAGCAAGGTTTCTTTTGAATTCTTCATTTGTTTTGAAAAGGCTCCATTTTATTAAAGGGCTTCCAAAATTGTGACCATATTAGTTTCTATTCATACTATTAAAGATTCACGCTCTGGCAGCAATAAATGCGAGTGCTTCTCCCTTCATGCTGTCCAACCCACCACTGTGTAAATAGAAAGTATTTGCCTTGAGCATAAATACATACCTTCTAACCTTCCTTCTAAGCTGTGAACTGGCAGGCGAGCTGATGAGAAGCAACAATCTCGACAAACCTGATGCAAAAATACGTAATGGGGGAGGCTGCAGGAAGCAAAACATGCTCCAAACACTGCTAAACAAGTCACTGTATGCTTAAGTGGAACAAAAATCAGTGTTTTTTTGACAAAATCTGGACCACTTTTTCTAACCATCAACAATGTTCTTGCATCTTGAAAAATCTTTTAGAGATGATTTCTAGTTTTAATGTGAAACAAATGTTTCTTGCTAACTTTACGCTTTGAGATTATGTACACTTACCATTTTATACATTTGGAAGTCAGATATTAAATAAAATGAAAACCTGAAGTGGGTTGAAATTAATATACTGCTGGGTTGAAACAGCAGTACATTAACATTTTTACTGAAGTAAAAATAATCTTCCAAGGAAAGAGTCAAGTAAAAGTGAAAAAGTAATTTGTAAAAATACTATTTCAGGAACTGGTTTGATTATCAGATGGAGAAACATAATTATATGTGGAAATTCTGGGATTTTAAACATTTTTCTTTTTAAACTCCAAAATAAAAGATTCATACAAATAAATCACATAACTACAAATCAGCAAACAAAGTTATCCAATTCATTTGTTATTGTTAGAAAACCATGAAAATAATATAGTAGGTAATAATACTCATGGCACTTCACTTTTTCCACATTTTATATTTCAGCCTCATTCCAAATTGTATTAATCTCTTTCCTGAAAAGTCTACACTCTACACCCATATAATATTGTAGCAAACATTGTTAGAACACAATTAAGTACATCCAGTGGCAATCTTTACTTCTGTTTTGATATCCAAATAGTACAGAGGGCTCAGGTGATAGAACATTAGACAATAAATTGTGTAATATTACTCAAAATATGGTATAGTAAAACTGCAAAAAACGAGTTACCCACGCTGTGGTTAAAGTAATGTGCAAATTGAGTTTTCTTTTGATCATTTAATGTCTTCCTCTGTATCAGAGCTGCTGGCTGGTTTAGGTGAGAAGTTTTTCCTTCTGCTAAATTCTCCGCTGCCAGTCATGCGTTCCGAGCTAGATATAGCCTTTAATAAGAGTACAATTTGGAAATGTGACCTTGCGTCGTACAACTCGAAGTTTGTATGTCTTTATTTTACACTGTAAACCCCAAACAATCAAACGGCACCAGTGTTTCTGCTGTATGCTTTTCCTCAGCTAGTGGGGTGACCGTCACATGAATTAAGCCTCACAGACAGGCGAAACCTACCTGTCGGATACATTCCAGGCTGCAGTTCTGAGGGACGACGGCTGAAACCGAGACTTCCGTCTGAGCCCACAATGGCTGGCACGCAGCCAACACCAGGTACAGAGTTAGCGCCGACCTCCACATACTGCTACCACAGCCACGACATTGTTTACAGGCGGCAAAAAAAACTAAGGAGCTTTGTCAGAAGCCCCTACTTTTAAGGGCAGTTGCTGTGAAAGCACAAGAAGCCAGGAGGAGGGAAAACGGCAAGAAGGGGAGTGGTGTCCCGAGGCCACAGGTGGAGCAGTCACTGTGCTGGCAGCGCGTGCTTGTGCCGTGACGCTGCCAGACGTGGTGTGGTCCACCTGGATGTCCTGTCGGAGCCGAAAACATGCGAGACGCTTAGTTCCGATGGCGGTTATAGAACAATTCTTTTTCATGCGGGCACAGAAAAAAAAAAAAGAATGAAAACTCGGAAGCTATTAATAAAAACTGCGATTCTATCAAGTGCAACAGCTTCATTTTTAATTAATTGCAAAAGTGAAACTGTGAAAGTAAAAAAAAAAAAGAGATCGGTCCAATGTATCAGTTAGTTACCATTTCTATGTAACACATATAAGAAACTGACTGTATTGCCTCTTCAGCACAAGGGCCGAGGCCAATTCTAAAGGGCACTGGTTAGAAAGACGAAAACACTGCTTTCTGCTTCTTAGCAGGCTGTTTAAATATGCTCCAAAAGAGCGCATTTCAGCAGGGACGTTAAAGCAGACTAACGTTAATCACAAGTCCGTCAGGGTTAATATCCTTTTTTATTCAGCACTGATGTTAAATCATGTTGGTTTTTATTTGTTAACCATTTACAGGATGTGGTTATTTACAGGCTGCAGAAAAACCAGATTTACAAAAACTAAGGTTAAATACGTTAAGTATCAGCTATTGAACAGAGGTTGATGGAGAAAAACAGTAAAGTAAGAGGAGTTTTTTCAACATAATATTTCCAGCAAGATTCCGGAGGTATATGTTGGTAATCACCGGATCTGCAAAAAAGAAAATAAAGACAATATAAAGCATGTCACACATTAGCTGAACAGCGTATTGTACATCATTCCAGAAAACGTGTCTGTGGACATGAAACATGCTCTTCAGGTGAAGCAGACTGTTATCCATTGCAGAATGGATAACAGTCTTTAGCTATCCACTCTGCATAAAGTCGGCGACCTCTGTATGCCATGTGTCTCAGATTTTGATGACACTTCTATGTGATTTAGGGGGACGACCATTTTATAGCTCAGTTACTGTCATTTCTAAGTGTTTCCACTTTATCATAATACCACTAACAGTCAACTATCCTATGGTGGTACCAGAATGGAATTCATTAAGCTTCTGAGTAACTCATTGTTTAAAAGATCTTTGTAGAATAACTTTGCATGCAACGGTGGTAGAATTTATGAACCTGTGACTGGTAAAGTAATTGCAACACCTGAATTCAATTATTTGGATCTTTTGGTGAATACAGCTAAGTAGCAACAAAGACTAGACAACAAATTTCAATCTATAGATTTGCACAAACGGTAGAGACATACTCGAAAAGCTTATATTATACTGAAATGTTGCATGAAGAAACATTTTAATACTGAGTATTCAGTTAGAATGAATGGAGGCTATAAGACTAAAATTAAGGTCTTTTTTTCTTACCGTGTATTTGTCCCATTTCTTCTCAGGATCGTATGGCTCCCAGCGACTTGCAGGAAAGATGTGCTTGTTCTTCTCATACCAGCTCCTTAGCACCACTTTTCCTGCATGGGACTTTACACAAAGAGAAATACTACACCATTAGCTATAATCTTCCATCTACAAAGCCCTCTCACTTTCTTTGCATCACTTCTTGGCATCACTTTCTTTCTGGGCTGCCCAAGGTTTGTGGAGTGGATCCATACTTTTATTTTGTTTATTTCCTGATGTTGACCCAGTCTGAATGCACAGCAGTTGAAATCAAAGACTGGTTAGACCAGTTAACATTTTTCTAATCTGTTATTCTCCAGATTTGGGGAACTTGTAGCTTTCCTATCCTTTCCTAAGATGACTTCAACAGCTGCAGCCCACCTGTTTTCAGGTTCAACATGTGTATTGAATCTGGAAATGGCTTTACAGATGGGTATTCTGTAAAGCTTGTTATTGCAAAACATGAGAAAATCCAAAGACCGTCTAAATCAGTGGTTCTTAACCTTTTTTGAGGTACCGAACCCCCCAGTTACATATGCGCATTCACCGAACCCTGATTTGTGTTAACTGGCAACTGAACAGAAGTACCTGACTCAGGGTCTTCCTCAGTGTATTATAATCCACCAAGCTTTAGTTGCACCCCCACTAGGCTACACACTAATAACTTCGGCAAATTAAGTGACAAGTCACAAATAAAAAAATTTAATTTTTTTGTACACTTTAATTGGATGAAACTGAAGTACAAAAAAGTTCATATTTAATTAAATTTTTTTATGTTTGCCTTTTTTAACACTTTGTAGTTGGTGTTTAGGTATTGTTAATAATGTCTTATAGTGATATTTTCTTGTCAACTTTAAAATAGGGTTAACTTTCATCCCTGACAGTGGCCAAAGGTCTAGACCCTGGTGATCTGAACCTCAGGTCATTCATGCTGTATAACTTTCTTTGGTCAGCACAGTCAGTAAGCACTCACTTTCTATTGTCTCACTTTGAAGACAAAACCTAGAGTCCCTCTTACTATCCAACACTGACTTCGACAAACAGAACAGTAATACAGGGAAATTACTGAATCAGTTGCATGTTTCTGTTTTTGGAGGGCAGATAGAGTAACAAATGCCTCTCAGATTACTGTTGTTTGAAAATGTTTGATTACCCCAATTAGCTCACATGTGAAAAGCATATTGTTCACATAATGCTAAGAATGAATACATCTGTATGCATTTAATTCTATTTTCTTAGATTACGTACATTCCATTTGCTGGAATAAGTCTTCATCGTGCTGTTTCATTGTGAAGTTTGGGAATTAATGTGCTGCTTCACTGTGAGCTGGATAGAGACTGCGGCTGGAATAAAGGCCAACATTTATCACAGAACGATAAAAGGTTCTGATGTGAAGCAGTTAACAACTCCAAGGAGAACAAGCTTTTTTCCAACAATCTCCCATGTCCTGTCAAGAGCTGACTCCAAAGATGAGGCAACATCTTAAACATTTTTGCTGCATGTATGAGAAACGTGCTGCACAGTGCTTGCACCGCCTGTTGGAGGAGAGGGTTAACTAACAAAGCATCAAAAGCAATGTTTTCTTAATGTACATGTGTACATTCATTTACACATGTATTCTATACATTAAGAATAAAATGCACAGAATAAAAACAATGCAGAAAAATAAATGTGCAATATCAGCATGGTTGTAAACACTTATTTACAGTTGCTGGGAGGAAGCATCTCATATAATGCAATTCTGTTCACTTAGGATGCAACAATCTGCCACTGAAGGAACTCTCATGTTCAAAAATACTGGGTAGAGCCAAATGCAAAGGAATGCTAGGGCTAGTCCACATGTAGCCAGATATCTGGGCATACAATAAATTTTTATGCGTTACATAAAAACAAATAAATTTTTATGTGTTTTCTTGCATCGGGAAATGGAGACTTAGGGTCACACACATTACAGTCTGATAATTTGCCAGTATATACTTGCTTTGACACAATTCCCAATCGACAATGTCTTGTGTTTTATTAACTTTGTACTCTAATACACTATTTAAAACTAATTCAACGTGTATATCTGTCCAAAAAGAATGAATCTCCTGGCACCATGTTTAATTTCTAACAGGAAGTTGTGGTTGTTCTGAAGAAATCTGAAAAGTGCAGGGAGGCTAATTTAGAGAACCCTGGATGTGAAGCAGTTTGTTAAAATGTTGCATAACTATATGCAACATTTATGAATAACGGCTTCTTCTCATATCAAAAGTTGCACCCGCTTGCATTAAGTGGAGGCGCTCTGCCAGAGTGACCTCTGACAGACTTTGAGCGTCTGTCTTATCTTGTGTAGATGTCTTTTTTGAATATTTCACATGTGTATGTAGAGCACCGTTAAAGACGTATCTCTGTTATCTTTGGTGGCATAAATAAAGTTTTCTACTCTTTTCTAGCCTTTCATGAGGTGATATTTTAGACTAAATAGTGCTGGTCTTTGGTAATCAGTTGAAGCAATTTGATAAAATATATTTCAAAAAATTAAGTTTCTTTTACAGTTTTTTTAGTGGGTTATTGTTACCTCACTGAACACGGCAGAGAGATGCTGATGGCATGACAACAAAATTTGAGAAGTAAATCCTTTTTTGCCTATTGCTTTATGGGTTAAAGAGATGATCAGTGATACAATAGGCTTTTGTGGATCCAAACACGTGTCCGTCTACTGACCTGATAAATAACTTCCTCCTGTGTGTAGCTTTGTACCAACAACCACATGTGGTTTCAATGGAATGCAACTGGGATTTTGGAGTTTTATTATTTATTACACCCTTACTCATATCCTGTTTATTCCGTACGCTCCTTACCTCATCTTTTTCCACAGTTGCATCGTTCACCAGTCGAATATCATCGTGGACGTCAAAGCTGAACAAAGGGCCTGTAAAAGAAAATTTCACGTCAGAAAATAAACGATTCCTGAACATAACAACAGATGGCAATATATATTTTTAAATGTGGTGTGTCTTTCAATTTTTCAAATCAAGGGTATTTTTTGTTTCAGTGTAAATTAACGTCAATTAGAGTTGAAGGACAAAGGGCTGGTATGACTTAGTTCAAAAATGCAAAACTAGACCATCAAATTGAAAACAGAGTACATTTTATTCTCAGGGGAAAAAATTCTGATATCCATTAAAGGCATTTTCTACTAAAACAAGAGTCAGGAAAAAACCCCCGAACAAAAATGCATCAGTTTCGAGACTTTGTCTCATTAGCAGCTGCAATTTCTAGCCAAGATGTTCTTAAATGATGCAGATTTTTCCATAGTTGGCGTGAGGTCCTGCAGCTAACGGGAGAAACGGCGACACATGTCTGGTTGCAGAAAAAAAGTGATTTTAATCACTGAACTGAACATAGTAACTGTATTTAACTTAATCTTTTTGTTATTTATGCTCTCAGAGAACCAACAGTGGCAAAAACAGTAAAAGTTAGCTTTAAGGTTTATTGCTGAAAACTTTAAGCTGAAGCTAATCAGAACTAAAGAGTTAGCTCTGATGTTTTTAAGAGCGTGGTTATATGACATTATTTTACTATAATGGTTTCCTTACCCGTGGAGTTAATATGCCTCTTAATCATCAGTTGTTATGTGGTCCATAATGACAGCTAGTCAGAAGTATGTTGTCTATTTTTGCTAGCTAGTAGATTAAAACTGTTGTGTTTGTTATTGTCGCCCAACAACGTCTGCATTTTATGTGGAGGTACACCAGTTAAGCTCGCAGTGATTCAGCATCTATCCCCTCCAAGACAAGGAACTCTTACAAAAGCTACAATTTAAAATAAAATAATAAATAATCAGAACTGACCCTTTTAAATATAAATCTTAAAGTCCTGTCAGCGGTGGTGTGAAAGTATAATTAACAACCATAAGGTAGAGTGAAGATAGTTTATCTTGAAGATGAATGGTACACATAAAGTTGTTCAATTTGACTGTAGTCAACTTACCAGACTTTCCTCTGGCTTTGGTAACAATGAAGTCATAAAAACTGTGGTGCTACATAACACAAGAAAATGAGGACCAGTTTAATTCAACATTCGCACAAAGCATTCCTTTCAATACACAAGAAAGAGATGTTTTAATTCTTAGTCATTAATAACTGTAATTAAGAAAAAAACTGGACTCACATGTGGGATTATGAGATCTTCCTTGATGTACATCAGTTGTTCCACCCCAGCAGACCTGAAGAAAAGATGTGTTGACTTCAAAAGTACGCACAGAAGTCAAACATCAACACTTTTCTATTAGTGGTAAAAACCAAAGCGAGCACAAAAGAATAAAAAATAGGAAAATAGTGAGGAAATATGTTTCCTGCTTCATAGTAAATTGGATGATTCCACATTGGAAATAAGAGTGATATAGAATTAAAAAAAATACTTTTTATTCAAAGAATGAAGGTTTGAAACAATGAATGCTTAAAATAGAGAAGAAAATACATCTCAGACTACTTTTTGCATAATGGCCTACCTAAACACCAAGGCACTTTGATTATCTGCTGATTTTTTTGTCTGACATATCTGAATAAAACATTTAAAACCAGTTGAACAAGTTTTAACAACAGCCAGAAAAGCACTTAACAACCTCATATCTAAATTTGATGAAGTTCTTATTTTATGAGTCCCTCCAGAACCCAAAAGCCTTCTGGTAGCAGGTTTTCTTTTTTTAAACTACCTACAAACCGAGTACTATTCTAGTCCCAAATGCCTCTGGAGCAGCCGCCCTGTGGATCTGAGGCTGGACTGAGCATGTGGAAAATATGAGAGGAAACATCGGTTTTAAATTAGGGCTGCAAAACATATTAAAGCGTTATTGTCAACCCCATCTCAGAAACACAATCCCAAAGGAAAGTCTGAATACAATCTGCAAATAAAATATTTGACTGAAGTCTGACCTGAGCTCACTGAAGTCCTTCCTGAGGACCTCCAGGGCCTTCTGCAGGAAGTTTTGGATGGTGTTACCCTTCTTCATCTGCAGCACAGGCACACAGAATAAATATCATAGTGCTACATGGAAAAAAAACAACAACAACAAAAAACTACCATGCTGTATTGGGGCTGTTATAATTAGAAAAACACAATACTTAAATAAACTTTCTCCCCCCCAAAATTTTACATTTTTAGATTAATTTCAGAAATTTTCAAGCAAATTTTGAACTTTAAAAATAAATGTTTCTACATTCTTATAGAACATTTCTGAGATTCATTTGACAATTTCTGGGTTTTACTAGCAAATTTTGGACCTTTCAAACTCAAAAATGTCCCTACTTTTTCTATAAATTTTCTGAAATTGATCTCACATTTTCTGACTTTTTTTCTAGCAAATTTTCAACTTTTCAATCTCATAAAATCTTTTGAGATTAATTTAAAAAAATTCTGAATTTCTTAGTAAAAATGTATTACTCTTCTTTTTTTCTATCGACAAATGCCCTAATACGCCTTTGTAAAAAACAAAAGAACAAATTAGTGCTGAGCACAAAAGTCACACTTGGTAAACTATATGATTTATGTAGATATACTTAATTATTAAGGCACACTTTATTCTTCTCTGTGAGATTGTTTTCTTTAAATTTATACTTTATCTTAAATTCTGTTATAGCAATTACAGTTTGTACATAATGTAAATTCACAGCATTGTCCATAAAGGTCCGATGAGAACACAAACATTGTGCCAATCCAGACTTCCTGTTTTCTCATTTTAGAACTCCAGAAAACGGCTGCTGCCATCAAACTTGGCCTCCTGTTTACCTTGACAGTTTTCCGGTGGCCTGAACCGTCCCAGTAGCTGAAGGTAATTTCAATTTCTTCATCTAAGGACAGAAATTCATGAAAAGGTGTGGGTTACACACATCAAAGAGTATGATGGCATATAAAAAGAAAAAGGAGAAGTAGATTTCTGCCAAAAAAACTCAGATTTTGAGATAGCTCTCAATATTTCAGAGCTTTTACAAATTTTCAATTTTCGGAGCCCAGAAATGTCTTTTTAGCAGACATTTACTCTTTTTGTTTCTACCTACAATGGCCCTAATATGCCGTAAAAGAGTGCTACATGATTTAGGTTTAAAATAAAAATAAAAGTTTTACCACTCACTCTTGATCTTTTCCTGCTTCAGCTCCCACTCCTGTCTCAGCTCCTCTCGGAGGCGGTTTTCCTCCTCCTGCAATAAAAGAAATGAAAAAATGTTCGCACCAATGTAATTCAAAATGTCATTTAAACAAACAATATTCCAGCTCCATAAGGCAGAGTAGGTTGTGAGGAAAACCACAATTTGGTTTTCCAAGTTGGAGGTTTGAGTGGACCTGACCTCTCTGTCTCGATCAGGAAGGAAACTCGTATCCACATCTGGATTTTTGCCCAATTTCTTCTTCTTGACTGGAAAATCTGCAATAGACATAAAATAATATAGGGAATGGCATGTTTTTATCTGCTTTGTTTAATTCAAAATTTAACAAGGCAGGGGTCAGAACTCTGTGTGAAAGTCAGTCAAGTTCTTCTGACCTTGTTTTGCAAACAACAAAAACACCTCAAAACCGTTCCTACAAAGCTGGAAGTTTGAAATTGCCCAAATCTGCAACACTAAGGAGTTTTCTTGAAATGATGCAAATGTGAAATTTATATTTAGGTGTGTTTTAGGAAAGTTTTCCCACTGATTCAAGAGGAAGGAAAAAAAAAAAAAAAACATCTGAAGCTACAATTTAGCTTCAGATGTCATGACGATCAAAATACTCACAATCCTGATCTTCCTCGTAATTTTTATCATCGTCGTCATCGTCGTCATCGTCATAATCATCATCTTCCTCCTCTTCTTCATCAGGATTAAAAGATAAACTGGCAATTTTTCTCTTTTGTTCCTCCTTCCTCTTTTTCTCTTTCTGTTTTTCCAGCTTGCTGGAAACAGAACAAAAATAAATAAATAAATAAAACTAAAGAATAGAATATTGGTTTATTAGACATTCCAGTAAAGAATAGAGAGCTATAAACAGTAAATTTGGGTTAATTTATTACAGTGGGAGACATCGCAGTTTGCATGTATCCAGGATTAACACAGTATAAATTTATAAATAATGTTAAGAGTTCTTAAAATTAGTTCCTTAGACAAGACCAGTTTGCTATAATTTTTAATTACAAAGGCTATAAGTTGGTAACTCCAAAGTACCAGTAAAAGGTTGTAGTTGAACACAGCTGGAGCTCATGCTAAAGGAACAGGAAGGTGTGAAATCACAGCACTAAATCAGCTAGAAAAAAAGAAGAGGTTGATTAGAGCAAACACACTGGTTGTGTGGGTGGTCTTTAGATTGTTTTTTATTGGGGGCAAAAGTTCCAAGGGGAATACAAAAACAAATAAGGTGTAGGGAATGTGTCCAATTTCAGCTTTTTTAATTTACAACTGCTGTTGGAGGAACAGTTCAGATTGAAAACAGTCCTATCAAATGCATATATCTGCTGTTTAGGTTATGTTTGTATTGAAGCCTTTCTGATAGCTGAGTAAAACAAATGGTCTGCCTTTGGAAAAAAACCACAGACTTCCTGTGAGTCTGCTTCCAATTTAAATCCCTTAACTTTTCTACTTCTACTAAAAATCCAGTGGTTTTGTCAAAGCAGATATATTATTGGATAAAACAAACTCAATGAATGGCAATAATTCTTTTAGCAGTCATCCATCATGTTGCACATATAATTTCAGAAGTGTATAAATGTAGGGCTTCATATTTAAAGCCAAGAATTACTACATTGTTATGAGGTAGAAGGTAAATCATGACTTCTTTCAAGCAGATGAAAGATGGGTTGAAATCCAGCCCAGACCTAAAAAGCTCTCCAAGGACTCCAAAAGAACATGCAGGAACATCCTGAGCCTGGATTTTGAGAAATATCTTCAAATGATTTGAGGGGAACTATTTCGGGGAAAGAAGATGCTAAAGAGACTGAAATGTTTTCCTCTGGTTGTAAACTCCAGCAAAGTCAGCCAAAGGCGACAACTAAAATACTGTTTTACAGAAATGCTATTATGAATAAATAAATTCAAAATTAAATTCAAAGCAATCTAAAGAAAACTGCATTTAAAAACAGGTCTATATTAGAGAGAAGGTAATAATTCTAAAAAATGTAAGTTAATTTGCTCCTCTAAAGCTCAATAAACAAGCAGCAAAACCAGGAGAGTGCTTTGGTTATTACAGAATGTTAAATCTATATCTTGTTTAAATAGACTACTCAAAAAATAAAGGGAACACCTAAACAACACAATGTAACTTGAAGTCAATAACACTTCTGCCAGACAAGATGGCCGCCGTGGCCGTGATGTCACTGTGAACTATAGAAACTCAAGTAGAGCATTGGTAAAGGAAAAAAAAATCCAGATTTTCTAAAAATTAAATCTTCAAAAATTTTATTAATCAATAAAATCAATGAATCGCTGAGGCCCTGGATTCCTCCTGCTGCCTGTCAACGCTATATCTCACTGGGCTGAAGTGTGTCAGCTGTTCCTGCATGATGAAGGCGTTGATGCTATTGATCGGCCTGTGGTGGCACTCCAGACCTGTATGAGCACAGCTGGAACATTATATCTCAGTCCGTCCACCACAGACTGTCCTGCAGTCGACTGATGCTGTAACCAAGGACATTCCTCAGGAGAACATCAGGAGCTTGGTCAGGCCTTGTACAGAGCTCATACATGGAGGCCACACACACCGCTGAGCCTTGTTCTGACTTGTCTAGAGGAATTTCTGCTGACTTTGGATCAGCCTGTAATGTGATTTTTTTCACTGTTATTTTGAGTATGATTCTAACTCTACACAAAAGATGCACCAATCCAATATTAATATCTGTATTGGTCCCAATATTGAAAGAAATTGCAGATTGGGTATCGCTGACAATGTCAAGCTTATGAAGCTGTTGATGTATTCATGTGTGCTGTACTGGTGCAGAGTTATCAAATAAATTTGTAATTCAGTACATTTACATCTGTGCTAAAAAAAATTGTTTTAAGTCAATTTAGAACTGTTTTTCTGTATCGGATCAGTATTAGCCGATACTAAACCTAAGGTATCGGTATCAGAAGTGAAAAAAGTGGATGAGTGTATGCAGATCTGTGCAACAGGAAACAAAAGACTCTAAGCTATTCTGTCTACTGGAAAAATGTTATTGTTCAAAAGTTATTTAGTTGTTTGATTAAATATTTGTCACCTCTTTTTGGGAAGGGAAATAATTAATCAGTATATAAGTTTGTTAGTATTCACCCTGGATGATTTTTAGAAATCTGCAGACTGAAGGTGGAAAACAAGCACAAACGAAAATTTGACGACCTCTGCAGAATACACCAGGATATGGCTAAAACAATGTAGAATTTACATGTTATAACTACATTTTAAATAAAGATAAAGTCAAAATGGAAAAGATAAGCTGTGTGGAAGACACTAAGTGCATTCCCTCCATAGCTTGTAGACCCATCATTAGCAGCAAAACATGTAGATTTTCTGTTAGACTTCATCAGTTTCTCACATAGTTTCAGACATCTGTTTCCATGGAGCCACTTTGGGGTCACAGCAAAACTTTTTTTTAACTGAGTTAGGGTTTGGACTTTGAACCATTTCAACACTTTGATTCTTGTTTTTCAGTCAGTCATTCTGTTGAAGGCTTGCTGATTGTTGTTTATGGGTCTAACATTGCGGTGGATTTTCTCAACCACTCCATAAAGACAGACACTTCAACATAGCTGGTATGAAGTGTTTTCTGCTGATCAAACAGCAGCAAACACTTCATAACAGACGTATGAAGTGTTTGTGTTCCTGCTGTGGGCGAGAGAACCCAAAAACAGCAGAAGCAGAATGAATATAGTTAGTAGCACTGTTGCCTAGCAGCAAAAAGATTCTTGTTCTTCTGTCAATGGAGAAGACCGCGATCAGTCAGAACGCGGTCCGGATATTAAACCCCATCGAGAATTTTTGGGATGCTCTGGGAATCTTTACAAAATGGTGGCACTCTACTATCATAAAAACAAGATCTTGCTGATGCCACCCACCTTGCTTAGCCAGTGAGAGAATGACCGAGAGAATAAGCGGCTAAAGTTATCAATGATCAATATCATTGTTAGTGATCAAGTGTCTATTGCTATATATATTATTAATGATTTATTGTCCATCCCTTGTGGATAACCTTTAGTGAAATTATGGACTTTTGATTGTTTGGAACATTTGCCAAGTTTGATGGGTAGCAACGTTTGTTTCTCTTCAGTCATTGCTGAGATCTTTCCAACTTGGAATTGTTGATGGCCAGTTAATTAAGTCCATTTGATACCTGAGTGAAGTTATTTTTGGCTCGGACGTCAGACTGATCAGAAGAGACTGGTATCTTTTAAATCAAACTGTTTTCACTCACAGCTGAAGCTCTTTGGACTGCTCCTTCTTGGCCAGCTGCTTCTCTCTCTCCTTTACCAGCGCCTCCTGCTTGGCTTTCATGTCATTCAAGGTCACCAGGCCTGTTTCAGACATTGGGAAAGAAAACGTTTGGAAAGAAGAAAACAATAAACACAATTGCTTATTATTACTAAGGCTCTTTAGATAACGTCAGTAAAACTGTCAAACATACTTACCAACAGTACTGGACTTCAGCTCTGCCTCCACAGCATCATAGTGAGCAGAGAATTTCTTGTCAATGTTGGATTTGACCATATTGTCCTGCAACAACCAAAATGCACCAAGACAGAGACAAAGAGATAAAAATCAAACATTGATTGACCCAAAAATTCCAAAACTTAAAGCACTAATTTACTCACTCACATCAACATGTGTGCTGCACATGATTAATTATTTATGAAATCTAATTGACTGTCTAATTGACAGAATGTGGGTGATATATGGCCTTTCTGATCTGTCATAAATATGCTGTGAAAATGCTCTTGGCATAGCAAACTGCACTGAGAGGGGGCAGTGCTGAGCTCAAGAAGGACAAGGGCCAACTGGAGATCTTCTTCTACGCATTGAAAGGACTGAAAACATTCAACAAGGATGACTTTTACAACACTGCGAAGGTAAATAAAGATCATACACAATTTTTAATAATAAGTTTCAAAATACTGAGATTCACCAAAAATATTTAAATAAAAACAATCAAATTTGACTTTTAATTTTATTGACACTGTATAGCTAGACAGTATAGAGTCGAAACAACTAAATATTTCAATTAAGGTCAAAATTGTAACATTTTGAGTTTTCTATATTTGTACATCAGACTCCAGAGTAGTCAGAGCCTCACCATACGTCACTGCAATAAAGAACTGAATATTCATGTGCATCTTTATTTTTTGTTGGATGTACAGTCTTGAAAATGCCCAACTTGCACGTATATTTTTGATTTAATCCGGCTGTATATCATTTTTTGAACACTTAACATAATATCCTTCCATGGCTAAATTATATGTAGAATATTCGATACTATTTTGAATAGGACGTAAAACCAGGTATGAAGCATAATTCTGTGGTAGAAAACTATTCCAAAAGTAACTACGAACAAACAAGTAACTGATAGGTGACACCTATTAGTTACTTGAGTGAGCAGAAGTAAATCACGCCAACAATGACTGTAGCATTTCTCCATAAGCACGTGCATCTAAGATGTTCCAAACCTCTGCTATCTTCTGTTTGAGCTGTTCAAGTTGCTCCCTCTCTTTCTCTCGTTTTTTCATTAGCTGCATGGCTCTGCCCGCCTCGCTGGCAGCTCCTTTGTACTGCGCCATGTCGGTATCTTTATCTTCGAAGCTCCCTCGGAATGAATAATAACAAACAAACAGCGAATAAAAGCGTTCAATATACGAATTTAACTAAAGAGTGTTCCAGAACTGCGAAGACTCTTCTGACAGTCCACCATAACAAGAAAAATGGCAACTGCGCAGGGCATGCTGGGTAGTTTAGAAAGACGACGAGACGCGTTGTCGCACATGCCATATTGGTCAGGGAGAAGTCGCCATTCCCAACCCCAGGATGGCTGAAGAAGTGGATTTATGCCTTCAAATTAAACGTTGGTTTTTAATCAGTGACATTTACTATGATACAGTACACTTCCAATAAAGCTTTAGTTAAAACGTTAAAAATTGTAAGGCCAGCCAAGAGTTAAGAAACTTTTTAAAAGTCACAAACTAGTGAACATGTTGATAAAATGTATAACACAGAAACTATTACCGTGCTTTGCTAATAGCAGTCAGTCGCATTACTAGGAGCTGGAACATGGTTGAGTTAAGTTTGATGTTATTTTTATGTCACATCTGAAGTTCGAACTTCATATGCAAGTAAAACACAGCCGGAGTAGCTTTTTCCTGGTTTAGTATTTTGTTCAAAAAGAGAGTTCTCCTAGTTGGTTTGTGTATACAAATTGACCGGAGCTAAAATTTATTTCCCTTAAACCAATACAAAATCAAAATGCATACTATCGAGAGCATACAAAGCCTATAATTATACATTTATCAGTGAGTTAACAAAAAGAATAAAATGGGTCAATACATTAAGAACAGATTTCTTCACAAGACTTATCAAAATAATTTATTTAAATAAAATAACTGCAAACATTTTAAAACTTAAAATAAAAAAAAAAACATGTGCATTTAAATAAAAGCACTCTACTTCCCATTCGCACACTTTCTCAATCAAGATTCCTTGTTTTTTCTTTACATTCACACAATGTCTTTGTCTCTCTTTCGATCCAAATCTTTGTTGGACAGTGAGATGGAGATCTGAGTGCAGCAGAGCGCCAGAGACATACAGAAGGGGGAGATGAAGACGTTCACAGCACATATAAACAAGGAGCTCAAGCAGGGCAGGAAGGTGTTGCTCAGCTGTATGCAGGGAACCAGGAACCTGGAGAGAGGAAAAAAGACATCAGAAAATAAATCATAAGTAACAGATGGTCTAATTAGTCTAAATGGATGACATTTTGTTAGGATAGTCTGCTTTGTTAGGTCAGGTAGATACTCTGGTACCGACCCAAAGTTGGAACTCTGGTCTGCTTGAGGATGTGGAATATGCTTACAGTGGCAAACTGGAATTGGAGTATTAATTGCATCAAAGAGAAGAAGGTATATGTCTGCTGTACATGTGATTTACAGACATATATAAGATCTAAATATTTTTAAATCCTTAAAATACTTCAGTTCAATGTAAAAGTGATCCAAACAAGCATGGAGTCAGATTGTTGCCATTTAAATTTCCTGAGCAACAAGCTGATCATCTAACTAAATATATATTTTTAGACTGTTGTCACTTGTATTTTTAATAGCTGCATGTTAAGTGAGTGAGGAATCGAATGTGTCACTGAATGACTGATTTGGTCAGAACATACCAGACGCGTAGGCAGGCGAGGATGGCAAGGAAGAGTCCGCACAGGAAAGCAAGAGGCACAGCAAACAGCAAGGAGAGGCAGCGATAGGTCCAGATGCGAGTCCTCTCAAAGCCAACCAGACTGTAAGTCCACACACCACTTATGCTATGAGGAGTGGCAGGTTCAGCCAGAACATCACTGACCTCCACCTACAGAAGACGAACAAAAAATGTATTCTATTAGAAAAATATATCTCAGTCTTTTATGTACTTTCTTTTTCATTATTTTAATGTGAACTGATTCTGAAATTAAATTGCTTGATGATATTCTGATTGTACGTATGTTTTGGAACCATTCTTTTGAGTCAGGTGGGGATAAGGGAAACATCTAAAACATGAAGGACATTTCTTGACAACTGGAATTAGCCACCTCAGACTGGACACTTGCTGAAAATTTTTAATCTGCAAAAGTAGCTCATCTGATATACTAAAAGAAACCTGCCAAAAGCCTAGTTTTAAGTATAGATGAAGCTACATCATAACATAAACATGCTCCAGTAATCCAGTGAACTCTTAAGAGCTGTAAGGGGTGACAGTAATGTCTCAAAGAAAAAAGCATAGTAGACAGCAGGAAGCCTTCTGGAGTCCATACGATCCGAGAAATACATCGATATTGTTTTACTCTGACAACACAACGTTGAGCATAGCATGAAAAAGTTACTGTATTTTAAGCACTCACTGCGTTTGGACAGGCTGCATGAGGACTCAGGAGTTCAGTCAGATTTAGGGAGATTCCCCCAAATAACTCTAGTGCAACCTGCTTAGTTTGTTAAAATAAACCGAGCTGAGTACATTTAAAATTGGCATGAGACAAAGTGTAGAGTTTTGAAGTTACACCACATTGGATAGGCTCAACAACTGATGGAAACAGAAGTGTAACAAATGCATGAGACTGAGAAATGCTCTGTTTTTCGAGACAACTCAACCAAAACATGACAGCAGCTGTGTTTCCATTAACCATAAAATTGTGAAAATTGAAATGCCAAAAAATGCTTAACAGAAGCACACCAACTTTAAAAAACAATTAAGTTTTTCTATAAAGAGATTTTGCAATAGGATGAAAGGAAAGCAGAAAGCAACAAAGATTTGTGCACATTTGTAATGGAAACACAGCTTGTAATTCCAATTTAAGTAGAACGAAGGACAAACTTTGAGGTACTCCACATGAGACAAATGAACTGAGAAATTTATGACAAAACAGGTTCACTGCTATGTTAAAGAAAGGAGAGTCGGAAGGAAAGAAGAGCCGACCGACTGACCAATTGACCTTAAGGTGTTGGTTGATGCCACGCGGGTCTCTGTTGACAGGTCGGGTTGGAGCGGGACTCTGAGAATTCGCAGGAGGAGTTGGGTCTTTTGGAGCTGGAGTTGAAACTTTCGATGCAAATTCTGGTGGAGGAGGAGGAGTGATCACCTGTTCCTCATCACTGTCATCAATCTTACACTCCACCAGACAGTCATCGCTCACCATCATCATCTTTGCTAGAGAAAAAACATACATTATGTGGCTCTGAAGGTTCAGGTCAGAATCCATCTCTACACCCAGATTTCAGGCCTGATCTCTAGTTTCCAGCTGTAATAACAGAAGCTGTGTGTTGACTCTAGATCGCTCCTCTTTAGGTTCAAAGATAATAACTTCAGTTTTGTTTCTATTCAGCAGGACAAAGTTATGACACATCCACACATTTATCTGTTCTAAGCAACTGTTTATTACTTGGATGGGTTGAGAGAATAAGCAGAACTGTAAGTGTGCACACACACACACACACACACACACACACACACACACGCACACACACACACACACACACACACACACGCACACGCATGCACGCACGCACGCACGCACGCACGCACGCACACACACACACACACACGCACACGCATGCACGTACGCACGCATGCACGCACGCACACATGCACACGCACACACACACTTCTCAAGCAAGCTCAGCCCTGTACTACCACCTGTTTTAGCCCCCCAAAAAGATGTCATACCAAAATCTGTAAATAGCAGCTGGTGATTTTAGGATGGATTTCTTTAGATGACTGCATATGCTGCAGTCATTTTGTATCATTAGGAAAGTTGCATAGAATTCAGATCCCATATCTCATTGTAGTTTTGAATAGCAGTGTCAAAGCTGGGGTTTCTTGAACGTACCAACAATTAAAATATATGTTTACAAAAACACAACAGGATACAAGATGAGATGATACAACTTCTTGACTTGTTGAGTAACCATCAAAGTAGTTCTGTTAAATCTTTAATATGTTTAAACCATTTTTTACTTACCTCACTTAAAACGCTTTCCTAGTCCTGTATCAGTAAAGACAGATTTTTTTGCAGAGAGACGGGACAGACTGCAGCAAGTTAATCAAAAATGTCACAAAGATCATCAGATTCATTACCAAGCCCTTCAGAGATTATATGCCATATTCACCAAGCACACCAGCATCAACAGTGCTCTACTCTGTCTTTAGAGTGATATACTGTAAGTGCTAATGTGGTACTGTATGACTTATTTCTTGTGTCTGGGTCTTGGTTGGCTGTAGGGGAAAGGGGTTATTTTAGGAGGAGGAGTGGATGGGTCCAAAAGATCACATTTCAGTGGGGGAGCGGTCTTAACACAGAAACTGAAACAATGTCACACCTACTGTCTCATTTTAAATACAATGTAGAAACAGGGCAAAAGTGAAATATTAGAGAAAGCATTCTGTGATTTAAGACATGAGCAAAGTGGAAATTAACTTCTTCAAACCATCTTCCCTTTCTGTTTAAAGAATTGGTTAAAAATACAGAAAACAGCAAAGATCGTGGTATTTTATATTTTTTATATAAATAATATAAACATTTTCATACTAAAATTGAAGTATGAAAGAATCATGCTAAAATTAATGTCTTGCTAGGTTTTAAGTTGTTGTGTAATTTATATCTACATGTTCAAACTTATCACATTGTGCCTGCTTAAGAAAACACTCTATGCTGTATAAACACACCAAAACTTGAATCATCAATTTCTTTGTCATCTTTATTGAATTCATAATTCTTACCCACATATACAGTTGAACACAGTAAACTTAATAACATCATCAAACAGTGATCCAAAATATCAAGATGTTTTAACCACAGAAGAAGAATCATTTCAAAACAAAGACCCTACTTCTACATGAGTGTAAAAGGACAGTGAAGAAATTACACATGTAAAAATGATTCAATTATATATGTTTTAAAAATCTAATTCAGAAGTACATTAGAATTGGACCAGTGCATTAGACTGTTTCAAATGCCAACAGGGACCAAAACGAGTGGCAGATAAAAGAAAAAAACAAGTTTCTATTATGGCTCCAAGATGCCAATATTGGTTTCACAGTTTAAACCAGAGCAAGTCACTGACACCTCTGATATAGGGACCATTTTGGCTCTTCAGGCAAGGGGCACAGTTTCAAGTTGAAGGGTAACAGTGCATTCCATTTGACTTAAAGGTTGGAAGAGATGGCAGATAAACGCAAAACATCTGACCTGACTCCACAGCAAGCCAAACAAGCCTGAAAAATCAATGGCGTTTCCAAGCCATGTAAGGTAAACATTTTAGGTAATGAGAGGACTGCAAGAAAAAACTGGTCAATATTCTGTAAAAGATGTTTATGAACATAAGTGACCCTAGTAAATAAATCAGTGTTCACTGGTTTTCATGCACAGAGCTCCCTTCCTGGACATTGTGTTAGAGAGCTGTTAGATTTCAACAAATTCCCATCAGAAACCCAATCAAAGCAGAGGGCGTTCCAGGCAAAATTTGGGTAACAGAGTAAATCCGACTTTGAAGTTCAAATGGAAGTCACCATAAGTCAACCAAAGACCTGAGAAAGAAACTCATACTTATTCTATCAAAGCTAAACCTGAGTTAGCCCATCTTTAACTCTGCAAAAGCCCTGAGTTTTGGCCTCATATTTAGGCCTTTAGTCACATATAGAGGGGAATGTGTTTTCAGTCTGTATGTTCCACCGTATTTAAAAACAATACTATTTTCCTCATTTTAAAATGGAACCTTAAAGAACAACGCTATCAACAGACTCATTTGAATAAAATACGTAAAATAATTTGTGATGCATTATGTAGCTGATGTTAAATGACAGTAATGTGGTCAGTCCCCAGTGTTAGCTTCCTAATTTAGCAAACCCAATAGCCCCAAACAAAATTTTTGCTCTGAGCAACAGGAATAAAATAAGAGCCTTTGATTTGTGTACCCCGTGTAATGTTGCAAAAAATATATATATTTCAGATATTAAACTTGATATGAATGTGATGCAAGGGGAACTGCACAGCAAAAATGTAAAGATACTATGCTAACAACAAGGTAGCTAGCTAGCTACTTTTGCATTGGATGATGATAAAAATGCTCTAAAGAATACAATAATGTTTATGATTCTAAAGCCAAATATGCTACTTATTATCGTTGATTCTACACTTTGCTTTACCATTAACTACGCTAGCATAGCTTGTTCAACAGCTTGTTAACTGTAAAGCACAGATTAAAAGAATAAGAATGGTACTTCCTGTGCCTGTGTCCTGTATTTATTGGCAAATCCAGTGGGTTTATTTAACGTTTTGGTTTTTAGTATCATGTACTGGTTTACAGGAGCTAACTGGTTGAGTGTAAGCAAAGTGGGAAACCATCTTAGCTTGCCTCTATTATGAATCTACAATCAAAGCATGCAAATTTGACTCCAGAAATTGAGCTGGATAACATTTTACTATACAAGGAGCAGAAAATCACACAAACCTGGCAAAAGTCATTCAGGTGAAAAGTTTCCTTACATTAAATTGATTTTGTAGGTTTTTCAGAAGCAATATAAGTAGTATATCAGTAGAGATATAATTTTTAATATCACATCCTTATTACCTAGTTCATGCCTCAACCTGATCTCTAGACTACCAAAAGAAATGATTAAAAGAATATACCCAACATTTCAAACATAAATAAGTGTAAAGGAAAACCTTTTTCTCAATGGAAGAACTGCTCAGGTCTGGTTGACATTTGTGTCTGTCCACACTTTTATGTGTTCTATCTCTTAAAGCTAAACTTTACTCTTTTTTCAGTTTCACAAAATTCTGCATAACTAAACACATTTTATGTATTTTTATGCTCATGAAAAATAATGTGTAGAAATAAAAGAACTCGTGAATAATACAAGCATGGCTCCATTTGAAGGCACCACTTAAAACCAAAGTTTTGCAAAAGTAGCATGAGCCCAATGGCTTACCAGCAATAAGTCATGAAGGACTAAAGATAGTTTTCAATTAATTTTAAAAGGTGATCTTGAATGTACTATGAAAAAGTAATAGAGTTGTTGGCAAAGGTTCAAATTACTTTTGTTTTTTTGTTTTTTTTATTTATTATTATTCGGAACACTTTTGGGCTCATTGACATCATACCAGTACACATTTTAATTTCATAAACAAAGTCTAAACTTGTCTGGTGTTTTCAAGTGAAAAACGTCAAAAAAGACGTAAAGGCACTCCTAGGCACAGGACCCAGATCAGTTTTCTAGAGCAAATCATTAGGGTGTGCTGATCTCAGACCTGCCACTAGGGGGCAGCTTAAGTATTTTCTTGTTGTTCACGTACACTCAGTACCGTACCAAACAGTTTTTCTGGTGATATCACTGGTGAATCCACATCCCTGATTCTCAAAAAAAAAAAAAAAAAAAAGGTGCAAAAGCCAAGAGAGCAAAACAAAGCTGAACAAAAACCAGATAAAAAAACAGACACACTGGACATACACCTACACGGCACCAAGACTAGTGGCACTATGAGATGGCACACGCAATTATTGTTGTCCATAAAACAGAAAAAAGGGGAAAAAAATTCAAGATCTTCACTTTCAAACAATGAACCTATTATTCCACAGTTCTTCATGCTTTCATCTCAGTCCGGACTGAAAAGGGCCTGCCCTTCTCAGGCCGAATACTTTCTTAGCCGAGGGCGCAGCTGGAGCAATCGAGGAAGACGAGGAGGAGGAAGGATTGGCGGAGACAGAAGGAGGGAAGGGAGACGACTGCACAGGAGGCTGACGGGACAGGAGCTCCTTAAATACAGAGTTCATCTGCCGGCTAATCATGTCCTGTGTGAGAACAAGAGGGAGGAAGCAGATAATATATTGTCTTTAACGATATTTTCTACTATGATGCACTCCAAATTAATTAATAATTAAGAAAGAACATGTAATTTGCTGCCTAATAACAAAACAAATATTTGTTTGGTAACATAAAAGTGTCTTTCTGTTGTGGACATTTTGTGAAAAAAAAATAAAGCACTGAAGATAGATTTGCTAGATATAGGTTTTTTAACCTTCATGTTTAAAAGCATTTCTAGAACATGTTCATTTATGCAGCAGGCAGGATGTAGATGTTGATAACATCTAGATAAGCAGGACCATTACCTTGTCAACTGTTGGTCTTTCTGCTGTAACAAATGGAGGCTTGTCTGGGATTCTGCAGCTGGCCTGCCTTACAGTGTCCAAAGTGTGTCTCCGTTCCTGAGACCTGGAGGAGAAGTGAAAAATAACCCAAGTCATCCCAGCACAGAGCTTCTTGTCTGTTTGTTTTTTGAGTGCTGAATCTAACATTCAGAGGAGCAGCAGCTAAAAGTTAATTCACTAATAGAGGAGCTAATTTTGTTTGTTTAGCGTATTAGCATATTTGCTCACTTTAAAAGCATTTAGCACTGTTAGCTTCCTCTAAATTAAGTTCTCTAGATAAATTCTACAGCATTACTTTACTTGGCATCTTTCGGTTGAATACAATTTAACATCTGTGTCAAAGTTTTGGTTGATGAAGGTTAAGAATTCTTCACTTTGGTGTTTATATTCATGCTCTTATTTTGAAGTGGGTGAATAAACTTTATTGAGCAAATAAGTGTGCAACCAGGAGGTATTAATTAAACAAATGTATGCAAAAATATGAATTGTTTAGAGCCTCCTCACATTCTCCTTGTGACATGGTGGTTATCAACCTTTAGCATTTTACCACTTTAGCATTAGCTTCCACTAACTAAAATGTTGGCATAGTGCTTTAGTACTAATGGAACTAATTAGTGCTTTAGGGTTAAGTAGCTAACTTTTTAGTTAGCGTTAATGAGAAGAGAATACTTTCTAATGTTTTCTAGAAGAATTTCTAAACAGGAGGCCATTCATTTAATAAATCAAATATATACATGAACAAATATTTAAAGTTTTTAAATCTACAATGATTAAGACATCACTGTCCCACCAAAATTCTCACAAATCTATTTGCTTAATTAAAATATTACTTGTTTAGTTTAATGTTGAGGTACAAAAAAACAGAAGTACTTTTTGATAAAACGCAAATTTAGCATCTCACAATGGTTAATAAGGTTCACTATGACTTAGAATGACCTTCAAAACCTGTCAAACGACTACCATCTGCATGTAAATTAACAAATGAATCCCAAATCCTCAAATTCATGTAATTCTAAATGATCATTTTGTCTGGAGTCGGGAAGGTGAGACATCTCTGCCACCACGTGGTCAAACTAGAAATTACAACACAGTCTCCACTTAATCCAATTTACCATTCCTGCCCTCTGCCTTTTCATCCAGTAATCTGTGTGGTATTTCAGGTCACAGCTGTGACTCTGTAGTTTGTGGACAGAAGTTGGCTCTTCCTTTTCTTACATACTGCGCCGTTGTTAGATCGATGCTCTGCTTTGTCCCATCCACTTAAATTCAGGCTATTATGTAATCCTGGCACTCTCTGTTGCTTTGCACAGATGTGACTGAGTCTGACCAGATTGGCTAAATGTCTCTTGACTTTCTGTTTTTTTCTCTCTGAATTCACTTGAATCTATCTCAGTGTCATCCTTCTGCAAATATTTGAACTGTGCTAAGCACACGCAGAGTTTGGTGTGTGCCTGAGGTGTGCAGTCTTACACTGGTATTTGTTGTCTTGTGGCAGGGGAAGCTTGTGGTTTTTGACTCGGGCTCCCCTCACTTCCTCTCTGTCTCCCTGGCAACGAAGCACTATCACTGTTTACCCGCATCCTGTCGAGACACGCCAAAATGGTAAGACTATGGTTAGTGTCTGCTAGCGTTTGTAGGCTTGAAGACTTGTATGGATGTACAATGATGAGAACTGAAGGAGTTCTTTATTTTGCTAATTTTTTTGTCTGTGTAAGAGTTTTGGTCAGCCTCAGATTCCTTGACTTGACAAATCTATTCACATTACAACTGTTAAGTTGTCTGTGATTGCATTGGTAGGTGTGTTAGAGTGAGAGTGTGTGCTTGAGCATGAGTATTTTGCATTCGTGTGTATACCTTGTTGTGTTTTCCGTATGTGGATCTTCTGCCGATAGGTTTCCAGTGCTGCCTCCGCCTACTCTACCTTCATCTCTTTTCCCTCGCTCTGACCTAGAGGAGGAGAAGCAGAGGGATATATACATATATATAAAGCATATTGTTTCATGTTTTAAGAGAAATAGATGAAACAACAAAAGTTTGGGTGTGGGATAAAAACTGACAAAGTAAATATACTGGTGTGAAAAGAACAACGTGATTGGAAATGCTACAGACAATCTAAACCTGCACACACACCCAACAGCCTGAATGCCATATAAACCCTGCTTTGTATTTTATTAACCTGACTACTTTTATGCCAAATGCAACCCAATCAAGCATTTAGGATGCCATCTCCAGTATCTCTCCACTAAAGTAAAGCTGCTCTGGCACATGTAGGCTACCAGCTTTTCATTTGGTTTGCATTAAATGCCGTGCGGAAACACAATCTCTTTTATCAAATATCATCTTTGCAATGCCAGCCAGAATTGTTGACACATAAAGATCACTTACACTTCAAGTATGCTGATGTACTTGTGTGGGACTAGACCCTTAACTCCTCCAACTTCGCCTCTCCACCAATCACACGAGGCCTTGCTGTAAAGGATGATAGGATCTCCCTGCTTGAAGGAAAGCTCTGCTGGAGATCTGGCCGCATAGTCAAACAGAGCTACTGCCTCCCACTCTACAGGGCAAAAGAAATCACAACAAATTTGATTGAGATAATCATTTGTGTTGTATTTATGTGAAAGCTCTTTTGATGCCTGGCGTGCTGTTAGCGTGTGCACCGACCGTCCTCACTGGGCAGATGCTCGGTCTCTCCGTCTCCCTCCTCTGTGATTGGCTCACTGCACACAAGCAGAAAAAGAGAAAGTTGGTGTTCAAACTCAATTCCTCCACTGGTTGAGACGCAAACCAGAACTGCAACACCACAGTCCAAACTTGTGACAATGTGCTTATGCAGCGCCACATGCAAGACTTAGAATTAGAAAGAATGATTTAGTGATTTCTCCATTTTGGCACAGCACACATAGTTGAGAGGCTGCAGGCTTGTGTTCAGCTTAAGTGAGTAACAAGCTTATTTGTATTTACACAAAGCATGTGAGCGCCACCAATATGCCTTTTAGCTTCACTGTGAAATCTTGTTTTAAGACGATGAACTATGAAAAAGGGACGGAGAGGAAAGCTGCTTTATATATTTGGAACTGTTCTACCCAGTGTCTCTAACTTCAAAATAAAATAACAAAACTGTAACTGGGGAGGCAGATACCGATCACTGCATGGACCACTTTTAGTCTTTTTTGTTGGTGAAAGTATTAAAAAATGTGAGTGAGAGCAGCTGGTTTGAAAATGCAG
Organism: Poecilia reticulata; assembly: GCF_904066995.2. Taxonomy (NCBI): domain Eukaryota; kingdom Metazoa; phylum Chordata; class Actinopteri; order Cyprinodontiformes; family Poeciliidae; genus Poecilia; species Poecilia reticulata. The sequence goes on from NC_088836.1 coordinate 4,217,331, forward strand.
CCATTATAAAACAGTTTGTGGAAGCAAAGACAACAGGAGAGGATTAAACGGATAATATGCAATCAGATAATCAATATGCAAATTTTTCACTTACAATGGTCAGTCCATTTACCCTATAACACTAAGAGTTAGCTTTTTAAATGAGTTTACTACGTGTTTGATCAAATTAAATACTAAAATACTTAAATCAATCAAGCCTGAACTGGATTATGTCACACTACACATAAATTATACAGTAATAAAAAGCACACTATATGAACTAATTAAACTTGAGAGAAATATTCTAACCTGGACACATCCTTTAAAGCAGGTAATGATGTGTAATTCGTAGACTTGTAAAATCAAACAAAAGTTTTTTTTTTTCTTTCTGTATTTAAATGCAGAGCGACGACCCATCGTCATATTGTCACTCAGGGCTCACCAGTACTCCTGCTCCAGTGCCATGTGCTTCTCGTAGACCGGACCTGGCAGTTCCGATTGGCCGGGGAAGATGCTGTCATGCTGAAGGATCATGGTTTTAACAAGATCATTGACCTGTGGTTGCCTAGCAACGGCGTCGTCAGATTCCATCCCCCTCAGCAGGCTCGGACCGAAGCAAACAGCCAAGTTGTAGGGCTGCATCATGTTCTCATCGCTGTACTGAGACACACTGTGACCAAAAAACAAACAAACAAACAAACCCAAGCACAGTGACCAGTAGTTTCAAAACATCGGTGGATATTAGTAAGAGGAGAACATCCAACACTCGGTTTCAGCTTACTGGTTGAGGAAAGCGAAAAGGTATCGCATCACGATGAGGAGAGGCCGTGGGAAAGTAGAAAAAATGACTCTAATCTGGGCAGCTTTCTCAGTCTCATCTTCCATTTCTGGGCAACATGAAGAGGAATCAGAAGAGAAACATGTTGACAAAAGATTGTTATGCGTTATTAAGTTACAGCTTTGCTGAGAGCCAGAAACCCCAGAAAATGTGACTTAAATTAATGACTATGTGTGTGAGATAGTCACTTAAATGTAAGTAATATTCAGCTCAAGAACAAAGTTTTTGTATCACGACTGTATGGGCTTTGAAAGCAGATATCTGTGAATGCAAGCTGTTGCATGGTTTTAAAACAGGTACCACCAAAACAAAGACACTGAGGTCACATAAAGGCATCTTACGGACACATTCCAGCAGCGGAGAGTAGCTTTCGTAGGGGAACAGAGGAGGCTCAAGCCCCCTGAAGTACAGCTTCAGCACGCCGGCCACAGAGTCCAGGTCACACTCACTGTCTGACAGAGGATCCTCCCCTGCAGGAAATTAGAAGAAGTGCATGGGAAAAAAAAGATCGCTCATTATGACAAGAAAGCCTAAACAAGTCTAAAACCAGCTGACTTCTATGATGTGACCGAGGCCTGGCTACATGTATGGGCTTAGAAAGCTACACATGTAGCCAGGTCTTTATAAATTCGAATGTGTCCGTCACATTGTTTGAAAAAATAATATTGTAGACAGGGGGATTGGTTTCATAAAAGTTTTCATCCACATGAACCAGCACAAATACATGACTGTGTGTTGCTTTAAACATACCAAACCCATAGGGGGCAGTGTAGCGCAAAGCTAAAACCTACGTCAGCCAATCAAATTGCTTGAAAACAACAATGACTTGGCGCCATGGGGGTTCATTTGTGTGGACAGATGCATTGGTTGAACTACTTTTAAATATTGTATCAGAATACAAAGTTAATATAACACAAGACTATGTCAATTGGGAGTCATGTCAAAGCAAGTATGTGGATATGTTGGCGTATTATTTGTCACAGACTGTAATCAGAGAGACCCTAAAACTCTGTTTTCTCATGCACACACAGCAACACAAATATGGAATTTTCTCAAGTCTAAACTCAAGTCTGAGGATTTCTGTACAAATAAATGTTTTTACTAATATTAAACAGACTTTCCATGTTGATGAAAGACCAACTCACATAAAAATTTATTCATTTTCCCAGATATCCAGCAAAGCGTGGCCTAGGCTTAAAAATAATATATGGTACTGGTAAATTTATAGCCCTTATGCCACATTTTGTCAAGCTGCAACAATAAATTTAAAGTAGAACATAATTGTGGAACAATAAGAGTACAAGGTGACATTTGAAGGGCATCAAAACTAAACACACAGCCAAAGCTACAATGTGGTAGTTTAGATAAAAGTAGATTCATGTGTTAGAATTATTCAAATTCCATAGCTAAATATATTGGGAGTTAATTTAGTGACAGGACGTAAACATTGCTTTTCAGAGACATTCTTCAGAGGGCTTGAGTTATTAAGCAAAGAAGTCAGTCTAAGAGAGTTTTCACACCTGACAGTCCTGTGGACTCAGTTTGTTTGGGGACCAAAGTTGAAACTTTTGTTACAGACATTTTCAGCTGGTGTGGTTCACTTTCACACTGCATTGTGTCAAACAAACCAAACTCTTTGAAAAACTTGTTCTCCTCTTCGTCTGTAGTGGCGCTGCACCAAAAACCACTGTAGTAAACCACACAAAAACCTCTAATAAAGGCACTGCGCACAACTTCATTCTTTACAATCAAAAATGGAGTGATGTCAGATTGTAGCAGTTATAGGATTTCTCTTTTCTCTGGCTAAAGATCACAAGCCATTTCTCCTGCTAGCGCTAGACTAGACCTATCTATTTTGGTTGTATTTACCCAGAATGCTCTGACTATAATCCACTTCATACTTTTGGAGCGATCTCTGGTCCGTTTGCAACCTCATAAGCATTTGAACCTCACCAGCGTTCCCTTCAAATCAAACCAAACGTAGGTCTTTAGGCTGACCAGAGTTTACTTTATTGGTCTGCATCACAATTCGATTACACATTCACACCTCCCCCGGTAAACCAAACTTTCTGTGAATGCTCCCTTAATCTACAATTCTGGCTAAATGAATGCAAAAGGTTCACAATTATGTGTTTCTTTATGTTTGGTCTATCACACTAAATCTCGATAAAATACCCGTTTGTGGTTGCTGTTGACAAAAAGTGAAAAAGTTCAAAGTGTATAAATAATTTTGCAAGGTTCTATGTCAATGCAAGAAGAAGTCCCAGCCTGGGGTCTTTCTGCATGGAGTTTTCCTGTGCATACGTAGGTTCTCTCAAGGTTCCCTGACTTCCATCCACTGTCCAAAAGCATGACCGTTAGGGTAACCGGTCTCTCTAAATTGCCCTTCGGTATAAGTGTGTGCACGGTTGTTTACTGTGTGTCTCTTTGTTGTCCTGTGGTGGACTGGTTGGATCACTTACCTCTCTCAAATGCATCTCTGATGAGGTTCACCTCCCTCTGGGAACCAGGGACTCTGAAAATTCCTTCATGGTGGAGGCCTGCAACACACACCCTGACATCAAAGTCTATCTTCACTGAAGCTAAAGGTCTGGACAGACATGTACCCAAGCTAAGAGCAGTTCCACCTACTCATGACCCCCATCATCCAAAGCTCTTTCTCTCTCTCTGTCTGCCTGCTGTAGCAGAAAAAACTGACTCACCATGGAGGTTTATGAAACGAATGCAGCTCTCAACCACCACAGGAATCTGCTGCCCAGAGCTCTGGAGAGGAAAGATAGGCATGCAGATGGAGAGTGAAGATACAGTCAAATATAGAGGAGAAGGAAATGTTAAAATGTGTAACAAAAATGAAGCAAAAACAGCAAAGAAACAGGAGGAAGTTGAAGCAGAAGAGTGATATAATGCTGCTATTATCTAATAGGATTTTTCCTCTATTAACATTTTTACCAGTGCTGCATTGAGAAGTAGTTTTTATAATGAGCTCAGCTGATGCGCAGTTCCAGCAGGTACTAATTGCTCCTGGCTAGTCTGAAGGAGCTGAGTGGGGGAGTCTGCGAGGGTGAAGCTCGTTAGCTTGTGAACTGCAGCTCAGAGGAGGAGCTGTGTCTTGAAGGCAGTGCTAGGTCCAAGCGGGCGTTTTGCACAGTTGAATGGTTGCCATGGAGATGAAAGCATTTTCCAAATATGCAGAGAAGAATCCAAGCAACACTCAACTAATTTTATGTCTTTCTTCTGGTAATAATATGCCTTTATCCTACTAATATTATGACTTTAGTGTCATAATATAATGTCTTTATTCTTGTAATAACCCTCCCCCCCCAAAAAAGACAATCTCTTAGCTCTAATATTCAGTCACAGTTCAAATCTTTCTAGTCATAAGGAGTTCTTGAGGGAGACATTTTCTGTGCCTTCCTACACCACCGTCAATTTCGGCTTAAAACTTTCCCCGTAGGATTTGAACTACAAAAACGGCCGACAGAAGCGACACACAAGACATGGCTGTGTACCTGGGTCCGAGACATTCTCCTTCTTCTTCTGCACCATGCCAACAGCAAAGCAGGGACACATAAAAAAAGCAGAGATTAGAAGAGAGAGAGAGAGAGAGGGGAACGAGAATATGGAAAGTAAAGATTTAAAGGCAGAGGGAAGAGGCACACACACAAACACACTTGATAGAGTAGTCGAGAGGAGGAAGCAAAGAGGGCAGCGTTTCATATCCTTTTCATAAGCGAAGGGGCGGCGGGGGGGTTGTGGGGGAAGATAAGAGGAGTTTGGATTGAAAGGAGAGAAAGGCAGCAATAAGCTGTAAGCATGACGGCACACATGACGGCAGCGTGCATGTCCACCTTCAGTTCTTCAGCACCGGGATTTTCTCTGTGATTTTATTTTAGAGGACTGAGCAGCAGTGCAGCAAACTGAAAAAAAAAAGGGGGGCAGTAAAGCATGTGTGCGCGCCGTCGGAGTGTGTTACCTCTATGTAGGAGAGTATGTCTGTGGTGAAGAGTGTGTGGCAGAATTGGGAAACTGGCCTGGACTTCCGAACCCGGACTGACCGAGTAGTACATTGCATTCTGGGAAATATAACAAATGAAATGCTGGTAATCAAGACATAATGATGTCTAACAGATTTGTGCAAACGTTTTTAAAACACCACTAATTTATGTACTTTGTCCTTCCAATTAACTTTCTTGAAATTTTTTAGTAAAGTGGCATGTATCCACAGTTTTCCCAGTGTTTCTGAAAGTCTTTCCAACAATTAGAATGATTGGAAGTAAAATGTAATAAAGAAACTGAGAATAAATAAATACTTATGCATTGTAATGTCATGTTTGTTTGTTTTTTTATCGTTATGATGATCAATTTTTAAAAATTTGCTCCATGTCTTTCCTCTGCCTCTCCCCTCGACTTCTCAGCTGTCGTCTCTCAGGCACACTTTTGTTTTTGAAAATGCGCATGGAGCCCATTTACCTGGAGGGGTCACTGTCCACGGCTTCCGCTGGAAGGAAGATACAGAAGAAGTGTGAAACAGGGAAGACTAACAAGTGTAGCAGTAAACCAATGCAATATGAATGCTAGTAAAGTGCCTAAGCAACTACAATCTCACTCTCAATGTACATTTTTTACACTTTGTCACATTAATTAAAACAAAGTTCAATAATTTGAGTGACATTTTATGGAAAAAGGTCAAATCTGGGTGAGAAGCAAGAATAAAGTGGAAGGAACATCACATATGATTTAATTTCTAGAAATAAATATTTAGAAATAAAACCAAAAGTATGTCCAGTGATTCAACAAATCAATGCTTTATTGAATCACTATTTGATGCAATTACAGCTGAAATGTTCCTATTTGTAGAAATAGAAACATTTATGCCCTCCTCTTTGTAAAATAACTATAATGGTCAGATTTTACGGAAAATGTCGGAATTTGACTGAGATCTACAATGAAAAAAATTTAAATATTCTGTGACATATATATATATATATATATATATATATATATATATATATATATATATATAACAAATAATTCAATAAGCAGTGGTGGACTCAAATCTTTTATCAAAATCAAGCCGTTTCCAAGAGAGAGTGCAGCTTAGTCATGTACTGGCACAGTAAAAATAACTTTAAAACAGGATGAAACACCATGAGAGGAAAGATTAGTCATGATCTTTTGTTTCACATAAATTTTCCACAGAACTGTGTAAAAACCATTAGTGTTCGGCTATTTCATCATTTCTGCCCATCATGCTCTGTTAGCCTGAAGGGCCTCATGAAAGCAGACAGATTCTTGGTAATGCTTTTGCACAATTCTCCACGCTGATTATTAGTAATGTTGGGTTTAAGCTGTTTCTAATACGCTGCACAAACATATGAAGAGCACCTTTCTGTATGGCATCTTGTAGAAGATCGTGTTTGGCTTGAAGTTTGGAGGCCAGAGAGCTGCTGTTGAGGAATTCTTTTACTTTCTAAATTAATAAAAAAAGAGAGATATCAACAACTAGATCACTCAAAAAGGGGGTTTCTCATTAGGAAAATAGTTCAATATTCTTTATTTAGTGAAATGTGTCCAACTCACTGTTAAGTAGTAAGTCTCTGTCTCCTGCTGATTGGCTCGACGCTTGGCGAGGGAGAGTTTCGCCGTGGTTGTGATTCCTCCAGGTGGCTCGTGTGGTAGGCTGGCGGACACGTCGGGGGAGGGGTTGCACTCGCTGTCACACATGGAGTCCAGCAGGGCAGCAAGCGTGGCTTTAAGCGTTTTACTGATCTGGAAAGACGGAAGGAGTGATCGAGTTGTGTTTTGCGTGTTTCCATCGAGCAATTCTTGACCAAAAAAACACAAGTTGCCTGCAGTGATGCTGTTCATAACGCAAAAAACACAGTATTAACTGACCTCCTCTGTTTCCAAGGTGACGGCGGCGAGTCGAGACTGAAGCTGTTGGAACCTGGTTTCGAGCTCATACCTCACCTGGCTCTCCGCACTCACCTCACACACCTAAAAAGTTACAAAAAAATAATGTGACCCAAAAAATATGGTTTGTTTGGTTTGGTTTGGTTTGGTTAGAGGAATCCTTTAGATCCATTTCCAGCCATCATTGGGCGAGAGGCGCTGAGTTTACAGGGCAAAACAGGAAAAAACAACTTTAGCACACAAAAACATGCCAATATCTCTGAGGACAGTTAAATGTAAAATTTAGGACTGTGGGACAATGGTCCTATGAAGCATCTCCACAGACTTCCATATATTTCTAAATTACTTTATGTAATAAAGTTAACATATCACATTACTGTGAAGCGCAAAACAGAAAACTATGTTGTGCATTTGTATTCATTGCCTCCCCTCCTGAATAGTTTATGTTTAATTTATTGTTGAGTGGTTGAAAAGAAAAAAGAAATCTCATTTGAGATTTTAGTTTTTTAAAATAATTTTTTTAGCTCTGCAAGTACTTTCGAGCTGATTATTTTGGCCCACGTAATAAAGGTTTGGACACCCCTGGTTTAGATCACAGGATTGTCATGTATTCAAAGGGTCCAGTCAAATTCCAGACATAAATCTAATTGTGAATTATACTTGAAAGTTGATGTTTACAGGCACTCTCTATCACAACTGGAGCTATGTCGGAAATAAATCAGCAAAATCTGCTGTCTGACAATGTGTAAAGTTCTAGAGACGCACCCATAAAAGACTTCTTCAAAGGTTTGAGTGAGTTGAATTCAAAAGCACACCACACTTTTAAGATTTTCATCTGTAAAATGTTGAAACTCATGAATCATTTTACTTCCATTTCACAATTATGCTTCTACACCAAACCTTATGGCTCAAACGCAACTAAAAGTGAAAACCCTCAAGTGGGTTGAAATACTTTTAGCTCATGTTGGACATCCAGGATGTTTCATCTTGGCACTGGACACCATAGCAACAAAGAGTCACAGTACCTGGTCACCCTCGTGTGGGTGATAGTTGAATCTGAACGGAAGGCAGAAGGCGGCATCATGTTGCTGTAGCAACGCATCCCTGTCTCCACTCTGGTCCAGGGATGTCACAGCAGTTTCCAGCTGCTTCAGCCCGGTCTCCTCCGTCTTCTGAATGCGCCACCTGCTGGCCAGGTAGCACTTCATCACTCTCTCCACGGACAGATGGAAACCAAGGTCACAGCACTGCCAGGAGAAACAAGCAAAGAGAAAATTATGTAGGTCTTGTGGAAGGTTTTTGAGAAATCTTTGCTATGTACTAACTGTTACTGCTTTCTAAGATCCAAAAACCAAAAACTATTCCAAAAATGGCCATGGGTAGTGAAAGTTTTTTTTTTTTGGGTGACAGCAGATGATTTGTTTTTGGATGAACATCTGACTTGATAATTTGATGATTATATGTAATATATTTTAAACAAAAATATAGACACATCAATAACTAAAAATGTTGTGCAACTTAGACAGAAACGAAAGCTAACTTAATCTGACCCTACATGTTCAAAAAGTGGTCACACCGGACAGTTGGCAAACAAAAGACATCTCCACATCCTTTAATCTCTTAAATTAATGAAACTAAATTGATAGAGCTTATTATTTACAAAACTGACCACAAACCTAACCCTTCATCATAACAGCAGCATAACTGCACTTAAAAGCAAACAAACTTCTGAGTAGTTTTCAAAATCCCCAGAAATGTTCCTTACGTCAATGAGAGTGCTGACATCCTGCAGGTAGTATTTGTTCATGGCTGCATTAGCCGCAGCTAGATTCAACAGGTAGTCATTTCGTGCCTTTGTACACTTCAGCTGGGTCTCCTGCATTTTTCCATGTCTCTGTTCACACAAATAGGAAAAATCATATTTTTAAAAAACACAGGAAACTCACTTTTAAAACTCAGCAGAAATTTCCATTTGCAGATGTTGAAAACACCTGAACTCATTTAGCTCAAAGAGGAAAAGGAAGTGGTTTCCGCTGCAGTAACCTCACTTCAAGACTTCCTGTGGTTTTGTTCACTGTTTCTGTTTCAACAGACGTTCACATTCACCTTCTCCATCAACCGTTCCATCTTCTTGACGGAGCTCCGCCTCTGCCCTGCCAGTTGGCCGGGGCCGAGCTCGGCCGACTTCCCAGTGTGCCTTTCTTCCAGTCGCTCGGCTTCCTTCAGTTTTCCCTCAGCTGTCAGGCAGTCTGTGTGGTACTGGTTGTAGGTCTTTAGAGCCTTGAAATGCAGAACAACAAAACGTGTCGTGAGCAAAATCAAAAGTGTTGTCCTTTTAACGTGCCAGATTTTGAACTCCGTCTGCACACGCCGTCTAATAACTGGTGTTACGTACCGTCTGCAGTTCGGTGGTGACCTTTAGCAGCTCGTCCTGCATCTGGATTCCCACCTCTTTGCTCTGCGACGTGCACAAGTGTAGATTGTTAACGGAAAATGTGAAAAGTGTATATGTAAAAAATATTAAGACATTTTTATAGTGGCCAGCTAGGTTTTTATTTTTGTGGTCTTGTCTGTCATTTTATGAATGTATGGCTGATGATTTTCTAAAATGTTTTGATAGATTTCAAGTAAGTGTTATATTCTCAGTATTTCCTCTGGTTATAAATGGTGCCTTATACACAATACTGAGTGTGGCACTGTGGGTTATAATTGCACAGTTCAAAATTATGTTTTCAACACCCTTTGGCCAGTTAACTAAGAAAATGACTTTGGTGTGCGTTTTTAGTCATCCCAAAGTTTTGACTTGTGAAATCTTATTTTAGTCTTAGTTTACACATTTGTTTTCTGCTGAAGCTAATGAAACAAAACAGAAGTTGCAACTGGCAGTACAGTATAAGTGAAAAAAATATTGTATTTGTATTAACCTAAAATATGGATAACAACAAAAAGTTATAACTTGTGTCTGATGCAGCAATTTACCTCAACAAAACCTTTACAGCTATACTGTAAATAAAGACAACAATAGTATTTCCTGAACAGAAAACGCTCGTAAAAAAGTACAGAGAAACAGTTACTGAAAAAGACAGAAATTAAAATACCTCAGCAACATTTAAGATAGCTCAGTTGAAAGATATAGGGCACATATTGTGATTTGGTTTACTTGAATATTGAAGGGAAAAGTTCAATGCCAGAGAAACAACTCGGTTTCTTCTGTAGAGAAAAGGGAAGGCTACTTATTTATCCCAGCATATTCCTCTTGCTCATTTCTACTTTTGGCTAGGACATTTTCTCATAAATAATACATTGACTTATGCTCCAGAGCACAGCAGTATATTTATGTCCTCTGCAGAACTGAATGCAGGATTTAAAAACTAAAATTGTGCCTTTAATTACTCATCAAGTCAAAGTTGGAAGCAGAAGTCCATGATATACATTCCAACATCTAGCCTATGTCAGTTCAAATGATATGATATAGAAATGCAGTTTCTGTTTCCCACAAACATAAAATATACTGTATGTAGTAATTAACAAAAAACAAAACACTCAAAAACATATTCTTGCTACATTTTGTTTCCAGTTTACCTTCAGCTTCATAACCTCAAATTATGGATGTAATCTAAAGGCACTTTCACACCAGAAAGACAACAAACAATTGTCCGTACAATTGTTCACATTGTATGGACAATGTGGAGTCTGTACTCTCACGGACTCCACATTGTCCGTGAAAGTACATGACATTTTCAAAGTAAGAATAGATAAGGAGAAGCCCAGTTGGTCACCTCAGCTTTGTCTGAGGCTCAGATCTCCTTCTAAGCCACATCACATCTGTGTGTGAGAGACCAGAGTAGAGCTCAGAACTGACGCACTATGATTAAAAACTATTTAATCTAACACAGTATTTCTCAACCTTTTTTGGGCCAGCGCCCCCTAGCCTTTATCCAGGTCCCTCACCGCCCCCCACCAAAGAATTTGCAGGCTACTTTGCACTGACCATTATTTTATTATTAATATAATTATCACTATTGTAGATGTTTTGATTTTTATGCTTGTTTCTGTATTTATCATCAAAAATAATTTCCCAGAGAACAAAAAAGTCATGGGAATAGAAATTATTTTCACAGGCGTCTACGAAAAATGCAATGAACATTCAACTTAAAATTGGTAGGCCTAACAGCAGCCAATCAGAGTGGAAAAAAATATTCTTATTTTGTGCCATTTTCTAGTTGTTAAATATTCCACAAAATAACCAGATAAAAGATGAACAACATGCCAGTTTAAACTTTGAGCTATTTGCAAAACAACTGAGCTCTGCAACATTTAAACATGGATAGAACTGTAACTACATTAATCATAGCTCTTCTTCTCTTCAGTGTTTGTCAGTTTCTGGTGGTGCAGCTCTGTGCTGCCTTCAGGAGAATGGGACATCAGAGTATCATCCATAAAACTTCACCCACATGGCATTTATTGTGAAAACCAGAGCTTTCAGTGGAAAAACAAAAGTTCCAGATCCTTTTAATGCCATGCAAATATGAGACAGAAACATGGATTATATCTTTATATAGACCTGTCTATTGATTTATAGATTCATAGTTTTACTGGACATAAATTACAAAGAACAAATCTGTTCTTAATCAAATCCTAATGAATCAAATTGAAAGTGTCATGGAGTCATCAGCCTCATGACATTAACACTGACATGAAAAATAATATTGAAGAAATAAATATATCAAATCTAATTAAAAACATAAATAAGTGATAAGTTATTTACTGTTATGGTCTGTGAGATATATTTATTCTCAGTAGTAGATATGGTCTCAACAAACCCATGGCACTTCAACAATATTATTTTACCTTTTATGTGGAAATAGTGTCTGTTTATTCTTGCCATAAAGTCCTCTGTATTAATTATTGCTCGAAAGGTCTTACCATACCAGTTTATTCCTCTGTATTTACTTTAGTTTCTTAGTTTATTCTTGCATTTTGTTCTTCATTAATTTTCATTTAGTTTCATTTGATTAGTATTATCCTCTCTTGGTTTATTGCTATGTCCACTTTAGTTTCTTTCCTGTTGCTAAATTTATTTTATCATTTATTGACGCTCACCATCAGTAATCTCATCACCTGCTGCGCCGCCTAATCGTCATGTTTTTCACATCATGTGTTGATTTTTCACTGTTCAGCGTCGGATTCTCTGTTTTTATGCCATAATTCACATCTAGTTCGTCGCTCCGTTTTATGTCCCGCTTCTCCTGTTTCAGAGTTTTGCGCAATGTGAACGTCTTCTTTTTTTAAGCCCCTAAGGTGCAGGGCGGTCGGGAAGCGTATCGATGGGGAAAAGGCAGACTGACATAAACCTTTTAAAACAACGGAAGCAATTTCTGCATTCTGATTGTTGAAATTTAAAAGTGCTGTGTTGTTCTATCACCCCCGTTTGATACCGGACCACTTACAGCACCGGTGATAACGCTACAAAATGAAGGCTCGTGGTATCACCCATGGAGGGATTTCTTTATTTCTTTATTTAAATGGGTTCATTTTTCAGAGGGATACACAGTGAGGGTGTCGTGATTTTAGCTACCAGTAGCAGGAGAACGAAGCTGCGCCAAGAAGCTAACAGAAGCTACAAACACTGAATAGAAGAAGAGCTGCCATCGATACAGCTGCAGCCAAGCATGGTTTAATGTTACACAATACAGTTTTACCAAGTTGCTCAAAGTCAAAACTGGCATTGTTGTGCATTTAAGGTGTAAAGTTTACATTCGACTAAAGGCCCCCCAAAGGCATCCCAGTGCCCCCCTTTTGTAAAAAATGTCCGCCAGCGCCCCCTGCCGTCCTCTGAACGCCCCCTGGGGGGTGGTACCGCCCACGTTGAGAACCGCTAATCTAACACTTTGCTGTTCTATATAGATAGAAAAACACCTTTCTGTTGGTTAACAGCCAGATAGACGTTGCTCCAGATAAGAACATATGTACTGAGCCAACTTTACCAAAGAGAAATATCAAAACATGGATCACAACTAGCATTAGCCAGCTATATTAACAAACGTCTAAGAATTTGCCAGAACAACAAGAGAGAGGATTGTTACATTTGTACTTCCTTCACATTTATATTATTCCTGTGAAAAATTTTGTAAAGCCCAGATGATGATGTCATTGCTTTGTAAGTTTCTGAGTTATTTTGCAATGTTTTAATTAAACTTGGGCACTGCTGTAGTTGACACAGGATGACAGACTACCCAGAGAAGAAGAATCCATTAATCCAAAACAAAAAAAAAACAGGTTAATGTTAATGATACTCTGCTAGGAGATCTGTCCTCTGTTCTGATGAAACTCCAGTTGAAGTGTTTGGATCTAATGACATTTGTGACACGTTGAAAAAAGTAGGAAACACATGAGACTGATTTCTAAGGAAATCTATGTAAATTCTGTTTGAAGAAAGTTACCTCGCTCATGATTCTGCAGTTTACCAAACAAATTATTTTTGATAATCCTCATTGACATAAATAGGTTTACTCTGATTTAATGCCAGACAGAAAGAACAAATGTTTAATTTTGGTCTTAATGCGCCTAAAATTTTTTATATTCAACCTCACAGCATAGTCATAAAATAAAGTCATAATTTTAATTTTAACCTAATTAATAGTGATAATCATATTTTCTGTAACTCAAAATGAATTCATTTAAATTTTAGAACTTTGAAGTCTTGTATACAAAAGAATTTAAAAAGAATTTCACTCATATTTATTAATAAAACTGAAGAAAGACCGACTTATGGAAGGAAAAGATGACAGTTGTTGTTTTGCAAAGATATCCAATTGCTTTGAGGTATTTTCTTTTACCTTACTTGAATTTTTCTTACTTTGATGTTTTTTTTAAATCATGAAAAGTAAAGAATACATTTTCAAAGAAGTATGTTTCTTTTGAGAAAAATAATTGAGGTATTGTGTGATCTTTCTAAAAGGAGTCAATATTGTATTGTTGTTTTTAAAGTTGTGCACCATTTTTTTTTTTGATCAGTTGCAATAACATCTCAGAGTTTAGAAGCTGAAAGGCTTCTGATTGGGGTTGGTCCAAAATAACAAAGCTCTAAAACAACTCTTGAAACCTAATTAAGATTCAGCTCAAATTTCAAAGTGCAAAAAAGGTTCAGAGAACGTCATTGGCAAGCAGTAGTTTCAAACAGCGTCCTGTGCACTTTATAAACGAATGAGGCTGCTGATCTCACTACTGGAACAAATGAACAAAGGTTGACGAAGAAGCTCTTGGAGCTCTGCTGTTCCGTAAAGTTGCGTATGCGATGGTGGACGTTGCTTTCACCTTTTTGTGCAGGCGGTGTGCGTCCTCGGTACTGTGTGTCAGGCTCAATGTGAGCGTGTTAAAGCAGGTGTCCCCCAGCGCTGCGTGTTCCCGGCTCTCTAGACGGGTCTGAGTCAGCAGAACGGACCAGACCTGACACACAGACTGACCCCACTGCTCCTTCCTGTGGATGGATGGACAATAACATGATCACTGCCCCGTCCTTTAAATGGACGCCTGTTTGACAACACAAAACAGGCGCGATAGGTTGTTCTCCAGAGACCAGAAAGGCAACCTCATCCCTTACTTTTTAGTCTTGTGAGTGAACCTCTCGGTTAGTTTATCGAGGGCTCTTGCATATTCAGTCTCGATGTCACCTCGGCGCCTGAGAAACTCAGACAGGTCTGAGAGCTGCTGCTGCTTCACCTCCACCTGGGAGTCTAAAATCTTTATCTGGTCTGTCAGCTGGGCCCGCAAGTCTGGTAAGTCAGAGAGAGACAGAGAGAAAGACAGAATAAATACATATTAATGACCCACATGCTGACATGTGAAAACACAGTGAACAGAGATAGGATGCTATTTTGAAACGAGGTGTCATTAATCTTTCCATTAAACTAAAAATATAAACAGCTAATACTAGTTAATACTAGTTATAAATATGCTTATTTGCAGTGTGTTAGATTTTAATATACATTCTTTACTAATAAAAGATACATACCAGTTGCTTTTCAATTACATATGTGTGCAAATCTTTATTCTGCTAATGTCGGAAAAACACAATTTTGCAATTAACTAAGAGATTAAATTGAATCACATGTGAATAAGTTTGTCCATGTGACAAGTAATTAAAAATCATGCCAGTGAAGAATGTAAACAGTTACATGAGATATAGTCATAATTCAGCCATGGTGCTAGTGCTCATCAAATATCAGCCAATCAGAGGAGACATTGGCGTTTTATTCAGGCGTTTGTGCGACAAGCACCGCCCGCTTGGGAGAGGCTACATATGCGGGGGAAATTGTAGTTAACGATTTTACATAAGAGCGATGGATTCAGCATGTTGAAATGACACACAACTTTTTATGAACTGTGCGATGCTGTGGGAGCCCTGGTGGAGCCAGCTGCACATTGACCGAAACCACCTCCCAGCCCCCACTACACCCCCAAAACAAACCATCATCCTCCTACCACTTCCTCTCATCTTCTTTGTCATTTCCACCAGTAGTAAAAATCCGGCTGTTCATCACGTGATTTGTGTGACGTAAAAAAAACTGCTTCGATACGGCTGAAAAACTACCTCATCCTAATGCAAAAACCTTTTGTTGAAAACTGTGTTTTTTTTTTATTTTTTATAATTGATGTGTTTCCATTAAACAATTTTATTTTTGTAATTTCAATTTGTGCAATTTTGTATTTAATGGAAACACAGCTACTTTATGCTCTGTTAAATAGTCTGTTAATACGTTTAGGGGCAATTACTTTTTCACATCTGGTCCAAGTTGGTTTCAGTAGCTTTTCTCCCTTAATAAGTGAAATCATCTTTTTAAAACTACATTTTGTACATGGGTTATCTTTGACATTAAAATTTGTTTTCTAGCTAAGAAATCCAAAAAGGGGCAGAGTGCGCTTAAGTTGAACTGCATTTAACACCGTTGCATTAATTTTGACTGATTTGGCCGTAGGTATTGCCAAATTCTTAACATTTAATGTATCTGACAAAAAAGAAATCTTGATTGGGACAACATAATTGTGATCAATCAAAGGGCAAACTTAGTTAGACAGACCTGACAAGCATTTAGCGAAGTATCTATTTTAAAGTTGACCCTTACACAGTTGAATAGTACAAGTTCCCATTTCTTTATTTATATCTATGAAAAATGCATCTCTCAAGTTTCAAGTCAGGTCTTTGCTCAGCTTTTAATTTTTTTTACTTCTCAGAAACAGTCTGCTCCAGTTGATTATTTTTAAAACCCTTCCCATGCTTCTCTGTCTGTCACAAGTCAAGTCTTCATAGATTTGCACATCCTGAGGAGATCTATCACAAACAGTGATCTATCACAAACAGTGATAGATCTGGACTAAAAAGAAGTAAATGTCAAGAGGAAAACACTAAAAGACCATCGAAAACAGAGGAATATGTTGCTGGGCAGTATTCCAAATGGCGTGAGAACACTCTGCTTCCTTAGAAGCAAAGCTGAGTGAAACTACAATAGCATGATGATTTTGTTCAGAACCTTAATATGTAGTGCAGTTAACAGAGTTCCACTGCACTTCATGAAAAAAGAGCAGATTTACTGTTTTATATGCATTCCTCAATGAAAGAACTGTGCTTTACAAGCGTCTGTATGTTGCTTTTGTAGGAAAATGTAGCAGAGCTTTATCAGGATGACAATGAAAACTGAACACAAAGTTCTACCAGTTTTTACGATATCTAAAACATTGCTATCTCCTCTGTTTAAAATATGTCATAATGTGATTGAGTTAGCAGCTATTCAACCACAGAAGATTTTGTGAAACCTGTAGGAAATCCTGTATTTAGTTCCGAACAGCTTCAAAGTCCCTGTTTAAGAATAACATCCCAACACCATGATGCTAACAGCACTGTTTAAATGTTTTGTGCAGTGTTAGAGTTCCAAATTACCTTGCTACTTTGTGTTGGTCTGTCATAGTTTTTGACACACTTCCTCTAATGTGCTAATTGCAAAGCTAATTTTTTGTTCAGCACTATTAGTGCATTTCTTAACTTTGAAATGTTTAGCGAACTTTGCATCCCCTCAGCAAATTTTTCCACTTACATTCTGACGCTCCAATTTACCTGATCTGTTTTGTAAACTTTCAATTGAATAAAATGTGATAACTTTGAGGTTTAGGTTATTAACTCTCCTCTCCTCTCCTCTCCTCTCCTCTCCTCTCCTCTCCTCTCCTCTCCTCTCCTCCCTCTCCTCTCCTCTCCTCTCCTCTCCTCTCCTCTCCTCTCCTCTCCTCTCCTCTCCTCTCCTCTCCTCTCCTCTCCTCTCCTCTCCTCTCCTCTCCTCTCCTCTCCTCTCCTCTCCTCTCCTCTCCTCTCCTCTCCTCTCCTCTCCTCTCCTCTCCTCTCCTCTCCTCTCCTCTCCTCTCCTCACTAACTTCATTTCAAACAGGAAACAGGAACAAATTAAACATTAACACTAAAAATCAAGACAAACACAAATACAGTATCAAAGGGCATTATAGAAAATGTACATTACGAGGTCAAAATTAAATTGGTGCTCAGGGGTTGAAGTCTTTGAAGGGCAGATATAATTTGAATTGGAGAGCACTTTAGCATTAGCTTCCACTAAACACAGTGTTTATGTTGTGCCTTAGCATTAGCAGAACTAATGTTTTGTGATTAGTGCTTCATGGTTAGCATAACTGACCTTTTAGCTAGCAGTGCCCCCCTTTGAATCACATAAACCCCCAAGGCACTGTTAAGCACTGTCTTATTCCTGAATAATGAAAGACTCTTTGTGTAAAAATCTTGAATAAAATGCTGTCTCTGAGAGGTGTGTTTCAGTCTACTTTACAATTTATAGATCATCGCCTGCAGTAATCCAGCATAACATGACATTATATGCACAAGCTTGTAAGCAAACACAGCAGATCCACTACGGTGCACTTTTAATATAAAATGACTATGACAAACATCGCTGTCTGAGATGTCACTGCTTTCAATTTGATCCTTCACCCCTCATTCTGTTTCTCCCTCCTTACTTTCTACTTTTTCTCATTTCACCCCTTAATCATCATCCTCTCCTACTCATTTATCGCCCCTCCTCCTCTTTACTCTTTTCTTCCCCTCTTGCTCTGAGTACACTGCTCCAGGCTGACTCGATGTGAGGAGACAACATTGCTAATACTAGTTATAAATACCCCCCGTTGTAGTACAGTACAGAGAGGCAGCCGGCTGCGACACGCACATTCCAGACTGTAGCAAACATAAACAAGCTGTTGTCTTATCGCCAGGACAAGCTTTTTAACACAGAATAAAGTTGCAAAATTACCAGACAAAAATTGTTTTAAAGGGGCAGTATTATGTAAAATCTACGTTTTTGAGCTTTATATCAAGTTATTTCTTCATCAAAAACACACCTGGAGTGTTGTCTTGATTCTTTCATGCATGTTTGAGCAATTGTTTAATCTACCATGGTAACCATCCAGCTCTGCAAATCGCCTGGGAGGACCTAGCCCCGCCTTCAATGCGCAGCTCCTCCAGGGAGACCAAGCTTCCGAGTTTCTGCCTCACAGAGCAGCCCTCCCCTTCTAACCCCCGTCTTACTCCCTGCTCCTTCAGACTAGCCAGCAGCAATTAGCAAACACCTGGTGGTAATGCAACATCTGCTGAGCTTATTATAGGAGCTTCTTCTCAGTGAAATGCTGGTAAAAATGTTGTTAAAGAGTTAAAAGAGCAACCATTCTGCTCCGCCTTCCTGAAGGCGGAGTTTCATAAAGAGCAGGAGTTTAAAAAAAAATCAGAGCCCCAATTTCAAGGCGTTAAATTAGAAGGTAAAGTTTTTTCTAAGTCATATTTGATATAAATGGCTCTTTTTTAACAACTGAAATAAACATAGTTATTTGATTGTGTTATAAAAAGGCACTACGTTCCTGGAAAATACATAATACTGCCCCTTTCACCTTCTGTGACATGTCAGCTCCATAAAGTGCTATTTATGTTGGATAAAGATGTATTTGTTTGCAGGGATCTACATGGATGCATACAATCACGCATCACTGCGTCTTTAATGCACTCATGCATGGGGAGAGGCGCATGTACGCAGACACTTACCTTTCATTTGCGACTCGTACTCTGCCAGGCTGCCCTTCTCCCTCCTCAGCTTTCCATGTGAAGTCATCATCTTTGATCTGTTGACCCTTGACCTTCCCTCCCAAAGCCCTTGTTCCTCAACCTCAGCTTCTGCTGCAGCCCTGTAGTCTTTGACCTTTCCCCGTTGGCCCCCTTGGTCTCCCTCCCTCTTTTGCCTTCTTGCTTTACAGCTCCAAGCGCTGTGTCGGCATCAGGGTCGATAGACGGTTCTCAGCAGGGTCGATTTATCCATGGAATTCCAGGGTGGGGGGGTCCCTGATCCATAGGTGAATGGGCCTGAGAAGAAGAAGAAACAGAGAGTGCGATTAAAGACAGAGCTGATACGGTGACGAGAGGAGCCGCGAGGGACGCCAGGGGGTTACTCAGATCAGAGCGAAGAAAAAGAGTCAGAGGAAGAGGGCAAATGAGATCAGGGTGACAAGAAAGGAAAGGGACAGTGACACCAGGGAAGAGAGACGGCAAAGACAGTAAGAGAGCAGAGTGATGAAAATGAAGCATGGGGGGATGGAGGAGATGAGAGGTGATGAATAACAGCAGTAATAAAAAGGGCATTTGCCGCCTCGAGGTCGGTGGCTGGGGATGCCCGTCAAAGCAACACTTCAAAAAAATCTGGGAATTAGTATTATTGGGACGTAAGATGAGAGAATTACCAACTAAAGAGCCTGAAACAAACAGGCCTTTGGTCTGATTTGCCTGTGGTTTTAGCACATTACTCCACTAATGATGCAAAAATTGAATCAGAGTGAAATATGATTCTCGGAGTGAGAAAAAAAAGTTTTCTGTGACTAAGGAATGTCTCCTGGAAGACAGATGACCTTTATGTGGAATACATTAACACGTCATAAGTACTGTGGTGGCCTCTTTCTCATTTTCAAACGATGGTTTTAATTTATTAATGATCTACTCTGGGTCATCCTGGGTTAGTAGCAGTCCCACCGCTTTAATGAGCTGGCGTCAGTTTAAACATTTCCAAGCAACTATAAGCTATGAAATGATTGTAAACATAAACGTGTATTTGCAAAATTCAAGCTAAATTTCATAAAATTGTTTATTTTTTATATGTAACAATTAAACTTACCAAATACAGTTTTCTGGTCGATTATCGATTTTTAAAACAACTGACCTTCTGATTCCCATTTTGGCTGATACTAATTTGTTTTGTCAGAAATATAAATATAACAAAGAAAGTTGATGAGTTGGCGACAGTGGGGCGACTTTTGTTAACTGGACATGTGCAGACATGACCTGGTGGGCTGGTCTGTCAGTCAAACCTCCCACAGCAGAGACAGTGGTTGATATTTAGACATTTGCTGAGGTAGACAAGATTGGTGGATAAGATCGACTTCACATAAAAGTACTGGCCGAGATCCGATCTCCCAAAATTAAGAAAATCAGCGCTGATAAACTGTTGTGCCCCTAATACGTAGTACTTGTTCTTTCACTTTTCCTTGTTAAAATAAAATTTTGTAGCACAAAAACTGAGGAAAATCAAATCAATAGCAGACACACTTAAACAAAAAACTCTACACTGAAGAAATAGCAAAGACAATCCTATTTCTCCTGCTACGTTTGGGGTATTACGACAGTACCAACATCTATCATACTTTCTTCTTCTGCAAATTTCTGTTCAGCTTTAACGTCATTCAGCCATTCACTTTGTATTCCTGCAGGGTCAATGGGGGAGGAGTGCTATCTCCAGCAGTGCAGTGGTGTATATGTGGGACAGTTCATCAGTCTTTCACGGGGCGACACAGAGACCAATAGGACAATGGAGTGTAACCATCCACCAAGCAGGCCTCAATACAGTTTAGTTTATTTACATAGCACCAATTCAACTCAAAGGCTGCATTGTGAAACAGTTGGTAGTTGCCTCGCAGCAAAAACGTCCTGGGTTTGAATTCTTACCTGTGGTCTTTCTGCATGTAGTTTGCATGTTCTCCATGTTCCTGTGTGGGTTCTCTGACTTCCTTCCACAGTCGAAAAACATACAAAGTTAAATGGTCTGGCCTGGGCTCCCCTGAATCATCTACATTCTGTCTTGAGCTGTGGTTGTTACTAAATACATCTTGCTTTAATTAGAACCGTGTGCTTTTCAGTGACGATGTTGTTATTATTTCTCTCTCTCTCTTTCTGCATGTGTAGAAGCAGACTTTGTGTTTCCCTCTTTCCTTTTCAACCCACCTCTCTTCCTTTATTTTTTCTCCTTTGTACTTTTTTCCCTCCCTGTTTCCATTGTATTTGAAATAAACCCAAAGCAATTTTAAATAAAGATTTTCATCTACATCAAAGCTCTTTCCATTGCTTTATCTAACTGAGCATTGTAGCGAAAGCTGCAACGCTCCACTTATGAAAGTAAATCTAGTGACCGTGGACATTTTCTTCTAGTTACAATCAGCGGATTGTGGTTTACTTTGGAAACTGGACTTTTGTAGAATATCCGCATTTGGCCTCAACAAAAACAATGACAGTCAGGCTGTGTGAGACCATTGAATCAACCCTAACCAGCTGTCAACCACAATCTTTACATCATTCCTTTTTCAGTCTTACTTTCACATGTCTATTTAACAGAAGCGTACTTGTGTATACACTCACACTTGAAAACTATTTCGTTAGAGAAGACATGCAACATCAATGATTTTGGACCATCTGAGGAAGTCCTCAGTGAAATCCACACATGTACCTCAGACTGCATGAATGAAGTTCCAGCCAGGATAACAGGTTTGTTGTAAAAGATTTGTCATTTTTAAAGACTGACAATGTGTGGTTTGAGTTGGTCTTTCTTTTAGAATTAACACATAAGCGCAGACATAAATACACAAGCTTCAAAGCAAAGACATTTTCACTTCTCACATCCTGTGTCTCAGCGCGTCATAGGTGTCAAAGTATATTGCTTTCACTGATTCTAAAGCAGGATTTGGACAACCAAACCAAACTAAACCAAACCAAACCATCCCACGTAACAAACAGGTTCAGAGTTGTCTGCTGTAAGACCAGGAAGGAGCGTTGAAGAGATCCATCAAGAAAGTGGAAAACAAAGATGGCCTCAAACGTCAGCCTCACATAACTGGAGTCGACCACCTTCTCTTTAAGTGCTCCATGAACTGTACTCTCGTTTCCTCTTTTAGGACAGTGCGGTGGATGTGAGTCAGACATGTTTCAGCGACGGTTTCTGAAGTGGAGAGTAAATGCAGAAGCGGGACAAATACGCGCAAAAGAGATTTCTGTGAATCAGGCGGCGAGGCCCAGAGACTCCCGAAGTCTGCAGAGGGGCTTCGTCAGCGTGCGACCCTAATCTGCAAAGAACAAAGCGGAAGTAAATGGTATGAGAAAGAAATAGGAGGGGGTTGTAGGAGAAAGAGATCAGGAGGAGGGAAAAGAAACAGCTTCAAGCAAAAAAGGCCAGTGAGGATGGAGAAATGGAGGTTATTGGAGAGCAGCTTTTCATGCTTCAAGTCATGGTTAATGAAAGAATGTGATATCCACAGTGAATATGAAATAAAATGATGACGAGAGGAAATGCTGCATCATGCACAGTAATAGATCTTTATTTCCATGGAATTTTCTACCAATTTCTTCAGAAAAAGAAAACAGGAATACCAAGAAGAAGCAACAACAAACAGGACATTGTGTCAGATATTACGTCCTGATACTCTGAGGGGATTTCCTGATGCTGGCGACAGCACACAACCCTCTGCTTTGTTGACTGCTTACTGTAATTTTATGCTGTGGGTATCTTTGAAGAACATTTAGCAAATTTGTTCAGTTTTTCCAGAGCTCTGTTGTCTCTTAGAAGCAGCTTTCTGTGAGAAGCAAATCCTCTCTGAGCCCTGCAAACTTCAGATAAAGCCAAACTTTGGCTGTGACAAAATAAAAAGGATGGAAACAAATTTCTGTCGGTCAGATGATCTTGTTTCCCAAAAGCCAGGACACTTTTGGGAAAATAAAGCGTTTGCCTGCTGAAGAGGACTCGATGCATGCAGGTGCTTGCGTATCGTCTTGGTGACAGATGTTACAGGAGAGCACTGAAATGTGAATGAAGATGTCGAACTTGATGTCATGCTAATCGGTGCTGTCAGTCACACTTCAGCTGGAGACAGGTGTGATGGCTGCTGCTCCGATGGATGGACTGAAGTGGATACTGTAGGTACAGGCAGAGCTTAAACACGGTGAGCTTATTGTACTTAAAGCTGATTCGGGAATCAATAAGATACAGCATAGCAAAATATATTTGCACTGTTTCATATATTGTCCCATTACAACCACAAACTTAAATGTAGGACTGAAACAATCAATCAGATTAACTGTGATGAATTGATTATTGAAACAAACGTCAACTCATTTAGTAACATTTTTAACTGTTAATTCGTTAACTGGAGTATACAGACTCTACAACATGCCATTTGCTGAAAGAACGACTCAGAGAAGTAATTAAGCCTAAACTGAACAAATATATGCATTTTGCATTTAAGATTAAAAAAACCTTTGCTTGTAAATATGTTATACCAAGAGAAATTATGTAAAAAAAAAAATCTAAAGAAAAAGAAAGATAATTACAATAGGCCTTCGCAGCGCTTAGCTGCTCGGGCCTAATTACTTTCTGCTGGTTCTTGGATGGCAATGTCAGTTCATGTATTGATATAATAAGCAGAACTGCAGGATCTACAGCAGTAAAGGGAAGATATAAGGTCAGGCAAAATGTATGAGTGTCTGCAGATGACACTGTGTTATAAAATGTAGCATAAAAAAATTATGCACCAATTTATTTTCAAGTCGATTTATCAGCACCCATTTCCTTAATTTTTGGTAATCGGCTGATATGTATCTCAGCAAAGGTCTAAAAGTCAGTCAATGTCCTTGTCTGCTCTCCCTGAGAGAGGTTTGACTGACAGACTGGCCCACCAGGTCATATCTGCACATTTTCAGTCCACAACAGTAATGTGGAGAAGTGGAGGTTTGCTTTGGAATAAGAAGAAATGTAAATTGCATGTGCTGTAAACAACCATTCTCCACTGTCAAGAAGTAACTTTAACTGCTCCGCATTTTAGCCAACATGGACTCAATTGGTTCATTTACTTCCTCTACTTGCCCAACTGATTGGCCAGGATGAACTCAATAGGTCAACTGAAGGGAGATAAGAATCAAGCAGAATTGCATAGGAAGGCAATGGACAGGCTCTACCAAACACTGTCCCTTTCCTTTCAGAAAATGATCACAGTAAAAATACAATTTAAGTCCCAGCCTTTGGTGTTTTGAGGAAGAGGTTAAAGTTAGAGAGGAAAGGCTGAGATGGTTTGGAGATGACCAGAAGATTCATGGATGTAACGATGGAAGAGTAATAATATGCAGAGAGTTGGTGCAAGTTGACTGGATGAAATTGAGTCCAATGAGCCACTATGGAGACCCTTAAAATGAGAAGAACAAAAAAAGAATCGCCAGACCAGAAGAGGATGTTCAATCAAAACATGTTTTGATTGAACATGTAAAAAATGCTTACACAATGCCAGCAGAGGCATTATGGTCATTTATTGACTAATGCATGGTAAATCTTTAAGAACCTTAAAAGGTTCACCAGACTGCCCTTCAAAAGGCAGGGCACCTTGAAATTTGGGCCCACAGCAGGTTTCATTGACAGCATTTTTAGATTCACTTTGTTTCAGTGTGAAGACAAGAATAAACAACATTTATCACCGGAAACAGGAAGCTCTGTCATCTTGTGGCACCACAGCCTTTCACTCCTGTGCAATCAGCAGAGAATTATTCTGTTCCTTCACGCTTTCAGAAGCTACTTAGGCCTCTCATCTCTGCTAAAACACACACCGCCAGCACAAGTAGTTACAGTAAGCGCTTAATACAGAACATGTAATAAATTTTGAAGATGTTAGCTTGATATGGATTGGAAAACATTGAATATTTGCAAAGAATTGCATCATACTCAAGGCATAAACTGCCTCTTAGATTCGGACTTGCTCCCTGTCTGCAGCAGTTGATGCCAGGCAGTTTGTCGTGACATGCTTGACTTTTAATGCAGAGCAATACAGGCAATGTTTATGAAATGCATACCTGATGGTTTCAGTAAAGAGCAAACATGGGAAAAGAAAACTGAAATGAAACAGATGGGTCAGTGTGCCAGAGTAGGCAGGCCCACTGGACGCATCGATCTTTCGAGTACAGCTCAAAGCTTGGATTCTTCTTCAATATTGGAACACTCCCAAAGTCAGCTGAAACACAGAGCTTGATGATATCTGAATCTACTGTCAGTTTTGATCCTTATTTATACCGTGTAGAAGAATGAGTCAGTATCTCTCAGAGCTGTGATGCACACACTGTACTATTAGGATATAAATACTACAAATATGCAGTTTCTATTTTTTATTTTTTTGCTGCTTTAGAGTTAGATTTCTGGTAGCTAGTTCATCGGTCCATTGTCAATCAAATTTTTTAATGTTTTTACTAAAGGAATACTGAACCATACATGTGTTTCATTAGGAACATTCGGTGCCTTGTAAAAGTATTTATGCCTCTTACATTTTTTTTTACATTTTGTAATGTTACAAATACAGTTTGGACTTTAATGTGTAAATTCTGATGAATTAATTATTTAGATTTTAAGGCATTGAAAATTTTAATTCAGTTAATCAAACTTTTTAAAATGTACATTCAATGGTCCAGAGCGGCAACCTTTGTATTTAGGTTTCTGGTACGCCCCTGAATCAGACGCACAAGCAACATCCGCTAACAACATCGATGGACGACAAAGCCGCTTCTCTCAGTTCATTGGGGGTTAATTTTTGCTTTGATCTGTTTGGACACTGGAAAGGGCAATTTTTGTGCTCAACTTGTCTAATAGGAATTAGCCTATCAGTGAAGCTATTCAAGCCTAAAATAGTAGCTCAATACTAAACATGTAGCAGCTAGCACCCAATGCTAAAGTTAGCATACATAGGCCGCACTTTGCACCAATCAACAACAATAAAACAATAAATATCTTTATTGTTGAGCTTATTCAATAATTTAGCCGCAAAAGTGTTTTTGAATTGAAAATATTGCTTATTTTGTCAAGATATGGTTTTTAATTAAAATAAAAATAAATACAGGGCCTGCAATTAACTCAATTTAAAAAAATGATCAAGACCCACCACAAGTTACAACCAAAAGAAGTATCCTTCAAAAAATGAAGGACATTACAGACAACACTCAGCACTTTAAGAAACTGACATACAACAGAAGAGTGTCTTCAGTCAGAGACTATTTCAGATTTACTGTAATACAGACTGCTACAGGAGATCCTTCCCAACCACAGCCATCAGCATCCACAACAACCGTATGAGGAAAACTGCATAATAAGAGTAACAACATTTACTTTCTCCTGGGGATCAATTAAGTACTTTTTAATTGAGCTGAAGTGAATTGAGAAACCTGTTTGGGGTTTTCTGTGACAGAAAAAAATCCAGTTGTTCTGTGAAGGCAACAGAGGTTTGTCAGACAGCAATAGTGAATGAAGAGCACTGAAAAGACGAATATCTTTTCTAAAAAAAAGAAAAAACAGCTGTTGAAACAAAGCCATAACAATATAATATTTACAGTTCGCAATGCACCACTTAGGGAACCAGCAAGCATGTGGGGATGAAAGAGCTCGAGCAGTCCCTCTAGGATTGTGCAATGTTTTTTTTTTTTTTGTTGTGATTTTTGCAACTTAAAATAACTGATGTTCTGCACATTTTAGAAAAGCTGCGGGTAAAGTTGTGATTTGTATTTATTTTATTTATTTTTGCTTTATTTTTACCATAACATGTTCTTGGGAAAAAAAAAGTTTAAGTTGCTGCAAGACTTTTTTGGGAAGTCTTGTATTTCTGGTCTAGATTAAAAACATTGTGAACACCATCCCTGAAGTAAAACATGGTAGTGGCAGTATCATGCTGTTTGAATGCCTTCTTTGGGGTTTGACGATGAATGGAGCTAAATACAAGGAAAATCTGTTGGAGGTTGCCATGGGTAATTAATTTGATTTTTTATTTACTATGCATCATTTTCCTTCTAGCCAGTTATGCACTACTGGTCCGTCACATAAAATTCCAGAAAAACACATGTAGATTTGTTGTTGTAATGTAGTAAAAACAATGTGAAAGGAGGATTTTTTTTTTCACTAAATGACCAAAGCTGGGTTGCAACTCCTGATCCAAATTTGGGGACTAACAGGGGCGCAGTAAAGGGGTGAAAAGCGATGACGATTCTAGAGGCCCTGACCAGCAGGGGGCCCTCCGCAATTTAATTATTTATATTTTGTTCATAGACAATAAAATAAATAAAAAAATTGGGGTCCTGTCAAATACAAAATTAATCATATTGTATTTTCAAAGATTGTTTTTAGCAGTAAAAATTTAATGTTTCCCCTCCCAGACCAAAAAACACACATCCGTTTTTGCCCTGAACCCCCCTGGATCTGCATGAAATGGTTCGTTCCTACTTGGAGCGTTTAACAGTGACGTATGCAGCTACAGTCAGTAGAAGCTGCAGCTGAATACAGCGGCGATTGTGGCAGTAACTATGCTGTTAAGAAAAGTTATAAAATCAGGTTTTCAAAAACAAAATAGAGAAAGGGAGAGAGAGAAAAAGGCAAAAGTGTTCATTTATAACCCAGTTTTTCTCCAAGAGAGGCGAATAGACTGTGAGATTACCAACCATTTAGCATAATTATCTTAGCTACGGACTACTGTTTGCCTCCTTTTCACTAGCATTTAATGAATTAAGGAAGAAATTACCAACATATTCATATATTTAACTTGTTCCCTGTGCCTTTTACCACTTAACAGATTAGTGAGTGAGCAGAAGCTCTAACACACATCCCTCCTAACCTGTTCTCTCCTGAGTGAGATTAAAGCTGCAGTATGTCACTTTTTTATCAATATTTTTTTCACATATTTTTTAAAACTGTCATTATGTTGTGACAGTATCGTATGGTATGAGAGGTAATCTGTGAAAAATCTATTTCCTCTGCCTTCTCCCAGTACTAGAAACAACCAGTCAGTGGTAGGAGAGCTGTAGTGCTGTCAATCACAATCTCATGTGGTGCTGCTCATCCTTCCTCCTTCTCAATTTTGTGCTGTGCTGCAGCTATCATAGCAAAGAGCTGTGCAGATTCAAACAGTGAATGCTCAGTTTAGTTAGCATCGCTACCAATGACAGCAGATAGACAGTTTCTTGTAATGATAAGTTGTTTCTTCACCATTAGCACATTTAGCAGTGAGTGATGAAGCTAATTGACAACGCTAAGAGCGTCCTACTGGTTCTGATTGGTTGTTTTAGTCAGAACGGTGCATTACTTTAACCAGTAATAGTAATTCAGGAAGGAGATGGAGGAGATTGTTTTCACAGATTATCTGTCTCATAAACTGCTACGACATCATGACAGCTTTAACAAATATGGAGAAAACATATTTTTATTAAAGTTATGTACGGCAGCTTGAATAAAATGCAACTACATAGCATTTTTGAGAAGTCTGGTTTGCTTTGTGTGTAGTTGCATGTTGCTTTTGACTGTTGCTCATGGGGAGAGACATTTCAGTATCTAAAACTAATAGAAAAAATTTAAGCAACCTACTTGCATACTGGATGCGGACTGTTGATGTTAAATTCATGAGCAGTAAATATTGTACTAATTATCAGTATTTGGACCACAGAAAGCAAGGCGGTTGCAAGCCTTTAAAATTGTGATGCTTTTTGTGGGTCAAATAGAATAGAACAGCAGCTGCGCAGTGGGGCCCAATCAAATTTTTTTCAGGGGGCCCAAGATTTCTGGCAGCACCCCTGGAAACAAATAAAAAAGCAACATCTTGAGTTTCCCGTTATGTCACAGATGCCACCACAACAGCTCGCAGGCTAACCACCACATGAAGGAAGTGGGGCAGCTCCCAATAAGTAACACATGATGCACTTCATGCGAGTGCAGCAAAAAGGAGGCACATGCAGCGCAACAAATGTGGCTCATGAAAAAAAAAAAGGAGGAGGAGGGAGGAGGACTTAAGGTGTTAACCTGCAACCTTTTTGCCTTGTTGCTCTTTCAGGTCAGGGATTTAGATCTTAATAAGGTTGCTCATTATTATCCACAGAGCATATGTATGAAATCAAGGAGCACCATGATCTGACAACTGGGACTTCAGTTGTAAATTAGCTAAAAAAAAACCCAAAAAGCTAGTAATTAGTTTAATCTTTGAATATTGCAGTTTTTCTCCTCATCGTCACTGTTGCACGAGGGAAAGGCAGCAATTCGCAGCATGCATTGCTTATCTGCATCTTTTGATTGCATGCACAGTGTAGATGATGAGGGCAGGGATTTATTGGGGAATTAAGGGCTCCGCAGAAAAACAACAACAAAAACAACAAAACAGCAGCAGCAGCGTGTTGAGTTCTATATGCAGTTTTTGTTTGCTGTGAATGTGACCATATGGTTAAGGCAGTGTTCACACAAAGGCCACAGGAAACACCTCAGGATAATTACACAAGCATGTAAACACACAGCCTGAAAATGGTGCACACGCATTACATAAGTGATTAAAAAAAAAGTGGAAAATAGGGTGCATTTAGAAGGACTTTATTACAAATAAACATCTCTCACTCATACTCTGTGGATCACACACGCACACACACAGGTTGTTATCATAACCAAGCAGCATGACAGCTGTACATACCTTACTTTGTGGTCCTCCTCTGCCTCTTTCTAGCTGTTCCTCTGCTCTTCTCTTCTCATCCCTTGTTTTTTTGTATCACACACTTACGGTTGCACACACACACACACACACATTCACACACACACACGCAGGCAGGAAGGCAGGCGTGCTCACACAGAGCGGAGTGTGTTTGAATCTGACAGATTTCTCCCAGCTCAGTACTCTTCTCTCTCATTTCTCACACACACACACGCACTCACACACAAACAGCCCTCCCCCTCCATCTTTCAAAATATGCCAGATAGCCTCTCCGCTCACGCCAGAGCAGCGTCTCTCCTCCCACTGCCGTACGCATCAGTGAGAAAGCCCCAACCCGAGCCCAAGCCACGCCCCCTCCCCTCTCCAGTCCCCCTCTCTCCTCTCCTCTCCTCTGGGCGGCTATAAATACCGCTGCTGCTATGAATACACCGTCTTTCTCCCTCAGCATCTCCCACTCTCCCTCCATCCATCCATCTATCCATCCTTCTCTTCATCCTTCCTTCCTTCCATCCCGCGCCTGCGCTACCGTTCCTCCATCTCTGCTTCAAAACCTGCTTGCTGACGATGACCTTGTGTTACCACAACAGCAAGATGCAAGTGATGGCGGCGGAGAAAGAAAGAACGACGTTTCTCTGCAGACTTGGTTGTTTCTTTTTTTTCAAGCCGCCCGTCTCCCCGGGTTTCCTGTCTGTTACAGCGGACGTGTTCCTTTTTTTTTTTTTTTATCTCCCGACAGCTGCCCTTACAAATTTCACCATTTCTTCCTCAAAATATAATCCAATCTGTGCACATTATTAATAGTTGCCTATGTTACTGCTGCTTTACAGCAACTTAAGAAAGAGGAAGCAAAATTTTAAAAAACAAGTGCCAATGTTCAGTGGATAGAATGTGAACTCAGTGCAATCAGCAGCATCCTGTCTTCTGCTTCTAACCAGGGAATGAGGTTAACCAACATCTGGTTACGTGCACCGAGGGTGCACTTCGACGAAATCAAATCTTTGCCTGTAAGGCCGTATGGCATGGCACGGACAAAATTAATCCTAGCGTTCATGCAGCGCTGTGGTGTAATAACTTCATATGTGAAACACGAAAGCAAGACAAAAGGCTTCTCTACCTGGCCTTTTGTCAGCAGACAAACATTTCTGCTGATGTGCCCCTCTGATGCTGGCAGACAGAGACAAGCCACAAGGCTCTCTGCACACAACCATATAGGGTAACAAGCCTCACATCTTCTGTGTTAGTCTTTCCGTTTGTCATATTTGTTTTTTTTTTGTTAATGTTACTGAATTGAAGACATTGGTATTTCACCCCTATCATACTGCATTGCCAGGCACAAATGTTCCCCAACCTTTTTTCATGTTTTATCACATTTAAATCACAAGCTTCAGTTTATTTTACTAGAATTGTATGAGGTATGGCAACAAAGTGGCGTGCAGTAGCTTTAGGCCTCTAGCAGCTTTTCACAAATAGCGACTGAACAAAAACTGTCCACTGATGATATCCACCATTGGTTTTAGCTGTGAAGTTGTCAATATATGGCTCTAAATCTTAAACGTATGTGTGATATGTAAAAGAAAAAGAGACGCAATGCTTTGCTGCAACTTAACTCTACGAGAACTAGATAACAAGGTCAGTAAAAGGTTTTCACTTAGTTTAGGAAAAATGCACACATTGTTAAAGTATTTTGTAGATACATATAAACTTTGTCCAAATTCTGTCCTAGGTTTGAACAAAATTATTCAAAGAAAAAACAACCAAGTAACCTAAAGGTCAGAAGTTTGATTAGACCTCAAAACTGAATAATAAATATTGGTATCAATATTGGTATTGGCGACATGAGCCCTGAATTTACTTGGTATCGGTCCGTTGGAGCAGCCAACTCTTCAAGACATTTTGTTTCACTAGATTTTTATTGATAGCAATGTGTAAAACCATATATTCCTTTCTGTCCATTTCAAAGTCATATATGTTACTTTCTGTTAGCCTTTTCACATGAAATTCCAACAGGATCACTGAATACTGCGGTGGCAACATGACTAAATCTGGAAAGGTTCAAGGAGCAGCAGTACCGCTATAAGGCACTTCATAAAAAAAACAAACAATCCTGTTCAATGTTAAATCAGAAACAGATTGAAAACCAGATACCGAATTTGTCTCCATAAATGGTAAAGGAAATGACGAAGTGCTGCTTAAAAGCTAACGCACTGAAAACCAATGATGAGTCATCGGTGTGTGTGTGGAAGCAACTGCAAGTTTCAGGGTCAAACTGCTCAGATGAGAGTTTATGCCAGGATGTGCACGTGCCGACGTGCTTTAGGGCTGCTCCCCTGTAAGTTTAAGGGCCGCCTGCAGGTTCTGAGCGGACTCCGCGTGCGTCCTCTGGGAGCCCCTGAGAGCTTCCTGGAGGTCCCCAGGGGACACCAGGTGCAGTCGGAGCAGAGAGTTCATCAGCTGGGAGCGAGCAACGCCGATGAAAGAGTGCGACAAAAAGCATGAGAGTCCTCCGCCGGATTTTGTGGTGTAAAGAGGGACTCGGACCATTCCCAGCACCTGGATGGAGAGAGAAGAAAAGGAAGAGGTGATGTGGGAGCTGAGCGCATCACCTGATCCTTAAAGTTGCTCGCCTTTCATCGCTCATTACCTCCAGACCGTGATCGGCTGCGGTGGATGCAGCTGCTTTCTCTATCTCCCGAATCTGCTCCTCTTCTATCTTCTTCACGTAGAAGTGAAGGATGAGGTGGGAGGAAGAGGAATAGGTGCCTGAACGAGGAGGGCTAAAACAAGACTCCACGTGATCTTCCTTAGAAACTGGCACAGCCACGCCCAACTCCTCCAGTAATTCCCTGGTAAGCCCCTCCTCCAGGGTCTCCTCGGAGGGGTTAACAAAACTAATGTGTCGAAAAAGCAAGGGTCAACATTACTCAATCAAAATGATAATGCAATCCAGTACTTCCAAAAGACTCCTTAGTACACAAGACAACTGAATGATTCTTAAACAACAAAGCTAGAAAGGACTACAGCCTAGTCCTTCATCGGTAAGAAAGTGTTTATAATAATACAAGGAATAGAAAGAAACAATGACAATATCGTAACTAAAAAAGTAAATAGAGTGCAGATTATTAAGGGAAGGTAATCAGACATAAAATCAATCTGAAACCAGGTTATTGCAGCTTTACACTAATTCCTCAATGAGAAGTGTCTTTGTTGATGCAAAGCAATAGTGCTGGTAACTTCAGCCCCCCTAATTTTCACTATTAAATATTGTCTTGCATTAGCAGTATACTAATAACACTTTAAATTTTTACATAAAACGTGCATGTAAACAAAGAACAATTCTGGTTCAAGCAGAGGGCTGTGTCCTAATAACTGCTGGATATATTAAGGACGCAGTTCTCCGTCTCCAAATCCGGTTTTGTTCACACCGAGTTTACACGCAGCGGCTTTATTTCCCTCCAGTACTGCCAGATCGATACTCCTCAACTTAGAAGCTGCATCATATGAGTTTGAAAACATTTCTTCATCGTGCCTGCTGCTAGCATGTGCTTGTTCCAAATGAAAATTAGCGCGTTCTTTGATTTCCAATTTTGACTTCCAATAATTCACTTCCTGCTAAAGAGCCCCCTGGTGTAGTGATGGGCTATCTGAAGCCAGGGTTCAAGGCGTGTACCGAGTAAAAAGGGGGCGTGTCCCATGAAGCCCAGCTTCTTGCTGAAAACCACGTGACTGGCAACAAACGATGCCTCACATTGCCTGGGTCACATGACTGCTTCATTTTGCGTGTCGATTTTCAAAATAAAAGCGCGATGAGCCGTGCTGCTTCATGGGTTGTTGTCCATTTGGTCTCGCATCAGAGGAGAACATTTGTCTTCAGTGGCCAAAATAAAATTAACATTGACCAACATATTTGATGTGTATTGATGATGGTACTCATCAAAATGTAATGTTTGTTACTGGTTTTCTCGATTGTAGATTATGTTTTTTTATAACTATATTTTTGTGATTTTATGATGTAAATCTCTTTGAACTGCATTGTTGCTGAAACGTGCTGCACAAATAAACTTGATTGATTGTCTGAAATGGAGCCAGCAAGAGGAAAATCTCTGACTTCTGGGAATTCTTTGAGATTATCGCTCACAATAAAATTCTTCTTAGATAACAATAATTAACACCTCCACCTCCCAATTTCTCACCTTCTGGAAAGTACCACTATTATTTGTAGTCTGATTAGCAAAGATATATCACATCAGAAACAGATTTAATGCTGTTGCAAAACTAAAATTCAACATTTAGCCAAATATAAGGGATCAGAGCCAATTAGACATCCAAGAAAAAGCGAAAGCTCCAACAGGCACTGCACTTCCAAGACACTAAAACATCAAATGTCTTTATTGTCAAATCCGTCTATGACATAAAAGAAACCCCAACACATCCACTGACCTTCAACATATACCAGTATTAGATTGGCGACAAATCATTTTAATAATTAAAACATATGACAATTAAATATGGTTTCATTGATTCTCCTGTTACTAAACATGAGTTTGATGAAAACTTCGTGACAATATTGCATTTAGTAATTTTTGGAAGTATGATCCAACTGAGTGACAAGGCTGTTACAGTTTCACCAGCAGATGTCACTAGTGAGTGATGAATGAAGCATCGGGTAACGAACCTTTCAGCAAAGCAAAAGGCTGGAAAGCTTCATTGCTTTATGAGGCTTCATTTGCCCATCACTACCCTGGTGGTTGAATAAAAATCCACAGAAAAGCTGCATGTTCAAAGTGTAGGAAAAAGAGTAGCAGCTTATAGTCCGGAAAATATGGTAGGTGAAATTGGATAATTTCCACGGCACACCTGACGATCACTCACGGTACACTAGTGTGCCGCGGCACTGTGGTTGAAAAGCACTGTTCTAAAGACAATGTGTGAAAGTTATTGCTTTGCTGTGAAAGATTGATATCTTTAGTATGTGGTGGCGGCTCATAAAGATGGGTTAGAATAAGCTAACTTGTTCACATTATATGTAGAAATCTAAAACTTACATTTATTTTCCAATCTTCCTTACTACTTATAGAACTTTGACTGGGCCACTCAATTGTATGAGTATTAGGGGTGGGAATAGTAAATGGCTTTGTGCTTGTATAGCACTTTATCAAGTACAGAGGACCCCAAAGTGCTTCATACAACATTCATTCACTCATTCATGCACACATTCACACACTGATGGTGACAAGCTACTGGATAGCAGCCACAGCTGCCCTGGGGCAGACTGGCAGCTGCCACGCAGCACCGCCCCCCCCCCCAGCAGGCAAGGTGGATTAAATGTCTTGCCCACGGACTTTGTCCAGACAGAAGTCCTACCACTGTACACAAACTGTTAACACTTTTAGCTTCAGGTCGGTGCTACAGAGTAGAATCTGCAAAAACCAGCCACCAGAGAGACAATCAACCACTTACAGCCTGAGTAGTCAGCTACTCTACTGTAAAGCAAAATAAACATGTCTGCACTATCACAGTCTGCCTTTAATTTTTCCTTTCTTTATTTTAAAAAATGGCTACATAAACACATACACATGCTGTTCCTTTTCCCCTTTATTTTATCTCTTCTAAAGTTGACATATTTATACTTAATGTCTATTTGCTGTGAGTGCTTGAAACCAAAGTCAAATTCCTCATTTGTGAAACTAATCATGGTCATGAAGCTGATTCTGATTCTTCTAGTCATTTTCCAGTCTACAAATTCTCCCAGGTGAGCCATGGATATCTGCATCTCCTCTAAAGTCGTTCCGGTTTAACACGACAGATTGAGAGGCTGATTTATACTCAGGTTAAATTAAGCAATTTATAAACAACCATAGGTGAAACTCACCCACCAGGGAAGCCCAGCAGTCCATCAAAGCGCATCTGCATCTGTTGAAGGTGACAGAGGCCTGTCAAATACTCATGATGTCCACTCAAAGAGACACAGGGAAATGTGAGGAGGTTTATCTTAAAATAAGGTGATGCCAATGTTTATATGTGATATAAAGGAGCTCATTTTGGTTCATGCACAAGACTGTTAAAGGAAGTCACCACCTAAACTGTGCTCACCAGAACAATGTACCGGATGGGAATCCTGCCAAACAGATGAGATGCCGTCTCAGAGTAGAGCAACACATGACATGCATGCCTGCAGTGGGTGCATTCCAGTGCTTCGTCCCTCGACATCTGGCCACTTGCCATCTACAAGCACAACCACAAACACAAAGAGAATATTGTCACATGCTGTCACGCATCAGTGACTCCTGATCAACGTGTTTTGAGTAAATTGCAAAACAAGGGAACTTGCTCCTTTTTTAATCTGTTCTCCCTTTTTTCTGTGCTGGGTCAAAAGTCCTGACTGCAAGCAGCTGACCAGCCTGGAGAAACCTCTGTATTTAGGAGAAGTCATGGAAAGGAGGAAGTAGGAAGGTAGAGCTTTTTTCTTACTTGATAGTAAGCACTTTGGCTCCCTCTGTCTGTGTGGAGCAGGTTTATAATTCTCTAAATTTTTATTTTTTTATTACAGTTAAATAGTTTTGTTTTTGTGTATTACAATACACAAAAAATATTCACATATACCATTGTTGATGGAAATATAATTTCACAAGTACTACTTTTAGCACAGTTTAATGTTTAAATCTGAACTAACCCCATAATAGAAAGGCTGCAGATCATCCATGAAGTTGCATAATTCAGATAAGCAACTATCTAGAAAAGTAAATAATATATTTAATGGGCATTATTTCTACTTCAGAACATATTCACTTTGTTATTTCATTAAAGTTGACAGTAGATAATGTTCTTTCATGCTGTAAATAATTTATTCTTCCACCAGGATGATAAATAACTGAGTTTTACGATTCTGCACAATACTATAATGTATTCTGCACATCCACTTTAGTTGTACCAACGAAATATTGAAACCAAATATTTTTGATGATTGAACTGAAAATATTAATATTAATTTATTTGTCTGTTTGCTGAACTTCAGAATAATGACTTTTTTAAATTTTACTTTCTTTAAAGTGTTTTAAACTCTATGACGTAAATCGAATGTGTTAGGTTTATCTCCATATGTTTGACACAATAGTTAGCTGAAGTTCTGATTCCAGTTCTAGCAGTTCATGACAGAACTGCTAGAACTCACTCGGGTTTGGCCTACATATTGGTACTAAAGTCTGAATTTAAAGAAAGTGGTGAAAAAAGCTTTCTAGAAAGTGTATTTGCATCATTGTGACATTTAACAATTAGAAATAATTTTGATAATCCCAACCCAAAACAGTAGATTCTCAGTCAGTCAGAGAGGGGAAAACGCCGGAAATGAGTCTTTTTATCCCGTCAGTGTATATTTGTTTGTGGTTTTATTTGAGTAACTATTGGAATGGTGGAAATGCAATTAATAACGCACCAAAAATGAGTCACTTACGTCACAGGTTACCGACTTTTCTTCTTGTACGATGTAGAACAAGCAAAACTGCTGTATCACCTTTGGTCAGCAATATTTAGCCGAACATTACACTTTACACTACTTTTGTTAGTGTAAAGACTCGATTGGTTGTTCAGTTTTATGTTGACCCATCGCCATTGGCTAGTGGAACATAGATGTGAGGTGCTGCATTCGGAAGAGACTGTAATTTTGGCTTATTGTTATAACGAAACATTGAAACATTCTTTATTACCTGAACATTACATTAGCGTAAGGATATATGTAGCACGTTTCAACTACTGTGCTGTCACATATTTATCCCTGACCTTTGGTTGCTTATAGTAAATGAATTGTCCGAAAATGCCAAGCGAGAAAATCCAAATTACTTCAGTTTAGAATATAAATTCTGAGGTACTTTAAACGCACCGTTGAGCTTCACCCATGAATCAGGAACTCTACAGTTTGTTCAGTTATTTCAAAGGGGCTATATGTGTCGAATCTACTGGCTGAACTAAGTAAGAACTTTGTTTGGCTTTTACACGGAAATTAAGATGTTTGAGGGCACCTGAAAGGTCACGTGTTCAGTTTCAATATTACAAACGCTGACCTGTTGTCTACAGTAGCACATTCAGAACGTCATTAGGACACAGACGCACCGCATATTTCAAAGACGTCGTTTTTTATGCGGATTTAAAAGACTGTAAGAGGTATATCAGTATCCATATACTGTTCCTGTGAATATTTTGAGCCGAACACATCGATGCTCTAGCTGTAGCTAGCGAAGGTAGGAAGCTAACAAGCTAGAATCACCTGCCAGTGGCTTCATCCTAGAGCTCGCTAACAAAACTTAAGAGAAAATGTAAATGTGCTTATATGTTATGTAGATTTTTCTGTTATTTGTAACTTAGTTGTCTTCTAATTTTATTTTAAACCTCAGCAACGCCGTTAGTAGTGAAGCGTTGGTCGTTTTGTTATTCTAAGTTCTTGGTTTTTAATGTGTAATTTGGTAATATTTTGGAATATTTCCAATTCTACTATTATGTCGGACAGTTGGATACTCGTGCTGTAAATATTTCTTATTAATTTCTTAACTGGAAAAATGTGATGTATGCTCTGTTATATCAGAGCATAAAGCTTGTGTACAAGAGAAAAGCTTAAGGATGAGTTTGGATCTTAACTTTTAAAAGAAGCACTTTCTCACTTTTTTAACCCTC
The DNA here is from genome assembly GCF_904066995.2 of Poecilia reticulata. NCBI lineage: Eukaryota > Metazoa > Chordata > Actinopteri > Cyprinodontiformes > Poeciliidae > Poecilia > Poecilia reticulata. Next base: position 4,255,564 of record NC_088836.1, read on the forward strand.
TGATGCATGAATTGTGAATCCCTGAGTCAAGATTTTTTTAAAATGTGATTTTACTCTTCTTGGAGCATAAAAAACCAAATATGAACTATTTTCAAAAATTTTATTTTTTCCGGAAGTTACAGAAATGTCCACTACAGTGGACTATATGCGCTTCAGCACTCAACATAGAACAGTATGAATTTAATTGAAGAATAATTTAATCTGAGTTTGATCATATATCCATGAGCACTTATTCCATTGTGGGCTTTGAAAAGCACTTGAACATACTTTCATACACTCTTCTATAGCCCTTCTGTTTAGTCCAAACCTAGAGAACAATATTCATCAAACACCTGCATCTCCAGAACTTCTCTTCTAACTTCTCTCCTAACTCATTTTCCTAACTCCTAAGCTACATGAAAATTGGCAAAGCATCCAGGGCACAGTGTCACATGGCACTGCATGTAGATGTATTTGGTCTTCCTTGTGCATGCAGCATCGTGGCATCTGTTTGCATTTTTGACTTTGGTGAGCTCAGGCCAGTGATTTCCTGCGCTGAACCTGACTTCACTGGGTACTTCGGTCACTGCTCTGCATTTTGCTGGAGGTGGGGCCTCCACTGGGTCTTCCTCTTCTGTTTTGCTGAACAGAATTTATCAGCGCACGGGCCACAGAAGCTTTGAAGATGAGGAGATTAATCTTTTCCAATCCAGACATCAGGTAGAGTCGCCAGGCATTTACAACAGTCGCATCCAAAAAATTAAAGAACACTCTGATGTACCGCCGCTTGTTTCTACGTCTGTGGGGATACATTGCCACACACTGGTCAACAAGATCCAACCCACCCATGTGTTACTTATAAAAGGCCATCGAGTAGGGTCTTTGCACACTGATCTTGGTTTGTTCTTTCTTCAGCCATCTTTGGGCCGTGTCTTCAGGGGACTGACCTGCACAGGTCGATGCCATGTGGATGACTGAGCTGTCAAGCCAACGTGTGACAGTGATGTTACTGTTTGTGCTGACAACAGAGCAGGCTCCTCTGCCTTCTTTTCTCAGTTGTTTTTCACTCTTAAGTTTCTGACTCACTCCTTTCACTCTGTTTGCTCTGCATGTACCTGTGCCATAGATGCCTAGGTCTTTCAAGACCTCAAGGAGTGGAATGCTGCAGAAGAAGTTGTCAAAAAACACCTTGTGGTTTTTGTGCTATATGTCATCACAAAGGCGCATCACTACATCTCCAGCCATTCCCAGACCACTGCTCTGACCCCTAATTGCTGAGCCCGGACACACTTCAAATTTGTACATATAACCTGAGGACCCTGCCCTGACCCACATTCTCATTCCCTAGAGTTTGGGCTTTTTTGGTATGTATTGCTTGATTGATAGTTGGCCTTTGAAGGGAATGATTTACTCATCGATTGATTGGAGTTCTTCAGGGTTTGCTGCCGCCAGGAATGTTTTCTGAAGTGTACTTGGCACTGGTGCTATTTTTGAAGAACCTGTCTTGGTTTGCTGGCTGGCAGGTATAGTTATCCACTAAGTGCAGATAACTCAGAATTTGCTCATATCTGTTTACATACATAGCATCTGCAATTATTCCAAGACGAAGGCCATCCTCACTGGACCAATACATCCGTGTCCTAGGATACCGAATGTACCCCATGAGCATGTTGATCCCTAGAAAAATGTGCATTTCTTCGCTTGTCACGGCTAGATTTTCTTTCCCTTTCTGCAGTGCATACATGTTGGTGTTATGCACCATCTCATCAATGAGATCTAAGGGAAACAAATACCTAAAGAAATCAATTGGTTCTCTTCCATCAGCATTTATCCTTCTTTCTCCTAGAAAAGGTGGCAGGTCTCCATCAAAGTTATTGTCTTGGACTTTCCAGACATATTTGCGGGGTTGAGAGCAGGCATGGCCCTTGTGAACATTTCTCTCAGTAGGTACCATGTGGACATTTTCCTCAACTCCCTCATCTTGCTGACCTCCCTCTGCAACCTGTCCTCCATCATCCTGGCCCTCATCATCTTGACTTTCAGCATCCTGACTGTCTGCAACTCCTTCATCATCCAGATCTCCTATATTTCCAGTTTCCTCTAGAGGGAATTTTCTTGACTATTCTATAGTGTTCCTTATTCTTTGCTGCACTTGTGGTCTAAAAGTATGAGAAAATGATAATTTTACTAACACAAACTACAACTGATCTGCATAAAAAAGTATATTTTTAAAACTAACTTATAGATATACTCAAAATGAATTAAATTACAAGCAAAACTGTTATAATGAAAAATAAATAAACTATATTACTTATGTTAAAAATATAGTCAGTGATGCATGATGTCCACTGTGTTGGACACATGGTTAATCACAATTTCCTACTTATGTGAAATAAAATTTTCCAAACTAAGTTAATATTGTTACTTAGATACTCCTGCAGGTCAGCATATTTTTTTTTACCTCTAGGATTCTCCTAGAATAGAAGGATTGAGAGGATATTCCAGGAGTGGTCATTGAGTGTGTCTGTCTGCCAGCCATCTTGGACTCCGATGACATTAACTTGTAGTTACAACAACTTGCCACTGAATTAAACTCAATGGAGGGGAGCAGTAGAGAGCATTCTAAGGACTGATATGCAATTCCACCATAGAAACCACCGCATTTAGGAAACAATGACTTTTAAACAGCTGTCCACTGTAGTGACCACTATGCACCAGAGGGTGCATAGTGGTCACTACAGCGCACGGGCACCAGAGGATGCATAGCGGTCACTACAGTCACTAATTATATTAGTGACTACGATTATATATATGATTATATATAATCATATATAATTATGACTATTATATGTGAGGATTCACAGTCGGTTCATCAACAAAACTTGATTTTTCTTGTCAATTAAGTAATGATACATTTTTTCATGGATTGGCAATAGAAACACCTAGCAAATGTAATAAAACTTTCATCTGTTTTATTTTTGAATGTAGTATTTTTCCTAGAATGGCCTCGGGCATCCCGGATGAGGTGATGATGGACGCTGCACTGATAAAAGAATTAGCCGAAGTTGCAAAGGACGCAGCACTTCTTCAGGGAGTATTGATGAGGACCAAGGAGAGTCCAAACTCATCTGAGGTGCTTTTTTAAAAATGTCACTTTAGTTGTCATTCAGACTGTTATTATCAACCCAGCTTGCTGTGGTCAAATCAGTAGATGCATTAAAGCACTGACAGAATGTCTAGCCTTTTAAGTCTGATCTACTGCAGGTGAAACAGACCGAGAAATCGTCTCAGGAATATGCTCTTCAGCACAATTAGTTTTCTGTGTTAATTCCTCTCAGACCCAGTAATTGTTTTTTCCATATATTTCTTACATTTCCCAACTTTTTTAAATTTTTTTTTGCAGTTGGTGACATATGCTCCATTCACTCTCTTCCCTTCGCCTGTGCCTAAGTCCGTGTTCCTTCAGGCTCTGGCGGTTCAGACCCACTTCAACACGTTGGTGGATAAGATCAGCCAGGATATGGACTTCCTGCAGGAGGCTTTAGCCAGGTAGGATGCAGCAGCACTGCCTGCAATTCATGGAATGGATATGTTTTTGTGTGCAAAGCGATGCTAGGAAACAAGGTTATTATAGTTAACTGAAACAAACTAACAAAAACTGAAATTGACCTTAACTGAAATAAATAAAACGCCAATTAATTGGGAAAGATTTACAACTAACTGGAACTAAAATTATAATATATATTTTTTAGTGTATAAGAATGTATATAAACCCTCCAGACTCTACTAAGGGACAAGGGTGTATAGAAAATGGATGGATGGAAGAATATATTTATGTTTTTAATAGCCTTTTGAAATTGATGTTGATTGTGAGAAAACACTAGTCAGTTAACAACAATAATTAAATAGATTTTTTTGAAAATAGGATCTTCTGTTTTGTATTCAATACCCAATTGATGTATTCATAATCGCAATATAATATTTTGACCTTTTTGAATTTTGCACCTAAAACTTGACCAAAGTATGAAAGTAAAACTACTCCTATAACTATTAAAACTAAACAATATTTAACTAATATTAGCTAATAATTCTAGCAAACCCACTCTGAAAAAAATTATTTAAACTAACTGAATTAGGAAAACAAAAAGGCACAATGAAATAAAACTAAACTCTAATTAAAAATCCAAAGCTATTATAAACCCAGTGTAATCCGATACAGTCCCTCATATGTTGTTTTCCCTACCTTGTCAGGACTTTAAGAGTTTGTTTTTTGTTTACAGCACAATAGAAGTGGATGATTTCACTGCCAGGTTGTTCAAGATCCACCAGCAGATCCTAAAAGAAGGAAGATCTCAGGTACGGTTACGTTTACATGAGCAGTTCTGGACAAAAGTTTTTGCAGTGACTGAAATGTTGTTCAGTTTATACAATCAGAGTTCACATTGTTTACATAATGAGGTCAAAGTGATCAGACGTGTGCTACAAACATTAGCTTAAAATGTTTGTTTTAGATTAGAACTAAAAATCTGTTTTAACGCTTTTTTTAACCATCAGACAGAACAATCCTCTAACTTTTTTGAGTTAGATCTCTGAAAATAAGAATGACCCAGAAGTTAATATGGAGTACTCTAGTTTGAATTCCAAATGTTATAAAGAAAATTCAATGGGGAAATATTGAATCTACATTTGATTTTCATGTATATTCAAAGACAGCCATCTGAAAAATTGAACAACTAAAAAATGTTAAAATGGCAAAACCAGATCTGTGCCATTCTCAAAACTTTTAATATTTCTATTGATTTATTGTTTTAGTAAGGCATAAAATTCTCTCTGTAATCAAAATGTATAAAAAAAATATGGTTTATAAACCATAAAATCCAAATTTGACACTTAAAAATTGAAAACTTAAAACCTATTGAAAACAAAGAGGTGAGCTAAGACTTTCTTTGATGCTTTGATGGGTTTTTTAAAGGTCAGTAAAATGGACTATTTTGAGCTTTACATCATGTTGTAATGTCATTTCCCTCATCAAAAACATTTCTGGAGTGTTGCCTGGATTCTTTCATCGATGGTTGAAAAATTCTTTAATCTCTTGTAGCCACAATTACTTCTCAGTGAAATGTTGTTGAAGGGTTAATAGAGCAGCCATGTTGTGATAACTTCCTGAAGGTGGAGTTTCAGAAAGGGCAGGAGTTTTAAAAGAGATGGAGGAACAATTTCAAGGCATTAAATTACACAGTCTATTTTCAGTCATTTTTAATGTATAGCATTTTTATAACAACTGAAGACACCACAGTTACTTGATTATGCTATAAAATGGCACTATGTACCTGGAACATACATAATATTTTACATACTCACTGAAGCTCTGCTCTTTCTGCATTATTTAACTTAAAAGCCATGAACCTTTTGCGTTTAAGGTATTACTAACTTAAGATTTTTGCTTTGTTTGCACTGAATGTTCATCACCGGACCTCAATTAGTACCTTCATATATATGGGCTTCTTGTTTTTCTTTTTTGCAGTCCATCGTGTTGGGTCTTAATCGTTCTGACTACATGTTGGACCAGAGAGAGGACCAAACGTTTTCTCTGAAGCAGATAGAGATCAATACTATTGCTGCCAGCTTTGGTGGCCTCTCCTCACAAACCCCAGAGGTACACAGGTAAGTTGTTCAGCAAAAGATTGCACAGATTTGTATTTTTACAGAACAAAGATAGAAATAATTAATTTCCATCCATACCGTAGCCGGGCAGAGCTGTTGGAGTAGAGGAGAAAGCAATGTCTCAACCAAAAATATGTGAACAGATGTCTACAAAAGGATCAAATCAAAACTAAAGTAACAAAATGAAACCTGTTTTAAAGTGACTGGTGTGAAAAGGGGAATTTTGATTTTTGTTGAAAGAAATTTCCTGCTTGAATGTATTTAGTGCATTGTTTAATCAAGACAAAAACATAACATTTTAAAAATCTAAAAGAGGACAAAACTTGTGTAAAGACTACAGAAGGTTCCCTCTGGCTCCACAGACACATCCTGAAGGTGGCTGGGAGGCTGGAGGAGAGTCAACGAATCCTGGACAACAACCCTGCAGCTGGTCTGGCCAGAGGACTGGCCAAAGCCTGGGAGCTGTATGGATCAGAGAGGTAACCCACACAGACATCCAAATAAGACAACTTTAAGGCTGACTGTTTGCATCCTGTGGTTAAAGCGGATCAAACCCCAGAGTGAACAGTATAATACAATATAACACACAAACGCTTTCAGCTAAATACTATTTCAGTCAACTCCATGTTAACAAACAGTTTCAGCTCTTTATGTTGTTATCTTTCTAGTCAGAGAACTTTATTTTTTATGATGGAAGCTGACGGTGTTACCATGAGTGTTGTTTTTTTGTTGTTGTTGTTGTTTCAGGGCGGTTGTCATGTTTTTGGTGGAGGAAGTCCAGAGGAACATCTTTGATCACCGATACATTGAAAGCGAACTCTGGAAGAGGTAAGAGTCGGGTCATTCGTCCTAGAAGGCGGAGCTACATCCACCCAAGCGTTTTGCACAACATGACCTTTGGAGATTAAAGGATTTGTCAAACCTGTATGAAAGAATCAAAGCAACACTCAAGTTATGTTTTTGAAGAAGGAATAACATAGTTGATTTTACATAATACTGTCCCTTCAAATACTGAAAAAAAACCCCAAACAAAATTATCTGAATTACATGATTTAGAACCCGCAGATGTCCTAATCTGTCTTCTTTCAACATGAATGAACTCTCCAGAGAAAACATGGCTTCTGACCTGAAGGTTAAAGTTTCAACAGTTTGTGTCCAGGATGTGTGGGTTTTCCTGTATAAGTTGCAAGCAACTTCAGCCCTGAGGATCCTCTCTGCACACCCTTATTGATATGATCATTATCACAACATTCAACAGCCAATTATGTTTTCTTAACATCATACAGTCCTTTTTAACGCTGAAGAGTGTTGTTGTTGCTGTGTCTTGTTAGCTTTTAGTTGTGATACGCTCACTGATAACTTATCTGACCAGGGATCACCAGTGTTAGGGCCATAGGGCAATTAGACTGAAAATCTGACAATTCCTCAGCATCTTTATACTTAAGTATAAACCTGATCTGCGTAAATGGAGAAATTGGATGTGTTGTAAACTCTGTTTTTCAGAAACATTCCCACAGTAAGAAAACGGTTTGATGACGTCTATAAAACAGGATCTCTTGATCCAGACAAGAGGCTTTTTGTGTAAGTCAAGTTCTAGAGATGTGTTAAATCCCACCCCGGCCAATCACTGGACGTTAGGATAGGTAATAATAATTGACTTTAATTTCAGGGATGGAAAAGAGGTGGCAGTGGTGTACTTCAGGAATGGTTACATGCCGCAGAACTACACTAATGAACAGGTATTTCAAAACATCTCCATTCCTCAATCATTCCTCTACAGGTCCTTCTCAAAAAATTAGCATATTGTGATTACGTTCATTATTTTCCATAATGTAATGATAAAAATTAAACTCATATATTTTAGATTCATTGCACACCAACTGAAATATTTCAGGTATTTTATTGTTTTAATACTGGTGATTTTGGCATACAGCTCATGAAAATCCAAAATCCCTGTCTCAAAAAATTAGCATATTTCATCCGACCAATAAAAGAAAAGTGTTTATAATACCAAAAAAGTCAACCTTCAAATAATTATGTTCAGTTATGCACTCAATACTTGGTCAGGAATCCTTTTTTAGCCTTCAATGCGGCATGGAGGCCATCAGCCTGTGGCTCTGCTGAGGTGTTATGGAGCCCAGGATGCTTTGATAACGGCCTTAAGCTCATCCAGAGTTTTGGGTCTTGCGTCTCTCAACTTTCTCTTCACAATATCCCACAGATTCTCTATGGGGTTCAGGTCAGGAGCGTTGGCAGGCCAATTGAGCACAGTAACACCATGGTCAGTAATACCAGTGGTTTTGGCTCTGTGAGCAGGTGCCAGGTTGTGCTGAAAAATGAAATCTTCATCTCCATAAAGCTTTTCAGCAGATGGAAGCATGAAATACTCCAAAACCTCCTGATAGCTGCTGCATTGACCTGCCCTTGATGAAACACAGTGGACCAACACCAGCAGCTGACATGGCTCCTCAGACCATCACTGACTGTGGGTACTTGACACTGGACTTCTGGCCTTTTGGCATTTCCTTCTCCCCAGTCTTCCTCCAGACTCTGGCACCTTGATTTCCGAATGACATGCAAAATTTGCTTTCATCCAAAAAAAGTACTTTGGACCACTGAGCAACAGTCCAGTGCTGCTTCTCTGTAGCCCAGGTCAGGCACTTCTGCCGCTGTATCTGGTTCAAAAGTGGCTTGACCTTCTACTCCAGACTCAGTCCACTGCTTCCCACAAGGTCTGGAATCGGTCCTTCTCCACAATCTTCCTCAGGGTCCGGTCACCTCTTCTCGTTGTGCAGCGTTTTCTGCCACACTTTTTCCTTCCCACTGAGGTGCCTTGATACAGCACTCTGGGAACAGCCTATTCGTTCAGAAATTTCTTTCTGTGTCTGACCCTCTTGCTTGAGGGTGTCAATGATGGCCTTCTGGACAGCAGTCAGGTCAGCAGTCTTACCCATGATTGCGGTTTTGAGTAACAAACCAGGCTGGGAGTTTTTAAAAGCCTCAGGAATCTTTTGCAGGTGTTCAGAGTTACTTTGTTGATTCAGATGATGAGGTTAACTGCTCGTTCAGAGAACCTTTTCATGATATGCTAATTTTTTGAGGCGGGGATTTTGGGTTTTCATGAGCTGTTTGCCAAAATCATCAGTATTAAAACAATAAAAGACCTGAAATATTTCAGTTGGTGTGCAATGAATCTAAAATATGACAGTTTAATTTTAATCATTACATTATGGAAAATAATTAACTTTATCACAATATGCTAATTTTTTTAGAAGGACCTGTATGTGAGTTATTTACATAGTCTTAAAGAGTGGATTCTCAGCTGTCAAACATAGAAATAAAAAAATTTACCTATGGCCACTGAATGTTAATTTAATTGGCTGAAACCAGTGTGTGAATAGCCAATGGAGCTCGGCATGTTAAGCAGCTGTAATTCCACCCACCTGGGAACAGCTCAGACTGACTCAAACGAACTGAATTCAGACTCAGAGTTTACCATTATAAAACATCCAAAAGCTGCAATTTAAAGAGGTTAGTTTCTTCTTCATGACTTCAACTAGCATACTTGGCCATTTAAAAAATCACTAAGTTCTCAGAAATTGGTGGTTTTATTTATTTTTTCTCCATTTCTGCTTTGGCGATTTGTTCCTGGTTTTCTTGTGGTGAGTCACGTAAGAGAGCCACACTGATTAAACTCTGAAATGCACAATAAATGTATAACCCAAGTAAATTATTCCCAAACTGACAGGGGGATGAGGGCAGGACTTTTTCACATCCTTACCCATGCTGATGTTAAGACTACACTGAAACCAAGTTATCTCATCATTTTCTCCCAGGCCAAAGATGCTGGAAAACTGGGTTATATGTTTTAAAAAGTCAACTTGTAAAGTTGTGTCCAGTGATTTGTTATTCGTCTGATCATGTTCCTGTTTCCTGTGAACAAAGAAGAACAAACGGTTTTCACGCTCTGCTGGTCAGTGTGTCCACTGGTCAGTCAGGAATGTAGGTTCAGAGAAAACAGGCAGCACTCGGCCCAAAACTGGTTCAGACAAAAACTGAGCTGCAGTTTCTGCTCTTTGTGGAGTTTAAGGAAAAGTCTCAATCTAATTTGGAGCCTCACAGTACTGTTTAGGGAAATCAAAAAACAAAGTGGGATGAGCATTTTTCAAGATACGGCTGCACAATGTCTCATCACCACGATATCAGCGTGTGTGCAATATTCATATCACAAAGGACTGGTTGAAGGGCAGTAACTGTTGCCAGTAGAGAGCAAACGTTTACACTAAACACAAACAACATTGCCAGAAATGCTGAAGCTCACAGAGTAGGAAGCACAGATTAGAAAGAAGAAAATAGGCATGTATTTCACCCGATATCGTTTGTGTCCAAACGAAACCTAAAACAATTTTAGGTTTTTCTTTGTCTGATTCAGCGTTTGGAGAAACCAGAAATGATCATTTTTTGATCCAGAGTTCCAGAGTGGATACATTTCAAAACGTTAGCTTCGCGTTCCATCTTTCTGTGACCCGAATGCTCCTCAATAACAAACGTGGCACTGTTTGCTGTTCTGTGTTTTTTGCATAGCTGCATGTTAATGCTACATCGCCACCGATTGGCCAGGTAGGCCTACTACAGCCCTTTCTGTGTCGCTCCATTCTATCGTGTCAACGCGCATTTTTACGTAGTCGTTTCTGAAAATGTACTGTGTTTGTCTCTGCGTGAACAGGGGCCTCGGGTTCTCGGACATTTCCGACTTTAATTCACATCAAAACTGAAGATGACTCAAAGAAACAAACAATAAAAAAAGGTAGCATATTTATGAGCGCATGGAGGAGACGGTAGAGGTTTAAAATCAGATTTGTGGTTTGTGAATTGCAGTGCTGGGATGTTCGTCTCATGATGGAGCGCTCTCAGGCTGTAAAATGCCCAGACATCAGCACTCACCTGGCAGGAACCAAGAAGGTCCAGCAGGTGTTGGCCCGACCCGGAGTTCTGGAGAGGTTCTTCCCTGATCAGCCTCAGGCAGTGCAACAGATGAGGGAAACATTTGCTGGCCTCTACACTCTAGACATGGTGACCAAAGGGGAATTTTTATCCAATTGTTTTGCTAGTAAAATACAACAAAAAAAGTTTTCCTGATTTCTTTTTGTTTTGTTGTGGTTCGGTTGTCTACAGGGACCAGAAGGTGACAAAACTGTAGCAATGGCTTTGGCAGAACCAAACCGGTTTGTTCTGAAACCTCAGCGAGAAGGAGGAGGTAAATATACATATTTAAAAAAATGGATCTGCATGTAGTAATTCCTTATATATCAGCTACTTTGTATTTAACCTGATGATCTTCTAAGTTGGAGTTTCATTCTTAATGTATGACAAACTTATAGTCAGAAAGTTTTAGGTACTGGAGGTGAACTCTTCCTGCATGGTTTAAAATGTTGTGGGTAATGTTTTAAGTAAACTGCAAATGTGGACAACAAATACTTAAGACTAGGTTCTTGCACTAATTCAGAAGTTAGCACAAAATGTTAGCCACATTTTCCACATTGAATATCTGAAAGCTGCAGGTTTTAGATATAGCAGCTCAGAACTGAAGTCATTTTTTTGTTTTTCTTTTTGTAACTTATTTAATAATTTTGAGAAAAGCTGAAAACATTTGACCCCCACTATGAAGTAGTTTGCACTACCTGCCACTTTGGCCTGTTTTCCCTGTCTAAGCTGAATGATTATTATTTTTTGAAATGCACTTTTGGTTACTGAAACTTTATAATACATTTTAGTAATTGTTGTTTGGCTTGTTTATTTGGGATATTTAAAATGTTTTTCAGTTCCAGTGTTAGATTTTCTTTAGAATTTTTTTTCTTTGATTGTGTTATTTGCATTAATAAGCAATTATTATTATTGTATTAGTTGAAAATTGTTTCATAGATGACAGTGTTATCATTGATTGCAATTGTTTCTGAGACAGTTTACCATCCAGCATAATTTCTTATCAATTTAGTCCATTTTCTGTCCATTTGTGATTCTTGTGGTTTCAGTCTGTGTCAGTTTCTCCATTATGAACATTTCTTCCACCATTGCAGTCAAAATCAATGGGGCAAGTCACAGTTCAGCTATCAGAGATGTTCTGTTAAAGAAGATAAACGCCTAAGCAGACATGTACAGTCCCATCTCTGACCCTGGTTTAGTTTTTTCCATCTTTAAGTCGACCGCTCTAATCAAATCCAGTTCTGTTGAACTTTAATCCATTCTGTTGCTCTAGGTAACAATATCTATGGTTCGGAGATCGTCAAGGTTCTCAGGGAGGTGAGGGGGAGCACGGAGCGGACGGCATACATCCTGATGGATAAAATTAATCCCGCTCCCATTCAGAACTACCTACTGAGGAGAGACTCTCCCCTCGTCATCAGTAACTGTCTGAGTGAACTGGGAGTGTTTGGAGCCTACATAAGGTACGACGATGTTTGTTCTCTTCAGTGCATGGCTATTTTCACACAATAAAGATGTTTTATTGTCGAACGTTTAACTTTCACTAATCTATGCTCTGTCAGTTCTGGACAGAATTTTACACGGCTGTAGTTTACTTCTCAGTCTCTGGCTTACGGCAGCTTAAAAGAGATAATTTCTGCCAGAAAACAAACTTTTTCATCTCCACGAGTTGTGGGACCAACATGAATATTTAGTCTTCTGCACTTGTGTTCAAAAATAGCGAATCACATTCCTTCATATTCTTTCTTTCCCCCCTCCACCAGGGAGCACTTTAAGCAGGTGTATCTTTTGTGCGCAGTAAAACATGTTTCTCTCTTGTGTTCTTGTTTCCTTGCAGGCAGGGGGCACACATGGTGATGAACGAGTGTGTGGGTCACCTGCTGAGGACCAAGAGCTCAGAGCATGCCGACGGGGGGGTGGCCGCGGGCGTGGCCGTTCTGGACAATCCTCTACTCGTCTAAAGCACACAAACATGTCACACTGATTCAGCCTGAGTCCACAAAAAGAGACATCAGATTCTATTTCTGTGCAAGTTAGAGTTGTGTTTAATACATTTCTATTTCAGATCATAAAATCCTTCTATATAATATTTAATATCCCTCTTAAAAAGAAAACAAAACGTATATTCCTCGTTTTACAGAGAGCTTGTTATCAGAAGGAATACTGACCTCTGGTGGCAGGGGAGCCTAATTACACTACTGGAAGAGTTGACTGATTTAAAGTTTGAGTGGAGCTGTTCTGCTAGACTAGAGCCACTAGAAATGTACATTTCCGCCAAAAAACTTAATCTCAGAAATTCTCTAGAAAAATCTAAAAGATTTCTGAGTTTGAAAAGCTGGATAATTAGCAAGACAAAACTCAGAAATTTTGAGATTATCATAAATTCTCTACAAAAAAGGATATTTTTGAGTTTCAAAGGTGGAAAATTATTGCCTTTTGAATTTCAGAAATGTTTGTTTTTTTTGTTTCTAGAAAATTTCTGATATCTCAAAATTTCTGAGTATCAAATTTTCAACTTTTCAAACTCAGAAATTTCCTTAAAAAAAAAAAAAAAAAACGCTTCTTAATGCCTGTTATTTCTCTCGCATATTTTCTGTTTAGAACTTAGAGATTTCCTTGACTTTTTTTTTTTTTTTTACCAGTTTCTGAGTTTTTTGGCACAAATTTACTACTACTCTTTTTTTTTTTTGTCTACATTGGCCTGAACACACCATTGTACCCATCAGTCTTCAGGGACACTAAACAGTATGTTGAGTGAACATGGTTCATTCAACACATTGTAGCCCTTTTGTTGGAAGTTTAAACTGCCTTGAGTTTAATGTGCGATTGCTTCCAAATATGAACAATACTTCAAGTTGAAGGAAACTTGCTTTTTATTCACAAAAGTCCTGTAAAAATATATTACTTATTTTGATTTCATAGAAAATGGCAGAAAAGGAGGAAAGTTCCCTTAATAAAAAGCACTTCCTGTTAGCTCAACCCTTAAGTTATTCTTCACTGTAAATTTTCAACATTTTCGATTTCTGTAGCTTTAACTGAAATCATTGAAGAAAATAATCATGACTGGAGAAATGTATTAGTTGAAAGAGTGTGTTTTTTTTTCTACATGGCAAAGGACAATGTGATTTATACAGTTCAACATTGTGTGCAATGACAGTGAATGACATTAAACAATCCACAGCTACTTTTTTAAAATAAATTAAATGTTGGTTTACAATTTAAAGAAATCTATCTATTTTTGTTATCTCTGATGTGATCATGTCAACATTAAAACATAGCTTTATTTATCAGCTGAGATTCATCAAAGAAATTGAATAGAGAGTAGTTCCAGGATTAAAATGGTTTGAAAAGTAAATTAAGGACTAAATGTCTTTGGACCAAAATTATAAAGCAGTGATGTCCAAAGTGGGTCCTGGAGGGCCGGCATCCTGCATGTTTTAGTTCTCTCCCTGGTGGTGGTAACAACCTCTTCAGCATGAGAATGTTCCTCTTAGGCCTCTAATGAGCCATCATTTGATCTATTGCATTAAACCAGGGAGAGAACTAAAACATGCAGGATGCCGGCCCTCCAGGACCCACTTTGGACACCAGTGACATAAAGAAAATGGATGGATCTAATGTAAAGTTGGATTGTCTGTTTTTTTATTTTTTTTATACTGCTTTCACATCTTTTTGACTATTTCATACATGTTAAAAAGGGCCTTTCAAAACTTCCTCATTTATAGATGTCTTTTCTTTTAAAGTGTGGTAGTGTTCAGGGATTCTTCATAAAATCTTTAAACTTTTGAAACCCTCATCATTCTCGTCATGAGTGTTTTACAACAGTTTTCAGTCAGAGACTTCTTCACAAGCCTGTAATATAGACTGCTACAGGAGATTATTATTTCCCACAGCCATCAGCAACTCTAATGTTTTAGATGTTTCCCTGCTTGCTTTATTAGGTCTATTTCAGCTGATTGCAGTTCAGCTCATACCTGTCTATTGAAATCACCTGAGCTGAAGAAAGGAAACACCTAAAACATGCAGGGCAGTGAGCCTCCAGGACCAGGGTTGGGAAACACCAAACAGTATAAAAATGATTGAATAGTGAATCTTCTGTGTGTTTCAGAAGAAAATCCTGGGCCAGAAGCTAATGCTGTTTGGGTTGCAGTCTGGTTCTGGTTCTGAAGGTCCACAAACTGCTGTTTATCTACTGTGGATCAACTAGGATTTAATTTCTCTTTGTGATCAATAAAGTATTTTTGAATTGAATTGATTCAGATCCATGAAATGACAACAGCTAACAGTTGAAGTTGGTGATGATCTGCAGAATTGTGGATCCTGATGAGAAAATAAAGTCCTGGTCCAGCCCACTGCAGCAGAAACATCAGAACAACAGAGTTCATGATTTGAACTGAAATAAAATCTAAACTGAACAATTAATTCACATATGTTGACTTATCATTGGATAAATTAATCAAAAATTGATTTGAGAACTTTTTTTAATAAGCAATTTATGGATAAACTTGTATTATTTAAAGATGGATTCAGAATCTATGGAGAGTGAAGAGTTTTAATAAACTGACACATTTAAAAATTATTGCATGCTATTTGTTGTAATTTGGCACTTTTCACTCTCCATAAGAGTAAGGACATACAGAATTTAAACTGCTCCTGTATCAAAATGTAGGATTGAAGAATTGAAAATGAGCATTTTTCTAAGAACAAGTCAGTTCATTCCTGATATAGTTTTAGAATAATTTAGAAAAACAGCAAATAATGTACATATTTTCTCTCAACTCTTGCTAGTAACAGTTTTATTATAGGTTGGGATTTGTCTTTTTTTATTGTGTTGCAGGTGGGCAGGTTTTACATTGTGATTGCACTGTAAACTGTTTGGCCTAAATGACTAAAAACTTTTGCAGAACCACCTGAAATGCTCTAGGTGTGATGAGGTGTAGTAATTTGGCGCATTGACCCACCTGGTGATTGCAGAGCCTATAGAGTGAACCAGTAGGCCACTGGAGCGCTATGTTTTGAAATCGCTGCCTCTGTTTTTTGGTAAGTTACTTTTCAGAAACCTTATTCTAAGTTTTGTTTTTACCCTGATGAAGTTATGGAAGCCATTTTTTATGTCTAAACGGCACCAGACAAGGAACTACCCAACCACAACCTCGGAACGGCAGTTTGTTTGGCTGCTGGTGTCCCTACTACAACTAAGGAGAAAAATGACATCTGGAAGCACCATCAGATCGACCATGGACACTGAACCGATCACTACAAGCAGCTGAGGATCCCTTCAAGATGCCTGGGTTCCGTCCCACCCATCAAAGGTAGGTTAGGTCCACCAGACGTCTTCTGGTGGACCCAGAAGACATCTCAAAGCAAGAGCTGTCCGGGTGTTTATGTCAGTTGTTATGCTGGTTTGTTTTGATTCTCTGCTGAGAATCTATGAACCAATAAGGATTCTGCTGTGTTGAAAATTCTTCTGACTCTAGTTTTTTTTACGGCGTTTATGAAGCAGGGTCGGGTCATACTCCAGACTCAGATGGTCTTCCTCCCAGCAGCATGTCTTGCAGGTTCTTTAAGATTCCCTAGTTGAGCAACAGCTCCACTCCAAAGCATCAAACTATTCTCCATCAGCTTTGGATAATTTCCACCTTTAATCCATCTGTATTAATTGCTTATGTTGCCAATTGTAGGTCATTTATGAATTGTGATTGGAGGGCCAAACAAAATCATCCTAAGGGCCACAGTTTGGTCCTCCTGGTCTAAAGAAAGCTCGCCCCTGCAACAATTCTTTTAAATTTATTTAACTGTAAAGAGTAAATGTTACATTGTATGTGTAAAGAGAAATGCAACTCCAAAATTTGCCACTTTTAGCTAGTTGCAGTTCAATATATCAAACCCTAGATGGCATCAAAACCAAACACATCTCCTTCCTGGTTTAATCTCACCATCCTTAAAACTTGTATGGAGACATTTCCCGTGACTAGCAAATTACTTGGCGTCTCTGTTATATTAATTACTAAATACATTTTTAAATATTAATATTTTTGTACTTTCTGCTGTGAAAAAATAATGTAAATAAATGAAAATGCTTACATACAAGTTATTTATGATGTGCATAAGCTGCAAACATCTTCTCCAGCCATTCTTTCTCCAGAAGGAACCAGTGTTGCGTTTGTACTACAGCAGCTTTATGTATTAACTGTGATCAAATTCAATTCAAAATTCAAATGGAAAAATACTTTAATGATCCCTAAAGGAAATAAAATGTCATTTTAATTCATTCCAAAATTATTCAAAGGGTTATTGTAGATGGTGATGGCAGAAAAGGAGATCTTTTCTGCTACAGAAAAGATGACTCACACTGCCAATCAGGTGCTGAACTGACTGGCAGAACAAATATATCACTCACTCACAACATTTGTGGACTTACACAACTACTACAGGACAGGTCCCAGTCTATCAAGCAAGACTGGGATTTTTGTCTTTTCAAAATGTCCATTTCTGAACAGTTTGTGAGAGAGGAAGAGACATTTAAATGTGTTGCATCAATAAGGACATGCAGTACAGTACTACAGACTTGCGAAATCACTCATTTCTTCATATGTGTTAAGGTGTTGTGAGTAAGACTTTCCTGCAAGTCTTTCAAAGTTTTTCTTGGACTTTAGCTGCTCCTTTAGCCTGTCAGTGAACTTTGACTGGGAACATTAGATGATCAACGGAACGATGATGCATCTTTCAGCTCATGTGACAGCTGAAAGATGACACAAGACTTCCTGGTCCTGCTCATCTTGAGAAATATGTTTCAGACCATCACTTTTCCATTAATCCATCCATCCTTACACACCAACCTACCATTTTCCTACCTACCTGTTCACCTACCTAGCTACTTCCTTCCATACCATACACCCCTATTTGCCTACCTTCCTCCCTTGCTTTCTTTCTTTTTTTTTTCCATTCTCACACACCTTCCTTGCTTCTTTCTTTACTCATTAACCTACCTACCAATATACCATCCATCTACTCACCCACCCAAACTTACTTCCTTCCAATCCACCCTCCATTACTCCCTACCTGCATCCTTCCTCCCCATCCTTAACTACCTATCTAGCTTCTTTCCTTTCTAATCCACCCTAACTCTTCTTTTTTCGTCCATCACATCCATGCATATGTACTCACTTGCCTACCTCTCCTTCCTTACTCACCTACTTACCTACCATCCATCAATCCACCCACCCAGTCTTCCTTCCTGCCCATCCACCCACATCCTACCTACCTACCTACCTACCTACCTACCTACCTACCTACCTACCTACCTACCTACCTACCTACCTACCTACCTACCTACCTACCTACCTACCTACCTACCTACCTACCTACCTACCTACCTACCTACCTACTTGCTTACTTATTTACATTCTTTCTGTCTGACCTTATGTACTTACCTGCCTACCTACCTCCCTTCCTTAGTGATCTACCTTCTATCCACCCAGCTACCCGTCCTTCCCATCCACCCACACCATTACTCTCTACTTACCTACATCCTTCCTTCTCATCCTTACCTACCTATTAATCTTGCTATCTATCCTTACTCTCCTTCCTTCTCATCCACCCTATCTACGTACCTTTCTACCTATCTACCTTACCCCATGTTAACCTCATTGTCCATGTGTGGTTACACTCCTGGAATAAAAAAATGATCTCTACAACCCAGAACCATGTATGTTATGTCAGCTGGAGACACTTGACTTTCCTAAAGTGTGACTATTTTTGTATATCCAGTATGAAAACAAACGGTTTAATAACAAAAGGTTTAATAACAAGACAACATCTCCACCTGTTTATCTGTAAAAACCAATGTGCTATACAAGGTCAAAGAAAAATCAGTCAGTCATAGATTCAGTGTGACGAGGTTGACCTTAAATGCACTGTAAAATGTTGACATTTTATCTGATGCAGGATTAAATTGTGTGTTTTTCTGTTTAAATAAGTGTGTGTCATTAATAACATTTAGAAACTACAGCTGTATCTTATCTGTCGGCCCCATGGTCGATCCTCATGGTTTCGCATCCTTAAAGCTGTTACCTTCTCAAGTTTGAGGTATTTTTTGTGGTAAATAAAGAAAATTGACCTTAAATTTTGAAGAACCTATCCATAATCCTTAATTTGCACCTCCATCATAACAGCTTAGAAATAAAATGCATTCTTCTCATTTTATCAGCCTCCTGTTTTTGTGTCTTGCTGACAACAATAAGTCAATGTGCTGACATGGGTGACACGTTCTTGAAGTGCACGAGGGTCACCCGGCAGAATGGAGGGTGTCTGTCAGTACTAAAGAAAACCCATACAGGAAACTCCGCTGCACTTACTGTAAAACCAGCACTAATTCTCACCCTGCATGTGTCAGATTAGAATGGCTCCGTCTCCTTACTCTATCAAATGTCACAAGAATTCAAATGAATTCTGCTATTTAGTTTGAGTGTCTTACATACATAGTTTAATCCAGACGAGTAAGATTCTTACACAGCTTTTGTATAAAAAGAAAGGGAAAATTTAGCTGTTAATGTGGGACATAAATTCAGGCTGAACTTTCTCTCTTAGTATAACCAGAGGCATGTCTGTTTGCTAAATGCCAGGTAAATGAAAGATTCCTTTTTCATTACATTCCTCAGTGATGTTTAGATCCATTAGAAGAACCATCCTCTGGGAAAACTGAAAAGTCCATGTTATGATGTCATGGCTTATTAAGCATCTGATAAACTCATTCATCAGATCTGAGTTAACTGGAGGCACATCTGGATATTTTTAAGGTATAATCTCAAAGACTAAGGATGCGGTCACACCAGCCCTGTTTAGTCTGTTTAATTGAACTCCAGTTTATTTACCTAGAAAGTCTGGTTTGGTCAGAGAGGTGTGAATGTGGAATCAAACTCTGATGCCGACCAACAAAGCAAACTCTGGCCCACCTAAAGACTCGGGGCTCAGTCTGGGTGAAGTGAATGCTGGTGAGTTCAAATCCATATGCGAACGCCAAGCAAACTGGAGACTGTGGCAAAAGCAAAAAAGAGCATGGCATTCTGGGTAAATACAACCAAATCAAACATGCGTTTCTTGCTCTCGGGAAAACCTGGTTCATGGTCTGTTACCAAAGACGAGAAAGAAAAATCCTACAACTACTGAAATCTGACGCTACTCCTTTCTTGTTTACATTTTGTGAAGACTGACTTTGCGCTCAGAGTTTTCTTCAGAGGTTTTTGTGTCGTTTCCGTCAGTGGGTCTTGGTGCAGCGCCACTACAGATGAGGGGGGAACAGATTGTTCAAAGAGTTGGGTTGGTCTGACAGTGCAGTGTGAAAGTGAACCTCAGCAACTGAAAATATAACAAATGTAATTTCGGTCCCCAATCAAACCGAGTCTACCAGGTTATCAGGTATAAAAACACCCTTAATGTGTATCATTGTATCATTGGTATTTTTACATAGTGGCTGTAAATATATGGTGGCGACTCCATTTCCAATTTGCACTCAGATCAATCAGCCTCCTTTACAACCAGCTCTTTTTTATTGTTCAGGCTTTAAAAAGGACAGCTCTGTCAGCTGAAGCTAAACCTTTGCAGTGTAATAAGCCAGTTACACAACCGTTGGCCCAGTTAGCCAGTGACCTGTCTTGCCTAAAGTGTAAGTAGACAGCGTGTAGATTAGTTTGTCGAACAGACAGAGGAAGAGAGTCAGGATGTGGGACGCAGCAGGATGGAAGTGGGTCACAGTCACCCTGCTCTCCTCACTGCTCCAGCTCTGCGGAGAGGAAGAGCGGTGGAGCGACAGTGTCAGCAAGATCCCAATATCTCAGTGTGTGAGAGTGCGCTTAATCAATGTCAGCTTCTCGTAAAAATGTGATATATGTGTGTGTGTGTTTATCCTAGGAGACACAGTGACGACGGTTAGCGCCCACCACTTCGCCCCTGCTATTTTCTGCCACATCCTACAAACAAAGAATTGCTGGAAGTAAAAGTACAACTGCCATGGCCTCCAGGGTTCTCCATGTACCTCGGCCACAGTTTCCAATTTTGAGATCAGTACTGATTGTTCTCAGTGAACGACAAAAGATACATTTAGCTTCTGGCCACACTTGCCTTTAGATCTGCGTGTCCAGAAAGGTTGTTTTTACTTCCTGTGTGCTGCATTTCCAGGCTGTGGACAAATTTAGGAATGTTTCTTTGTCAAAGCATTCATACTGCTTGCCTTTTGTTATGTGTTTCATTGACATCTTACATGATAGATATATACAAATTTGCATATATTTGTGAAGTGGAAATGAAAAGATACAGTTTTGAACTGAACCCTAACAAAATGTGGTATTCAACAGGAATGCACTGATGGAAAGATTTGGGCCGCATTCGATATCTGAAATTATTAATGCTGTTATGGCCAATTACTGATATTTTTTATTTTATATAATCCTTCCCTTTCAGCCATAAAGACATTTTCTTTATGCTCCCCACTCCTCTGCAGCATCACGTGCCCAACAAAAACTACAAGACCAACTCCCTCCCAAAATATACAGAGAAACAGTAAAACGGTGGTGGCAAATATCAGTTAATAATATCGGCACATTTTTATTTATTGAGCTGATACCAGTATGTTAAAAAATAACACATCATCATTTTATATGTCCATCCATCCATTTTCTTTACACCCTTAGTGGGGTCGGGAGAGGTGCTGGTGCCTATCTCCAGCTAACGTATTAATAATGACATGTAAACGGAAACATGTTAAATTCTTTTAAGATGTTGTCATTTCAATCATTTTTCATATGCAACATTTCTCTGATACGTCGTCTCGGCAGGGTTTTGTTTCTCCATAAAATTTGTTCTAATTCTTTGTTGATGATGACTGTAATGTCACATGCCTCCACATGTACTTTGGCTTGTACTAACCTGCCTTCTGAATTGGCACATTTTGCTGGTCACAATTACAAATTTGTGTAATGCATTTTTTATTTTTATTTTTTTGCAAATCATTTTCAGCTCCAGTGTTGTGAAGGAATATCAGCTTGTGATGAAACACAGCGTAGTGAAAAGCTACCAGGTCATGCTGAGTTTCAACATGGAAGGACTTTCTTGCTTTTTGTGTCTTGCGCTTACCTAATGTGTCAGGACTACCTGAGGTAGATTTTGGTGTGTTTCATGAAGAGTATGCACAAACACAAATACAGAGCTTTCTTAAAACTTGTTTCCCCTGTGGTCCAGACCTCATGTGTAGGTGTGAATACACTCACACGTATTCTGGTGTGGATCAAACAACCGGAGCCTCTTTTTGATGTGGTCTTGGACCGCGTCCAATGGACCAATGAAACTCTGATGCATTTCCTTTCTAGTGTGAATACAGTCTGACCTCGAGCCGAACCAACTACGGGAAAAGTCTTTTTGGTCTTTATGAGTTGCTGGGCATTGTGGTAAAAATGAGCCCTTTGTTGCTGATAACACTACTGCTGGACGTACTACAGGATCCCCCATTTTCTGCTTGTTTTCAGTCCTGCTCCCGACGTTTCTGTCCAATGGAAGCAATGATCATCCGGACCAAACAAGCGCACCAAAGGCCTTTGCTGGTGTGAGTGCACCCTAAGATAACAGCTAACTTTAATCTAGCTGCCCAATTGATCTGGATTAATACTAAATGAAGTCACCAGAAGAGCTACCTGCTAACATTTAAAAGAACCTCCCTTGAAAAGTCTGAATTATCTTTTAATTAAATAATCTGCAAAGAAAACCAGTTCCCAGCTTTTAATGAGAACAAGCTTTTGTAAATATCAGTATTATTATGCCAGGGACTCATTTTACTAAAGTGGACGACGGAGTGACACAGGAAATCATTTCTGCCTGCAGCCACTAGACTCTACAACGCCCAAGTCTGAGCAGCTTAATTCAAACTTCCTCTGCACTTTATAGATTATTTTTA
This sequence comes from Poecilia reticulata, assembly GCF_904066995.2. Classification (NCBI taxonomy): domain Eukaryota; kingdom Metazoa; phylum Chordata; class Actinopteri; order Cyprinodontiformes; family Poeciliidae; genus Poecilia; species Poecilia reticulata. The sequence goes on from NC_088836.1 coordinate 4,278,134, forward strand.
TATTAACACATTTGCATGTGTGTGCTTGTTATGTATTTATTTCAGGCATATTGAATTACTTAACTGCGACAGACTGGCAACCTGTCCAGGGTGACCCCGCCTCTCGCCCGGAACGTTAGCTGGAGATGGGCACCAGCAACCCTCCTGACCCCACTAAGGGACAACGGTCTATAGAAAATGGATGGATGGATGAATTACTTAAATCACTCTTTATATATATATATATATAATTCCCTTTTCACCCTCCGCGGGTGGTCTCATTCTCTCTCTCTCTTTCATCCTCTGAGCTCAGGTCCTCTACCAGAGGCCTGGGAGCTTGACGGTTCTGCGTAGTATCTTGGCTGTGCCTAGAACTGCACATTTCTGGACTGAGATGTCTGATGTTGTTCCTGGGATCTGTTTTAGCCACTGCTCCAGTTTGGGGGTGACTGCCCCGAGGACCCCGATGACCACAGGCACCACTGTGATCTTCACCTTCCAGGTCTTTTCCAGTTCCTCTCTGAGGCCCTGGTATTTCTCCAGTTTCTCGTGCTCCTATATATATATATATATATATATTTTTTTTTTTTAAATAAACTTGATCTCTCCTAGTTATATTGGTATTATTAATATTTAATACCTTAGATGGAGTAACTTGCCAATGAATAAGCCGTTTTCCCCTGGGGATCAAAAATGTATATTCTATTCTATTAAAAAATGGCGATAATTTAATGTGGGTATGAATCTGACTCCTTTGTGCATATCAACCACCACACAGGGAACAGGGACTCTGACTGTTGTTCACGTTGAACTGAAACCCACTTATTATGTAACTCTACACAAACCCGTCCTTACAGCTGAACCTCACCGTTCCTCTGCCAGGGTCAAGTCTGCAAAGCAAATGTGGCCCTGAAAGCCAAACAGCAAATAAAACAAGACTCTGTTAAGAGTCACTGTAAGACTCTATGACCTTTATTTTAGTCACATCCAGACAGACAGCTTAGTTCCCTGTTTCATTTTCACATTAGTGACCCCCATGCACAAACTTTCTGAATGACTGTTGCTGGAAAACAGTTTCTGGTCTATCAGTTGCTTCGTTTGTCTTTAATCCGTCTCTTTGGCGCTGTTTTGTGTTTCTGTTTGCATTCCGAGTTAAAAATCTGACAATAGCGCCGTCTGGAGACAGTCACGCGTGTTGATAGCGTTGCTGGGCCATGTTCGCTTGGTATGAAGATGATAATCGCCTCCTAGTGTGTCAGCACTCTGTAATGTTCATGTCCTCCCGCTCTGAAGGATTCCAAGAACACTCCAGAGACCGACACACTGTCAACACGGCAGAGCTGCCATGTACATTCCAGCTACAGCACAAGTATTGTCCACCTGAATAGGCTGAGAGGAAGCAAAAATGTTCCTCTGCACTGGCAAACATAAAAAAAACAGCCCCACAGGAAGAGTCAAGGTCGGTTCCTGTTTTTGTACCTTCTCCAGTTCTTTATTAGTGTATAATCGTCAGTCTCATAATCCCCAGTTTCCTCTGCTGAAAACGACCGATTCACAAACAGCTCTGTGGAAAGTTCATGGAGTACAGTCAGGGGTGAGGAGAGGGGGGTTTGTGTATAACTGACGGTCAGCATCCACCGACGGCCTCGTCCGTAGTCAGCAGTTACTATCAGGCCTGAAGCCGGAAAGCCTGTTTGTCCGGCAGTGTGTCAGCAGGAAATCCATCACATTGTTTTCATTTACTGCCAGGAAGTTTAGAAGCAGCAGTGAGAATGCAAAAGTGTGAAAAATAAGTCAGAGAAAAGGGCACAAGTTATTTCTGGGTTTCCAGGTTGCAAGTTTATTTAAGTCGTTAAGATTCTGACTGAAGTGGTCACTCAGGGGAATGTGGCTTGAACTCATGCTCTGTGCTCAGCAGGTCCTTGAGTTGTTAAATACAATAATGATGTATTATTGTACGCTTATTGTATGCTTCTAATATTCCAAACATAGCAGCAATGCAGACACTAGCTGCATTTCCATGAACCATGAAATTGCACAAATTGAAATAAATTTGCTTAATAGAAACAGCAATTTCAGAAAAAAAAAAAACCCTCAGTTTTCTATAAAAAGGTTTTGCGCTAGGATAAGGTGGTTTTTCAGCTGTATTGAGATTTATTTCACAAAACAGCAATGGAAACAATTACTTCACATCATACAAGTCACATGATCAACAGCTGGACATTACCGTGGGCAGAAATGACTAAGAAGGCAACAGGAAGTAGTAGGAGGATGTTGGTTTGTTTTTAGGAGAACTTTTTGAGAATTTTATGTTTTAATTGAACATGTTGAATCTGTAGCGTTCTGTAAAATCGCTGACTACAATTTCTTAAAACTGCCAAGTATAAACGGCTCGTCATTCTCTGAAGGATGAGCGCCAGCAGCATGCATGAATTATATGTCCTATGTATCTGTTTACATCCAACGCCGCTATGATTTTTAGCCATTTATTGCATCTACAAACTTATCTAAATTTGATTTTAATTACATTTTTCATTTAATAGAAACTCTGCAATTTGTGTGGAATTTGTCTTCCTGACATTAGCAGAATATCTACACAGATTTGCTCACATTTCTAATGGGAACAGGCGTTCTTACATTTGTGCAATATTTTTGTTAAACTTTTCATTTTTATTTAACACAAAAACAAAAGAATGAAACGTTGCAAACAGATCTACTGAATAGAAGTTCAACTCAAAATAGAGCTAAATTAGCTTGTTTTTCAAGAATGACAAAATTCCTGACAAAAGGAAGGTTCAGTATTAGCCACACTGAAACACTCATATTTTAAAACAGAATTATGAATTAAAACCTGTTCTACATTTCTGGTTTAGATCGGTTGAGATCACTACAGTTTTATCCATTTTCTTACATCTGTGTGAGACTAAATGAAAAAGGGTTGCATCAAAAACCCACTCTTCTAAAGACTAGTAAACTAGTAAACTAGTAAAATAGCAAATAGAAATAAGCAAATACAAAAAATAGTAGAATGACATGCAGTTTATTTGTAAGTTGAAAGATAAACATAGGTTTTGCATAAGTAGCTTCTTGTTACATTTTTGTCGCTGCTTCCTGGAGTTGTTGTCACTTCCTGTAGTCTAAGAAAAGTGAGGCCAGTTCTGTGGAAATGAGTCCTAGAAAAAAAGGCCGGAAGTGAGGGTTCTTTTTGAAACAGTTAAAACCGCTAAAAGGTCATCAATTTCTAAATCAAGAGCTCCCTTTCATTTAGACGAAAACAGGAACTCAAGTATAAAAGAGCAAAAACACAAAAACCACATCACACAAGCTCAGTTTGATTAACCATCCATCCATCCATCCATCCATCCATCCATCCATCCATCCATCCATCCATCCATCCATCCATCCATCCATCCATCCATCCATCCATCCATCCATCCATGAATAAATAAATGTAGGAGTGTCACCAGATTTATTTTGCAGAGTTTGAAGTTATCATCTTCAATTACTGGTATTCATAGAACTTGAATTCACCCATATAGTTGAATTTGATTTGCAACTTCCTTATGCCCAAATATGGACATTTCTCCAACTGGACATCCTGGATGAAATAGAGAAACTAATTAACCCAGGGGTGTCCAAAGTGCGGGCCCTGGGACAATATGTGGTCCTTAGAATGATTTAATTTGGACCTACTGCACAATTCAAGAATGGCACAGATTTATTTCACCAGCTTGATGGTGATGTATCTTTAAAACAAATTAAAAGGACATTAGCACTGATCAGAAAAAAATAAAGGGAATTAAATTAATCTTAAAATGGAAAATTTAAGCAACAATAAAAACGTTTCATCTTTTAATAACCACATTTTTGCATACATTTTAATTTTGAGTATTTAGTTTTTACAATAGAATTGTTTTTGCTTTTGTCATAAGAAGAGACGATTTTTAACTTGACAGTTGTGGCAACTTTACAGTTGTGGCAAATGAGGAAAGTCTGAAGGCAGGTGTGAGTCTGCTCAACAACTCGACGCTGGAAAAACCCCAAAAGGTGCTTCAACACAGTAACTTATTAGTTTAAGGTTGTGCACATTAATGTAAACTGGACACCACAGCTTTTTTTCCATTTTTTAATAATGTTTTGTTTTCAAATGAATGTAAAGTAGATAGGTCACATAAAAGGTGTAAGGCAATCATTGTCTTATATGTCACAAAACTGACGTTTCTACTAAAGTGCTTAACTTTTTATATCCACAGTGTGTGTGTCTGTGTGTGATCAGTGGTATTTGATACATTACAAGAACCATTTTCCTAACACATGGAGACCAAAGACTCTACAACAAAATGATGTTTTAGGACTAAGGTGTGAACTGAGGTCAAGGTTAGGGATAATTTAATGAATTAAAGTCAATGGAAAGTCCCTGCAAGTTTTCATACATAGAGAACTGTGTATGTATGAGTGTGTGTACTTCTGTAGCTATTTTACTTAGGACTATTTCTGGCATATTTACTAACCTTCTGAAGACCGATGGGCCTTATGGAAACCAATGGCCGGTCAGGTTTAGAGGCAAGGTGTGAATTCAGTTTTAGTTAAGGTTATGGTTATGAATAGACTAGTAATGTTTAGGGTTAAGGTAAATGTCTGTTTTAGGCATAAATGCAGTTACTAAAATGAATGGAGGTCAATGCAAAGTCGTAACATGGGTAGAAATACAAATGTGAGTGTGCATGGGTGTGATGTGATGGCGCAGGGGTTAAGCACAGTCCACATATAGAAGCCTCAGTCCTCAGCATGGCTGTCGCAGGTTTGATTCCTGGCCTGGCGACCCTTGCTGCATGTCTTCCCCTTCTCTCATTACCCACTTTCCTGTCAACTAACTATCAAATAAAGGCCACGAGAGCTGATTAAAAAAAAAAAAAAACGTGAGTATGCATGTGCTTGAACAAGATGTTTAGTTGGAACTATATAGATCAACTGAATTGAACAAATGCCAATTTCCACCTTGTGTGTTCCTTAGAGATGCTGGAACCGTTAAAACGGAGAATCGTGGGAATACCATCCAAGTGGAATTGTGGGATTCCATGGAAAAGAAAGCGATAGTTGTGTTCCTATACGTTCCTATACGTTTTCTGTTACTCTGCAACAAGATTGCACCTGCCTGTGTTGTTCTACGTGATTCATAAAGGGGATTATAACGCACTTGCTCATGTGAAACCTGTTTATTGCACCTGTATCTTTTTTTTTTCTGCACACTGCGTCGTCGACCATAAATCATGAATCAGCTCGATGATCAACAAAAAACAACTTGAAAAAGCCTCCGGCTCGTCATCCGTCTTTCCCAAGTAGCTCATCTCTAGACGTTGGAGATCATTGCCCCTGCAGGCGGCGGTTGCAGGCAGAAGCTTGAGCGTTGCCACACCACTGCTCTTTATTGGGTTTTCAGGAATGAGGAAGTGTGAGAGGCAGCGTCTTTACGGGAAGCCAGCCAGGCTGGGAGGGAGGGGCGAGTGGGAATGCACGTGGGCGGAGAGGTTATGACAAATATTTGTTATGACACACAGGAAGAGCTGGACGAAGAGAAAACAAACGAAAAAAAAAACTGTGCAAAAGGTGGAAAGATTTAATTGCATTTGAGCCTGGCTAATCACATTTCTCATCTTGCTCACCTTGCCGTTGGTACACCCACCCAGCCTTTTCATCACCGCCATCATCATCATTGTCGCTGTTGCTACTTGCAAGCTCTTGGCAAGGCAATAACAACTGCTTATTGTGAAAGTAATTCTATTTGGCAAAAGCCTGGAACTGTACAGAGTAGGAATTACTGTAGCTGGAGGCAATATTACACCGTGTTCCGTTTCACAATGCCATCAAAAGAAAACATACTCCACTTTTCAGCAGAACTGACAAATATTACCACATGGAGAACACACAGAAGCCTGATCACAGTTCACCCTTCCTGGGGCAAATTATTGATCCAGACTGCATGTTCTCCTCCCCTTTATAGTCACTTTTTTCCCTTCAAGTCCAGATCATCTTCTGGCTGGGACTGTTTGTCCTCAGATGACAGGGAGTGGGAGCATGCTAGCGTCCCTTGGCTAACAGATCTTGGCAGAAGCCGGCGCGGTGTGCAGCGTGGTGAGTCAGGTTGGGAGGAATGCGGCACTCCCACAGCATCCACGATTCTCACAGAGGGATGGACGCTGCAAGAGGGGCTGACCTGCACAAGATTTCTCTTCCTAATCCCATCTGGTTTAACGCCTAAATCCTGACTGGGCTCCAAAAAAAATCCCCCCTGCTGACCCAGTCTGGCCGTTTCCCCCTGGTGGGTGGTTCAGCCCTCAGGTTATTGACTATTCCTCAGATCTGACATACCTGAATGCATTTGATGTGGTCCAAAGCTATTTGTGGTTCTGTCTCATCAGAATTAAATGTTCCCTTCTAGATCTGAAGCTACTTATTAGACTCTTGTACTAGAATAAAACACAGGAGTTTCTCAAATGTTCCAGGCAGACCAACCCTTCCAATGTATGCAGTACTCATTGTTTTATTGGACGTTTATTTAATAGACAAACACAGAGTAGCTTTTAGTTGTGAAGAGGAAGTAAATGGTATGATGAACCAACAGTATTCACAGAAAAAATCCATGACATGTTGAGATCCCCTCTAAAAATGCAGATAGCCTCCTGTTTTAATGGTTCAAACATCACACGTACCTTAAAGGGTCAGTATTATGTTTTTTTCCAGGCACTTGGTGCAATTTTGTAGCACAATCAAGACACTCTGTTACATTCACTTATTAAAGCACTGTATATGTCAAACAAGTCTTAAAAGAAATTGATTTAACACCTTGAATTTGGGTCTCTGTCTCTTTAAGAAGCTTCTGCTCTTTCTGAAACTCTGCCTTCAGGAAGTCATCACAACACAACTCCTCTATTAACCCTTTAACAACATTTTTACCAGTGTTGCTCTGAGAAGTAGCTTGTAAGATGAGCTCAGCAGACACAGCTCCACCAGGTGTTTCCTAATTGCTGCTGGCTAGTCTGAAGGAGCTGAGTGGAGAAGGGGTGCTCCATGAGGTGGAAGCTTGAAGGCGGCGCTTGGTCCATCCAGGTGTTTTGCACAGCTTAATGGTTGCCATGGGGATTAAAGGATTTCTCACACATGCATAAAAGAATTTAGGCAACATTCCTGGTATGTTCTTTTAGCGGCTAGATAATGTTATAACATGATGGAAATCTCAAATATATATACCGCCCCTTTAAAGGAAATTTAAAGGGGTTAGTTGACTAGCTTATTGTACAGTGAACAATGCCAGATTGAAAACATTTCTCAAACTCTTTGGTAACATAGTGAGATAAATGGACATTTGCTATGAAAACCCAGAGACACAACATGAGCTAAAAACAAACCATCCACACTAGCGAGCAGAACCTTTTTTGGGGTAATTCTGTTCGGAACCACTCATTTGAACCCCCTAAACCTTCCCTTCCCATAACCTTTCAGTTTCAAGGATCCGCTGCCTCCCCCTTCCGCAGCCTATCAGCTGCTCAGGGAACCGTCACAGAGAAAGTCAGGGTCACCCCCCCGGTGCAGACAAGTTACTCCCACTACCCTGGAAACCCAGCAAGCATCCTGGAGACAAACACTGAGCCGCTGAGTAACCACGGTCAGGTTTTGGACTCCCACAGTTCCCAGCCAGGCCTGGGAAAAATACTCACTGAAAATAACAAAGACAAATAATGGAGAAGAGGATGTTGGAGGGTGTTTGATGAAAAGCTCCAGTCATAAAAGTCCTCATTTCATTCTGGGTTTGAATGTTCCTTTTTATTTGTTTTCCTCTGGCAGAAAGCAGAGAACTGTGGTCATCTGTGTTTCTCAAGGGCTTTGAGATAATCTGGCCCGGATCCAAATGAAGCCCGTTCACACTGCTGGGGTTTGGACGGCTGCCTACGAGTGCAGTAAAAGCTGCTGGTTTTAAACTCATTGAGAATTTCAAAATGGTGTATTTCCAGACGGCATGAAGATAGCCAAGGTAATCCCTATCTACAAAAATGGAGAAAAAAATTTGTTTGCAAATTATCGGCCAATTTCTTTGTTACCACAGTTCTCAAAGATTTTGGAAAAATTATTTGTAAATAGATTAAATTTATTTATTGATAAACACAATATATTAAGTAGCAATCAATATGGGTTTAAGTCTGGAAATTCTACATCAATGGCTATCATGGACTTGATTGAACAAATAACAGAAGCTGTTGATCAAAAACAGTATTGTGTTAGTGTTTTTGTTGATTTGAAGAAGGCCTTTGATACCATTAACCACACCATTCTTCTGGAAAAGTTAAATAGATATGGCATAAGAGGTACAGCTTTACAGTGGGTATCTAGTTATCTGGAAAATAGGAAGCAGTTTGTGCAGGTGAATGATGCAAGATCTGAACTCCGCAACATTACATGTGGGGTTCCTCAGGGTTCTGTACTTGGGCCAAAGTTGTTTCTTTTATATCTGAATGATTTAGTAAATGTGTCAGGGCTTCTTAAATGTGTGTTATTTGCAGATGATACTACCTTTTTCTGTTTAGGAAAAGACATAAAACAAATGATGGAGATGATACAAACAGAATTTATTAAGATACAAACTTGGTTTAAATTAAATAAATTATCATTAAATTTGAATAAGACGAATTATATGCTTTTTAGTAAAAGACATAAAGCTATCGATCTTCCTTTTGAAGTCGATGATGTTGAGATCTGTAGGGTCAATGAGGTTAAGTTCTTGGGTGTTATCATTGATGAAAAGCTGACATGGAAACCCCATGTAAATTATTTAAAAACAAAAATAGCCAAATCCATGGCAGTATTGTACAAAGTAAGGGATTTATTTCATGACAAAGCTTTATTTATGTTATATAATGCAATAATTGCTCCACACCTGACTTACTGTATTGAAGTCTGGGGGAAAGCATGTACAACAATTACAAATCCCATTTATATTTTGCAGAAAAGAGCAATAAGATGTATAACCAGAAACATTATAATCACCCATCAAATGCTTTATTTTGTCAGTTGAAATTATTGAAATTTTATGAGTTGGTTGATTACAATATTTTGCAGGTTATGTATAAAGCTCATAAAGTTTATTACCTCTTAATATGCAATTATACTTCGTTAAGAGAGTAAGTAATTACAATCTTAAGGGTATAGAAATGTTTGTAAAGCCCAAGATTCGAACAAATTTGAAGGACCGATGTACATCAGTACAAGGCATAAGATTGTGGAATAATCTGGAAAGTGATTATAAAAATGCTGGCTCGAAAGATATATTTAAGAGAATGATAAAAGTTAAGTTGTTGAAGACGTATACAATTGTATAATGTGCAATCATAACAATTGTTGTACAAGAAGGAGTTGATGTTTTCTTTTTTTCTTTTGTTATGTTTTATTAATTGAAAATTATCATTGTTTGAATTTGTTTATTTTGGAAAAAGGGGCAGATATTAATAAGAATTTTATTCTTCTTCTGCTACCTTTCATTTTATTTGTGTTTTGTATATTCTTTTTTGTATGAATAGCATCTGTTTTGTTTTAAATGAAATGAATAAATTCTATAAAAAAAAAAAAAAAAAAATTTGAATCAACATTTCCTCAGCACTTGTTCACTGTTCTAGAGACATGGCTGAAATGTTTTTCTAGTTCTTTTCCTACTACCCTCACAACACATTTGGCTTTGTTGGCAGCTACGTAGCTAAGCCATTACCTGTCTGGGCAATTCTGCTTGATTCTCATCTCTCATCTCTCCTCACTCCTCCGTCACTCATGGAGCTCAATTTCTCAAGTTGAATTTCATTCAGTAAACAGAAGGAGTTGTGAACAATAATGTCAACATTCTGTAATATTTTAGATCTGCAATCTGCCTATGGTTGTAGTTTGGCAATTGCAGTGGAAGAAGTGAACAATGTCAATTCAGACTGTGTTAGCCACGCCTCCAGATAGTGAGTAAGAAAGTCAGAGAGAGAAATGTTTAAGACATTTTATTGCTGGCATAGACGTGGTGGGCCTATTCACCATTGGGTTGTTTGCAGCACATGCGGCTAGTAGGAGGTTCTTAAAGAGACAGAGGCAGATTTCAAAGTGTCAGATATGGATATGATGCAAAGTCAAATCTCTACAGCATTTTCATGACCACTGAAGATAACACAGTTACTTGATTGTGCTAAAAATGGCCTAAATGGCTAAAAAGGTGGGTACTATAAAAAATGCATAGTACCCACCTTTAAGTAGTGTTAAAATTAAGGTTGTCTTCCATAACTCTGACCAATCAATTTTTTTTAATGAGTTATAGAGGTCAGATGAGAATGGGTAGACAGGTCTGAGATGATGGAAAGGTAACCCTAGTTCAAAAAAACAAACATTTACTACAACCAAAGTGTGGAGAATACCATCAAACCTCGACGCAGATGGGCTGCAGCAGCAGAAGACCACAACGGATACCACTCCTGTCAGCGAATCCAAGGAAACTAAGGCTACAATTCAAACAGGCGCAGCAAAACAAGTGGAAAACATTAGCTGGTTTGATGAGTCTCATTCTCAGCTTCAACATTTAGAAGGACAGAATCTGGTCCAAAGAACATCAAAGCATGGATCCATCCGGCTTTGTATAACTGGCTCAGGCTGCTGCTGGTGGTAAACTGGTGTGGAATGAGATGTTCTTGGCACACTTTGAGTTACTTAGCAACAGTTAGGCTTCAATTAAAACCTACTGCCTACTGGAATATTGTTGCTAAACATGTCCATCCCTTTATGACCCATCTGCTGATGTTTATTTCCAGCAGGATCATTTGCCATCTGACAGAGCTTGAATCATCCCCAAATGCTCTTCCCATTGAAGCGTCTTTGAGATTTCGTGGAATGGGAGAACCTACAAGAACAGCGTGATACTATGAAGCCAATGTGGAAAGTTTCTGAAACCATGTTGAATCTATGGCATGAAGAATAAGAGATACTGGCAAAGGTACCTAACCAGCATTAGATTGAACAGCAGACCCAGGCTGCAAGAGCTGATCAAACCATCCTCACCAATCCAAAGTCCTGTAGTTAGGGGCGAAACACAACATCTCAAACAGCTTCCAGTCCCACAGAGAGGGGAAATGGGTCTTCCTCCAGATGCTGAATCTTATATCTCTGTGCACTGAAACTTCCTCCAATTATGTCCGATGATGTCAACCATCAAACCACCTTCGCCAATAGCAGTTTGGCATTAGCAGAAATCTTGGGAAGCCTTCTCCAAGACACAGCCCTTACATGAAACTCTCTCGCTGAACCGCAAACATATTCTCCTTACAAACGTGGCACCATTTAAAGAGAATTAGATGAGCTTTTCTGCCTTAGATTTGTTGCCATGAAACATTGTTACAACAAAGAAAAAAACACAAACACAAATAATTTCTTTCTTGCCCTGCGTTTGGAAGAAGTAGTAAAGATTTTATGAGATCGCAAAGTTTGTCAAAACCTGTTAGGAGAAGGAATAATGATGATTTTGTTTTACTGCTATGACTAATGTAGCTTAAAACAAATAAGGACAGTTGTTGATCAAGCTAGTTGCTGTTTATATAAACTTGTTACCTGATGCTTATTTTCTGTTTGGGAATTTTTTATTTCAAGTTGATGTCACAATTCACATATAAAGGGTTGAAACCTGCCAAATTAATGAGTTGTTCATTGTCAGAACTTCCATTTGTCTGGTATTATATTTTACCACTGAAACAGTAACAGCAACAATTAAAACCTTTTGCAAAAACTTTTTGGTTTGCTTTCATTCTAGTAGGAGAAGTCACTCACACACACACACACACGAATGTTCAAAATGACAGTTATTTTACTCAGTAATGTCTTTTATCAGCAAGGAGTGATCTATGCGGGAAACAAAAATTGCACCAGGTTCAGTTGCCCAACATGGTGGTACTCTGTGTTTACACAGGCCTCGTTGTCCCGCTCTGTTCAGGCTTGCAGGAGCGATGCGACCACGGAAGGCCATGGAACCGTGGGATCCGCTCTGACTGTTGAGAGAGCACTGAGGTGGGGCAGAAAGCTGCCCTGCCTCGCCCTCCCTCTCCCATTACACAGCTGAGTCATTCACAAAAATGTGAAAACAAAGTCAACAACAGAACGGCCTTCGTGGGACTGTAAGCTGAGTAAGAATGACAGATGGATTTACTCACACATGAAAACACAGGAAAGCATTCCCATTCAGTGAAGCAAAGCGGCTCATGAAGAAAAGGTGTGAATCATCTTTTTATTAGTACATTTTATGCTCTGCTGCTTTCCTTTTTTTTGCAGGACAAATAGTTGGTAAAAACTGGAGCTACTCTAAGAAAGTTTTATTTTTGGATGTAGCGCATCCATGTCTATCAACACTGCAACAAAAGAAGCAACACTAATAAAAGGATGACTACTTCCAATTATAAGTTGTTTTTCTTTTGGTCTTTCAGTTAGCTATGGGTGAGGCTCAGTGAAACTGCAGTGCATTGTTGTTTCTCTGGTATTGTATGTATAAAGTGTGCAGGACAATAAATATTCTCTATAGAGAAACCAAGGCTGCACTGAGATGCATTGGTTTGTAGTTGTACCTCATAAGACATTTCTTCATTGTCAAGTATGACGCTATCCGGTTACCAGCTGTGTATCCATTACAAATGTGCACAAGTCTTTGTCTACATTACTACACTGAAAAAAATCCAATCAATTTGCAGTTATTTGTAGTGTTTCCATTATATGAGAAATGAAATTAAAATACCACGTGAATAAGCTTGTTTATGCCATAAGTCATTAAAAATTATGGCAGATCAGTCAAAATTCAAACAGACAGTTGTATTCAAATATATTAATATCCCAGCCATGGCCCAGCGCTCATCATCTATCAGTCATTATTCAGGCGTTGGAGTGACAAGCCCCTTATGCCTGAGAGTGACTATAGAAGAGCGATGGATTCAACATGTTGGAAAGACACAACTTTTTATGAACTGTGTTGCTGTGAGTGCCTTGGTGGAGCCTGTCTTCTTTGTTGTTTTTGACGGCAGCAACATTCTAGCACAAAAACTATTTATGAAAAAGAAAATTCAAATTTTTAATAAAATCAATATGAATTTTGAACTGTAAATGATCAAATGCAGTGCAGACTCAATAAAAACACAAATGCTAACTTTGGCATCGCCAGTAGCTAGCGGTCAGCTGCTCAATGACAATTTTGTTTTTAGTTGTTGATTGTTGAATTTGTGTGTTCAATGAATTAATAGTTATTCGGACACATTTGGTATAATGAGACATGAGAAAACTAGTCACTTTAATATGCAGCTATAAATGAGAGGTAATCAGATCAAGCAGAGAACGGTGGAAGGAAGGTGTTTAATCCATATCCAAATATTGAACGGTTTGCCTCAACGACAAATACCAGATGAATGTGAAAAGTGTTCATTTGAGAAACATTTCTTGATTTAATTAACTACTACCGCTTTATCCTGTTCAGTGTCGCAGCATCACTGGAGGCTGTTTGAGGTGTGACAGTGCAAATAGAAGCTATGTAGGATTGGACCGAGCTGCATTTCATCACTGAGGCGAAACAGAACCAGTCAAGTCAGGTCTATGTGCTGTTGAGAAACCCAGTTTTGAAACTGCAACAGCTTTGTGCATCTGCCCAAACATTACATCCCACCGTGTCTGGTCAAAACATGTGCACTCATTTTCTATTTAATCACCTTTTATTGTATGTATGCATCATCAAACAACAAGGTTTTAATTTTGACATCTGCAGGTATTTTCCTTGCTCAGTTATTATTTTTTAATATATGTGGTATCAAATCCACGTCAACATGTAAAGCATTTTGTAGCAATTATATTTTTACACTTTCCAAACTTTGATGTATTTAAGTTTTTACTTGAACACAAAGTAGTGTGTTAATTGTAAAATAAACAGAGAGGTCAATAGCTGAACTTTTTCTTTTTTGAATATCTTAGATAAACTTTACAAAGAATTCTGGAAAAAATAGAAAACGGGCACAAATAATTCCACAGAAAAATCCTCAAATATGCAAGTCCTCAAGTACTGAGCTACAAATAGCTCTACTTTAAAGACTAGGCACTGGCTCTGGTCTACTTTAAAGATAAAAAAAATTATCCCCTAGTTAGACTAAGTGATACTCCTTTTACTGAATACTTGGTAAAAGTTTTGATTGGTAGAAAGTTTCTCAATCTGACATTTACTGTGAATGACTATCGCTGGCAGGTCAGCACGACCCCCCTCCTCAACCCCCACGCCCCACACACACATATATAGAAGATGAATCATCAGTTGGACAAACAATGAGGAAGAGGTGGGCTGAAGCTGAGCAGGGACATCAGGAACACCGTGTAACTTTATGAGGAGGCAGTTCGTCTCGACCTTTCTGGAGCATCATACCCTCAGTTCTGTTGGACCGAGTGATACGACTGCTGACCAGCAACATCAGCCGCCAATACCTGTGTGTGTGCGCGTGTGTGTGTACCTGTGTGTGCCTTTTATGAGGTTGAACCGACCTTGCTGAGAGAGAAATTATAGAGGAAACTGATGCTTTTAATTTGAACTGGCAGCTTGCTAAGGATTGTGGCAATTCAGTTTGTTTTTTCAACACGGAGACCGGCTTTTATTTTATTTATGGGTATTAAAGCTTAGATATGAATCACTTGGATATTTCAGACAAGCTTTGAGAAGGTGCATGGTTGATAAATCTTGATTTTAAACCAGGGTTACTGAAAAACAATGCAACTGACCCATGTAATGCTGCTCTGTTGAAAAACAGCTTCCCTAAAAGACCCACTGTTGCACATAAGAAGGAAAAAAGTGAAGCCCTGCAGTAGGTGCTTGTTTATTTTTGTTATGCATTATCTGATTCAACTATGTATACAGTTTCTGGCGCAGATGCATTTGCGTATATATTTTTAACGTCTTTTAACTTATTTGGAAGTTGTGATAACATCATACTCACTTCTCAGATATGTGGAAACTTAGAGCACTTTCAGCATCATTTTTTTCAGAAACAGAAATGTCATGGTGCATCAAAGAAGAAATTGGAAATATTTGTCTGCTACTCTGAACTGTCATTGAATCAAGCTTTTCTATATAACTAATTATTTTTAACAAATGCAGTAAGCCTTAATATTAGACTTAGCTCTTGGTTGTGGTGTATGGCGTGGTTTTAGTGCTAAGATTAAGACTATCGCGCTCCCAGAGGTTGCTTTCTTATCACATGATGCTTTATCCATTCCAAAGCTAGCTACTGATTAATGACATTCCAGCACAGCTTCCTGAGCTGTTGATGCTAGCAAATGAAAAGAATACTACTCACATCAGCTTTGGAAAAGGCTGGTCATCCACTGGATTGTCTACTTCCTCTGCTGTCCATTAGCATGTATAGGCTATATTTACTCAGACTTTTTAAAACAATTAACACCACTGTTTGCATGGACTATTCTGATTGGATATAGGCAATAATGTAATTAAAACTTAAAGTAAGTCAACAGCTTAACTTAAAGCTTGACTTTATTTACAAATAAGGTTGATTCAATGCTATTCAGCTTGTAATCTTTTAATCAATTTGGATTCATTTAAACATAAATTATTAACTTTATACTGTAACTATAAAGTTGGAGCTACCTAAAAAAATCCGTCCAGGTTATTATCTAATACATTCTTCAAAGCATATTGCTTTGGCCACATTTTATAGCTGATCAATCTAAATTGTTTGCATTTCTCAAAAGCATAAGTAATAGGCCTAACCGGCGCGTCCATGAGTTCCGGTTCATCCTTCCTGTAAGTGTGAACAGGAATGTGTGCCTTCCTCTATATCAGGCAGATAAGGAGAAGACAAGCCTGTACAGATGGAGACAGTGACAGAGAGAGTGAGAGGAAGTTCCTGGCAGCATTAACCAAGAGATCTGCGTCCAGCAAGTGGAACAAGCGCAGGGGGCCGATTACACAACCCTTCTGATTTCTGTTTCTCTATCACACAAATGAGGCCGCGGCTCTCGACTTACGGGAACGAGTCGAAGACGAGCCAATCAGCTTTCGGCCGCGAGTGGGCCAGTGGTGTTCCTGCCACTGAGCTGCATTTAGAAGAAATGACACTGACTCATTATCGCACATGGGGTCTTCTTGTGGGCAAGAAAAAAAACCATGTTATCGAAAGTGTCTTTTTCTAAACACAGTGCTGCTGTGTAGATGTGAAAGCTAGCTCACTCTGCAGACCCGAGCTTCGCGGTGACTCACTGCCGGACTGAGGCAGTCAAATGAACTCTGCAGGGTAACAATGACTCACCATGCAAATATCCGGCTCTGTGCTCTGTTTCTAACTCAGGGGGATTTGCATTTGACAGTCCTTTAAACGAACAATACCACAGAAGAGGTATGCAGATGTGCATGCAGACACAGAGAACATTTTGGATAAACTAGCTTGACATTTTGAAGAAATAGGAAGATATTTAGAGATGTTGGTTGCTCACTGCTGACTCAATGAGGTCAGACAGGTTAAAAAAAATTAGAAGAAAAAAGAATACAAGTTAGCCTGAAACAAGACTTCTGCTATTCTACCTAGAAGAAGTCCTGTAGGAACCCATTAAATGTGGAATGCATGCAAAAGAATAAAACTAACTCTGAACACAGTGTCCCACAGATGAAACATGGCAGTGGCAGCATCATGCAAAGACAGGGAAGGTTGTTCACATTTGCTTTCTATCCAAGAATAATGGGTAACAGTTTTATATCTGGAGGGCAAATGTTTGAGAGACGTACCCAAAAAAACAACAGAAAAAAAACCCGAAGTACATTCATTAGGGCCAGGACTTTACCATAATTCAGTTTGATTAACTAATAAAACAGGGTTTAACATATAATTTTTTTTAACACAATTAATTATGCTAATTTTTAATTGTGGTAGATCTGTAAATCTGACGCAGAAGAGACAGACAGCGATCAAAGACGAAGCCATGGGGGTTCATTTCTGTTTCAAAAAAACAACCCCAGGGGACACCGGAAACAATTAGCATTGTGTTCAAATTGTGCTAAAGGAGTTAGCCTAACATAGCATCTCGATGCTAAACATGATGCTTCAGCACAGACTTTCCCAAAGCTAAGGTCCACATTGCTAATGTCTGATTGTGGAGTAACCTAAAAAACAAATTAAAAACAATCAGAATCGTTGTTGTTGAGCTCATTTGTCTATCTATTTAATACTCTCGCAGCAAAGGTGGTTTTTGGAATTGTTTATTTTGAGATATGTATTTTGATTAAAATGTCACTATTTGTGATTAATTAACTACAGACCCAGCAATTAATACAATTAAAAAATTGAAATCGAGTGCCAAAACTTAGTATTAATGTGTTCCAATGGTCAAGTCAAAGTCCAGATCAAAATCCAATCAAGAATCTGTTGCAAAACCTAAAAACTGACTTTAATAGACAATCGTTTGTATCATTTTTCCTTCCACCTTGCTGTATTCCTCTGCTCTGTGTTCTATCACTCTAAACCAAGGAGGATGAATGTTTGTTTAGTGTCCACTCTGCAGTCCACTGGCCTGCTCAGTAAGGAAAGCAGAACTCATTTCTTTTGGCGGCAATTTTCAGATGTTGAGAGCGGCGCTAGCTGACGCGCAGGCACCCAATAAGCAGGCGGTTCTCAGAATGACAGGGGAAGCCATCAGCGGTGTCATTCGTGGAAAGCTAGCTGTGGTCTCTTTCAGAGAAATGCTATGTGTGTGTGTGTTTTTCACACTACTTTGACAGAAGAAAACTGCAGCAGATCAAAAGATTTGACATTTTGTTTTCATGTTAAAGATGGGATTTTATTTTTAGCTTGTATTTTTGATGTGTGTGATCCTCGTCTATATTTAACCGATTTTTTATTTTTTTTAAATCCATGCAGAAAGACTTTTGAATTTGAAGGGAAATGGGCAGACATACGGACTAAAAGCTTTGCATGAGCTGATGTGAGACTAAACAGAACTGATAAACTACAGATTAGAGGTTTCCATGAGTTTTGAGCTTGCAGCTTTACTTGGTCGGTAATTTAGGACACAATGGGGGGGAGCATTAGAAAAGCCCTTGAGGCATTACCTGCTTTCTTCAGAAATTCTGCATCATAAAACAAACATTACTGAGATGTAATTGTCTTTTCCTGCTGAAAGTAGATAAATGGAAGATTGCTTTTTAATTCACACAAAAATAAAGACTTTCTTAGATTGTAACTTTTTTGCTCGTCAGTGTGCTGCTGTTCTTAAAAAGAACAAAATGAACAGGAAACACTTTTGCCATAGGTTAGGTCAAAAATCAGAGACAAATTCTAAGTAAATGGTGCAAAGACGCAGCAGCATCGTCATAGCAACTGATTTACAGCTCATTAACATCCAAGTGACACTAGAAGCAAAGTGAAGTTTTGAAAAAAAAACTGTTTGCCCAGTTTAAATGCTGATCTAAAATGAATGGCTCCCAATCTAACTAAGATTTTAATTATATGATAATGGCAACTGACACAAGAAAGGAAAATAATTTTAGTCTGTTATCATCTTAATTCATTATGAATCAATGGTGTTTGGACTTTAGTTTCAGCTTTTTTCTGTCTTTTCATTCAATTTGGTTTAACACAACTCAAAAATACTTTATTGACCCCAAACGGAAATTAAATGTTGTTGTAACTGATACTTGTTCAAAAATATTCTTTAAAGAGTTTTTGTAGATGGTGCTCCAAAAGCTGGAATCAGATGATAGTGCAAGGCATTCTGGGTAAAAACCACCAAAACAAATGTGCTAATTTTAGCGGGAGAAATGACTCGTGGTCTTTTACCAAAGACAAAAGAGAAATCCTACAACTGCTAAAATCTGTCGCCACTCCATTTTTGTTTGCATTTTGTGGCTCAGTGTCTTCTTCAGAGGTTTTTGTGTTGTTTCCTTCAGTTGTTCTTGGTGCAGCGCCCCCATAGGCGAACAGGGGAACAAGTCCTTCAAAGTGTTTGCTTTGAGACAATGCAGTGTGAAAGTGAGACATGGCAGCTGAAAATGTAACAAATGTTGCAACTTTGATCCCCAGACAAACCGAGTCTACTGGTATATCAGGTGGATGCTCAGATAGAATTATATATCCAAGCATCTCAGAATATTTCACAAAATATTAGCCTTCCTGAGTGAGTGCTGTTTTCTTGTGATACAAATGAAAGCGTGTCCTTAAGATTGCTGAAGCAGTTTGCAAACTCGTGGAGTTTTTTCCACCTTTTTATTACCCCGCTTGCCCCTCCATGTACTCAGACCCCAGCAGGTAAACACACAGTGTCTCATCCTGACAGACACTAACTGGGACTGAAGGGAACAGCAGTTTGTTTTTTTTTTTTCGCCCAGCCTCATTTGCTGCAGCTGTAAATCTTTTCCTGGCTGTAGGTGGGGTCCAGCGCTGTCTCCAGAGACTAGCACCGAGTCCAGGAACCGTCCCCCGTCCCCTTTAAAGGAGCCTCACAACTGATTAAAGCCACAACTCTCATCAATCCAAGACAACAGGAGCCCTGATGGGTCACAGCCTGCAGGTCAACATCACCACCCTGGTGTCCAGATTAATTTGTGTGAAAATCTGCAGCCCGTTTGGAGGATTGAGGAAGACATGCAGTTGAATCATCTTTCAAAATGGCAGAGAATTATAATGCACTGTTTGGATTGTTGAAATTATTTGCTTCTAGGCTAAAGAAAGGCAGAGAACTTGTTTTTTTAATATAGTTATTTAATGCATCAAAAGGAAACACTTGAGTAACCTCTTTTATTTTTCTCACATAAACATATAAACAGTATGCATAACTACTATAATGCCACAAAGCTCCACCGCAGATGCCACAGGGGATCTTTGGACCACTGGACGTTATGTCACCCAGACCAACTGACCCACTGGGAAAACAATAAACTGACATGAACTTTTTGCGTACTTCCGGATGTTATACAAGTCACCACCATAAGAAACCTCCAAGAGTCAATCACATTTGTTTAAAAAATGCTTTGTTTATCCCAAAGGGAAGTTAAGTATCATCTTTGCTCATCATCCAAGTACCTTTGAGAATTGTTGTGTTGCTGTAATGTTGCAACAAATCTGAAGAGACCTCTGACTGAAGACTGTGGCAGAGATTATATTCCACAGTAACATTTCCTGGGTGATATCATCAGTTGTTGCTCTGCTAATCCACTTATTTTGCTTTTGTTGCTATAGTATATTGCATTTTGTTATAAAAATGCAATATATATAATATATATATAAGCCATATCAAATATGGCTTAAAAGATATTTTAATTTGTAATTTAACACCTTGAAATTGGGCCTCAGTTTCTTTCAAAACTCCTGCTCTTTATGAAACTCTGCCTTCAGGAAGTCATGGCTCCTTTATTCACCCTTTTACAATGTTTTTACCAGTTTCACTGAGAAGTATCTCCTATAATGAGCTCAGAATATGTGCAGTTCCACCTGGTGCTTGCTAATTGCTGCTAGCTAGTCTGAAGGAGCTGAGTGGGAGAGGGGTACTCAGTGAGGGGGAAGTTTAGAAATTGCAGCTCAGAGGAGGAGCTTCTTGCCTCGAAGGCGGAGCTTGGTCCACCCAGGCGCTCTGTACAGCTGAATGGTTGCAAAGGGAGATTAAAGGATTTCTCAAACATGCATGAGAGAATCAAGACAAGAATCCAGGTATGGTTTTGATGAGGGAATAACATTATGACATGATGTAAAACTCAAAAATTTAGATTTTATTTAGTACTGCCCCTTTAAATCTATCTGGCCATATGGTTAGAAAGTTGGGCAGAGAGACATTGGAGTCGGAGACATCATGATCTATGGTTTGAACTTCCTTCTCTCTCTTTGCTCCTTGGTCCTGTTCTACATCCATGAATCCTCTTTTTCTCAACTCCTCTGGGATTTGGGGTCAGGTATTATTTGAGCTAATCAGCTGCTTCCAGTTGTAAAAACAATTCATTGTTGCCACATTTTCTCATCGTAGCAACTGTCCGAATGTTTTTTTTTAAAAAGCATCCACACTCCAAAGGAAATAATTGTCCAAACATGCGACCTAAGAAACTATAAACAAATGTCAACAAGAACAAATCAGAACTAGCATCACAAAGGAACGCCATCATGCTACCACCCAATGTGCCACCATGGAAAATTTGCTTTTTGTTGGTTTTAAGCCTTAAGCCTCCCTGGAGAGGAGGGTCTGTCGGATAGTAGAACCTCGGATTCAGGAAGAGCAGTGTGGTTTTCGTCTTGGTCGTGGAACACTGGACCAGCTCCACACCCTCAGCAGGGTCCTGGAGGGTGCATGGGAGTTCGCCCAACCAGTCTAAATGTGTTTTGTGGACTTGGAGAAGGCGTTCGATCAAGTCCCCAGTGCATTATATATATATATATATGTAGTATATTTAAAGAATGCCATATGAATAAATGGATCAATTGGGCTGGTTTCTCAGAAGACTAGCACTCGACTCATGAAGGAGACACGGAGTCTGAAGATTTGCAGTGTGCCAGTGTGTTATATTGATGGTGAAAGACAACAATACATATAAATCCAACAAGAAAACAGACATTTAAAAGGCCATACAAAAACAAAACATGCGCAATACTAGGGAAGAAAACAAACAAACAAAACCAAAGTAAATTAATCCCCACAGTTGACCAAGCCCACACCCTTCAGTCCGTTGACCCCAAGCTGGGGTAATCAAATCCCAAGACAGGCTGACTCTGGGTAAGGTGCTTGCCTTGATGTGGTTTAGGTCCCAGGTGGGAAATCCGAAATCAAGATGAGACAGAAAAAGTTCTCAGGCTACAAGGAGCCTCCTACCATCCTGGCAGGAGAGCGGAAGTCTTCACACACGTAGTGCAATCTTTTTCTTATGGCTCTAGGCCTGGACATTTAGCTCGCCATCTTCTGGCCTGTACAAATAAACAGGACCAATAAACTTTGAAATCCAATTCAATCATTTTGATGTGTACACAAATCTATATTCAATAAATATCAAGTTCATTATCAATCCAATCAATATCCTATTTAGAGACATTAAAACTTCATTATTCAACCCAGTGTTGGTTCACTCAACCCCACACAACCAAGCATATTGCTAACCGCTACGTCAAACACTCACCAGATCCGCCGGTTGCTCTACATACAACTGACATCTCTCCTGGCTGGTCTGGTGGTAATCGGCTCCTATGGCGCCATTATAGTTAGACGATTTTTATATAGAATAAAATAAGGTGAAGAATATAAAGAATAACGCTCAACAAACCTGTAGCTCAGCTCTGCTCTGCTCAGCTCCCCCAATGCATCTAGTGTTCAAACTTCCTGCTCAAATTAATATAGCCAGCCAATAGGCTGCAATACAACATGTGACCTTAGAAACTGGGCAGTGATTGGTTGCTTCATAGTCTCGTGAGAGCGACACTATTACCAGGATTATCACGTGATTTAATGACGAGTTTGAGAGACCGGTGAAAGCTAGAAATTTACACCCGGGCTACACCCTCCCCCCTTAAATCCATGCAACACCGATGCATGCTATACCACCTGGATATTAGAATATATGGGAGCAGATGCAGGTTCAATAAACATTTCATCATAAGCAGTTGCTATACTATGCAAAAGGGTTTTCACTACAGAAGCTAGTGGTTTGCCTAAAGCAGAATACTGCAGACGCTGGACTGGTTTTGGCTGTCGACTAGATCGACGAATTGGCTGTTCAGCTTCTAATTCTCCAGTAACCTCACGAGTGGCTATAGGTGATTCAGCGGAATGCGATGAGGATGTGGTTGAATTAAGTAACGTCTCTACCGGGCCATGAGACTCCAAATTTCCTCAGGGGGACTCAGCTCAGGTTCAAGTAGATCTTTAGGGTCCATCTGATCATCTCCTGAAGAAACGTTTTCCTGGTCCGATGGTGGGTCCATAGCATCCAACAGTAGAGACGACTCGCCATCAGGTGAAGGAATCCGCATCTCTGTTTCAGTTTCTGTAACCCTGCTCATGGGCTGGGTAGGGATTGTTCCCTCAACACTGACCTTCACAGGTGACAAAACTGAGAACCGAGGCACACTCCACTCATCTTCCTCATCCAGGCTCTCTTCCAGGTCCTCTGTTGGTTCCTGGAGACTGCGGGTATGAGGTCTACAAGTAGGTGTAGAAATTGGCTGATCAACTTCTTCAATCTGGGGAAGAAATCCACAAGGGAGAAGAAGGTCACGGTGCAGAGTTCGGGTCCCTCCAGTGGGATCCGCTTCTGGTCTTACAACATACACAGGAAGATCACCCATACTACCAACCACCACATAAACATTTGTCTCCCATTTATCCTCCAGTTTATGCTTGCCTCTGAACCTCACATTTCTCACTAATACCCGGTCACCTTCTTCAAGATGGGCTGGTTTCACTCTTTGATCAAAACGAATCTTGTTTCTTCTTGCCATCTTTTCTGCATTTTTGGAAACTAACTGGAAACTTTCCTTCAGCCGAGAACGCAGATTCTGCACATACTGAGAATGTGATTGAGCTGAGGGACTTTTGACAGGCAAGTTAAAGGCAATGTCAACAGGAAGTCTTGGGCAGCGACCGAACATCAACTCATATGGAGTAAAGCCTGTGACCTCATTTCGGGTGCAATTGTACGCATGCACAAGTGGTTTGACGTACTCTTTCCACCTAGTTTTCTGCTCTGGCTCCAATGTACCCAACATGCTGAGCAAAGTTCTATTGAACCGTTCAACAGGGTTCCCACGAGGATGGTATGGCGTGGTGTGCGACTTTTTAATGCCAGCAATGTTGCAGAGCTCTTTGATGAGGTGAGACTCAAAATCAGGCCCTTGGTCTGTGTGCAGGCGTTCTGGAAACCCATAATGCACAATAAAATTCTCCCACAGACATTTTGCGATAGTCTTTGCTTTTTGATTGGCTGTTGGAAAGGCCATAGCATACTTGGTGAAATGGTCTGTGAGGACAAGGATGTTTTTAGTGTTGCTTTTATCAGGTTCAACTGATAGAAATCCATGCACAGGAGCTCAAGTGGCCGGCTGGTCTGGATGGTCACTAATGGTGCAGCTCGTTCTGGCAGGGCTTTCCGGCGAATGCAGCGATTGCAAGTTTTAATCTTGTTTTTAACATTTACAGACATGCGGGGCCAAAAAAATCGCGATCTTACAAGGTCAAGTGTTCTTTCAATCCCCATGTGGCCCATATCATCATGGAGACTTGAAAGGACAACAGGACGACATTCCTCTGGCAACACAAGCTGAAATGATAAAATCTCACCATCCTGTCTTCTTCTGTACAAGATGTCATCTCTTAATTCAAGACGATTCCATTCTCTCATCAGAAGAGGAAGGTCAGGAAGTTCAGCTCTAGCTGTTGGAGGGATCTTTTCTCCCGTTTCAAGCTGATGAATAACTTCTCTCAAAACAGGATCAGCTCTCTGTTTCTCCCTGATGTCATGAAGGGACAATGATGGAAGCACCGACAATCCTTGAAACTCATCAACATACAAATCAGGAAGGACTGTAGGAGTTATACTCATCGTTTCCACCAGAGTAATGTTTCTTTCCAAAGGACCATCAGGACTTTGGCTTCTCAGCAGACAGCTGTGGCAAATGGCTCCAACCACATCAGGGGTGAGTTCTGCAGTATCCTCTGGTTTATCCATATGTGCTGTGATGAACTGTTGCACCATAGCCCATTCTCTCTGTGGATCAGGTGTCTGGGGTGTGGCCTCCTAGAGAGGGCATCAGCATCACTGTTTTGGCTGCCTGCACGATACTGCAATTTAAAATCATATGTAGACAGCGCAGCAAGCCATCGATGACTAGCAGCATCAAGTTTAGCAGAGGTCAAGACATATGTTAATGGATTGTTATCCGTAATGACAGTGAATCTGGAGCCATAAAGATAGTCATGGAATTTTTCAGTTACGCTCCATTTTAAAGCTAAAAATTCCAATTTATGGGCTGGATATCTGGCTTCACTGGCAGACAACCCACGACTGGCATATGCTATAACTCGTAGCTTTCCCTCTTGTTCTTGATAAAGAGCAGCTCCAAGCCCGATGGTGCTAGCATCTGTATGCAATATGTAAGGTTGACTTGGGTTGGCAAAACCGAGTACTGGGGCTGTCGTCAATCTGTCAATCAATATGTCAAAAGCAGATTGACACTGTGCAGTCCACCTTTCATTAAAAGGTTGCTTTACATCATAGCTTTTATCTAGAATGTTTGCTTTGCGGCCCTGTTTGCGGGTAGAGGGGTACCCTTTTGTCAGGTCATTCAAAGGTTTAGCAATAGCGGCGTAGCCATTAATGAACCTGCGGTAATAACCTGCGAAGCCAAGAAACGATCGTAGTTCTTTTAAAGTTTGCGGAACTGGCCAGGATTTTAAGGCACTAATCTTTTCCGGATCTGTTTCAACTCCATGTTCAGAAACTATATGACCCAAATAACGCACAGATGTTTGGAAAAACTTGCATTTCTGTGGTGATAATTTAAGACCATAATTTCTGAGTCGATGCAACACTTTTATCAACCTACTCTCATGCTCCTCTAGGGTGTCAGAGAAAATGATCAAATCATCCAAGAAGACCAAAACTTCTTTTAAGTGCAAATCACCCATGCACTTCTCCATAAGGCGTTGGAAAGTGCTAGGTGCATTCGTCACACCCTGGGGCATTCTATTGAATTCCCAGAACCCAAGTGGAGTCACAAATGCTGTTTTAGGCTTATCACTTTCCTCCATTTGTATCTGATAATATCCTGACTTCAAGTCAAGAACACTGAACCATCGTGAACCAGTGAGAGCCGAAAATGACTCTTCCAGATTTGGTAATGCATAAGCATCCTTTACCGTTTGGAGGTTCAACTTTCTATAATCTATACAAAGCCGAACATCCCCATTCTTCTTTCGAACGACTACGATCGGTGAAGAGAATGGAGATTCTGATTCTCTTATTACTCCCGTCTCCAGAAGATCTCGCAAATGATTGCGAACAGCCTCAATATCATTTGGATGGATAGGGCGAGCACGATGTTTAAATGGAGTCTCATCATGAAGATGGATGTGATGCTTCACCCGATCAGTACATCCAAAGTCGAGGTCATGATGGGAAAACACTTCTGGAATTTCTCTGAGTTTAGCAATCACTCGTTCTTTCCAATCAGGAGGAATTGGAGAATTTCCAAATTCAAATTGGAGATCAACTTTGTCAGTGTTCTTGAGCTGCGCACTACAGCAGGAAACCTCAGACAGAAGCTGTGGTGATACTGTGATTTCTGCAATAGAAGCAGATGGTGACAATGTTATGCTGTGGTTCGACTCATTTGTGATAACCACTGGAATCTTGGGAGGTGCATGTTTAGGCAATGACACCAAACAACTTTTCACACATAAACCTCCTGGCAAGGGGGTAGAAGGCTGTTCAACTAATGCCCAACTGCTAACTGGCAGCAAGCTGGTACAGGCATAGCCTTCTAGAACGATGGTATGGCCTGCTGGAAAAATAACAGGTGACTCACTGCCTAGTCCTACATCACATACACTGGACTCTTGGGTTTGCTGGTGACGTAACTGAAGCAGCTGAAGAACTACTTTGTAGCCATACTTAGCTGGGCTAAAGCTAGCATTTTCATCTTTAAAATGCTCGTCATATAAGGAATCAAGGGTGTTCATTCCAATCAGAACTTGAGTCTGAGTTCCACTTTTAACATCTGGAACCACAAGCGCCAAAGTACAAACGTCCAAATCTGTACCAACAAACTCTTTAGGAAAATGACTGACATTTCTATGTAACCCAAGTATGGGACAGCTTGGCCTGCGGCTCCTTCTATTTGCAACAACTCATTTAATGGTTTCACTGGTTGATGAGAAAATACTGATTATAGAAAGAAACTGGTATTGTGGTCACTTGCGATCCAGTATCTAACAGGCATTGAACTAAGTGACCAGCTATTGTTACTTGACCAGTACATTTTGAGCCAATCAGCCCTTGTGGCAACTTTGTAGCCTCTGAGGTTACTTGAAACAGATTGGTGCATCTTATAGGTGTCTGCTTGGTGGGACTTTTCTGGTCCTCTGCAGTTCCCGTTTGTCCCTCAACAAGAACTGGGTTCAGTTTAACGGCAGAGCATTGTGAGGGTTCATTTTCTGCCATTTTTTCTGTTTTTCCACAAATTGCTTCTTCTTGGCAACAACAAGTGAAGGATTAGGAGGATTGTCACATTTTGGTCTTATATGTCCATCTTCTCCACAATTATAGCAGTAACCTGGCTTGGGTGGTAAAACTGCAGTTTTTTGAGAAGATTGAGATGAACTTTTGCTAATCTGCGAAGGCTGCTTGAACTTGGAAACATGCACAGATTTCGGCAAAACGGACTGTTTCTGACCAGCCTGTGCTGTTGTAAGAGCAACCAACTGTTTCTGTACATCAGCTAACTGCTTAGCAAGTTGTTGGGTGATGCTAGTCAGGTTATCATAAGCACTCTTTTCTTCAGCTGATGTACAAACATGTGACTGCACGCTAACTCTGGGTTTACTGGAACCTAAATGCTGTTTCATGCGCTGGGCTTTAGCAGCTTCTCTGTCTTCTTCTGTTCGCAGCAACAGTAACAGCTCTGCAAAAGATGGTGGGTTTGCCTTACGCTGCTTAAGTTGGAGCTCAGAGATTAAAGAGTTATTCCAGCAACCACGACAGAATTGATTCAGTAAATGTTTTTCAAAATCAACAGCCAATACTCCACCCCTCCTTACAGCATGGTTCAAAGTCACTTGTAAGCGTTGAAGATAAACTGATGGCTTTTCACCTGCATCTTGAAACAACTCCATAAACTTTGCATACAGTTCGTCTCCATCTTGGACTGTTCCATAGGCAGAATCAAGAATTTTAAGATAACTTACAGGAGGTGCATCTGGTTGAAGGTGTTTAACCATGTCAGCAGCTGGTGGAAATAGACTGTCAAAATCTTTCTGGAACGCTGCAGGTCTGATACAGCCGGGTCTCTTAACAAAAGGTCTACAACAGATCGCCAAGTTTCATAATCTGTTTCGTGTGAAGGTCTTGGGGTTCGACCAGAAATGATCTCAATTTTAATGAGGACATATGTATTGCATTGTCTTCGCTTTTCATGATGTGTTCAACCACATACCTTTGCACTCCAGGCGGGTTGAGGGCTGAGAAGGACATGGCTGGCAAAGCTCCAGAGGCTTGTGATGTGTTCCCCGTTACGGGTTCAGGATTGTCTTGTGGCAGCTCCCTGTCTGCAGTGACTTCTTCCAATTTGAGAAAATCAGTATCCTTCGTTGTCATCTGCGGTGTTGTACTGGGAGTAGCCATGACTGACTCCTCTTTATCCGGCAAAGACTTCAAAGAAGCTGGACCAAGTTCAGTAATTGACCGGCCCAGTAGAGACATTACACTCTGAAGAACATCTGTGTAATCCTGACCTGTGAGCTTAGCCAAATTTTTCATTTCATTCAAGTAAGCTTGAGTTTTTTCTTTGGTTTCTAACTCAGAACAAACCACTGAAAGTTCTTCAATTTCATAACTAATGTTTCCAGTTTGACACTTATACGAGTATGGCAAGATTTTACGCAACCTCTCTAATGCATTTCCTGACACAAACTCAAAAATTATACAATCATGAAAATCTGAGTCAGAATCAGTTACAAATTTGAACTTTTCCATTGGTCCATAACCAGTCAAAAGTCAGCTACTTCATTATCAGCTTCTGTGTTTGTTGCATATCTAATCAACACTGCATTAGGTATTTTAACCTCATATTTCATCAAAATGTCCATACTGGCAAAAAAACTGCAATTCTTCAGCTCTCTACTGCCTCCTCCTGGCTAGCTCGCCAGAAATAAATGTAGTATATTTAAAGAATGCCATATGAATAAATGGATCAATTGGGCTGGTTTCTCAGAAGACTAGCACTCGACTCATGAAGGAGACACGGAGTCTGAAGATTTGCAGTGTGCCAGTGTGTTATATTGATGGTGAAAGACAACAATACATATAAATCCAACAAGAAAAACAGACATTTAAAAGGCCATACAAAACAAAACATGCGCAATACTAGGGAAGAAAACAAACAAACAAAACCAAAGTAAATTAATCCCCACAGTTGACCAAGCCCACACCCTTCAGTCCGTTGACCCCAAGCTGGGGTAATCAAATCCCAAGACAGGCTGACTCTGGGTAAGGTGCTTGCCTTGATGTGGTTTAGGTCCCAGGTGGGAAATCCGAAATCAAGATGAGACAGAAAAAGTTCTCAGGCTACAAGGAGCCTCCTACCATCCTGGCAGGAGAGCGGAAGTCTTCACACACGTAGTGCAATCTTTTTCTTATGGCTCTAGGCCTGGACATTTAGCTCGCCATCTTCTGGCCTGTACAAATAAACAGGACCAATAAACTTTGAAATCCAATTCAATCATTCTGATGTGTACACAAATCTATATTCAATAAATATCAAGTTCATTATCAATCCAATCAATATCCTATTTAGAGACATTAAAACTTCATTATTCAACCCAGTGTTGGTTCACTCAACCCCACACAACCAAGCATATTGCTAACCGCTACGTCAAACACTCACCAGATCCGCCGGTTGCTCTACATACAACTGACATCTCTCCTGGCTGGTCTGGTGGTAATCGGCTCCTATGGCGCCATTATAGTTAGACGATTTTTATATAGAATAAAATAAGGTGAAGAATATAAAGAATAACGCTCAACAAACCTGTAGCTCAGCTCTGCTCTGCTCAGCTCCCCCCAATGCATCTAGTGTTCAAACTTCCTGCTCAAATTAATATAGCCAGCCAATAGGCTGCAATACAACATGTGACCTTAGAAACTGGGCAGTGATTGGTTGCTTCATAGTCTCGTGAGAGCGACACTATTACCAGGATTATCACGTGATTTAATGACGAGTTTGAGAGACCGGTGAAAGCTAGAAATTTACACCCGGGCTACACATATATATATATATATATATATATATATATGAAATAAAAAATAAAAACAGGGCAATGTATTTTAATGCTCAATATTACCCATCAGATACCGTTCACCTTGTTTTACAGTGGGGGAACGGTATCTGATGGTCATATTTTGCCATCAGATATCGTCAGGGAGGCCTCGGGGAAGACCCAGGACACGCTGGAGGGATTACGTCTCTCGGCTGGCCTGGAAACGCCTTGGGATTCCCCCGGAGGAGCTGGAAGAGGTGGCTGGGGTGAGGAAAGTCTGGGCCTCCCTTCTGAAGCTGCTGCCCCCGCGACCAGACCCCGGATAAGCGGAAGAAAATTGGTGGATGGATGGATTTTTACTTCTCATTACTGCCATCCCAGAGAGAAACCTGCTGCCTGGACTGTTACATACCTGTGCTGAGAGAAATGACCTGATCCCCAAGGCCAACAAAAAGGACTCTGTGCCAATATTCCCAGACTTAAGAGAAGGAGGTTTGGTGTCTGTGTGTGACCTGAAAGGCTGACGTCTTCAGAATCAAAGGTTGGACCGCTTTTGTTTCCGGCCACAGTGAGACTGAAGGACAGCAAGTGTCCACTGAACAGGAACTGAACCTCTTTTTTCTGCCTGCCCTCTCGTTCCCATTCTTGTACAGACGACTATAAATCAGGGAAAAAAGAAGTTTTCCACATGGAGGTTTGACAAAATAATCTGCTAAAGATCTTAGAGCTTGTAGAGCATGACTGGTTAAATTATTATTATTTGGTAAATGTTCTCTTTTTTTCTGACCTTTGTGTTCTGGTCAGTAGAAGTAGATTGTTTGTCCCACATTGTACATTATTATGTTTGTGCAAGTTTGGTTTCTTGACATTAAATACATTTTTTGCTTGTTTGTTCTTCCCTACATAATTGGTTATTTATTCATTATGTAAAGCTCTTTGAACTGCGTTGTTGCTGGAATGCGCTAGACAAATAAGTTTGACTTGATTTACAAGAAAGGATATGCGAATGGGACTCTAGTTGCATGTCATAATTAACAGGTTAATCCAGAGAACTTGTAGGGTGAAATCAAATATTGTTTATGAGGCAAAATCAAGAAATGCAGAGAAACTGCAATAAAGCCAGGAGCACACCCCTACAGTTGTGAATACAACTAAATGAAGAAGCTTAAGACCCTGAAGCTGGTTTTTACACCTCAGTGTCAACAAACCCAGTAATAAAGTTTGTTTTCACATCTCTGCGACCGCATAAACACTCCGGGCCTTTTTCGCCGCCATCTGCCTCTTATCTCCCCATCAGCTTCCCGCACCGACTGTTTTTTGACAAAAGTGTCAAACAGGAAGTTGTATAACCTTCTAACCTACTAATCTCGTGTGGGCGTTCACAACAAACACAGCCCGCGTGTGGCGACAGTTAAAAATGATGCAGAGGAGTCGAGAGTCGTAGTTAAAAAAAATATTTATTGAAATCATATAAAAATAGCTTCTAACATAATTTACAATTCTAAATCAAGTGGGTGAAAAAAAAAACAATCTAAGTTTTCTCATACATACACACACTCACACACACATCATTCACTCAAACACCAGTGTGTGTTGGACACTGGTTACCATCAGTAGACGTTGAACGTTTACATACATTAAAAATGGAAGTGCTTTTCAGGATTATTTACACTTTATTTACACACACACACTAATCTGCTCTTTGAATATTTCAAGCCATAATAAATATGGTCAAAAACAAAAAAAAACTCCATCTTTGTTTATTCTCTTAAATAATCCGTGGGCCCTTCAGTGACTGTGGAATGAAATATATACATTCATAGACAGCCGAAATTCTCTCATAAATAAATAAATAAATTCTGCCATGAAAGAAAAAAAATAGCTCATTAGGCGTGGGAGAGCTGTCACAACAATAATAAATATCTTATTTACACGTTTTTTTGTCCCCAACGAATTTTTAAGACCTGTGTGAGGCACATTTTTTCTTTCTTTTGAAAAAAAAATAAAAATCTGAGCATTTAAAGAGCAGAAGATGTTTGTATCTCAGTGTGTGTTGCGTTGCATTGTTGTGTGCATTCAGGTTGAAGAGACTCAACACTTTGAGTTAAGCCCTGTGTTTGTATACAGTACAACACAGGAAGTAGAAGAAGGGGAGGAGGAGGAGGAAGGTGAAGTAGAGGTGGATGTTGAAGTAAACAGACTGAGGTAAGTCCAGTGTTTTTTCTTCTTCTCTTGATTTTGTTTGCACAAGTTGCTGCCGGCGCTATGAGGTCATCTGGTTGCTAATGACATTGGAGTAGTGGTGATAGTAGTGGTTGTAAAATAAAAAAATTACACAGGCTTTACTGATCTAGGCCTATGAGAGGGGAAACCAAAACAAGCCTTGTAAAGAGGAAGTAAACAAAAAGGTTTCTTTTTTCTGTTTGTGTTTAGAAATTCAAGTATTTTCAGGCTCCCATTGCCTAAAACAATCTCACATAAGGCACTTTGTTTTTTCTCTTCGGAACTCGCCGCCAACGCTTCTGCTCTTGGTTTTATGGAAGAAAACCAGCGAAGCGCTGCGAGAGATGGCGTAACTTGGGCTGTCCGAGTGCCGCTCAGCTCGCCCTCCTGGACGCCTGCACTGAGGCTCGGCGAAGGCCTCCGCGGTCGCTTTGTCATGCGAAGCCTTTACGTGTCAGTTCAGTTCAGCTTGGCTCGGTTGGGACTGGGTGAGCCCATTCACCGGGCTGCGGCGGTGGCCATGAAGGCGGCGGGCTCGTGGGCAATGCTGTGTAGCCTGATCTCGGCGGGCGACTTCTCCGTCTGCACCGTGGAGGGCACCACCGACGGCGACGTGTTCTGCATCCACGAGTGGTTGATGATGTCCTCAAGGGACGGCCGGTCAGCAGGCCTCAGGCATAAGCACCACTTGATCAGCTGCTGGCACTCTGGAGGAAGAGAAGGGGAGGGAGAGCTGTTTAGATGACCGCCGGCATCAACTCGTGTGACCGTTGCGGAGGCACGCGAGCTCACCTGTGGAGATTTTCCTCCGGAACAGAACCTGTGCCTTGGTGATCTCCTCATCGTGTTCAAACGGGATGTCTCCACACACCATGTCGTACAGCAGGACGCCCAGGGACCAAACGGTGGCTGAGCGGCCGTGATAGCGATGATACTTGATCCACTCTGGTGGACTGTACACTCTTGTACCTGTTAGACAAAAAAGCAATAAAGGTTATTAGTATTAATATTAGAAGCACAAGAATGTAATTAAAATAAGATACACAACATCCTTAAGCCAATAAATGTTTTTTTATGTTATAATACTGAAAATGAAAGCATTTAAGAGTTCCAGCTAAGCCTGTTTTTTTTTTTTTTTTATAAAGACTTTTATCAGAGCTCAGCTGCCAGGCAGCGTGACTTGCTGTGTTTGTGTTTAGACAGGAGCGCGTGAGGGAGGGAGGGAGCAGACATGTGACTTTGTTTACAAACTTTGAGTTGTAAAAATACCGCTTCCCTCCGATAGGGGGCGACAAGGCTACAGCCCTGGAGCGAGCGCAGGAAGATGACACAACCCAGGAATTTCTGCTACATAACTCTTAAGTCTACATACTATGTAACCTTTCTCCAGGGGGCAAAAATAGCCTTTTTTTTTTAAATCAACATACCGTCAAAGTCAGTGTAGACGGTGTCCTTGAGCAGAGCCCCGGAACCGAAG
Source organism: Poecilia reticulata (assembly GCF_904066995.2). Taxonomy (NCBI): domain Eukaryota; kingdom Metazoa; phylum Chordata; class Actinopteri; order Cyprinodontiformes; family Poeciliidae; genus Poecilia; species Poecilia reticulata. Next base: position 4,311,840 of record NC_088836.1, read on the forward strand.
TCGATTAGCTTCATCTCGCCGGTGCGGAGGTCAATGAGGATGTTCTCGTCCTTGATGTCTCGGTGAACCACGCCGCAGCTGTGGCAGTGCCGCACGGCCTCCAGCACCTGGCGGAAGAAGCTCCGCGCCAGCTCCTCGGGCAGGGCGCCTTTCTCGGTGATAAAGTCGAACAGATCCTTGACGGTCTCCGGCCTCTCCATGACTATGATGAAGCTGTCCGGCCGCTCGAACCAGTCCAGCATCTTGATGACGCCGCGGAAGCCAGTTCCGACCTTCTTCAGGAGCACTATTTCCAGCGGCACGCGCGAGCCGTTAGCCTGAAGAAAAATAATAATAATTAGATAAAATAATAAAAACTATGTGACAGAAGGAAAAGCTTCGGAACAATATGAATAGTTTCTCACCAGTTCTGCCCACTCAGTCACTCTGTCCTTGGCTACATGTTTGACAGCAACCTAGCATGGCAAAGAGGAGACCGCTTTAGAAGACGTATACAACAACAAAATGTGTAAAACCGCCATTTTAAAATGACAATATGTAAATATAAAAGGTGAAAAGTGGACTAACCGGAGCTCCGTCGGATGTCCTCGTACCGGAGTAGACGGTGCCGAAGCCGCCGCTCCCCAGCACTGTGCCGACCTGATAAAGCTTCTCGAAAGCTTCTTTCTCCTTCACTGTAACACAGAAACATAACCGGTGAACACCAGAGCGGGCCAAAAGCTCTACGTGTCCCTAAAGCGAAGCTTTAGAAATGGGCGGCCAGCCATTGCTGTAGCCCCCGCCACTCCATGGACAGCGCAGTTAACGCAGAGGGATACAACAAAACAACAAAAAAACAGGGCGTCTAACCTTGCTGAACTTGCAGCTGCATTTTCGCCGGCATATCCACGGCAGAGATGTGAGCCAGAGAATTCAGTTTGGACAGCAGCATTCCTTAAATCAAATCCAGCACGGCGAAGGTCGGCGAACACGGTTGTAAATGTTTTATTCCGATATCAGGAGCCTCCCGGCGCTGCTTGTTGGGGCTGCGTGTCCACGTTGCAGGAACAAAAAAAATGCGGCAAGGATCCTCTCATCCAGACAGAAGGCAAAATCCGTCTGTGGTCCAGGAAAGTAAAAAAAAATAAAAAGGCAAAAACAACAACTCGATGTATAGATGTGTTCTCTTTAAAAGGAAACCGACGCGAAAGCGCAGTTGTTTCCCGTGATATTTGTAAACAGAGGAGTAACGACGAGACGGATCACAAAATTGGAAACACCAACGCCTCGGCCAGACACCGGCTTCTGGAAACAAAAAGCTGGGGGTAGGACGTTTATAAGGCGGTAGTAGAAGGCGTAGCGATAAGCTCCTTAGTCTTTCATAGCCCGCCCCTTTGCCTCCGTGAGCCAATGAGGACGCAGACAAGCACGTCAATCACAGGATGAAAATAGAGACAGCCTCGTAACCGACGGGGCCAGACAGACGTGGCGGGAATCAAAACGCGCCAAAAAGGGCTGGAATAATGCGTGATTAGGGATTCATGTTGGAGGGAGATGCAAATTCAAAAGCCGAAAGCTTCTGCCTCCTTCAGCACATGAAACATGTCAAATAGTATCACTAAAGTGCTTTATTTCATATTTTGTATGTGCCTTTATTAAATCTAGATATTTACTTAATTATAAATGTGAATTAATATAAATACTTAGACTAGAATAATAATAATTTGAAACTTTGACTGTACACGAATACAACTTTTGAAATAAAGTTCTTTGAAAATAAACAGACTTTAAAGTCTTGATTAATAATAATGGCTTCATTCTTTGAGTAGTTTGCTCTGTAATGTTTAGTTTTTTTTCTGCATCGGAAGAAGTTTGCTCCTATTGGAGCCTGCACTCAAACCGACGCAGAGAGTTGTTTTCACACAAAAGAGGCGCAAACAGCCCGAAAGCAGTTCATCATTTCGGGTTTCATCTCCTCGAGCCGTCATTTACCCTAATCGCTTTCGCATTGAAACAAAATAGTTTACTGGCTGCAGTGGAGCCTCCCTCCCTCTCTCAAACTGCGCCGCCGCGCATCAAAGCGGCGCAGGAGGAGAAAAGGCGCATTCCGCTCATTCTTTCAAATTGGGTGGCCACGTTTGTGGGTCGTTCACAGGATGTGGGAAACTGGAGATAAAAAGACTTCCATTTACCCCGCCCCATCCCCCCTCTTTTTTTACCCGTCACCCTCCCCTGCCTTCCCTCTCCACTCCTCGTCTCTCCACCCTGCTTTTCCCGCGCATGTCATTGTCTGAATGGCATGCTCGCGCCTCCTGCTTCAACTCACCTTTTGTTTTCCTTGGATTTTTTTTTTTTTTTTTTAGTGCATTTGTACTACTTGCGAAATCAGACGCAAAGAAATTAGAATCGTTAAGCTTTATTAGGCAATAAGATAATGCTATTAAAAATATTACCATCCAGCCACGTGCGTCATGAATTGAATGTGAAAAGTCAGTGGAGCGTTTCTCTGGTTGTCTGCAGGTGATTCTGGGTATGTGGAATGAAACTTGCTCGAGTTTGAACAAAAAACCCCCCCGGGGCAAATTCCTCAGATAGCTTCTGAAAGTGTGAGAGTTGAAAACTTGCTTATATGCAAATCATCTCTTGCGCTGCTCGGCTTGTGTTTGGGAGGCGTTCAGCATGCCGCAAATAAATAACATGGAATTTCCACTCTTAATACGTTTTTATTTCTTCTTTTTTTGTTTTGTTTGTTGCCTGGTTTCATTTTTGAGCAAAATCACAGCAATCTGTGTCCTCTTTATTTCCCCCTCTTTTCCTTTCAGGAAAGAAAGAAAAAAAAAAAGCAGAGGTTTTGTTTACATTCAGATCTTTCTCGTCACCAGCCTGCATCCAGCATGACGTCCTGAGACAAAGAGGCGTCTTGCTGATTCTGAATCCAGATTGAAATTTTGGATGATCTGCCTGAGTAGTTTAGGCTCACTTTAATCTCTGCCTTTTTGTCGATAGTCTCCTAATTTTTAGTGCTTACTTATTTCACGATTAATCTATTCTAAACCCTGCCTTTTTCTCTCCGGTGCAGTGTGTATTTTTACTAACAAACACCAGTGTTTTCAACATGGTTTCATTCATAGTTTCAAAAAATTTACTAAATAACTGCTTCAAGAATTTGTATTAAGGCCCCTTTAATCTGATTTATAAAGTCCAGCGCAACCAGTTATCCTCGCCTAATTATGCTACTGTGTGTGTTTTGGATTCAGGTGGACTGAATATATAAGCACAGGATTCTTTTTAGATTTCCATTCTGGATTTGAGACCAAATACAGTAATTTGATTGGCAATTTTATTACAAACATTTACTTAACTATGGCAGCCATTTTGAAAAACCTAACAATTATCATTAAACGTGGTTTATGTGGACCCAATTATGTCAGTCATGACAACATGTCATTTGTCAATTTCATCTGTGAAATTGACAAATGCAGAGCAAAAATATATTTTCCTCGACGACCACGTCGGCCAGCTTGAAAAATGGCCGCCATCTTGAATTTTTCCATTTTCAAAAAAATCAAACTGGCAACATCAGCGCCCAGTTAGATCCTTGTATCCGCATTTGAAAGATATGTCTGAAATATTCAGTTAGTCAAAAAATTAATTTTTTATGATAACTATGATAGCCATCTTGACAAAACTAAAACATATCAGTAAACATGATTTCTGTGGACCCAGTTATGTATAATTTGGCAAATATTTATCAAATATTAAATTTGCCTTGGCGACCATGGTAGGTAGCCATCTGGAAAAATGTCCGCCATCTTGAATTTATAAGAAATTAATGCTATTCTTTTTTCTGTTTTATTTATACATTTTTTCTTCAACAGGCAAAAAGGAAACATCTGTGCCAAGTTAGCTCCTTGAGTCCACATGTGGAATATTTTGCTGAAATACTCACACTCATATACAATTTCAAGTTGTGATGTGACAAAATGTGAAAATTGTCAAGTAGCATGGATACCTTAGCAGGCCACTGATTTTCTGTCAATACATTGAACAATTTTGCATTGTTAAAATGATTTTATCTGCATCCTCATGTTGAAGTGGTGGTGAAGTTGCAGTCAGAAGTGAGTTCATGTTCAACCAGATGCCCTGAAGAGGTGTGTGTAAACGGAGATGACCTGTGACGTAAAAACGTTTTTGGGAGTGTGTGCATGCTGCAGATATTCCTGCCTGCATAGATCAGCAGGGTTCGAATGACAGCCATCCAACCTCATCCGTCAGAAGGACATATTATTAGTTTGGGACCAGCTGCTCACACCAATATCTGGAAGTCTCAGTTACTGAGGTTGCCACGGCAGCAGGTTCATACAGTAAATCAGGACTGACATATCTATGTGGCCACGCACTTGATCATCTCTAAATTTTGCCTACTTTGTCATTAACAATGACGTCCTCTGTATGCTGGAACTCTAGAGACCATGAGTGGAAAAAAACAGCGCAGTGGCTGATTATTTGGTTTACATACGCAATCGCTGTATTTCTATGAATTACTTCCTCTTTCTAGAGAAATAGAAACCATAACCAGAGGAACGTTGCACAACACCAGATTATGTTTCTTCAGAAAAAAATGTGCAGATTGCTTTGATATTTCTTTTTCCAAATTGCTTTTTTAAATTACATTATTATTAAAAACCAACATCTTTGTTGCAACCTACTTAAAAAACATATATTTACATTTCAAAGTTGGAACTTTGTTTTTCTCTCAAATTGCAAAAAAAAATTAAGTTTTTCTTTATATTCAAATGCATGAAAAATATGCACAGTTCTTTGATATTTCCTTTTCATATTGCATTTTTTATTACATTATAATAAAAACAAACATCTTTGTTGCAACCTATTAAAAAAATACAAGTATTTACATTTCGGATATGTCAGAGTTTGAATGCTTTGGCCCTTGGATTGGAAAAAAAATTAGTTTTTTTTTAAATATTCAAATCGATGAAGAAACTAACATTTCTTTCATTCTGCTGCTGTAAATCTTCTGCAGAGGACGCTACACGGTATCCACCTGAGGCAGCACATGTTCCACCCCATCTTGATATTGTAAACTTATGCAATGTTGTATCCTTACTGACTACAAACTTGGAGCTTCCCATAACTTCCCTTATCTCTGCGCCCTTTCAAGGCATCCTTGACCTGGCGCTCCACCCTCAGCCTGCTTCAGAAAGTTACGATACTTCCTGCCTGACACATTAACTAAGGGAAAATTACATTTAGCCTCTTTATGTCTTTTCATTTTACTGTGCCTCGCAAAAGTATTCACACTTCTTATACTTTTATTGTATTTTGTCACGCTATGGCCACAGAGCTCAACGAGTTTTATAGTTTTATACATTTGGTGTGAATTGGTGCAAGTTTGTGAAGCAGAAAGATAATAAAAAGTGATTTTCTTTCAAATGTGACCTCTGATTCATATTTTTGCCCATTCTTTTTTTTTTTTATAAAATAAATCAAACTCAGGTTAAATTGGAAAATTAAATTTCAAGTCTTCCAACAGAGTTTCAATTGAATATGGGTTTGGACTTTGAGTAGGCCACTCTAGAAAATGAATATTCTTTGACCTGAACTGTTCCACTGAATCTTCAGCTGTGTGGTCAGAGTCGTTATATTTGCTGGAAACCGAAACTCCACCCCCGTGTCAACTACCTTACAGCGATTAGCACAAAAACAATTCCACAGGATAGGGCTGCCACTACTACAGATCTACTCAATAAATTCAAATATTACTGAAAAGTCTATTTATTTCAGAGACTTCAACAATAAGTGAAATGCGTTAATTAAATTAATTATATTCGTGTAGATATTTGAAAACCTTCATTTTTGTTAATTATGATGATTTTCCACTTACAGGTAATTAAAGAAATGACATATAAAATTAGAATATTACATCAGACCAATAAAAGACATTGTCTAAAGAAAACAGAAATGTGGGCTTAATGAATCTTATATTTAAAATCTGCTTAATTTAAAAAAAATACAAACGGGCCTCATGAACACATATTCTATGTTATTGAATATGATTGTATGTATGGCTGCAGGTTCAGCAGAGGTGTGTGATATGGCTTCTGCATATTTTGGTAACGGTTCGATGTTGAGTAAACACATGTCCAGTATTGCTGATGCCGATGCAATCCTGGTAAAATGCCGACACGTTTAATTTTTAAGTTTGATCTTATCGACAAACTTCTGACCCTCAGATCTTTTTGTGTTTTGTCTTTGAATTATTTTCTTAAAACCTGGGACGTAATTTGGACAAAGTTTATGGGTGAGTACAAAATACTTTAATAACATATTAACAGAATAATGAGAAAAACAGAACAAATTTATGTGATTTTTTTCCCCTAAGAGTAAAAAAATCATTGTGTGAGAACTAATCAAACCAATTATCTTTTTTGAGTTAAGTTGAGAAACTGCAATTGCAATACAAAAATAATGTTTGATGGCTTGAAATATTGATATCAAGCTGGTATCGGTATTGTATCAATACCACGCTATTATCGATACGATACTGATACTGGCTTGATAGTGATATTATCGATATTTTAGATCGATCCCACCACCTTTTAAGTTCAGGTTGTATCAGTGGGTTGTATTTACTCTATTTACTAATTTGCTGAATTTTGAAGGCAGTTGCATGTACTGGATCAGACTAAAGGGAGATGAGATTAAATAAATCAGAGTTTTGTGTTTAACCTGCCCCCCTCCCCTTATCCCCCATAAGAATGTGAAAAATGTTTCTGTATTCCTGTCCTCATCTCAGCTAACAGGTCCAATCAGCTGGCTCGGCTCAGAGAACTTGTTTTGCTCAGACGTCATCATGACGAGTCAATCACGTCTTCAGCTGCCGCTGCAAATCCCACCTGCTCCCACTCTACACGAGTCAGGAAAATCAGCAGGAGTTTAAATGGAGGTCAGTATATCTTCACCTGACAGCTATTCCTGCAGCAGCTCTTTGAACGACGAGGAGATCTAAAGCTGGACCGGTCCAGCTTTAGATTTTTTGCAATTGGGGACTCAGTGGACGGTGGCTGGGGGTCGGGGGGGTTGCCTGCAGATCTAGAACAAAGTGAGGTGCTTCATGCTGTTTTTTCACGATTGACAAAGATTAGCACATAATTACAGGGTGGTCATAAAGCTGCCCCACAGCCCAGCAGGAAGAGCAGCATCCCCTCCCTCACACAAACACAGCCGGCCCGTGTCATTTAGCCCCATCAGCTTGCTGGACAATGAAGCCCTCAGGGATGTCGTTTTGAACCACTTTGGATTTGACAGCAAGGAATTTATAGTTAAAGTAAGAGGTGGCTCTGATGTACAGCTTTCGGACCACACTTCCTCTTCCTCGCCTTCTGACCTAGGGGTCCACAACCTTTACAAACCGAAGAGCCGATTCTGCCCTCAGTCCGGCTAATTAAAGCTTGTTGAGAGCCACAAATCTTATATAACCTTTCGTGAAAAAACCAACTTGGATATATGCTACTGTTTTTTTTTTTAAAGAAGAATCATTTTGTTTCTGTTCTTAGGTTTCAAAACAAAGAAAAACATAAAATATTTATTAGATTTATAAAAATACAAATTCACACTAATTTCTAGTGCAGTTACAGAACTAACTTTCAAATAATTTTCTCAAGCTATATGAGCTTCAATAATTCCTTAATATTTATCAAATCTGTTTCCATTGGTAAGTTTTTCACTTGTAAAGGAGAAAAACACCTTGTTTTCCATATGTTTTTAAATATGTTTTGAGAAGGGTATTTTTTTCAGTGTGCATTTTTGTCAAACTCCAAAGTACTCCTACAACATCATATACAAGTTTGAACTTAAAAAAAAAATGTTTTTCTATGTCCGGGTCTTCCAGGATTAAAACCCCACAAATAAACAAACGATGAAACATAATCTGTCAGACTTCCTATTTAGCTGCAGAGTGTTTTTAATCCTCTCCAAATAAGGATAACTTCCGCATGTGTTGCAGTCTGACGTGTGTGTGTGTGTGTGTGTGTGTGTGTGGGAGGTAGGAGGAAAAGAGAAATTATTTTTAGGGGTCAGTTAAAGGAAGACAGAGCTGCTGCGGTGTGGTCAACCTCTCCTCAGCTAGCTTCCTGCCCCCCTCCTCATCAACAGCCCTGACCGACAGGGCCATGAGAAAACCCTCTGACTGACATCAAACGGAGACCTTTGTGGGAACAGCCCCCACGCAAGGTTTGCAGCTTACCCCTAAGGTCACCAGAGGTCAACTTTCATGTCATCACAGGCCTTGTCTAGGGTCAGAGGTTATTGGCATACCTGTGTAGCGCCACTCAGACTGTTCCTCTGAGGAATTAGCCCCACTTGCCCCAGTTAAAGAAGTTGATTACCGAAGAGAGACTATTTATGGTTTGTTTACAGCCATTGTTGTGCTCGTTAAAGGGGGAAGTGGTAGATAATCGGTGTGTGAAATAAAGCAGGGTGCTTTCAAGGTTGCCACTGGTTACAATGACGAGGCTGTTGTCAGCTTCAGATGTGTCTGTTGTGGGGTTTAGATGGTAGGAAATAACATTTCCTACTTTATCCCGGGAATTCCGTCGGGATAATGACGCTGTTGACAGAAAGGATTATCCTCTATTCTCGAAAAGCAGAAAAACAGAAAATATTACCATCTTGCAGAGAGACTTAGCTCGATGGTATTTGACCGTACTTATGAGCAAGTAACGGATTTGCCCAAATGTTGTTGACATTTAAGAACTTGAGCAGCACATACCTAGGAAGCATGTAGAAGCCTCCCTGTAGGGTCAAAATCCATAGAAACGTGTTTGGTAGAGTTAAGGCTAATCATCACTGGTGTTATTTCAGTTCACTTAGCATTATATATTTTTGTGTTCATTTAGTAATGTGTTTGTCTTATTTAATGATCTTATTTGTTCTTTGCTTGTTTTCTATTTTCATTTAGTATAATTTTACCATTTCTAAAAGCTATAATACCTCTTATTTTAGACAATCATTTAAATCTCTTTTTCAGCTCAGTTTGTACTTCATCTTTAGTTTATTATGTTATATGCCTGGTTCCAGTGTAAGACTTTCCTAATTTTTGACAATCTGCTAACATGAAGAGGCAAGATGGCACTTCTATCAAAACAACAGTCAGGACATCGTATCAACACACAATAAATTAACATCTAAAATAAAGTTTGTTGTCATTTTAGCATTATTTTATTTGCAGCTCACTGGTTTGCGGAGTCCGTCGTTTCCATAGACACAATGAACTGAGCCCTCAAACAGACTAAGTCTTCTAAATCCTTTTTGATACTTGCAGAGAACCTTTTCGAAGTGCCAGACCAGTGTTTAAAATTCTGTTTGATTACTTGAAGCACTTAAAGGTCGAATGCTCCAGAAACCTGATGCTGGGGACGGGATCATGAATCCCAGGATTAAAACACCCAACTGAACATTATGAAGTGTACACTTGTAACTTCGGCATCCTTGAACTCAGATGACAAAATTGCTGTGGGAAAGAAAAATGGAGGATTGTAGATATTGGTAAACCAGAGGTTAATGACCTTGTTTAACAGTTCCACTTATAAAAACTAAATTATCTTTTTGTAAAAAATTTCTTATAGCCTTCAAATTAAATATTAATTCAAGAAAAAAAAGTATAATTATAATTTGAAAGCCAGTGGGTTTGATAAACTTGCTATGTCAAACTGGCATAAGAGGTTAGATAACCCAAAAATTGTATTTGGCTTTCTACTCATAAAAGTAAAGCACATTTTACTTTTTACTCAAATAAAAATAAAGTGTTGACATCCAAGAAATTACTTAAGTAAATGTCAGAAAGAGGCTGCTGAGATAATGAGTAACTGCCTGACCTTTACAGCAGATTTAAAATTTAGCAATGACGTCAAAAGTTGAAAGTTACTTGCAAATTCTGCTGTTTTAGACTAAAACTTCAAAAAAATAATACAAATAAATAACATAGATACGAAATAACTAAATGACGAAGGACATCTACACAGTTTTTTGTGGACATTTTGTTGTCTCTATTTGGAGGGTTTTCAGATTCTTCACTGAGGAGGTCCACTCCATTGCCCCCCTTTAAAAAGTTTCCAGATATGCCACTGTGACAGATTGGAAAAGATTACCCAGACAGCAAATTAACATATCTACACCAGACTAGCTTCAAGGGTTGTGCACTCCAATAGGCTCCAGGTACACCACACAATGAATTTAAGGGCTAAAACGGTGGATTTTGCGTATGTCACCTTTAATGCATTTTAAGGTGTAGGTGGTACTTGAATGATTAAAATAGGTAGTTATAGGCATCTTTAGAGTGGGTCTCAAGTGTTTGCTGGTTAGCTGTAGTTCCTAACCCTAACCACCTTGAACACCAGGGGTCCACTCTTTTCCTTTGGTTTCACATGTACTTGCAGATTTGTGTTGGTCTGTCACTTTGAATCCGAATAAAATACATGGACGTTTGGAGTTTTAACCTGACAAAATATGCCACACGTCACTGTGAAGACATATACTAACAATAGAAACATGCTGCTGTTAGAAACCACAGGACTGGAGTCACCACACCACAACTTGTGGTATTAGAGCAAAGGCAGAGCTGCTGCTGATGATGATAATGATGATGAACTCCTGATGCATCATTTCCAGCTCCTCCGCTGTAATGTTGTTACACTCAGAACCAGTGGAAGGTGGTGGGGGGGAGGCTCTGAGGCCACGTTCCTCTGTGGAAAATATGCTGATCCAGGAAGAAAGCTCTCTGTTGTCACCTTCCCACGGTGGCTGAGGAGGGGAGAGGGCTGGCGGTGGGGGTTGTTGTAGAGCGCGGCCCGTGCGCATTCATCCACGTGAGAAACCGGCACCGGTGACATATTAAACTGGCGTCACAAACAACCCAGTGTCACTGCCGAGGAATGCGCCCTTTGGGATTATCTCCAACTTCCCACAGGGACACACAGAGAGAGAGAGAGAGAGAGAGAGAGAGAGAGAGAGAGAGAGAGAGAGAGAGAGAGAGAGAGAGAGAGAGAGAGAGAGAGAGAGAGAGAGAAAGAGAGAGAGGGGGGGAATTTCTGCTTTCCTTTCTGTTCGGTAATCAGCTGTTCTGTTTTTATTTTCAGCAATGTCCTGAGAAAAAACAAAAAACAAAAAAAACAAACACCCCATTAGGGGCAGGTTGAACTGATTCCACCTATTAATAGTCTCCTCTGTTGTGGGACACTGAACAAAATCCCCACGAGGGAGGTAAAGTTTAGTCCTGCTTAAGCATTTAAAGGTTGCCACCGCTCTGTTTTGTTATGTACCACACTCTAGTTTCAGCTCTAACTTTCCCTTTCTTTCTTTCACTCTCTCTGCTCCCCCCCACCCTCTCATGTTTACAGTTGATTTGCATCGTGTCCTGGGAAGAAGGGGTGAGCAGTTTTTGTTGTCGTGGTGCTGGCAGAGGGGGGTTTCCCACCAGTTTCTCCCTCTCATCCGGCTGAATCAAAACACCTCTGTGTTGCTGCCGGTGATGTCATGTCCCAGAAAGCGCTCAAAGCTGTTTCCATGGGAAACCCCATATCAGGAAATCCAGACACCCACCCCTCCGCTCCCCTCCTCTTCTCTCCCCTTGATTGTTCTAGCAGTGCAGCTTGGAAAGAACTGAGGTTTCTGATTAGGTTCCCATCCTTCTGCTGGTGGAGGTAGCCAACTTAAACTTACTGAACTCAAATTAACTGGCCTTTGCAAGACGGGCTTTAAAAATTCCTGCAGAGGAATCACTATTGCCCGATTTATTGAGTAATTCGCCTTCCGGCTCTCATAAACTCTAGCAGTGATCACTAACTCATTTGTACTTCATTATTCCATCCCCTTTGTGAAATGCACAAAACTCTCAGCATGCTGCCACCACCACCATGCTTAGCAGTCAAGACAGTCTTCTTTCGTGTTAAGGCTTGAACCTTGACTCCAGCATTTGTTGAGGGTCAAATGACTCCATCTTTATCTCGTATGATGATGAAATGTTTTTCCAGAAGGTGCTTGACTCGTCCATGTGGACAGCTGTGTCTGGTGATGTTGGATGTTAGGATCACTTCACTGTGGTTGCTGGTGGTGCAGCATCTGAACTTGAGTCAGATCTTGACCTTGGACCCTTCAGGTCAATGACCCCAGACTTTTAACCCTTCATACAAAAAAAAACACAATCAAGTAGGGTTGGGAAATAAATCAGTAGCTTCATATATCGCGATAGACATGTGATCAATAGCAATAGAAGATACTTTGAATAGAATATCCAATAATTTCACTGAAGTCCAATCCAGAACTACACAGGATTCTGGGGGATGTAGGCAGATGAAAGACTTTAGTTGCTCAAATCTATCTAAGCTGGGGGGATGGCATTGACTAACTCAATATATGGTAACCTAGCAACAACCTGTTGTGTAAAATGTACAGCAGCAGTTTCATGTTTTGTCTCATCACTGCTTAAAAATAAAAAAAGATTGGGTGGGAGTGGAAATGAGTCCAAGAGGAAACTGTGGATAAAACAGTTTGGTAATATTTCAGATATACATAAAACAATAATTATTGATATCGACTGACATGAAATGCTTATATTGTGATATGATTTTTTTTGTCAAACTTTTGCATCATTTCAAAGTTACTGAATTTTTCTTTTGTGTAACCAAGCGAAAGGAGTGGTCCAAATAAATCATTGAAAAGCCAAAAGTCTGGTGGCTATTTACGGGGTGCAGACAAAAATCATAAAGTGGACAAACAAACAGAGAATAAATGCCAGTAGGGCTGATAACATGTTAAAAAATGGAGGGGTTCTGACTAATTTATATATTTTTACTATTCATGGGTGACTCTGATGGTAATGGTAAATGGACTGAATTTATAAAGCACTTTTCAATCATTTTTTACCACTCAAAGCTGGAATTGAACCTACAACCTTCCGATCGCAAGACAACCACTCTACCCACACAGCCACAGTTGCCCCTGATCATTAACCTTCACAAATACTGGGGTCCCACTGCAGTTTGGTTTTCCGTTTTGTTGATTTCACATTACCTACAGTTTGAGTTGTGCTTTCTGTTCTTTCTCATATTATAACTTCTTGGTATTTTAGCTCGGCTGTCACTTGGTAACTTTATTTAGAAATAATCTAATAATTGAGGCTGCAAAACAAAACAAAGCGAAGCAAAAGTCACAAGAAATATTCTAATGGTAGCTTGATTGACGTTGTCAAAAAGTATAGAACTGGATCAACCAGACTGGTTCTATAAATATGTAATATTTATAGAATATTATAAATGGCAGAGAATTTCAATTTCTGAGCGCTGAGTGACGCTCTGGTCAGCAGTGATGAATGTTCTGTTGTCCAGCTGCAACACCTCTGGGTAAAAATGAGCATTCAACAATGTAAATGATGATTCTCCTGACTCGTTTACTTTGAAACAGCGAGGGAGTTTTGCATCTACTTTACTATTCTCACTCCCAACGAGCGGATTTGCTTCTGAAAGCCTGCTGTGAACGTAATGTGTGCGAGTTGTGTGTTTATGTATGCCTTTGCATTGATGTGTGTGTGTTGAATGCATGTCGCTGGGTGTGTGTTTGCCATGGCGTTAAGAATGTGGAGTCTTCAGGCTGCGGGAGGGGCAGGAACGCAGAAGAATGTCTTCACTCCTCACCTCCGTCCTCCCATGTCTCCTCTTCTGCACTTATCACTTCCTGTCAATGTGCCATTACAGGATAAGGCAGACGTTGCATTCTTCTCATTTGATGTTTCCTTTGTGATAAGAGTGAATGAATAAAGCCACCCACTTTATCACTGGACATAAACGTTTCGGCTTAATTAGTGGCCGGGCTCAAAGGACGTGTTGATCCGGCTCCTTTCTGTTTTTTTTTTCTTTTTCTCTGGCTCAAACGTTCAAAGATTTTAGCATCCGTCCTCATGGAGACAAACTGTTTTTAGATGCAGGGTTTGCTTCAGTGCACATGGTGTCTCTCCATGTACCGCCTGTCCCTGGTGACACTGAGGGTCAGCGGAGGGGGGAACTCTGGTGATGCTGCTTAGAGATCAGTAAGGCTGTTCCTGAATGAGAGAATTATCCAACACTTGGCATGAGATGGGAAAGTTCCAAAAATTTTATTTATTTGGAAAAAACATACTCTGTAATGCCAAATAAAATAGATGAATTAATGCAAATTAAATGTGTATCTTTATCATTACTTTCTTTATCATGATGAAGAAAATAATAAAAAATAATGTCCCAAATGTAAAAACTGCAGCAGAAATTTGTTTGTGCATCTAGCATGCAGAGGGTCTTATAACACAGATCAAACTATTAAGTGTTTTATCCTTTCCTTCCCTTCCTTTCTTCTCTCCTTCCTTCTTCCTTTCATTCCCTTTTTCTTAATTTATTCCTTCCTGCTTGCCTTCCTTGTTTCACTAGTATGAAATAAAGTTTAAAATGTTACATCAGTTGTACAGCAGCATCAAAGATGATGCGATCTTGTGCTTTCCAGGTTTCATGGCCGTTGGACAATTATCAACATGGACTTGAGAATTCAATTTTACTAAATTCAGAAAAAAACAATCTACACTTTTTAGTTAAATAATTGATTAACTGAACACTTGATAATTGTTTGACTTTATAATGACAGCAGTATTTAGTAATCATCCATGCATCCTGTTCAGCTCCGGCAGTAACAGGTACACACTGTCTTCCTACTTTTCAGTTTTTCTGGACAAACCCAGAGCTTTTCCAGAGAACCATTGAGTACTAAGGTTGCTCCTGGGTCATCCTGGGAAAACCAAAGTGAGGAGTCCTGGATGCATTCCAATCAGATAGCAGCAAAGCCATAGGTTTACTCTGAGCTCTCTTTGCCCACCCATAGTGATGTGATAAAGATGGAGACCTAAATGATGAGGAAATGGAGTCAAGCTGCTGAAACGACCCTCTATGTTGTGGCCAGGCTTTGTATTGCTAAAACAAATATCTTGGTATAAAACAAATTATGTTAAGTTACTGTAAACAATAATCTCTATGCCAATATATGAGGGTGCTTGTGTAAAGTAATAATTATCCTACCAGGAAAGTGACCTTTATTGCACGTCACAGCAGTTGTTTACTTTCCTGCAGCAAATGACTCCCTGTCAAACTCCCAACCCTTCTCATTGTGGACAGGTCAAACAAGAGCCACCGAAGAGCCAGATCTCAACGACGCACGCGGATGTGTAACTTTCCCTTTCCTACACCAGTCACACCCCGCCGCTGCTGCATGTGCACAGGGAACCCTGCTGTAAACAGTGGCTGATGGGAAGGAACGTGGGAGAGGCTCGCTCTGGAGAACCCAGCCTTTGTTTACATTCTCCAGCCCTGACGTCAGCAGTGAGTGAAGGGGCCTGGTGGATCAACATAGGCCATGCGGGAGAGTCGTGTTTACCTACCTGGGGGGAAAAAAAGATGAATGTGTCATCAGGGATGTTTGCTACATCTTCAGCAAACAGAAAGAAGGAAATGTTGAAGCAGAGAGAGCAGGGAGGAATAAGCAATGTAGAGGAAAGAATGTCACATGAACAACAGAGATGATACACAGGGAAAAAGATCCATCCATCCATCCATCCATCCATCCATCCATCCATCCATCCATCCATCCATCCATCCATCCATCCATCCATCCATCCATCCATCCATCCATCCATCCATCCATCCATCCATCCATCCATCCATCCATCCATCCATCCATCCATCCATCCATCCATCCATCCATCCATCCATCCCAGACGTCCCTCTCTCCAGCCTCTTAGGTCAGCTCCTCCGGCGAATCCTAAGGTGATCCCAGTAAAAAAAAAAGATCTCACCATGGTTTTCTGGGTCTTCCTCTGGGTCTCCTTCCAGTGCCTGGAACACCTCACCAGGGAGGCGTCCTAACCAGATACCCATATCTAGTAATAAATTCCTTCATTTGCCACAGTCAAAACAGATACCAGCAGGTTTGATGATTTAGTTGGACTCCTAGCTCAGTTTCGTCTCTGCCTGTTCAGCCATACAACAGTTTGGTTTCCTGCTAAGTTGCTTGCTGTGCAACACCAAATAGGTGTATGCTGTTGAAAAAATGTATCCCCACTGAATTCGCCTCGAGTATGTGCGTACCTCCATGGGGTGAAGTACGTCAGAGTACGTAAGGTAACTGACCTACTAGAAACTCAGTAGGCCAGTGCTAAGAGAACCCAGATGCCCTGTGGAGGAAACTCATTTCGCCCAGTTGTGTAAGCAATGTCTTTCAGTCACTAGGGTTGGAATGTGGTGCATCCATCAATCCATCCTCTAAATCCCCTTATTCTTTTTGGTTTGAAGGGGCAATCAGTGGGACGAAGCAGGGTACAAAATGACACACACAATAAACAACCACACAAGGGCAATTCAGAGTATGCATGGTTTTGAAACCATGGAAAATCCCAACTCTACTGACACAAGGCGGTGGTGGCATCACGCTGTAAGGATACTTTCCTGCAGCACTGACAGACAGGCTCAGGAATACAAAGCCAAGTCACGCATTCCAATAAAATAAAAGAAATCCATTTGTCTTTGTTTACCCTACAAAAAATCTTGTTGGTCTTTAACATCTTGTTTGTGAGTTAAAAGGGTGTAAATACTTTTGCAAGGTGCAGAAAAAGAGTTCCATTGGAAACTCAGTAGGCCAGTGCTAAGTAAATCAGAGGGCCTCGTCAGAGAACTATCTGCTAAAGTAAGGCTTGCAACCTGAGACACCTGCACACGTCAACCTCTGAGATCCCCAAGAGATCCCCATATTGAAACTTCAAGCTTAGCTAAAGCCCCTCTCTTTAGTCGTTCAAGGACTCCTCCTGGTGTAAGTCACAGTTTATTTTGGTTCTTGTCAGAGCTCACTCATCTTTCTGTCTGCACACATACTGTATCTCTATAATGTTTTTACACATGCTCATCCATCAACTTCATATTTTATAACTTTTCCACTTGGGCTTCTTTGCTCCGGCAGTGCCGCAGCTCATTCAGTATTCCTGACTAGTGTGACATTTATGATTTTAGCCAACAGGTATTGTCCTCTGGGTGTGGTGGAAAGACAGGCTTTTGGCCCAGTTCTCATGAGCGGGGCCTCATCTTGGGCAACACATGTTCCCGGCTGAGGGGCATTCAGTGATGCTTCTGTTTACCTTTATTCACCTTGTAGGAAAGGTTTGACATGAGCCGCACCCAAGCGTTTCATAACTCTTTGCTCGGACAGATTCCAAACATTTCCTTGTGAGCCATCAGTCATGCATTGTCATGTCAGTAGTTCTTAAACAGGAATCCTGTGCAGGCAGGTGGGGACGGCTGTATCGGCTCAAATTGTACCTAAAGAATCCCAGTGGAATGAGCTGTTTTTACAGCTTCTGATCATCTGTCTACAAATATAACATCAGACAGATGAAGCAGAAGATCTGCTGGCGACAGCTTCAGCTAAAGCGGTTTACTGATCCCACACATATCTGCAGGGTGGAGCAGCTGTTGGCACCATTGCCTTGCAGCAAGAAGGTCCTGGGTTTGAACCAGAGCTCTGGGGTCTTTCTGCACAGAGTTTGCAGGTTTTTCCCCATTCATGCTTAGGTTCTCACCAGGTACTTTGATTAATTGGTTTCTATAAATTGCCTTCAGTTATGCACTGCACCTCTTGCCCAATGACTGATGGAGATGGCATGTAAGGATAAGACAACAGAAGGATGCACGTACGATTTCACATAGTTTCTGCTACACAAACTGAAAACTTAATTAGGACATGCCCGCTTTAACCCAGCTCCTGCGAACACACTCTGCGTGGACAAAATGTGGGTCATTTCAACCAACAACAACAATCCACACCAGATTCCAAAGAGAAAATGCTGTCCAAAGTATAAGTGGTCATAGCGGACATTTCATACTTCAATTCAATCTGGAGAGACTCAGACAGAGAAAGAAAGCGATTAAAGAAAGTTTAATGACAAATAAACATTAAAGTCCTTTGGCGTTCAGGCCCCAGCCGGGGATGTTGAGCTGGATCTTCGATAAACTCGATAAACAGTCCTGATGCTGCATAGGAATGTAATCCCCCCGGGGCCTGTGCTAGTGGCGGCAGTCGAAGAAGGATGTGGCCTGAGAGCCAGGAGCAGAAAGTGGAGATGGGGCAGAGGTGGGTTGATCGCAGCTGGTAAGTGGAGGAGGCCATGGCCAGGAGGTCCTTTTCAACTGGAGCTCGAACGATGATTGGCCGAAGCGAGGCTTGATCCAACGCAGATAGGTCCACGGTGCAGAGAAGGAGGCGCTGATTAATGAGGCAGGTGAGGCTAAAGAGTCTTCCAGATTGAATTTGCGCCAAAGCTTCATTATGGCAAACCACTTGCTGTTGCCAGTGAAGTACAGAAAATAATACAATAGAAATATCCTTTATTGCCCCAGAGAGGGAAAATTCAGTTGTACTTTCAGATGGTGGTCAGTTGACAACAAGTTTGACTTTAAACTTTATAGTATTTTTGTTAGTTTATAGATCACCAAATGTCTTAGCAACAAAATACATTAAAGATCTGCTGCTGTTGTATCAACCTTCCAGACCTCTCAGGTCTTCTGGTTCTGCTCTGCATCCCCAGAACCAGAACCAAACATGGAGAAGTAGCATTCAGCTTCTATGCACCACAAATCTGGAACAAATTTCCAGAAAACTGCAAAACTGCTGAAACACTGAGTTCCTTTAAATCAAGGCTTAGAGTTTCCTTTATTTGATAATAACCGGATCATTGATCAACATATTTAATGTGATTAGATTATTCTGATGATGGCATTTTACAAAAAGTAGTTTATGGATTGTTTAATAATTGGCTATTGTATGATGCTTTTATAATGGAAATCACTTTGAACTACCTTGTTGCTGAAGGTGTTTTACGAATCAACTTGAACTTGAACTTAAATCAGTGGTCACCCTCTATTTCTCCGGTCAGACATTATTCCTTGTTGTTCAGGTCTCTTCTGTTCAGCTCTTCTCTACATCCACTTTCATCATTCTGGGTGAAATTGGGTAAAAACTGTGGGCTTCTTCCTACCCAACGTTGGTTCATTTCTGGGTTTGGGTCCATCCAGGATGCAGCTCTTTGTCATTAGAGATTAGTCACTTTAGATCATTTTTGTAGCTGAAACCTGAGCCAGAGGCTGAGTCATCCCCACAACTCAACCCTGTTGTGTAAATTAACAGGGTTAGTTTACACAACTAACCTTGTTAGTTGTGTACAGGGTTAGTACACAACTAACCCTGTACACAGGGTTACAATTCTACATGTTACATTTTTATTTCCGTAAAAATATGCTGGGAATCTTCACCAATATTCTTCTACAATAGAAACACACACATTTTTCTCTTCTGGTAATAACCAGGTTATGAAGAAATAAAAAATAAACTCAAGTTATTCATTTCAATATAGAAAAGGTTCCATTAAAATTGGTCGCTTTTGAGTGCAAAGAGGCACCTAAAGACTTTGAATTATAAATAAACATGTCATCTTAGAGATAATAAATTACGTTTGTTGGGATTTATTTCTGAAAGAGGCAACTATGAGGAGGTGAACAAAAACGACAAGAATGGAACACAACTTCCCCTGATGGTTTTGCTCTTCCTTGAGGGAGTTTTTTTCCATTTTGAAAATAAAAAAAGACTTGGTGACAGAAGAGCAAATGCACCGTGACTCTTAAATCAACAAAAGTGGCAGCAGATTTCAGCAAACGTTTCTCCTCATCTCCTAATCACATTTATACTTTCCAAACTGGTTGGGATTCATAGATAACATTTGGCCCTGCATGTCATGCATTTTATCATTTAGGATCCCAGTGTTCTGATTTGCTCAAATGATTCTGTTGACTCTAGTTAATAAAATTACAATCACAATTACATTTACAGTCTTGTCATTTTTGTATCGGCTACAAAAAAAATTTCCCCCCTTTGCAGATTTGTTCTGTTTTCACTTTATCACTCTGAATTTCTTCGTTACATCAAACAGGTTAAATATTAAATTAAGATAACCTGAGTAAACACAAAATGCATGTTTTAAAAGATTACATATATTAAGGGAAGAATGCCACCCAAACAGTGGTAATTACCTAATAGTGGAAGTTCCTAATTCAATCATATTAAAGGGTTTGTGAGCCTGATTAAGATCGCCATCAGATTTCAGAACATTGACTAGACCATTCCAAAATTTTGCTTTTTTCAGAGGTTTGCTTGCTGCCCTGCTTTATTTCATTGACCTTCTACGTAGGTCAAGTGTTCCTGGCCTTAAGCTTAAGAATTGAGGAGTGGATATTTTCCATCTAGGGAGCATCATTGGTATCATAGTACCATCAGTTACTGCAAATTATCAACAGCAAACCAGTCCCTCATAATCACAGCACCACCATCATGTCCGACTGGAGAGATCATGTTCCTTTACTTTCTGCAGAGTCTCTTCCCAACTTAAGCGAGTGACATCTGCAGTACATCAAATATTTTTCTTGTTTTTTTTTTTTTTTAAACCTGCTTGATGAGTTGTAGATGCTTGCCAGAGTTGTGGAAGCTCTGGTAAGCATGGGAAGGTTCTCAGGTTGGAATGTTTTCTCCATATGTGGTTAATTACATTCACGGAAGTTCACTGGAGTTCAAGTCTGACAAATGATTGTCATGATTTCCTGGCTGCTCAATGTCAGCAGCTGTGCTTCCATTGATATTAAAATTGTGCAAATTGGAATTACAAAAATTAATTTGCTCAGTAGAAACATATCATTTGTGAAACAACTCGCATTTTTTGATAAAAAATTTTTGTGAGGTGGTTTTTCAGCCATATCGAAATTAGCTTATTTTAGAGGAAACACTTTTTTGACATCACACAAAAAATGTGTAGTCAACAATCAGATGTTACTGCTTTCAAAAAAGACAAGGAAAACAACAGGAAGTGGTAAAAGGAGTTTTCCATGTGAGGGCATCCGGAAGGGACTGACTGCTTGACTCTTTTTAACGACTCATGGCGTGACCACCAACTTATTCATGTGATTTTAACTGCATTTCTAATTTAATTGAGAAGTTTTTGTTTTTTGACATTAGTGGAATATCAACAAGGTTTTGTGTGCATTGGCAATGACTTAGATTTTTCTCTGTTCTTTTGAAGGAGGTCTACTTCATGTTGTCAAACCGGTTCTATTTAAGGAAATTCTTGGTTTTACAGATCTTGCAGGAATCGGGTCTGGGTTATATGTGAAAAAAAACCACACAAAAAAAAAAACAAAAAATGAAAAAATGAAGGCAAATACCTTTTCTCAGAACTCCATGCTGTGTTCATTTCTCTCTTGTCTACAACTGATATTAAAACTAATTATTACATGTGGAGACACGAGTAGGACCAGGCTAACTACTGTTAGCAGGACAAGCAAATAACAATATCTGTCATAGCATGTTGCACATGTAAACAATGTTTTGTTTCCTCCATTGGAAGACTTCAAAATACAAGCTGTGTTTCCGAGGCTGACAGAAACCAGCTCCAAAAGTCAAATGTCTTGTCTTGACTACAAAACAATGTCTTGTCCTTGTTTGTACAACAGATGCTCTCTGCTACACCACCATAACTGTCCCTGATTATTTTAAATCATTTCTACTTTTCCCTCAAACACAGCCGTCAGTCAGGCAGTCAGTCCCTTCCCGATGCCCTCACATCGAAAAACTGGATGTTCTCCATAACAATTAAAACCTTGGAGCGGGGAGACACAGTGTTTAGAACAGCATGTCCCCTTTTGAAAGTAATAATACAGACACTCTTTTTAGATAAGATGAAAAAAGGAGGATGGAAGAACATGATCCCTCGGTTTTGAGCAAAGCGTTCCTCGCAGGCATCTTCTGGTGTAGCATTTAATGGCTTGAATCATCTGATGGGAGTATGGAACACAGTGAGCCGAGGCGAGACATTTCTGGCGAGCTCAACATTTGTTATTGTTATAAAGCAGGAACTCGGTTTACACCCGATACTTTACAGCAGGAAGGTTACAGGTTTGAATCACAAACACAGGCTGACCATGTGGAGTCTACATTTTCCTACCAACGTCCAACATCTCTGTTTTTCCTGGTTTCATCTCACCTAAAACCACCTATGTTGTAAATTACCCGTATGTTTGGGAATTCGTTGTAAACATTACTGGTTATGACCCTGATTGGAAAAAAGAAGACATGGAAAATTATAAAATTCAAGGTCGGATGTGGACGGGACTTTCTGACTGGAAAAATAGAGCAGAGAGAAGCGAAAGCATGAAGTAAAAATACACTTGTGTAAAAGTATAAACTCTGAAGTGATGTAAGACTCAAATGCAGAAGTAATTTATAAAATACCCTGTTGAAATGAGCTTACTTTGGCAACCCAGACACAAACCCATGGTGTATAAGTGGGACGTAAGGAAAACAGGTACTGCAAAAACACAAACTCTTACCAAATATTTTCGGTCTCATTTTTAGTACAACATCTTTAGACACTTGAATTAAGCCAAAACTAACTTAAAAGTAATGCTTTGGCAAAGTAAAGTAGCTTGTTTTAATTCAATAATTTGTAAAAATTAATGAAAATTTACAAGTTCACTTAAAATTTTCTAATATTTTTCTATACTACAAGTGAAAAAGCTTGCATATTTGTTTAAAAAAATATGCATATATTTTTGCCACTGGCATAAACCATGAAGAAAAAAAGAGGCAGTAGTTGGAGGATGAGTGTGGCATGTTTTAAATGACTTATCGTGTGAACAAACTTATTCATGTGTGATTTTAATTTAATTTCTTATTTAATGGAAACACTGCAATTGCAAAATTGTCTTTTACCAACATTATCCACAAAGTTTTGTAATGGAAACACAGATAATGACCCCACACACACGGCCAAACCGACTTTGGAATTAATAGACCCGGAAATCAATTCGATAATCTTTCATACTACAAATGATTCACTATATTAAAAAGTCGGATTGGTTCCAGGAAACCCAGCAGTTTGAATTAGTCTACTTCACTTAACACTGATAAGAAAACTAGACATTTGTGATAATAGAGTAAACATTTTTTTGACATTTATCAATATGTTTACACCCATATTGATAAAGTTGTTTGTTGTATAACAATGTATCAGAGGAAAAAGAATGCATGGTGTATGCACACTTTTGACCAGTTCTTTAGACATTCCTGGTCCTTGTGATGACCCTGCAGCTGAAGTCCAGACTTCACATAAAGAACCTTCTTCTGTTATTCTGCTATGTTTCTAGTGACTTTGTAATCTTTTTTAGCAGTAATTCTGGCCTTTTAGTGTTACTTAAGTCCAAAGTACATTTCCATTTGGTGTTTTTTGCTACCTTGTCTTTGAGAGGTCATTCCCCAGAATGTCTCTTCAAACCATTTGTAGAAACCTGGGATCATTGATCCATCAGGAAGGAAGGTGGAGTTCTTGTTGTTTAGACAACTTTAACTGCTTAAAGTTTAGGCATTAATTCTTTTCTGCTTTTTAAAAGTGAACTAATTGCTTTATGTTCCATCATTTTACATATTAAATCCCCTTTTAAATGTGTAAAACTTCAAAGAATATCAAATAACATCATGTCTGTTATAATGCTTAAAATCATCACTTCAAGTATCCAGTAACATTTGTTGCTCCTCTCAGTGCTCCTTTTTGTTGCAGATAAAACTTTTAAAGGGTTTTAAATCCTGCTTCTCTTTGAGAAAATCTTCTGTTGACAGATTTTTTGTAAGATGAAAATTGGACTAACTAGATAAGAGGAAGTGCTCTAAAAATATGTGACTGTTGTTTCTGGATTCATCACATGACACTCAGCTGTTGAAGCCAAAGTGCATGTGTCTGCAGTCAGGAGGAGTGGACTGTAAACACTGCAGCAGAACAACACTGACAACTCAAAAAGCAGGTTGAAGGACATCTTATTGTTTTTTTTGTCCCCCCCCTTTAGCTGCAGAAAGGCAGCTATTGATCCAACCGTGAAATTTGCGAGACATCAAAGCATATCAGAAGGCAAAGCTCTGAAAGCTGAAGCTGACCCGGAAGGTGACCTCTGAGAGGGATAATGATCCTCGACATGCTAGAAATCCACCAAGGAATGAGTCAAAAAAGAAAAAAAAAAAGCCAGTTATAGAATGTCCAATTTCAGAGTGGAAAAGAGAAGCTTTTGAAGGGTTTAGGGAGCAGCATGTTCAAAAAGACCATCGAGAAAAGCAGCTAAAACACAAATTATCATCCAGAACATTTTTATGATTTTCAGTGCAGGTTTGTATGAATGCATTTTTATTCCACAGCACAATATTGCAACAATTTATTTTTGTCAAAGAGGTATGCAATTCACAACGCCTCGCAGTATGTCTTATCACAATCATTTGGCCTGCTTGGATGCAACATCAGCTAGTCTGTATTTCCATTCTCTTCTTTTTAGTATATATTTGTTTTTGGCCCCTCAGAGAGATTTCCACTGTCTTTTATGACCAGCAGCTGGTATTAATGGACATGTGGGTAAGCTTTAATCAATATTGTTATCAACAAAAGCACTGCAATATCATGTTCTACTATTAAGGCGCAGCTCCATTTTCCAACATGCACAAACATAATATCTTTATTAGAAATAATTATTTTTGACTAAAACATTTAAAAAATAAATACAAAATCTTTTGGAATATTTCTGAACCAAATGCTGAGTTTATGTCTTTGGGACATAAATTGAGTGGTTTTAGCCAAGGATATCCAAACTGTGGCCAAGGGGCCATTTGTGACCCATGAGATGATTTTAATCGGCCCCAAGACTGCAACTCAGTAACGGCATAACGGCATTAAACATATTTTAAAGACAGGCAAATTGTTTTTTCCCTCCAATTTTAATCTAGCAAATTAAAAGCTAATATGTTAGTCAAAGTTATCCTTTATGTGCATTATTTAGCAACTTGGCTGATGTGACACAGTGCTTGTGTTCATTGCTTTGGCAACTTTAGCCACATGAAGACCCAGGCTAGCCTAAGGACACATGGTGGGGGGGACAAAGTTGGCTAATGAAGACATGCTATGAGTGTGGAGGATGATAATAAGGACCAGCCACCAGAGAAAGAAGTTCCTATTTGACCAAAGAGAAAGAAGCAGATGAAATATTCCCCAAGAAAATTAGGTAAGTCGTATTTGTGTTAATATTTTCGACATGTGAAGTGGGGTGGGACAGCCAGGTAAGTGGGGAATGGGGAGCATGAATCAACAATCACCAGCTGAGTTAATAAGTTATGTTTTAGACAACTAAAAACTGGTGTTAAATCTATTTATTTATTAATAAGTTTCTTGCAAACAACCATAAGTTAGAGTATCTGGTTAGAAATAATTTAGAATGCTCATTAAATAAAACTATACTATGCTCATTAAGTAAAACTAAAACTATACTCACGTGCCTACAACTATACATTAAATGATGCATTCTGAATAACAGTGACAGTCTGTCTGAACTTCTGCCAGACAAATATTTGATCAGAATAATTTTGTTCAGTTCCAGTTATTATGCTACTTGTGTTAAGAAATAATTGTATTGCACTTTATAACAACCAGTCATGTTAACTAGGCATTTGTCTGCCAGTCTACCATTCTGACAGTGTGCAGCAAGGGACATTTTTGGAATGGTATTTAAATAAATGCTGGAATATGATGACATTTTTTGTTTTTGTTCTTTTTTTTTAAGTGACCACAATGAATTGAGTAATCACCGACTAAGAGAATGTCCAGAAGAGATTCAAAAAGTTTGAATTCATGAAAAGGCTTTCACCATGATTAACTATTGCAAGAACAGCTGTAATTTCTGAGCCTTTCTGGACACCTTCAAAGAGCTGCTTCCAGGAAATGAAGACAAGAAGAAGATCTCCTGTTTTCAGAGCATTACAGGAAGGCTATTACGAAGGAGATGGCTGACATAATCAAAGCAAAAAATTTTACTGTTGAAAGAACCTATTTTCTTAAGTTAAAGAATAAGTAATTATGTTTTAGTTTTCAATCAGTATTTCAGAGTAACAATATACTGACCAGACGTTATACCCTCTGTTATCTCAGAACAAGTTATCTTCTGTTATATTCCAATGTACAAAGGGTTTGTTCTACAGTTATGAAGGTAGTTATAAGTAGTCCAGGATGTTTCACTTCATTTGAGGTAAGACTTAATATCAATGACTCTGTTAGCATAGCATTTGACACTGTAATACTAAATTACATCTTTATAATTGTTGCTACTAGTTTCAATTTACTTGAGGTAAAAGTTCATATTAATGACACTGTACTGACACTTAATAACATTTTCATAACTGTTGCTACTAGCTTCAATTTACTTGAGGTAAGAGCTAATATTAATGACACTGTAATGACACTTAATGACATCTTCATAACTGTTGTTACTTGTTTCACTTTACTTGAGGTAAGAGTTAATATTAATGACATTGTAGTGACACTTAATGACATCTTCATAACTGTTGTTACTTGTTTCACTTTACTTGAGGTAAGAGTTAATATTAATGACACTGTAATGACACTTAATGACATCTTCATAACTGTTGCTACTTGTTTCACTTTACTTGAGGTAAAAGTTAATATTAATGACACTTAATGACTTCGTCATAACTGTTGTTACTTGTTTCACTTTACTTGCAGTAAAAGTTAATATTAATGACACTTAATGACACCTTCATAACTGTTGCTACTTGTTTCACTTTACTTGAGGTAAAAGTTAATATTAATGACACCGTAATGACACTTAATGACATTTTCATAACTTGCTACTTGTTCCACTTTACTTGAGGTAAGAGATAATATTAATCACACGCTAATAACACTTAATGACATATTCATAACTGGTGCTACTTGTTCCACTTTAGTTGATGTAAAATAAATTGTTAATGAGTCTGTTATTAAATCATTTGACAGTGTAATAAAGCTTAATGAAATCTTTATTGCTTGTCCTACTTGTTTTGCTTTATTTCAGGGAGTGGAAATATTAATCATTGTTTTGTTAAAGCTTTTGCTAGTGTAATAATTAAATCATTCTGACTACTATTATGACAAATTTATGTTAGATCATGATTTCTTGGTAAATGACAAGTCATAATGAAGACAATTTTGTCTAGGTTAATGACAAGGTGTCATAACGAAGACATTTTTGGCGAGGTTAATGACAGGTTGTCATAACGAAGACATTTTTATTGAGGTTAATGACAAGTTGTCATAACGAAGACATTTTGAATAATGTCAACTTTGTATTAAAAGTGTCATTATTTACCGAATGACACTTTATGACAGCAGTCATAAAAATTCATGAAGACTTATTGATGTTCATGACATGTGTTATGTCATGTATATGACAGTCTTATTCACCCCCCCCCTTCAAATAAAGTGTTACCCTTTAATCCTTAAAGTGTTACCCTGGAGAATCAGTTTATTAATTTAAGCTTACATTAGCATTCAGATACTAAGCAGCTAGTGCACTCTGGTACTAATTGTGTTCACAACTCACATTTTGACCTGGTCAGAAAATCAGTGCTGTATGAATTTTGCCTCTTAAGACAAGAAACCCAATCATTCTAGTTCAGTGATTCATGTTTGGAGTTTTTTTTCCAATCTACTTTTTGGTAGCCTTAACTTTACACATTAGTTAACTTAAGTTAATTGTCTAATAATATTATTATCAATAATCCAAAACTGTTGTGTTAAATCAAACCAGGCTGAGATCCGTCCACATTTTATCTTTTGACTTGATAATAGTTCTTTTCAGTCGAACGGCAACAATCCAACATCAACAAACGGAAAACAGAAAAACAGTTTTGCTTTCGCCCTCAAACGAAATGAAGGGTAAAATTCCAGTTGTCATTCCACAGAGAGGTAGGCCAGCAGGTTTCAGGAGCTTACCATAACAGAGATCACAGCAGGCCATTCCTGTCACAACACATGACAAAATAGTTCCAGAGGTAACATTCATGTTTCCTTGACGGTAAAACACACAATGCAGTCTGACAAGTCAAAATACATTCTGCACTTTTCAAATTATTGACATATTTTAAAAAAGATATTGCAATTTTCCTATGGAAAACTAAAAACAGCTTCCAAAAAGAATACAATAATGATGCTTTTTAAAATATGTTCATTTAAACTCACTGTAGACTAGAGTGTGTGATTCCAAAACAGCAATCATTGAGTGAAACTGGAAATTCTGCTGTGTGGAAACAGCTGATAGAGGAGGAACTAGGCTCTCAGCTCAGACGTTTGCATGCAGCTCCACTAAATCTGCATTAAGCCAGAGTCTCTTTTATGAACACATCATGCCCTCAACTATAAATACACACTCTCCTAAGAATGACACCGGCATGATTTACTAATTCTCCTGTAGTGTTAATATTTGGAAGTAGAAGGATTTCCATTCACGGCCTCTGCGGCCCAGATCCCTAACCTCATGAGTTGCTTAGCCCGACCCCTGACCTCCTACAGGGAGGGCAGGTTAATCTGAACTGCTCCCTGTTCATGATCAATAACATATTACTAAAAAAAAAAAAAAAAACTAATAGGAATCTGGATATTCATGCAAGTGCAGCATTTCTCCGGGGAAATTCCATTTTGGTTGTCTCTTGTGAGTTAAGACTCTAAATAGGTTGTGGGCCTATTAGTGATGGATCCCCTCATGGTAATATGTTTTAATGAGCATGGCTCCCAGGGCAAGGGAACACTTTTTTTCAGGATGAGAGCTTAATGGGTCATTAGACAATCTGTGATGTTTATTGACTGTTGATGGAAGTTTTTTCTCCCGAATATTTTGATGAATTTTGATACAGTTTTGGTCCGGCCTTTAAAATTTCTGTACATACATCTACTACAGCAGCTGTGTTTCCACTACAAATAGGCATAAAATGTTCCACTAATGTAAAAAAAACACAATTTGACAATTGTGATGTTTGCATTACATAAGAAATGCAATCAAAATCACACATGAATAAGGTTGTTTACGAGACGTCGTTAAAGAACATGCCGTGCCATGATCATCCAACTACTTCCTGTCATCTTCTTCTTTGTGGTTTGCATCAGTTGTAACATCCAGTGGTGTATTGAGTGTTTCTTGTGATGCAGAAAAAGACTTCCACTGCAGATTTGTGAAATAAATCAACTGCAACATGGCCAAAGAACCACCTCATCCTAGTGGCAAGGCTTTCTATTGAAAATGTGTTTTATTTTGAAATTGGTTAGTTTCCATTTATTTTTCAAATGTCAAATTGCG
This sequence comes from Poecilia reticulata, assembly GCF_904066995.2. NCBI lineage: Eukaryota > Metazoa > Chordata > Actinopteri > Cyprinodontiformes > Poeciliidae > Poecilia > Poecilia reticulata. The sequence goes on from NC_088836.1 coordinate 4,341,149, forward strand.
CAATTATAGGGTCAGTGGAAACGCAGCAACCATAAGGGTTTTTTCACCAGCAGGGCCCACAGCCTGTTCCAGGTCATCAATGAGATTTTGAATCAGTTTTGTGTGTTTCAACTGACAGAATGAGGTTCCCAAACATCGAATTTTGTTCCAGTCAAACATCGTAGAATACTTGGTTTTTCTGGATAAAAAAACCAGAAATCCTGTTCTACTGCGTTTTCTATCCATCTTATTATTCTTTGCTGTGAATGCTTTCAGAAGTAGGTGAGTGTTGGACAATGGTTACTTTATTTCTTCATTACTAAGGAACATTTGGTGTTGAGGTCTTTGTGCACTATATCTCCAGTTTCAGAACTCGTCTTGATGTAAATTAACTGCCAAGAGAAATAAAGCAGTCACGTCGTCTGATGAGACAAGACAGAGCAAAGTGGGAAACAAACAAAGGTAGCAGGAGCTCTGATTCCCTGTTTGACTATGTCAGTTTAGTCACATCTTTTATTTATCTATAGTCTTTTTTTCACCATTTATAATCTTTTTATATTCTATCTGCAACTTTATTTACGCCTGGATGACACAATCTATACTCAGTATATATAAATCACTGCCTGAATACATGAACTGTAAGACCTAATTATTTGGTTAAAACGCTGAACTCTTTAGCTGCTAACAGGTTGTCTTTTTTTTCAAATCAACACATATTTTCTCCTGCATGAACTAAAGTCATTTAAGAATTCACAGATATTATCATCAGACTCACTTTATCATCTTACTCTTTCTTATTTCTGTTGACAAGGTTAAATGAAGTCTAACCAGAGCGCTGTAGTTCAAAATGCTGGTCTGTCAAGAGCATAACATGCTTTCAAGCCTCTTCTCTAACTTAAACTTTGTCCCAGTTTTTGACCCAATGTTTGGTTAAACCTGCTAAACATGACCTTGCAAGTTTTGTTGCGTATAATAGTTTTAATTGCTCACTTTTTCTTTGTGTCCTTCGGTGGTTTTGCAATGCAAAGCACGTTTGGTTGGTATTGTGTTTAGACAGCACTATTCAAAACATGTGCAGGTGACCGCAATATAATCATCAGCCTGACTCTATCTAGGTTTGTGGATGGAAATAAGCTAACCTGCTGTCAGAACAACTTTATCTGATGAAGTAAGTGTTAGTTGATGTTATAAGCCCTGTACAGTAGTACTGAAGAAACCTTAAGACTCATGTAAGTTTGATAATACATTCTTCTATTAGGACATTGTTTGTGAAATTACTGTCATAAACAGTTTTGCTAAGTATCCAAATTGTATGAGTTTCATTTCTACTAATTTACTAAGGATCTTGTACCTGGTTTAACTGTATTATGCATTAAGTACAAGTTTCAACCAAATCAGAAAAATACTTTATAAAAATTAAATACATATTTTCCATATGGGTTCACTCTTTTTAAAATTATTTATCTGGCAACATTAGGGCAAAAAATAAGCAGTGACAGAAATCAAAGACCTGATGAGCACCTCAATACATTACAACCTGTGGCTAACTACTCGCTGCTAACAATGCTAATGTTAGCAGCTGCTAACCATTACTTAAAAAGGTCTGTCTCTGAGTTTTTTATGCTTCTTTTTTCATGTTTTCACTGTGGCTTTTATGGAGTCTTCAAAACATGGTTTGGGATTTTGGTAAAGTGTTTAGTTTGTGAAAGTAAAAAAAATTGCATTGTTAGCTCATGAAAGCACAAAAATCACTTGTTTTATGTGACTGGCCACAACAAAACCAGGAAGTCAACATTTTGACTTCCGATTTGGAAAACCACCAAAACTGCTGTTTAACCCTTGTGCGTGCGAGGATTGAGGCAAATGTAGAGGGCTGTGGAAATGATACAAGTTTTACGTGTGTGGGGTTGGTTGGACCCCATTTCGACATTGGGATTCGTCATGATTCCATGATTCGTCATGATTCCAATTCCAACTAGAATATTGTGCAAAAATAGTTAACTAAAAATGAAAAAAAGGAAAAGAATAAATAAATAAAAATTAAAAATCACTATTTTCTCAAAAAGTTATAATTTTTTATCTTTTTCCTAGATTCTGATGTGCTGATTTAGCCGTGGCCCACCACATATTTTGTGACAGTAAACTCCATGTATTGTGACACAACTAAAGTTGCTATACAGTTCAGAGGTTTTGACCTTTTGGATTCTAGCAAACTTCCTGCTCTAATCTCACACTTCTTTGATAAGCTTTTTTTGGCCTAAATCATCTTTTGGAAAAAAAGAGAAAGTGATTTATTTATTTATTGCCAAAATCACTTTTGGCAAAACATGACTTAGGCCATTATTTTAGGAAGACAATTATATTTAGCATTTTTTTCAATAACCCTAAAGCAATGGTTTTTTAAACACATATCCAAGTCACTTTAGTTGATATTTTAAATCATTTTTATTTTGACAACCCTGTTAAAAAAAAAAAGAAAAAAGAAGAATTGTTGCAAAATGCAAATCTTTCCAAATGATCAACCTTCTCCCGCTTTGTTTGTCTTTGGATGGTCAGTAGACATGGTGGGGGCCCCCCGGTGTGAATCCATAACTGTCTCATCAAGGGTCATTTGGACTGGGGGCCTGGCACCTCTGTGACGGACAGGCCACACACAGACAAGCATGCACTCTGCAGCGAAGCCAAGACAAAACAAAATGCGTTGGAGAAAAATTTGAAAAACCTCCTGCGCAGATACAGTTGCTGACTGCGGCTCCGGCGGGACTGGAATGCAAGCCATTGTTTCGAGAGCCATTTAACAACAATGGGGCGATCCCGGACAGTTTGCAGCACAATGCCTCCACGCTGCTCCGCGCAGAAAGCCTCTGTGCCGCTCGCTGCTGCGGCACCCTGCTGGGCTCGGTGAACTGCTTGGGAAACGGGTCGCTTGTGCAGCTCATCCATTAAAGACGTTTTCCAACAATTACTCTGATGGCACTCATGTAATGACGGCATCACTGAAGCAACACCCGAGCAGATTTTTTTGATCAGATTTGTGCTGAGAGTTTAGAAAGTTTAATCTGTTGCAGGGAATCTACGCCAGATGTCTTTGATTATTATGTATTAAAGAATTATCTTCTTTGAAGAGCACATGTCTCCACATAGATATGTGTGCATACATACAGATAAAACCATTTATTGTCGCTCACATTCTAGAGTGTTTTATGTTACTGTAGAGACGCTACATAAATTAATGCTAAACCTACTCTTGACATGTTTGGCTTTAAAGCACTAATAAATCAAAGTATGTAATCAATTGTAAAGGATTTTTATTTGAAAGTCAGTACAGATATTAATTTGTGTAGCGCTCAGTCAGTAGACCAGCTTGTTTCAGGCCTGACTGTTGGCCAACCATTTTTATTAGGCTGAATGTTCTCCAACAAGGGAAAGAAAAATAACTTATCACATTTGTTATGGTAGCCCCAACTTTTCTTTTTGTACAAAGGTTATTTTGTACAAAGGTTAACAAAGCATTGCGTTTTATCACAAACACGTTTTAATTTCTATGAACACTAAATGGATTCCATTTAGTGTTCATAGAAATTAAAACGTGTTTGTGATAAAACACAATGCTTTGTTCTATATTTTGTAATTTTGCTGAACAACACATTACAAACATCCAAACAAATTGGAGTTTGTTTGAAAAACAAACTCCAATTTTCAATAGCAACCTAGTCGGGAAAACACCAAAACATCAAACAACAGAATAACATACAGCAGAAAACCAAATAATATCATAAAAAAAGAAAATGTAGGTCGCAATAAGTAATCCTGGTGTTATTTGACACATGTAAACATCCGACTCAACAAACCTTAGCTGAACCCTTGGATTTAGTAAAGTTAGGCCACATATTTTTATTATCACTTTTTTTTTTTAGAGCCCAACTTCATATCCTTTTGCGTCACTTTAGGGAAGAGGTTTTGGATTGTGGTGTGACAATGCGGAACCTAGTACAACAAAAACATCCTTAACAGCGGGTCAGTGACTGTCTGATGTGAGAGAGTGACTAACGCTGATGGAAGGGAACTGGAAAGCAGTTAGTTGTCAATGGGGATTTCTCTCAACCCGTTTCCATTCGCTCAACAGTGAGGTCTGCTGTGCTGTTAGGAGGAAGTGGTTCCGTCTATCAGCGCGCACGCTGGGTTTAAATCTGCATGACTGCAGATAAAATCCTGTTTATCAGCACCAGGATGGAGGAAATATGGTGAACAGGGAAACTGGTCTTAGAATTCTTTATTCGCTCACCTAAACCTATTCTGCATATGCGAGCGCCGCTAACAGTGGCTGCTCTTCCATTACAAATGAGCGTAAAATTTTGTCAATATTCCACTAATGTCGATAAAACACAATTTTACAATTGCAGTGTTTCCATTGAATAAGAAATGTCATTAAAATCACATGTGAATATGTTTGTTCACCCGATATCATTAACAAACATTCATCACCATGCGCTTTTGTAAAATATACCAATTTCAAACCGGCGAAACAAAAAAATGCCTCATATAGCTCCAAAACATTTTATTAAAAAACTGTATATATATATTTTTTTTAATTAACATGTTTCCACTAAGCAGATTTATTTTCCAAATTTCAAATTGCGCAATTGTATGGTCAATGGAAGCACAGCTATGAAAGCAAAGCATTTCACATTGTTTCCTAATTTCCATTTTACCTAAATGAGTCCTGATACTGAGGAATTAGTGGGTGATTATGGGGTAAAGTGAGAAAACTTAATAGGGGCTTTTTGTCCTCCTGAATAAAACCAGAGTCTGGAGTTAAAAGTGTAGTGGTGTAGCATTGCACACAGAAAGTCCCAGCGAAACACACACCTGGTTTAAAAAAGGAACGTCAACGTGGATAGCTTCTGCTTTACTCCTGTAAACGACAGTAGGAAGTGGCTGCGGACGCACACAAGTGGCAAAACACAATTCAAGAAAGGACAGAAGTTGAATTTTAGAGTAAAAGAGAAGTGAACCCTCAAACAGGTAGTAAATACAGGTCCCTACAACCACAACTGCACTCTACGATACTATAACACCTGCATAAAGATAGTAAAACAACAAAGGATGTGATTCATAAGGAGATTTGTATTAGATGCACTCATGTATTCCTTTTTCTTTTTCTTCATGAGTCACAGATAAAGTGTGGCAATAGAATCCAGCCTAACAATAGAACCACGTGATAGAGACCTGGAAACAAAGACTGAAAGTCACATGAAGGCCTAGCATACCTGGGGTGTGTTTTGGTCATGTGTGTGTGGGCCGGCTTTGGAATGAAAACAAAAGGTCAACGCACACTGATTGAAAATGTTGCAAAAATATTCTAGCTTTATATTAGATAGAAGTGCTTCTTTTGAAATTTAATACTGCAATAACACCAACTGGGCAGTTTGTATTGTAGTTATTCCATTCAGACATATAGATGTGTGTGAAAGTGTTAGAATGACTAAGAAAGGGAAATTAAGCTTTAAATCTGCTGTTGTTGTTGGTGCCAGACAGACCGGTGTGAACTACTTCTGATTCACTGGGATTTTTATTCTTGTGTTTACAGAAAAGGGTGAGAAAAAAAAAGTCAAGTGACTGTTAGAGACAAGATAAAAATGACATTAATACCTAATTGTTCCAAGTAAGGTATCCTGAAAACCATCTCTGACTACAAAGCAGTTCAAAATTGGAAGATGGGCTACAGCAGCAGAATGCCTCACCGGGTGCCACTTCAATCAGCTAAAAACAGGAAACTGAGGCCACAGCCTCACTGACAGAGGACCTGATGGGAAAAATTCTGCCTGATGATTTGTTTTATAGTCATGCTGGAATCACAACAGAGATGGTGACTCAAGTCATGCTCGGATTTGAGTCACACATAAGTTGCAAGACACAACACTTGACTCAGACTTGTAGTCTGAAGCCATCTTTCTAGCGTTTTTTTTTTTATGTGCATCATGAAATATGGTATTAGAAAAAGTTGATACAAATGGCAAAATTTAAGACAGCTTCCTCAACTTCACAAAAACGTTTCTACACTCGTTTCAGTTGGTTTTTGGCTTTTCCAAAAACTGAATTTGCTGAGGAGGAGATGGAAACACCCATTTTCTGAAAAAGTTCTGAGGTCGCTAACATTTACCTCATTTGACTGTTCAGTCATTTCCACATTAGAGATGCATTTCTTCCTCTATGTCTACAAAGAGCATGTAATATCACCAATGACAGTTGACAACCATAACTTGCCCAATATCAATATATTCCTGAAAACTTCTCCATTTTTCTGAGATGTGCGCTCCATGATAGTTTGTAATGTCTACTTCCTGGTTATTACAACATCTAACAAAGCTATGCTTAGCATAGCCTGGTTGATTTGCTCTAAACCAGAAGACAGAAACATGCCTAATTTGCATGTTCTTTTATTTTCCTTTTTGCAACATTTTAAAAGTTTGCTAAAAAATTTGCATGACAGTTGGACATAAACATAGCTTGAGACCTGAGTCTCAAGCTATGAGACTCAGACCTCACATAGCAAGATAGCTATAATATTTAAATCTCCTTGCTGGTCTTTATTCTATTGAAGGAAAGCTACAGACATCAGATCTGACAACTTCTCTGTAACAGAATTAGCTCGGTTTATTGGCTGGTGATGCTTAGACTGCTAATGTTTTATAAAAATCTGTTAATATTAGGAGTAGCTAATCTCTTAGGCCACATTCACTCAAAGGGTTTTGATGCTCTATTCAGATTTTTTTTGCTGAAATCCATTTTTTTGTGGTTGTACTATTAATTAAATTTGACTGCAATCATACTTCAGTGTGAGTGTTTTGCGCACTGCTAACAAAATGTTAATGGATTCTTAAAGTCTATTCATTGTTTTTGAGACAGGAGCCAACAGTATTGTCAAAACGTCATAAGACAAACAGAGCTATGAGGAAAAAAGGCCCAACAAATAGCAATGGCTGTTCAGGCTGCTATAAAAAGTTGGATAGCTGAGACATGAGGGCAAAAAGAAATTAAAAGAAATACATTTTTAAAAATGTAAAGCATCATAGAAATACTCATAAAATGTTAAAGGATAAAAAGAAAATTGGTAATGAATGTTAAATTATGATCGTCAAACATTCATGTGCTAAATTAGGCCTAAGACCAAAGATTGAATTTCTAATCTACTGCAGAGCAGAGTTATAGAAAGACTAGATGTTGTGCATTTAATGAGAAAATATTTCTTTCAATAGAAACTTGGAAAAAAACCAAAAAAAAATCTGAACATTTCTGAATCACTGTAAAGCTGGGATAAACACTAACAACCAAAACTCCATATAATATGAATAAATACCCAAATATGAGGATCTTGTCTTGGTTGTGTTTATCAACTCTGGTGCCACCCAGGTTCACCTCCTGCACCACCATGATCATTTTCCAGCCTTCCTAACTGAGAGCTGAGCAACATGTCAGGTCATATTGACTCAAGTCTTAATCTGACATTTAATAACTGAAGCAAATATTTAATTTCCTTGTTACAACAGCACGTCAGCAGTGGTTTTTTTTTTTTCCCACTGTAGCTTACCAAGAGATCCCAGGTTAATATCGCCTCATTAAATACCAGCCAGCCATAGGAGTGTTTTTGCTGTATGAAGCGAATAATCCTAACAAAAGGTTACCAGTGTGCTGCCATGGTAACAGGCGGAGAGAATAGCATTCTGGGTGTGACTCCAAAAGCAATAACTGGATAGAGTTGGCAGAATGCGGTGTGCTTGTGTGTGTGTGTGTGTGTGTGTGTGCGTGTGTGTGTGTGTGTGTGTGCGTGTGTGTGTGTTTGATTGTGTGTGTGTGTGTGCGTGACTGCGTGTGCATGTGTGTGTCACTTATCTGCCACGCCGACAATACCACAGGTTACTTTTACTTTTATTGATGGAAAACATTGTTTCTTACAGGACAGTTGTACTATTTCACAACCTTGCAGGTTTTACAGTTTGCTGCCCTCTTGGACTCACATCCATCTTTTATCGTCCAACTTTTATTTTATCTGATAGCAATGATTAGAACACCTCCATTAATAAGAACAGGAGATAAAGAATCTGTTTCTGTTTTAAAATGAATGGTACGTCACTTCTGTTGTATTAGAGTAGAGCACAATATTAAAACATAATAATGTTGTTTATTGTCCCACAGTGTGAAAGTTTGGGTGTGCTCCATCATTATAAGATGAGCTTGTTACCTTTAGTATTCTCTGTCCAATGGCTGCTGGAAAAGACAAGTGTTTTGTTGTAGACCCCAACATGTGCATGACATCAGCTCAAAAAGGGATGGTTGTTCATAATTGTGCATCGGTTTGCAGCCATTTTCACATGTATAAACATTGTGGGAGCTCGGTCAGCAACAGGTTATTGGCATAAAAGTGACAGGATACCTAAAAAAGCTCAAAATATGCAGAACTAAGCAGGAAAAATCTCATCATATGATGGTGATTTTGTGCAAAAAATATAATGAATCTGTTTTGTAAAGTCCATAGATCTATCTTAATTTGTTTAAAATGAAACATTATAGATCAACTTCAAAAGTATGCTGTGTATGCATAACCATCTGGATGTGACTGATAGTCAGGCACAAAGATGAGAAACAGCAGAACCTGCTGGAATGTTTATCTTTTTTCTTTAGAAAATATACCAGCAAGAAGAGCATGTTTTATCATGATGCAGAGGTATTTCAACATAAAACTGGAGCTTAAGTGATAAAATAGATACGAGTGCTAACGTTCTGCTGTATATGATAGAACAAAAAAGCTACATTTAATTTTATGGTATATTTAAAATGTTATAATTTAAAATAATACAAAAAATCCTCGCAGTGCAGGCCCACCCTTTTCAGGCGTATATAAAACCATATATCCAGTATTTAGTAATGTAACTAGAGTGCAATTTCTTTCCCCAGTTAGGTTGTATTGAAAGAAAAAACAACAACAACAACAAGCACTAGCAGAGTCACAGGTCAGGTTGATTTAACCATCAGGAAACCGTAGTGAACAAGCAGGTCTCATCACCATGACTCATGTTTATGGATTCAACAAACAGAATTTTTTTTTTCCAGGGAAATACAACAACACAGCCTCCCATTCACAAGGCGCAGGTCCCTGGAGCGTTTGTTGACATCCACCTCCCGCTCCCGCCCGCTCGCTGCGTCTCTCAGCTGTCATGTGCCGCCCTCTCCCCCGCCCCAAACTTATTCCGTGGAAGCCCCAGCCGCTTCTTATCTCACCACGCCCACTTCCACAGAAATCAACACGCCCACTGCTTCCAACAGAAACGTGTGTAGCATCGTGTGAGTTTGCTTCTACACACACGTTTCATTTCTATGTGTTTTGTCCGCTAGGAAGGAGGGCCGCACATCCTCACGGTGCCGTTCAGATTGTCAGCCCATCTTCTGGTGGGCGCAGTCGGGTGATGTTTTCCTGGAAAACAGCGACAGATCCAGTGGCACCTCGGTGATCGCTCAGCTGTTGCGTTAGCTAACTTGTAGGTGAATGACTCTGCTGTAAATGTTGGTGCCACTTTCGGTGATTATGCAAAGTTACATCTATCCTGTCATAAAATACACAACACATCTTGCATATTGGAGCCATAGCATTAGATTTTTGCAGACAACTGAGAGCCATAGCGTATCCTTGTTGTATAAACATGCATTATTACCCTGTTTATTACAAGTTTATTACTAAATAAATAAATAAATAAATAAATAAATAAATAAATAAATAAATAAATAAATAAATAAATTTTCCACATTATGTGCATTCAGATCCAAAGCAGGGGGAAATTGCTCAGGTCTGACATCAGTGCCAGGTTTGAACAAAATCTAGTAGATAGTGAATAAACATAGAGTTTATTGCCCCAGAGTAAACAATTGGAGGGATCCCCGAGTCCAGTCATGAAAAGCAACTGACCTGTAGCTTTTCCACTCGTACCTAGCAGCAGGGCTCAACTCTACTCTACACGGTTCGGATGGTTTTCCACTACAATCCAGTAACAACTCCAGTGACCTGGGTTGTCATATTGTCAGGGAGTCACAGAGTCCAAAAAGTAGGCCCTCGTGATCTGTACGCAGCACAACGATGGAGGACATGGAAGTTGCTTTCTCAGTTAACCATTGTCCTTTGGAAAGGAAAATTGCTCAGTTGCTGTTGTAAATTTTTACAAATGGGATTATTGTAAGGGACTTGATCTTATTGATGCAACCAGTGACTCCGCCCCCTAGCCAATCGGTGATCGACAATATTCTAAAGTTGTTTTCAGCTGGACTGGAACCTCAGTGAAGTAGGTTCTAATTAAGGGGCTGGTACCTTGCACCAGTTACCAGTGGAAAACCACTATTACTGCACAGAGCTGAGTCCAGCAACACTGACTGGGCCTTGGCGCTCTGAGAGACATTAATGTTTCTGTTCTCTAAAACTTGAATTCAATGGAATTCCGTTATTAGTATTCGATTATTCAGCCCTGTAAAGGGAATTCAGCTCCTGGATTTCTGTCAGGCTCCATCATAGCTTGCTACCATCAGTATGTGAATGACTGAATTATGAAGCACTTTGGGGTCCTCTGGACTTCATAAACAATTATACAAGTACAGACCATTTACCAAAAGAGCTGCTCATTTTCTTGATCCATGTTTGTTATTATTTCAGTCTGGACTAAAGTAATGGACTGACTGCATGAAGATCTGACAGCCTAACATTACCATCCAAAGAGCACCATGACTAAAAGGTGCAAATCCTATGAAGTCATCAGTGCAAGCCGTCATCCCAGAGCTTTTAGGCTTTCCAAGAAAAACGCTTCATCTGACTCGACTCATAGATCAAGACTGCAGAAAAACATAAGGGAGTACCACAACATTAACGGGGAGGACAGTGAGGACCTTTGGTTTATCTGATTACTGCCAACTCCCCAGCATTGGCTGAATGCTCAGCAATGATGTCAGTGCATTCCTAAGGCCTCAGAGACATTCTCCAGGCAGCACCAGTGAGCCTAAAAGACCTTTTCACTGCATTAAAGCCAGATTCCACCACACAAGCTGAGTTCACATGCGAGGTCTTATCTCTGAGCCATTCAGACCTGAATAGAGACTTTGATAAAAAGCTTAGGTGTTTTATGTCTTTGGACTGATTATTTTTAAAGTTTATGGGTTTCTGACCAACTGCGCTACACAAACTTGCTGCTTAGGTTTTCAGGCAAAGTGAGAAAGTGCTGTCCTCAGAGTGATGGATGTCAGCTACGGTGTTTGCCTCAGGTCACATTCTTTCCAGGAAAGCACCGCATCTCCAAGGCAGTGGCTCTGTTTTGTCGTCTCGTCTGGTTATTACCCCAGTTTTGCTTTCCCTCTCTCCCTCACCCAGGCCTCCATGCTCCATGTACAGCTGATCCAAACTCAAACATCACCAGACACGGAGCCATAGCAGCTAGAAAACATATGGGCCGTGTGCTTGTCCACTTGCACCAACTCAGTGACCTCCTTTTTACTGTACAGCTGATTCTCTCTCACAGCTACTTATTCATGCACACTCACTGACTCCTGGCAGCTGATTCCTCTCGCCCTTTCCCAGAAGAGAGGGAGGTGAGGAAAACAGCTGCAGAGTTGATCTTAGTCCAGATTCAAGACTGACCAGAATTCCCTCCAAAATTAATATTCCACTGAATATTATGATTCAGTGGAAGTCCTGTCTTATTCCTCCACCCCCAGTAAAATGTATCTTAGCTAGAAATACCACTCACTTTCTGGGAAGTTATTTGTTTCTTCTGTGTATCACAGCAGCTCGACACGTTGTACAAACACTTTATCTGGTATAACAGAAGATAAATGAGAAAAAAAAGGTTTTTATTGCTGGACTTGTTTCCTGTTAAGGGTGCGTTCTGTTTAGTCCACTTTAATCAAACTCTAGTCCATTTGTGCGGTTTGTTTGGGGAGGTGTGAATGAACAAATGAGCTCTGATGTGGACAAAGAAATCTAACTCTGGTGTTTCTAAAAACTTAGGCATTGGTTTGTTTGAATTAAACTCTTGAATCATATGTGAAAGTGGACTATAGCATAGGGCACCATGGGTAAATACAACCATAACAAATGGGCAAGTCTAGACCTAGTGGCTCATGGTCTGTGGCTAAAGATAAATGTGAAATCCTACAACCACTAAAATGTGATGCCACTCCATTTTTGTTGATATTTTATGAAGTGTCAGTATCTGCAGTGGTTCTTGGTGCAGCGGCACCACAGGTAAGACAGTGAACAGGTTGCTTAAATAATTAAATAATTTCAAATTAAACAACACCAGCTGAAAATGTAACAAATGTTGTAATTTTGGTCCCTAATTGAACCAGGTCTACCAGACTAACAAGTGGAAAAACTCCCTAAAGGTATCAGAGATGGAATTTGTTGCACGTTGAGGGAATGAATTTTGTAGGTCTGTTCCTTTCAAAGAGTGTTAAAAAGATGTTTGTTTTATTTATATGTCTATTTGTATATGAAGATCCTCTCAAACCTCTACACAGCTGAGACGGCTGGCATTTTCATATCTGATACTTGTTGATGCTTATTTCACACATACCAAAGATAATTTTCAAATCACTTTGCTGCCATCTAGTGGTAGGAATTTTATAAAATTTCCATTTCATATGAAATACCTAAAAGTATACACAAAACAATTTATACCCCTGGGCAGATTTTGCATTTAAACAGTATTTTAATTTTTGGAACTTGTTTCCTGAGTGGAAATAATCTTAATGTTTAGAGCGTCATAGTTAGAGGCCCAACTTAAATCTGATAGAAAATGTGTGGAACCTGTTCCATGATTGAAGGATAAAAAAAATGTCATGAAATTTATAGTTGAGACCTACTTTTTTCACAAATGATACATCTTTACTTTGTGTTGTAGAAGCAGACTTCTTGGTTGAATTAAAATCACTATAAATCTAAATATTTGCATCGACATTAAGATTCTATACTCAATTTAGAATATTTCTGACAGCAAAAAGGCAGTTTAAATGTTCATGTAATTGGTGACAAATTAAGACAGTAAGGGAGCCTGTTAGAGGAAACTAAATAATCACTTGAGAGTAATGATACAGAAAACTGCACTCTTTTCGTTCTTTTCAGTTGCCAGTCTTTCATTTCGAATAAAACAAGTAGCATTCACCCCCACTGTTAGACTGTTCTGTAACAAATACACTAAGCCAGTGTTTCAAACTGCTGTCATGGGATATTTACATATCAAATAAGCACCACACGTATGCCGGGTTCCTGACATTTCTTTTTTTTTCACTTCCTTGTCTGTTTTTCTATTTGTTTAGCTCACAGAGAACAATACCTCACCATGGAACGTGGAAAACAAGAAAAAAAAAACAAAAGGAAAGAAAAACTTTCAAATACCAAACAACTACAGAGAAATTACAGGTAATTTAAAACTTTTGTACAGTACATACGGTGTGAAGATTTTTTATTTGTTTTTAATGAATAAAGAAAGCAGTTCTACATGCTAGTCTTACTTGGATCTTTGTTTTGAGAACTGCTGTGAATAAGTCCGAAGAAGTAAAAAATTTTTTTTGGCCTACTTCACTACCTTGTTTTTCTTGCCTTTTTAATGGACATAATGTCATAATCAGAGATGTGTGGAAAATAAAAATGGAGATGCATGGCTAACTGCAGAGGTGGCAGGTGAGCTGAAGTGGCTGACCGAAGTCAGGATGTGCTCAGCAACACCATAGAGCCATTAGCCAAAAATGACTTAATGCTACTTTTTCCTGCTAATGTTCTTCCATTTCATAACAGGTTGAATAATTTACAGTGGCAGCTGAATTCAGATGACACAGCAGTTGGTCTCATGTGAAACCTGTCGCCTGATGCTGTGATGCATACATTATCTATGAAAAGCATTAACCCCTTTGGATGCTTTACCCCTTTTTATAGCTTTACAAATCAACAAAATGTGGCTTTTTTGATGAGGAGAAAGCAAAAACAGATTTCAACAGAACAATTAAAATTCCCTCTAAATAACCACACACAAAATAGGTACCCCTATAAATATTTAGCTCTTCAAAGTGACTGACTTAATTCAACAGTGGTCCAGCCAATTGGGGCTATTACTTTGACAATGAGTGAAGAGAGTGTGTCTCAAGGTATAGTAGTATAAAGACACCTGTGTCTGGAAGGACCATTCACTGGACTACCATTACAGCATGAATGGTAGTCCATTCATGCTGGACGATCAGAGAAAATCGTCCGATCAGAGAAAATCTGAGAAAAAGTCATTGAAAAGAATCAGCCAGGGGATGGATATAAAGAAATCTCTAAGGAACGGAACATCATAATCAATGACGAATGGAAAATAAAGTTCAGCGAAATTCATCATCAAGACATTGACGGAATATGGCGTTTCGTAAAATCTGCCAAGATCAGGCTGCCCTCTCACACTAAGAGACCGTGAAGAATGACACCAGTGAGAGAGGACAACAGGTTACCATGACTACGGTGAAGGAATTACAAGCTTCAGCAGTTGAAATGGTAGACACTCTGCAGACCAGTCGAAGCTTTATGGGAGAGTAGTGTTGAGAAAGCCGCTGTTGAGGAACAACTATAGTTTGCCAAAAGGCCAGAGGAAGACTCCTTTGTCAAGAGGAAGAAAGTTCTTTGGTGTGGAGCTTTTTGGCCATCAGACAAGAAGCTATATTTGGTGGACGCCAAACACTGCACATCATCACAAGAGCACCATCTCCACTTTGATGCAAAACAAAATGAATGCAGCAAAATATACCATAGGTGGTTCCGGAGGACAATTAGTTTCCATCTGCAGCGGAATTACGGCTTAAGAGAACATTTATTTTCCAGCAAGACCGAGCCAAAGCATCCGGCTAAAGCTACACAGAAATGGTTTGAAGGTTTGAAGATATACATCGAGCAGGTTTGTTCTGCTCGATGTTCTGAAGCTCAGATCTTAGTCCAAAGGAGGATTTGATTAAGGACTTGACAAGGCCTGTTCACAACTCATCCCCATGAGCTATTAAAAGTTTTTTTTGTGTCAAAGGAGGCAAATTTTGTTGATCATGATGGATTCTTAAAAGCTATGAAAGGGTCAAACATCCATTCACTCAAGATTCCGCTTTGAGTGAGAACCTGAAGAGGTAGTGGAAATGACATTGACCGCCATTACCCATCACCCAGTAAAACAGCTAGTCACCACGGAGACTGGACACTGGCTGGTGGACAGACACTGAAGGAGTCACATATTTCTAAGGCAAGTCTTCCTGCTGATTGAAGGTAAAGATTGAAGGTTGCTGAACTTTATTCTCCTACTTTCATCATTTTTCTTGAAAACTTTCAAGAACCCATTGTAGACGTGCCTGGCAGCATCATTAGCTGATTAAGATGCCAGATAAAAACTTGAGTAAGAACATTTGGTGGTAGAGATGACTGGTCTTCCCACTAACATCTTCTGGTTGATTTATTTTTCACTTAGTCATACTGACACTTAAGCTAAAGACCTGCAATGATGCAACCTACTTTCACTCTGACTTGAAAAAAATTTGTTTTTTCTCATATACTTGCACAAAACAAGAATCGAGTCTAACAAGGTTGCAGCCAATGCACTAAGTGTCATTGCAACACCAACCTAGCATGTTTGACAATTCCCTCAGCTCCATTAGCATCACAGCCTGTTTTTCCATCACACAGAATCAGTGATGAAGCCCAGAAAGTTACTTAACTCCTACATGACATAACAGCCATCCATGTTAATAGATAGCTATGGCTGGATGCTGATTCAAACAGCTGTCTGTCTGTCTGTCTGTCTGTCTGTCTGTCTGAGAACTGGGTTGCCGAAGCAGACAAACAGGATGCCAGCATCTTTAATAGTTTATGCAGCAGCTGGCTGCTTTCTTGCAGCTGCATCCTGGAGTTACGTTCTCATTCCCATCAACCCTCCAACACAAACTCACAGTATAGGAACGCCTGGTGAGATTTCTATGTACTTATATTTAATTAGTGTTATAATGTAAGCTTTATAGGACAGGAAACGGTTTCTTTAGCATTGTTAAAAGATTTAAAACAAAGGGATTATCCCTTTCTCAGTTATTTTCAGTACACGACAGAAGCTGTTGAACCATTTTGAGACAGTAGAAGTGAATTGAGAACTTATCCAGACTAACTGGGACAGTGACTTGAGGAAAGCTCTACGTAGGCCTACTGACATCCAACTGGAGTATTGGTTTTGAAATTGTTTACACGGATGTATTTTGGTATCCTGCTCGACAATAAATTAATCTTTATAACTAAAAATGACTTTGAGTTTTCTTCATATGTGGCCTCTCGAACCAGAGAGATTCAACAAAGTTTAGTAATGGGATCCTTATTATTTTCTTACATTCATTTCTTAGCTAATTTTCTTTTTTTTGTTGAGTCTTTTCATAATCTTTTCAGAATTTAAGACTTTTACACAGATGAAATGTGGTGGGCACACTTTCACTAGTCAGCTAATAGTCGAGCTAATTTTTCACCTAGCACATTAGTGTTTTTGCTAACTAGTAAAACATTTAGCAAACTTAGTTTACCATAAATAAATATTTCCATGTAAATTCTAAAGCACTAATTTACTTGGCAATTTTGTAAACTTTCAGTTGAGTGAAAGTTTACAAAAAAAACATTTATTTTGTACCTAGAATGAGTCAGTTTAAGATCTACTGATGACCTGCATGCTTTCTGACCAAAGCTGTCATTGCCAATTAGGCACGGCTAGCAACAGAGTTAGCAATACTCAACTATAAAACTGAAATCATGAGCGAAATATATCATTTCCTGAAGCACAACCGCACATGTGGGTGTGTAATTACAAATTTGACCCTGTTGAGGGCGATATAATATGTAGTGGCATTTGTCATTGATGGCTGTACAGTGGAGCAGTAGGTAGCACTTACAGTTCGATTCCCGGCCCGGGGTCTTTCTGCATGGAGTTTGCATGTTCTCCCTGTGCATGCATGGGTTCTCTCCGGATCCTCCGGCTTCCTCTCACAGTCCAAAAACATGAAGGCCTTTTGGCGAAGCTAACCGGGAACGTTAGCTGGGGATAGGCACCAGCAACCCTCCCGATCCCACTAGGGACAAGGGTGTATAGAAGATGGATGGATGTGTCATTGACACATGGTGGGGAAACATGGCTAAAATTTGTGCTTTGTCACGAGCTCCTGCTAAATACAGTGTTGGTATAGCATATTAGCAAAAATAACGTTCATGATTAATGGTTCAGTTTCTAGATGATGGCAGGCCAAACCTTTTGCTCTGAAAATTGGATATCATTGACAGCCAGTTATTGCTCTAATTTGGCCTTGAAACATAAAATGAAAATGGGACTTTGTGTGCTATTTGTTCATGGAAACCAGATTTTCTGTAAATAGTGATTGAAAGCAGGGTTATTCCATGTGTCCTGTACAAATTTGGTCTGAATGCATTTGAAAGTTAGACTTGGCGAGCTCAATAGATGTACAACTGTTGACAGATTTTTACATGACAATTATTCAGCCACATTTACACCTTGCTTAGCCGGAAAGTAACTTTTTTGTCCTTTTGATTTCAGGTGTTATTTCAAGCAGAACATTTAAATATTTCTCCAACACATAGAGATTCTGAAAACAAAAATAGCATGAGGTGATTTCTTTGTCACCATTACCGAAATGGCAGCATTGACTGCATTTCTTTTGACCATGAAATTGTGTAAATTGAAACTACGAAAATTAATTTGCTTAATGGAAACACAGCAATTTTGGAAAATAAACCCTCATGTTTTTTGATAACAGTTTTTAGCTTCAGTTGAGGTGGTTTTACAGCCGTGTGGATATTTGTATATTTCACAAAACTGCAACGAAAACACTTCTTTCGTGGTCAACAGTTGGATGTTACTGCTGGTGGAAAAGACGATGAAGATGACTAGGAGGAAGTTATTGGAGGATGACGATGTAGCATGTCTCAACAAACTTATTCGTGTGTGATTTCAATTTGACTCCATGAAGCATGGATTTCTTATGTCAAGAAAACACCTGCAATTGCAAAATTGTTTTTTTTCTTTCAGAAATTAGCAGGATATCGACAAAGTTATGTGTACATTTGTAACAGAGCTAGTAGCTAATAACTAGACCGCTGCAAAGTCACAATTTACAAATCTCAGGGCACCAAGGATGGGAAAAAAATCAACATCTTCCTTATGAAACCAGCTCTTTCAGACCGCCCGATGGTAAACACGATACCAGATTTTGATATGAAACGACTCAAGTTTTCTTTTGAGTCCATGACAAACAGCTCTCCGCTGCGGTTTCTGCTGCTCGTTGTCTCGTTATCAGCTGTATTGATGAACACAGCTGCCGTTACCTGAGATGAACCGCGCTGTGACTTTCTGTGCCGTTTTCACAGGCCGCCTGTAGTGGCTGAGTGGTTTCCTCATATACTCGTCTGCTTGCTCACTGTCTGCCACTCCTCATCTCCTTCTGCTCCTTCAGCTTCTGTCGTGTACTGAAAAGGCTGTCCCCGAATGACTCGGCCTTTCTCTTGTCTTTCTCCATCTGCTCCCACGTATAGTAGCAAGTGTTCAGCTCTCTTTTTATCTCTTTTCTTTGGCCATCAGCATTGACTTGCCTGAATCTTTCACGAATGCAGTGACAAAATCTGTCTCCTAAATGCCGCGAGCATCCGTTCCTACACGAGCTTCCACGATGCAGGAGCAATGCAGTTTTGATAAATTATACATGTGGAGACATCTTACAGCTGCAATGCATTACAAGGTCTGCATAATTGATAAGTGCATTATGACAGACTCCACTGCTGAGTATCACCTAAATTAACCCCTGCAACTTTGAAACCACACAGGAACCTGAGTATCGAGGCGATGATACTAACACAAACATGAAAAACATTAGAAAACAACACCACTGCTTGCAGTGTGTGTGCAGGCAGGCGTTCTCACAGGATGTCTGTTCACAGTACTGTACAGGAAATACAGTACGAGTTATAAGAGCTACATACTGCTTTATCAGACTTTTTCTTTACTAACAAGCACCATTTTTTTCAATTTAGCTCTGGGTAAACATTGATTGTACCGGGGCATTGCTGAATAAATGATAATATCCAAATAGCTGATGTTATAGTCAAAGTGTTTTCTGGTAAATTAGTCTTTTTATAATAATGTTGGAAACATTAAATGCAGTGGTGAACTGTGACTTTCTATGACCCGTGACTTAAACTGGTCATATCTCCCTAAAATAATGGCGAAAGTCTTTGTTTTTGGCCAAAGTGATTTTTTTTGGCCTAAATTATGTTTTGGTTAAAATGCATAAGGCCATTATCATATGAGAGTGGGATATCATCCAACGGGCTCATAATTTCTTTGTCTAGAAAGTCCGATTTGTTTGGGGAGATGTGAATGTGCAATCGAACTCTGAAGAAGATCAAAATAAGAAACTCCGGTCTGCCTGAGAACCTAGGTCTTGGTTCACTGCATATGCATAAGTGAACGGCTAACTGACTGGAGGCAGCTCCAAAAGAAGGAAGTGGACTACAATGCATGACTTTCTGGCTTAATGCCAAGAATGTTTGTAGAAAATAGTCTGTATAATTTGCCAATATAACACAGTTTTCATATATTATTAATAATAAGATCCCCTCTGCTATGCCAGATTGAGGAATACATTTAATTAAAATGTTGTGTTCTGTTTGTGAATTTTTTTTTATTTTATTTTATTTGTTAAAGAGCAGGCAATGTGAGGACACTCAGCATGGGGTGTGGTGGAATATTTTTTATCCCTATATAATGACCTGAGTCAGTATGTCAAACCCGTCAGGTGTAGACACTGAAAAAAGGCGGAGCTTCCAATAGATCAAAGACACCTGGTTAAAAGCAAGAGGCTCTCCTTTGGAAAGAAATTGGGTAGAACACTGGTCTCAACTTTCATAATCACACACTTTTCTCTTTCCCTGAGGCCACTAAAGAAACCCAACATCAATTACTAAAAGGTGGGGCTATTGTTGTTTGTTCATAATGTTCCACATCAGAAGAGCTGCTGCTTTCATGGAACGCTGTTTAGAGGAAGACCCAAATAGAAATCAGGTATCAGTTCACATCTCTGGTTTCTTTTCATGTATGTGTTGGGTGGCATGGTGCTGCTTCAAACTGCTTCCCCATTAATTCCACTGATTTCTGATAAAATCAGTAGAATCAGTGGCAAATGCACTACATGTGAGTAAAACAAAACTGGAAAGTGTTTGCTCACTCTTCAAGTCAGGAGCACACCAAGCTACGGTGCTTTCCCACCTGATAGCGGGAAAGACTCAGTTTGATTTAGGACCAAAATTGCAACATTTGTCACATTTTTAGCTGCTGTGGTTTGCTTTCAACCAAACCCTTTGGAAAACCTGTTTGCCACTTTGCTGAACCTCTGAAGAAGAGATTGAGCGCAAACTTTCTTCTTCACAAAACGTAAACAAAAATGGAGAAGAGTCAAATTTTAGTGGTTGAATTTTTCCTCTTTTTTTTGTTGGTAAATAGACCAAGAACCATTCCTGCCGCTAGCATTTGGTTTTGGTTGCATTTTCCCAGTATGCCCCGCGCTGTTGTCCTCTTCCTGCCTTTGGAGCAGCCTCCAGTGCTGTTCATCCCCTCGCCTGTGGTGGCGCTGCACCAGGAACCATTGAGAAAAACAACACAAAAATCTCTTAAAATGACACAGAGCACAACTTCCTTCTTTACAAAATATTTAATAAAATGAAGTGGCATCAGATTTTAGCTGTTGTAGGATTTCTTGTTTGTCTTTGCAAATTAAAGACATGTACATGTAAAAGTAAACGGAAATGAAAGGAACTACTTTAAAAATCTTTCAGGTGTTCTGTTTATAAAATACATGCAAAAAAAAAGGTCCCAGGGTCAGAAGAGATTTTGTTTTGCTATTATAAAGTTGTTTTCACTATTGCTTGTGAGTTTCATCCTTCTTATATATGGACCTCTGGGAAACAATGTAAGTTGTTTTCACCATTTGGCCAAATCTAATTCTGATGTTTGTCATGTTTTCCATTGAAAAGGCAATCTGTGCTAATCCAGGCTGGTGCAGCTTGTAGTCACAGTTAATACTTCCTTCATGAAAAACAGCATCAGAATGTAAATTAGAAGTCGGAACAATATTTAGTAACTAATGAACAGTGGTGGAGAAATTACTCAAAAAATGTACTTAAGTAAAAGTAAAACTACCACATTAACATCATTTGTACTTACGTAAAAAAGTACTGGCTTATAAAAATACTTAAGTATTAAAAGAAATGAAATGTAATGAAAATGTCAAAGTGATCCAGTCATCGGGGAGGGGGGGGGAATAAAAGCACATTAGGTGAACTATGTGTTTAGTTTGCCTTTGTTTCTAAAAGTCGGTAAAAACAGATGTAATAGGGACATAATGGACCAGTTAGTCAGAGTCACTTCCCTTTGTGTTGGTTCACATCAAAGCAGTGACTCTAGCTTTTATCCCTGCAGGTCTGGGACACAGAGTCCATCTTTAAAATAAATCCCCTCCTAACACTGGATTGCATTTTCAGTCTCTGTCCTCCCTCACTCTTTTTCACCTTCTCCTCGCTCTCCGCCTGCATCAACTCTGCCCCTGCTGTTCTTTTCACAGCTCTTTTACTTTCTCAAGTGTGAATACCTCCCTCCAGGTCTGACCTGAGATCAGTTCATCACAGCTTTTCAGGCAGGCAGTCGGTCGGTCATCCAACAAATCAGCTTGCTTCGCTGAGGGAAGGTCCGGACGAGCCGTGCTACATACCAGTGAGCTCGCCAGGAACACTTTATGCTTTTTATCAGATAGATCACAAAGCAAGCCAGACAGCATGTTGTCTGGTGTGTTGTTGAAAACAGAAACCTAGACAACCAATCAGCACAAACACAACGTGCATGTTAGGGATGAGCAAAAGAGATTTAAATTTTTATGTCAATGTTTAATGGGCATTATTGTGACAGTGATAATTGATTTTATTTTTTATTTTTTGCATTTTGTAGGTTTTACAAGCGGCTGTAAGGAGGAGCAGTTGTTAGCATGTTTCCCTTGTAGCAAGTAGATTTTGGGTTTTAATCCTGGCCTGGATGATGTTTCTCTCTGGGTACTCTAGGCTCCTCTCACTGTCCAAAACAAGACTATTAGGTCAATTGGTCTCTTTAAATTGATAAATTGCTTGGTTGCCTTTCTCTGTGTTGTCCTGTAATGGACTGGTGAGCTGTCCAGGGTGTGGCCCGCCTCTTGTCCAGTGACCTCTGGAGAAAGGCACCCGCCATGCCACCCAACATGGACAAGTGCATAAAGACAATGAATGGATTTTCAAAGATATTTCCTTCAGTTTTATTTCTTTGGTAATGTTAACCAACTTTCTCAAAATGGAAGTAGAGTGAACCAACGCTTATTTGTGGATTTTTCTTTAGAATTCAAACTTATTCACAGAAAATTAACCTACAAGCTGATTTCTTTGAAGAAGATCAAACATATTCAAAATAAAATGTGGCTTTGGAAGTTTAAATACTAAGGCACAACTCTGCTTGATGTTTTATTTGGCTGGCATTTAAAAAGCAGTCAGTCCAGGAGCGCAGGTACAGACACCCTGTGGTGACTGTACCCACCAAAGGGTCCATACATAGAGTGAAACCTTCCTGATTAGCAAATGCCAAAAAAGTGGAAATGTTTTAGTTCAGAAATCCAAGATGGCGGATGTCTGCTGTGATTTTCACCCCAAGTCAAAAGTGTAAGCATTGTCATTATTACCAGAATCAACTGTGGTCAGGTTGAAACCCGTCAAAACACCCTGAGACCACATTTGCTAATTCCCAGACGCACACTCAGAAGTGAGCCAGAGGTTTGTTTTGGAGTCTGTTGTGCAGGAGAGGGGAGATGAGATGTTTTCCAACTCTTTATAACCTATGAATCAGAAGGACGGCCGGGGAGGAAGGGTGAGGTATTGTCTCGTGGTCGGAGGATGAACTCATTCTCCCCATAGCCACGGTTAAGAAGGCAGAGGAGGAGGGGGGGGGAGTAGAGACAGCGCAGGGATGGATGTAGGCCAGCATGACGTGGCATGTGGGGTCAGATGTGGTTTATTTCAGACAGGTTTAAAAAACCACCAGCAGAGGCTGGAAACGATGTGGCGCTCCCAAAATCTGCGAACTACAAAAATTCTGCCAACAAAGCCTTGACACAAACAACGTGTCTGTGACTCTATCTGGGAAAAAAGTCAGGAGGGAGTGGCTGCAAACAGCTGTGCAGCTTGTTATTCTTCACATGGCAAATTCTTCTGAATCTTTTAGTGGAAGCCCCCTTGAAAGAAAAAAAAATATAGCACATATTTGGACGTAGACCTAAGAAAGGATCATGTTCACCAGGGGAAATGACGAAGATTCCCCTCAACATGAGGAAGAGTTGTGGACCTAGCTGTGTAAACAGTGATCCAAAGAGAAACTCCTGAAATCAGCATTTGTCTGCAGCTGAAAATAATTTATTGCAAAATTTCAGCTGTGAAGTGTTAAATCAGCAGGTTGTGTTTTCTGAGGTCACTTTTTGCTCTCCACTCGGGTCGTTTAGGAAGGAAGAGGTGGATGGCAGCGGATGCCTGTCTGGAATCAATACCTTGTTTGGCAACCTTCCATGACATAAAGTCGGCTCAGGCAGGAAGTTTGGACTGCGTTGTGATTGCACCATATATTTTCCGTTGGTGGTGTGTGGAGAAAACGGTTAATCTGACGCCAAGCTTCACCTTTTCAGACACTTCTCTCATTAGAAAGCCCCCTGCAGAATTATTCACTCCCCCTGAGAGTTTCCACTGTGAATCTTTCTGCCTTCACAGGGACTCTTAATAACTTTGACCAAAGAACAGGTAACAATGAGAAGTGATTTTAAAAATAAAGGTCATAGAAACGATCCGTCTGACTTTTTACCTTCTGAAGTTTTGGTGAATCTTGGTAAGAGTGAGTATGAATCCATCCATCCTTTTTCTTACACCTTTTTCTTACACCCCTCCTGACCGCAGTGGTCAGGAGGGGTGCTGGTGCCTATCTCCAGCTGCCCCCAGTGAGAGGCGAGGTGCACCATGGACAGGTCACCAGTCCAACCATGCACGTACACACTCACACCTAAGGAGAATTTAGACAGACCAATGACAGTGACAGTCATGTTTTTGGACTGCGGGAGGAAGCCGGAGGACCCGGAGAGAACCCACACATGCACAGGGAGAACCTGCAGACTCCATGCAGAAAGACCCCGGGCCGGGAATCAAACCTGGTAACAGTGCTACCAACTGTGTCATTATGCAACCCCAGTGCAAATAAAAGTATAATGATGGAAGAGTCTTCACTGGGACTACAAGGTAATAAAACTCATCTGATCCAGTGAAGAGACCAAAAGAAAACCAAAGATGATCTACAGTGAAGGAGCTAGGATGAAGATCCTTCTGTCTTCTGAAGTGTTATTGGAGAAGACTAAAATCTACAAGCAACTATTTTACAAAACCATTTTTTCCCTATTGAGCAAATGTTAGATTTCTCTAACTTCCCAGTGAGATATTATGCTTTATTATACTTTTATCTTAATCAGTGGTATCAAGGTAGGTGTATTGGAAGTCCCCTAGTCTAGCCTTACCCTAGAAAAACATGCAAAACAAAACTTCTTTAATCTGTGATAGGAACTGTCTGCACAACATTATTGTTTGTGTTTCTTTATTGGACAGGCTCTTACATGAACACTGAGGTATTTTGGCAGATAATGAGACAATGTGAACATGGGGCTCCTTAGCATATCGGCTGTATGGATTTGAAAGGTGTTACATAACGAAGAGGAAATGAATGTGATACGGTGACCTCGTAGCGACCTTTAGATAATCCAATAACAATATGAAATCCATTGTGATCATATTATCGTTAACATTGGAGCCAGATGGTTGTGGATGAGAGGAAGACGGGGGAGCAACATACTACAGTGTGTGTGTAGGAGAGACAGAGAGCAAGATAGGTACTCAGGGCATTCCAGGTCATCTGTTAACCTTGTTGTTGTTACTGTTTGGGTGTTCAGATTAGCTCTCCAGTTATCTTGGAAGCTGATTCTAGTACAGCGACCTCTCCACCAGTCAGTACTCAAGCGTTTTATCCTACCAGTCAATACAACACATTCCCCTTCTCTGTTATCATACTGCTGGAGGAGGAATAATCACCCTGTGCTGCGTCTCCTTCGTACACCAGGAGGTATGAAGTTCTTCAAGTCAACACCAAGCCTGTTTTGTTTTTAAGTTTAGATCACAGCAGTAGTTTTATCATATTTATTATATATAAATGTGAAAATATTTTTTATTATTACATCTATTTTTTTATGAAATAGAGCAGTCGTCCCCAAACTATGGCCCGCCTCCACATGTGCTTTCTGGGTAAAAATCAATTGAGAAACGTGCGCGCGTGAACACAATGAACATAAAAATTTAAGTGTGATAATAAAACATGAAAGTGAGGATCAATGACAGAACATTCCCATTCACTGCACCTTACAGAAACCTACAAAAAAGAACAATAGGGCAATTAAACAGAGAAAGTATTTGTATTTTAAAGAAGACAGAAAAATGGCATATAAAAAAATAATACCATTTTAAGATGTTGTGGACTCGCCATGTATGTGGCATCATCAGAACTGATGATGATTGGGACCAGACGCCTGGTGTGGAAAAACATTTCTGGTGTCTTTTTTGCCTGTTTATGTTAGAAGTAGAAAAAAAATAGTCAGCAATGTCATAGAATCAGTTGATGTTGGCAATAACTATGAAGCTGTTTTAAGTGTGGACTTCAGGAGACAAACTACCTTAAAATCTTTCCATCCATGATCTGAACACACTGATCCTTGACGGGTGGTGAAGGGAGCTGGTGGTGCCCATCTCTAGCAGTCATCAGATGAGAGGCAGGGTTCACCCTGGACAGGTCATCAGTCCATCACAGGGCCCTGAAAACCAACAACAAATAAAATGTATGAAAGAGAAATGTTAGCTTAATAAGGAGAGAAATTATGTCCAGTTATCTTTAAATCAAATCATGTTTATTAAGCACTTGGTGTTGGTAACACAGCAGTTTTTGTTGTTGAAAATGTAGTTATCTCCTCATTGAAAAAACAAACTTGCATCATGAAGACGATGTGGAGGTTCATCTTCAGAGCTAGTTGATGATCTGGTGGAGCCAGAGCTTCTTCTGAGACAGGAAAGTCTTTAGGTTTTGTAACACCTGATTTCTCTGGCTTCCTCCTTCATCTTCATTTGCTTAGACTGCAAACATATGTTGAAGATAAAATGTTGGATTCACTCCTCCCGTTCCACTAGGGGGCTCTATAGTTGCTTTGTATTGGTACGTGGATTAATGTGTAGAAGAAGGAAATGAACGGCGGACCAGTAGTGTACTTAGGTTGCCTAGCAACCACACTAACAAGCCGAACCTGCCATAAATTCACATCTTACCAATCTTACCAATGTTCATGAGTGTTGCCCAATGTGGTGAGTTATATATTAATGCTGTAAAGCCATGTTTAAAGTTATGTCCTTTTGAATATCTCAATATTAAGTATTGACGTTTTGTTTGTCTTTTTTTCACGTTATTTTCAGTTTAACCGGCATGTCCGCATAAAGCGCTCAGCAATAAAAAGAACAGTTAAACATCAACGGCTACCTTATGTTCTTTGTAACATAAAATTATTGATGAACGAGTTAGAACAACCACCTCACAATATCAAAGTCTCTTTGTCTTGTGGAGCTTAATTAAAACCAGGTTAGTTCATGAATTAAAGTATAAGTCGCAACAAACAACCTCCATACAGTTATAACATAAAGCTTAATGATTGCTATAGTAATAATCACACAAGTCACAATAAAATTGATAAAATAATTATTTAAGAAACCAACGTAAGTTATATATCTTTACTGCACTGTTTATAATTAAATGAAGATAATTAATGAGCAAACTTACCACCAGCCAGCAACACTTTGCAGCCTTCGTCCCTCTGGGCTCCTTTTGTGACACACATTTCATTTCCATCGGTTGTTGTCCCGTTGTGTTGTCGTCTAACTCGGATTAGGACGTCACCTGCTTGAATTTACCAAAATTACTAAGTATTGTCAAGGCCTTCTCTACTTTTAAGACAATATTGTGCGAGTAAATATGGCGAATTTGAACAGCGTCTGTTATCTTCCCTGCGTTCAAGTTTTTTCTTCTCTTTGTGGTGTTTTTTAAATAAATGAAAGTGTGAAATACCGCCACCATCTGGTTTGGAGTATGAACTGGAGCTAATGCCGTTCATTATAAGGTTTTACATCACACATCTGAAAATTGATTGGGTACTTTCTTAAAAATTACAATCATGATTATCCTTTTTTTTATTGTATGCAATTTTAATAAATAGTAAAAGATTATTAAGGCACTTAACAATTCATACATATTCATATTTTGTTCACTTAAAATATACTTTTGACGTTATTTATTAAATTTATTAAAGTACAACAACAAAAAAATCAACAAAACGTGTTCAAATTAATGACCCAACAACAATAATAATCTCAGTGATTATTGTTTCAACAAGGTGTTGCACAATTCTGTGCGTTTCGGTTCCATTATCAAAATAACAGAGCAGGAGTTTAAAATTAACTAATCAACCACCGCTGTGTTCAGGGAGGCTTATTAATGATCACAAAATAAATATCAAGCCTGCAAACCTGATATCGTAACGAACTGAATGTTATGTTGTTAATGTAATCTCTGGTCGGCTTGTGGAGCGCAGGGGGTTGCCATGGCAACGGGTGTGCTTAAATGACAGAGACGGAGAGTAAAAATGTGCGACTGGCAGTGGTGGAGAAAGTACTCAAAAAATTTACTTAAGTAAAAGTACAAATACACAGACAAAAATGTACTCAAGTAAAAGTAAAACTACCACATTAACATTTGTACTTAAGTAAAAGTAAAAAAGTACTGGCTTTTAAAAAATGCTTAAATATTAAAAGTAAAAGTACTTGCTGAATGGATTATCTAATCGCTAATATCATTAAGTGTACCGATCGTATTTAGTTTTAATACATTAGAAATGTGCCATTTTAATGAACAATGCCACATGAAGCATGTTTTTATTATGTTTATTCTGTAACATAGTTTAGATTCAGATATGTAATTCTATGCATCATAATTTCAGGAATGGAAACATCTCGTCTCCTGTCCAAACATAACATGAACTTCACTTTTTTTGCCACTAGTGGCATTTATTTTTAAAGAAATCCAACAGAAAGGGGATGGAAAGAAGGTGGGTGGGAGATGACAGGCAACCAAGGAGCCAGTAGCAGAGTTGTAGTCAAGGTCACCAACCCAAGACCAAGTCAAGACCAGCACCCCGCACTACATGACACAAAAAAATCTTTTACCTATCAAAATTACTTCTCAAATTGATCTGAAAGATCCACATTCCCATAAAAAAACAAGATATTAAATACTTACAGCTGAAATATATTTAATCAGTAAAGATCCGTCCAGAAGAATCGGATCGTTCCTGAATATTATACCACTTTATTGCACTTTGGTACCAGCGTTGTCCCATATATGCAACACCTCAGTCAACACCTCCACACAATAATTTAGCACGTGAGTGACAAACTTTTTTTCATTGCAGATGCAACATGTGTCTCAGTACAGCTAGCTTTGCTAGCAACACGTCCACAGAGCTTACCTTTCTTTAAGCTTTCCTTCCAAGTGATGCTAAAAGTTAGACAAAGTCCCCACCATCTGTGAAAGCGAAGCGCTGCAGGTTTTACATGTCATATCAATTTATGCAGCGCTATTATATTACTGACGATTAGACAGACATCGCCTCCCGCTCAAAGGAAACCACTGCACATGTCTTGGAGCTCCGCGTGCGAGTAAAGGGGGAGGCGATGGGTGACAACAGACACTTAAATCACGTTATTGCTCGGATTTTACGGCGCCACCTTAAATCCCTGAACTTCACATTTTAACGGACAAAAAGCGCAACGCGACTTGGATGTAACGAGTAATGCGACAGTTTTGTAGAAATGTAGTGAAGTAGAAAGTAACGTGACTTACTGCTTGGATTTGGTCGTGGGGGCAGCAGCTTCAGAAGGGAGGCCCAGACTTCCCTCTCCCAGCCACTTGTTCCAGCTCCTCCGGGGGAATCCCAAGGCGTTCCCAGGCCAGCCAAGAAACATAGTCCCTCCAGCGTGTCCTGGGTCTTTCCCGAGGCCTCCTCCCGGTGGGACGTGCCCGGAACAGTGCCTGAACTTCACATTTTAACGAAAAAAAGAGCAATGCGACTTGGATGTAACGAGTAACGCAACACTTTTGTAGAAATGTAGTGAAGTAGAAAGTAGATACTTACTGTAAAATGTAGTGGAGTAAAAGTAGAAAGTACCCATTATTAAATCTACTTAAGCAAAGTACAGATACACAAAAATTGTACTTAAGTACAGTACTTCGTTACTTCCCACCACTGGCTACTGGTTTAGAGTTGATCACCTGTTCAGGTTGTTTTACCTTTGCTGTGGTGCATCACAGCCGCTGTAGTTTCTGAACTTTCAATAAACGACAAACTTGGACTAATTACCTCGTTCTTTGTGACTATACATCAATCACAACAAACATCAAACACGGTAAATACGTTTCATTAAGTATTTAACAAACAAATGGCTTCTATCATGATAATTATGTGAAATTAAATTAATTGTCTAATATAAATATATAGGTGCTGTCGAGCTCAGAGTCTGAGGCTTTTCCTTTATCATACAAATTTGTTTTTTGCCTCTTATTTAGTGGAAATATTGATGTTGATGATACTTTCTCCAAAATGATAACGTTTTTCAACCTTTATAGCTCCACTGTTGAAAATGAGGCTCTAACATTCACAAATGACATTGAAATAAAATCCAGTCCAACATCTGGTTTGAGGTGATTCCTCTGCAACCTGTTGGAGGAAAAATATCCGAACTTCAGAAGATGAGCTTTGACCTAACAGAGCTCAGTGGTTCCTCCTATCAGTATGAGAGTCAGGGTGAGGAGGCACCATGTTAGGAAGAGAAGTGGAAGCTGCAGGATCTTCAGAACAAATGGGTCATGATGCTGGGCTACTGATTATCCCTCTGTCTGGACACAGGGTCAATAGAACCAGTTTAAAAGCTAAAATGAATGGTTATATGCCAGACATGGAAAACTGGGATGCCCTCCATGCCATGATGTTCAGGATTTAGGTCTCATGGCATCTCAAGGTGTCAACATTACAGCCAGTGGGCTGAGGGAAATGCAGCTTTATTTTGTAGCAATTCAAGAGATACCCAGCTTATATATATATATATATATATATATATATATATATATATATATATATATATATATATATATATTTTTGGGGGGTTTTTTGGGGGGGTTTTTTGTCAAAGTACCCCCAAGAATTTAAAACTACTTTCACCCCTGGATATTGTTCTACATCTTAATCCTGCTGTAAGTGTCTCAGTGACTCTCCCTGACCTGTCTGCTGTGTGCCTTAGTCTTTATGATTCTGTTTGTTCTATAATGTTCTCTAACAAAAAAAGGTGTAGATATTAAGAACAAAGTTTATTTTACAAAGATCTTCACTAAACATATTTTACGGTAAACAATAATTATAGATAAATTATATTGGCAACAACTGCTATTCAGACTAAAATGAAGTTAATCTTTAATCTGTCATATTCATGTCATCAAAGATGTTAAAAGGAGCAAAAAAAAAAAAAAAAGATGCCACCAGTGTGTCTCTGAAAGCACTTCTGCTGTCATCTGTGCCTTTTAGAGCACAAATCAGCTCCTGACATGCATTTTAAATGCTTTGATGTTTGTTTGCAGGTATTTTGTGCGGTTGCAGCTTGCATGCAAAAACAGGTTAAAACTCCTCAAATACACTGAAACACAGCGGCATCCTTTTCCCCTTCACTCAGTGGCAGCTTCAGACCAAATACACCAGGGAGGAGGGGGCAGGATGAGCCTGGTGTTTTTACATAGAGGCACAGAACAAAAGCATGAAACAAAACACAAAACCAGGGAAAAATATCATGGGTTTATTTATTAAGTGAGTCACAGTGCCAACGAGACACTCTTGACTCAGAAGCTGCAGGTTGCAGACCTCCAGATGAAAACCCAGATCCTATGTCAATACGACTGAAACGGGCAACACCGCCATTTTTAAATCATCTTCAAGTAAACTGCGAAGGTAATTAGAACAGTTTTGTTAAAACAGCAAACAATTGGTTTGACTTGTTGAATGAATTAAGATTTGTCTCTAAGGCTTTGTCCAGACGTAGCTGGGTCTTAATAAAAACTAATATCTCTGCCACACAATTTAAGGGCAACACAGAGACACACAGGACAAACAACCATGCACACACACTCACACCTAGGGGCAATTTGGAGAGACCAATTAACCTGACAGTCATGTTTTTGGACTGTGGGAGGAAACCGGAGTACCCAGAGAAAACCCACGCATGCACAGGGAGAACATGCAAGCTCCATGCAGAAAGACTGGGGCCAGGAATCGAACCCAGAACCTTCTTGCTGCAAGGCAACAGCGCTACCAACTGCGCCACTGTGCAGCCCTACCTGGGACTCGACCAAAACGCCAAACCCGCAGGGGGCAGCGTAGCATAAAAACTAAAAGTTATGTCAGCCAATCAGATTGCTTCAAAACAACCACGACTTCCTGTTTTGAGTTAAACATGGGAACTGGAGGTTCAATTACGTAAACAGACATATAGATTGAATTACTTTGACATATCGTACAAGATCAAATTATTAAAACACAAGATGATATTTTGGTGCAATATTTGTCACGGAATGGAATGAGTTGGACCCAAGTATACATGCAAACACAAATACAGAATTTTCTCACATCTCCGGTCTGGTTGTAGAATTATTTTTAGTGATATTGCACAGAGTTATTGCAATGATCATGATTAGTGAAAATAAAACCAGCTTCCGAAGGCGTTCCTTTCCTCTTGGAAACCCAAACTGAATCTTATAGCTTCTATCCCAGAAACATTTACATTCATCAGCTTTTTTTTTTTTTGTTCTTTTATCTTAATGCTTTGATCAGTGTTTGAAGCTGTGGGTTAAATCAGATGCAAAAGAACGCTTTGCGTGCAACAAACACCAAAGAGCTTTTCCCCCCCAGTAAACAGCCTGATTGTACGCATGCATTTCTTACGCCGACAGATTGAACACAGAATAATCAGGCTGCCTGTTTACCCTGTGAACAGAGTGACACTCAGCGAGGGAAAACCAAGGCTGTAGCAAGTTTACATTTTTAACAGCTGCGTCACAGGGGTTCATCACACCGCATACATCCAGCGCGCGTGCCGCAAAAGGAGATGGCATTCTGGGAAATTCCTACACTCTCGCTGATGATCACAAATGTGAAGATGGTTAAACATGCAGATTCAGCACATCAAGCGGAGCCGCTCCCTCGTGCTTTGCCGCGTTCGTGTTGCGTTTTCTGCCAATGAAGGAATCTCAGCGGTAACAGCGTGGAGCAGCAAATATCTGCATATTCACCGCTATGCAAGAAACCACTCCAATCAGCGCTGTTCATAGGGAGCACTTACTTTTTGGAGAACTTTGGATAAAGTGAGGTAGTTTTTTGTGCGAGAAAAAAAAAAATTTGTTTCTGCTTTGAAGACAGCAGTTACTTTTATCAAAGAAAAAACAAGCTGAATACTTTTTTTCAAAGTTTATAAGTTAGCAGCAGGGCTTCTTTTATTCTGACCACAGCTCACCTCCTCTACTCAGCCTCACACTTGGCCACGCCTCTCTGCGTCTCTTGGCTCCGCCCCAGAATGTGTCAGGGGCGGGGCTTTGGTTTCACAGGGAGGTTAGCTGCACTTTAGGGATGCAGAACACAAAGGCGAGAGAGAACTGGAGCATGGAAGAAGCAAAACCATAACGTGATGCTTGCAGCTGCATTTCATTACAATTTTGTGCAAAACTTTGTTGATATTCTGCTAATGTCAAAAAAACTGAATTTTGCAAATAGCACCAATTCCATTAAATTAGAAATGTGATTAAAATTACATGTGAATAAGTTTACTCACGCAGTTAGTCATTAAACAACATGCTGCTTCATCATTCTCCAGCTATTTCCTGTCGTCTTCTTCATGGTTTCCACCAGCGGCTGATGATCATGTGACTCTTGTGGTGTGAAAAAAGTGTTTCCATTGCAGCTTTGCAAATATACTCCAATATTTTTATTGATACAGTCATAAAACTACCTCATCCTGCCAAAACATTTTTCTCGAAAAAAAAAAAGTTTTTTCAAAATTGCTGTGTTTCCATTAAGCAAATTTATTTTTGAAATGTCAAATTGTGCAATTATATATATGGTCAATGAAAAAATAAAAGTGTAATTCAATCACTTAAAAAAAAACTGGCACATATTTTCATGGCACAAGTTCCCTTTAATCAAGTTTTAATAATATTTCTTGATATTTTGCCTATGATGCTGTTTGTTCATACAGGCACAGAGGTTTGCTTATAGATACCAGTCACATGTAAACACCAGCCATTGTCAGTAAAGTGTGATATAGTTACTGTGGCACACAAAGGGAAACATTCCAAGTCTACATTCCTGATATGAAGTTCACATCTCTGACTTGATAAATGAGATTAAGATATAGGTCAACAAAACCGTCAGCAGGGCTTTACCTTTCGTCCAAGAAGGAATTAGGAAGCATCTATGAGCTTCATCATTTTTTGACTCCTGAACATTTGCACTTGCAGAAAAAACAAGACATTATGGTCGTCACCCTGGTTACTCGATGTTTTATTTATGTCGTGTTGAGCTAAAACAATAGCAAAAATGAAGATCTTGCTGATTTTCTTTCCCTGTTCTCGAACAGAAACGTTTAGAAAGATTCTTGAAACTGATGAAAAAACGTAAACTTGAAATAGCTGACTGAAATCTGAAATGACAGGGCGCTCTAAAGCAGGCGCCAACTTCACTGTCATGGGCTGTTTCTGTATTTTCTCAAGGCTTATCAATCCTTTGAATTGTGTCAGTGTCTTTTTTCTTTCTAGCGACCAAAATACTGTTAATTTGACAGACAATTTGAAACTAGCGAGCACAACTGACTTGTTGACATAAAAAAGTCTTATAAAGAATTATTATAGGGTTTGGCTAGAAAATATTGTGTCTTCTGTTATCATTACACAATTAACAATTGCTTGTGCCAAATTTTAACCAGACATCACCATTCCTCTTTAAATGACTTCATTTTAGTTTTCCAGAATAAATAAGCCTGTAAAAATATAAAAACAAAGAAAAGCCAAAAAAAAAAAAGAAAAGCATTTCAATGGTGACACACTACACACAGATATACATCCATATATTATCTTTCACTAACTAATCTGACTTCAATATGATTGTTATTATTTATTTATTATGATGAACAGTTTCTGTCAGGCATTGTTACGGGCCGACCAACTTGGATTTCTGTGAAAATATCTGTTGAATAGAGATGTGATCAGATTTTACAGGTTTCTAAGAGACTGTCCTTTGCTTGCAAAAAATAAAAACTAAAGGTTTGAAGATGGCAAAAAATTAAAATAAAATAATAACCTTTTGCTGTTGGCTAGTTGTTAGCGTTAGCATCCAGGAAACGAGGTGGTCTCACATTAGAAAACGTGTTATTTTATCAAGTCCAGGAATAAACTCGATCTGTTTCCAGAAAAGATCACATCTGTTTCATGGTAAATTAGTGGAATTAACCATTATTACGCCAAACTTTTGAATTGAAGTTTTTCATTGAGCATTCACTCAAATTAGAGGGGAAAAATGAATGAACTCACAATTCTGAATCAGCTTTTAACAAATAAAGCAGCAAGTTATTCAATGTCATTCCGTCGGCGTCTGAATGAATCTTTTCTGTCTTCACATCCAGCAAGGCTTTCATACATTTCTTGTATGAATTTACTGAGATACTTGGCTGCTTAGAATTTGCGCAGGCTTCTTGTTTGACCTTGTACACAAAGCAAGTAGTCATTCATGCTTTAAAAAAGGAACAAACTTTCATTTTGAAAGCATAACTAGACATTCTAAGATTTTGTGGGATATAAATTGGTTTTGAAAAAAACTTTTCTGGCCTTGATGTTTCCCAATAGGAAAAAGATTTTCACAGAGAGAACCCCGTAAAGAACAGAGATTACACAACATATTCTTTTTTGTTTGAGCTTATTCAGCACCTTTGTTCCAACCTAAGCTTTAGAATCTATGGAGTGTAAATCTGACGTGTATGTTTTGTCTTTGACAACTGCTGTTTGAAAGATCTGTGACGTACACAGTAACCTGACCTTTGATGAGAGCTCTTGCCTGCTGTGGCCTTGCAATGTGCAGCTTCAATAAGCTGAACAATTAGCTGAGCTGCCTGAATATCTAAAAGGGAAGGCAGCATTCACACAGAAAGTGATTAACAAGAAAACGAAGAACATAGATGTCTGGGAAAGTTGCAGTGAAATCTATAAGCACTTTGTATTCATTTGTATTGCCTTGTTGCTGAAAATGTGCTATGTAAATAAAATTACCTTTACCTTTAAAAAGCCGTGTTTTGTGTCTTGATGTAAATGAGTCGCTGTTTCTTTTCAGTCAGTTGGTTTCAGAGCTGACAGACATTGAAACTCAACTCTGATAATCAACTCTGACATGTATTTAGACTTGAGACCATTCAGTGCAATATAGGCCATTATTATCCATTTTCTGGTGTTGGTCTGTTTGTATTTCTTACAGAGACTGGAAAGGACAAATGTTGTTATAATCTGACATACTGGAAATGAAAGCACAACCCAGTTGTTGGAAATCCTTCATTCTGGCGATGTTTAGACTTTAATTGGGTGTAATAATTCATGTCATGTACACCCAGGATTTTTGTGTGCTTTGAGATCTTAAGCTTCTTTGTTTTATAGAAAAATAAATAAATAAATATATATATATATATATATATATATATATATATATATGAAGGCTACGAAAGGCTATGAAGGCTACGAAAGTTCTATTCTTCAGTGTTTAACCTTGAATAAGACTGAGAGCATACAATATGTTACCTATAAAACCTTTAAAAAAGTGAATGTTTCATTTCATGTGAATTGTTTATACATCCAAATTTATTTCTTTAAGTAAAAATGCTTCATGGTTCTACAGCAGGGGCTTGTTTCATCCGTTTTGTATAATTATTTATTGAGCATTTCATTTGGATCACTGGTCCAGCAAACTGCTGATGAATCATTGCAAGACAGCCAAGATAGTTAAAGATACGAGATATATTTTCCACAATTATTTTATAAACCATATCTTTTGCGTAAAAAAACAAGTTTGGGTAAAACAAATAAAACAGCTGGATTTTCCCTCCCCTATGTCACATAACCGACAATAGTTTGAATGGAATGCTAACTTCCTTAATGCACCTGTGCACTTCCTGTTTTGGCTTTCCCTGTGGCCTCCAGCTCCAACTGACCGAGTGTTTGAGGAAACGGAAGGAACTTTAAGAAACATTTATAAATTACCTAAAGGTTTTTAAGGCTTTGTAAAATATATAATTTCACTGTGTAAAACTCATCATTTATTTGGGACAGTTAATTTGTAATGTAATAAAATTTCTTTATTTGTAACAAAACAAGTGACAGGAAAGCCCCGGAATACCCCAATAAAAACGAAACCCCCCTGAGGCTAACAGAATATTCCAGGAAGGAAAAAATTTCAAACGGCAGGCTTGTAAAAATATTAGCAGCCGTTGCTCAAAGAGAGTAAATACTCCAGACCTCCATGCAAATATTGACATTGAGCGTTTATTTATTAACGCTCAGTGTCAAATGTACAAATTTGCACATGTACATCTGCAAATTTTACCCTAAAACTTTCTCATACCCTCGTTGGTGTTTTCCATTGATCAAATATTTTCAGTGTTAGGTGCTCTGCTTTTTCTACAATGGCCATGAGAAACAGAATTGTGTTAGTCACAAAATCCTGATTAGGATTTTTTTGGAGGTGAAAACTACTTTTGCTTTCATCCATCCATCCATTTTCTTCTTATTTCTTTGATTAAAGCAATTCTTCAAGTTAAAAAGGATTGGTAAGCTAAATTCAGTCCTTTCAATCAGTCATTTTCAAGCCTGTTGCCAAACTTCAATCTAGATTAGCAGTCCAGAACTGTTGCCATTGTTAGCAGCTAATGATTAGCCAGAAACAGTATTTTCATGTTGCTTGCAAGAACTCTGCAACATGAATTATTAAAGTTGACTCTGTACCTAACAGTGGAACACAAGATTTACTTCCTTTTTGATGTGAAATGTTTAAATGCAGAAATAGTTTGTCAAACTTAGACAGTTTTCGTAGAATTTGTCAAGGTGAGGTTCTATATGGTTTTTAATAATTTTAGTTCTTGCAATAGAAAAGTGTAAAATCACAGTTGGCTTGTTGAAAATATTAATTAAATTTCAGAGTGGAAGCTATCTGCTAGCAAGACATACAGCACCATTTAAACTAACTTTAGATGTTTAGAACTCAAGCTGGACATTTTAATAGGTGTAGACTGCTACATTAGCAGATGTTGACAGTCTACATTTTCGCAGCAGACCATTGTTACTCTTTGTGCCGATGTGTTCAGGCAAACCACATTCTTCTTTCTATGTGAATTTACCCAGACTCCTGTTAATCCAAAGGCTCAACTGGGGTCTGCTCTAACTTCACAAAATGGAGTAAACCTTTGAATTTTGATTGAAGTTACCAAGAGCCACAATGGCGGATCTTAAGAGCATTTACATCAAATACACTTACGTGCATTTGACGTCTTATGAGTATAGAATTCCTAGAATTCTCTGAAAGTAAATGGGGACCAGAAAAAAGTACCGCCTCCAAGATTTTTTGTGTATTTTTATTCCAAACAACGCTAAAATAGAACTCTCTAAAACTTAAAAAAGAAAGAAAAATAGGTTTGAAAAATAGTTATTTAACTTTTTCTTCTTTGCCCATCCATATTGTTCTCTGGGCATGAAGATAGTTCACCAAAGGAAGCTGATCTGGATGTACATGGAGAACTTACTTACAAGCATGTCGGTGGACCAAAGACAAGTCTCAAAGTCAAACCTTCAGCCAGTGTGTACCATCGCTTTGAACTGATTAAACTGGCACAAATGCAAATGAGACAAAATAAAAAGAAACATAAAAGCTAATGTGTGGCTGCTCTTTGACCAAAACAGTTTCATGCTTGTGCCAAGTGTGTGGGCACATGTTCTTTTAGAATGTGCATGTGTGTGAATTTTTATTTTTTATTTGGGGAGCTTATCAAAATATGAGTAGGCGAGAGGTGGAGTAAAAGTGGAAGAGAGCACTGATACACCCTGAAGGTAGAGAAAGAACGGGGCGAATCTGACAGTTTAGCTTTAGTGGAAGTTTGCACGATTTAGCCTCTGAAGGGTTTTGTGGAGACAACACACACATGTGATGCACTCGATCTGCTGGCAGTAAAACCACTTTCTGTGTTTTGCTGATGTAAATAGACCATTTGACTGGATGAACAAGGTTTGTTTAGAATTTCTTTGACATCTTTAAAGCCCAAAACCAGGCGACCCAGATGTTGACTATAAAGAAACACTTTTTTTGTACAGTTTGTAAGAACTTTGTGGTGAAATTGTGATTAAATCTGTTTTTTTTTTTTTAATAAAAACTGTACAGTTGCTAAATAGAAAATACATCTTTGGCCATTTTCTTGAGGGCAGCACTACTTTAAAATTGCAGCTGACATATTAATATTCTAATATCTTTTTGGTTTACTTGTGTTACTGAACTATAAGAACATTGGCAGAAAGTTATTTACTTACAATAACCAAATAGAAACCAGTTCAGTTATTGTCTTCCTTGGTTTTTTGATTGAACAAGATAATAAATTAATTTTAATCAATCACTGTAATAATCTTTTTAGCAACAGTGATAATAATGTTAGTTTTTTTGTTCCATATAGTAATTATATTGTTGACAAACTAGTGGAATATCATTAAAAATGTCTCCACAAAAGCATAAAACTTGATCGCTTGTGGGATTAGGCTAAGTTGTTAGACTAAACTGTTATATCTGTCCCAGTGTGATTAGACTCTATGACAGCCCATGCCTAGGAATGTAATAAAAAATAAATAAATAAATATTCCATCTCATAAGGTAAAAAACGACAACAACTGCACAACACTGAGTCCTGTGTATTTTAGGTCGAGCACCAAACTCTGGTTTTGATTCATGAGTTCACATATTTTATCATACTGTTGGAAGTGCAGCAAACTTGACAAGATAAAATGAACCGGGGTGTTCATCCATCACAGCCGATGACACACAACTATCCAGTCTGTTTGCTGACAATGGACCATTTTTCAACACGGCACACTTCATTTTGCAGAAAAGCACACTCTCTGTCATTTTTCATCATTTTCCATTCTGCCCTAAAGCAATCTCATGAGTGCATCAGAACATAAACGCATTTGCCTTTCGCTTGAGTTTTTCCAGCCTGCACAAGACGGTAGGAAGCCGTCGGCTTGATTCTGTCCTTATTAAAACGACGACTCATTTTAAAGCTGCACCAAAAAAATGGCGGTGTGTCTACTCGACACGGCACGCATATGGAGGGCCATCTTTAGAGAATAGAGCTCACACTTTAATTGATTGGTTATGAATTCTGAACGAGCTGGTGATCACCAATCAGCAGAACACTTGGGAAGGTTTTCAGAGAGCACTGCCTCTGATTTGTGGAGGATGACTTTCAAGGAGACCCTTGTAGAGCAAATCTCTCTGGTTTAGTCAGATTTGACTTGATGAAAGTGCAAATGATGCTGCTGACGGCGTCTAATAGAGCAGCAAGGGAAGGCAGAGGCAAAAGCACAAAAAAAGGAAATTATTAAAGAGAGGACTATGATTTCTACACTTGTTTTGGGAAAGATGAGGGAACTGGAGTGTGTTTTAGTGTGTGTGCATGTGTATTGGATGTTCCAGAATATGTATAATTTGGATGAAGGAAATAAAAAAAGAGTGTGTTATTGATTACATAAATATAAAACTGAAGATGGCGAGTCACAGATAACTATTGCAGGAATGCAGATGGTGAAGGAGATCATGCTAGACTAATCTGCTTTATGCTAGCGCTAACAAATGCTGCTAAGTGCCATTCCACAGCAGCTTCAGGCCAGAACAAAATGTAAAAAAGCCACAAGAGAAGTTATGATCAAACTAAGTTTAGGTTTAT
This sequence comes from Poecilia reticulata, assembly GCF_904066995.2. Lineage (NCBI taxonomy): Eukaryota > Metazoa > Chordata > Actinopteri > Cyprinodontiformes > Poeciliidae > Poecilia > Poecilia reticulata. The sequence continues at coordinate 4,381,497 of NC_088836.1, forward strand.
GATAAAACAAAGTGCATGCTGAAACAGAAGCTCTGAGAATGTATTAGACGTAAATTGTAAAAAGTATCGGTATAGATGATACTGGTGTCGGATTGATTATGCGGTATGAAGTATCGCACCCCTGAATCTTGCATTTACTCAAACTGTCACATATTAACATTTGTTTGATGCATTGAAACATTCAAGTGTGGCAAAAACAGAAGACTTTTTCAGAAATGTTTTTCAACATTCGCCCCAGTATCTAATCACTTAGATAAACCAGATGGTAAAAGAATAAAATCTCCCTACTAAAGGGCTCCTACAGTAATAAAATTAATGTGCATTGTGAAACAGCTTAAGCTGTTTTCCATGTGATGAACTGTGACATTTCTTGGGAACAGAGTGTTCTGTAATTTTCAATAAAGCAAAAAAAAAAAAAAGAAAAATAAAAAATCAACCTGTTCTTTGCCTCTCATTTCTCAGGCATTAAATGTCAAATTCTGGACTGTAACGACTTCAGTTCACTAACATTTATATTCATGTCTTTAGTTATGGAGCTGATACAAAGTGTAGTTACAATAAAGTGTAATTTTTTCACACTAAATCAGCTTGTATCCAGTTTGTTGGAGTGAATCATGCAGAGATTGGACCGGGAAGGTCAAACGCTATTAGTAAGCATAAATGTCACGAGATTTGTGTTTTGGGTTTGAAAGCCATAACAGTGAATGAGTCCTTTAAGCATCCCATGACACTTTGCGTGCGGAACAAGGACGCTGTGCTTGTGGGCCTTGACTGCTGTTAAATGTGTGCCACCTGATTTACACCACGACACCTGTCAGTGTGATTGCTTGGCTTCTGACACACACACGCACACACACACACACGCACACACACATACACGCATGCATGCTCCCAGCGGGTGTCATCACTCAGAGGAGGATATTAGAGCCGAGTTAAATCCACGGAGCTGTCAGAATGCGGCGGATCATAATTAACGGCGGCCTGATCCGGGTGTGGCGCCGTTTGTGTGTTTCCAAGCGACCGGCCGGCTCATCACCGATGTGAGAGGGGCACCGTGCCTCGCTCAGCGGTTTGCGCCGCCTCCCGTCCCCAACCGTCAGGCGTGGCTGGACGATAAATCACAAAACTAACAGAGCGAAAGAAAAGAAAAGGAAAAAAAACCCTTTTACGGAATTTTGCGAATATATATGAAAAGACCGTGTGCGTCTTTTCCATCTGGCCATCTCTCACCCTGACAGGACTGAATATTGAGGAATTATTATTTTATTTATTTATTTACTTTTTTATGACGCTAGACCCGCTGCTGGAGGAGAAGCTAGGCGTACATGCATGAGCCAGTCACAGTGTGTGTGTGTGTGTGTGGGGGGGGGGGGGGGGGGCGTGTGTGTGTGGGCGTGTGGTGAGGATCCCGGAGAGACGCTGATGGAGGGAAAGATTCGAGCCACACACACCAGCGCTCATCCGCTGCTGTCTGAACGACATCCATCTTCTTCAGATCAGTGACGCTCCCTGATTCCTGCCTGGGTTGCTGATTGTGGAGCTGTGGGTCCCAGATAGCCAATCACAGTAGAAAAGGACCAAGCAAAATAGCTGACCCCCTCCAGACCACTACACACGCGCACGCACGCACGCACGCACGCACACAAACACGCACACCTCGCAGGACGGTTCCTTCTGACCACTGCAATGCAGTACTGAAGAGTTTTCACTTTGAAAAGCTGCTAAAACCTTTATACTGTCTTGAAATGTAGTTGGCGAGCTGCTTTGCATTGCAGAAGAAAATACAAATGAACCAAACTTCATTCTGCAAAGCCTTAAGAAAGAAATTATTTTTGAAAATACAAATGTAACTAAGAATGCCAAGATGCCAAGCCTTTTTTTCATTGATTCAAACTGCTATGAAAGTGAAATTAGAAGTAAAAATATGGTAGATATAAAATACTCTGGTTCCATTTAAAGTGTAACTTACCCCCCAAATTAACATCTTGAGGTGATTTGATGTTTGGAGGTCAGAGAGAACCCTATACAGGTTACTTAGTGTTCTATCTTTATCTTTTTGAACGAATTTTGAAATTTTCTTAAAAATTTGTTTAATTCTGCAAAACTTTATCTAAAACCATTTAGGTCGAACAGTACTTAAGCAGATGAATTCTCCTTGGTACGAGCTTGGAACAACTTCATCGCATCTCACCAAGAGGCACGATGAAACAGAGGGTCCAGAAAACACTCAATGAATGTTTAGAATACAGAGAAACATATATTTTTACTTGCTAGTTGTAATTAATTAAAACATAAAGCTTGTAGTGGAACCTGGTTGAGTGTGATACCACTCCCAGATCTGTGGGGGCGCTGCACCAAGAACCACTGAAGGAAATGACACATAAACCCCTGAAGAAGACACCTAGTGCAACTTCTTTCTTCACAAAATGCAAACAAAAATGGAATGGTGTCAGAGTCTATCTGTTGTAGGATTTCTTTTCTGTCTTTGGCAAAATGCCATGAGCCATTTCCCTCGCTAGCGTTAGACTCACACCTTTGTTTTGGTTGCATTTATTTACCCAGGTGTATTGGACTCCAGTTCATTTTTTTGGTCTGCAAAGACAACTATAAGTATGTCTTTGCCAATCATTCACTCGATTCTAGGCAAACAAACTAGAGTTTAATTAAAGTGGAATAGCAGGGAATACACCATAAATATCAATAGAAAGCAATGGTATTCAGTCAACCTTTATACAAACTGTCATCATGTTAAGCTATCTAGTAAAGATGACGTAATTTAATTTAACATCACAAGTAGTTGGATTGATATTTTACATCTTACTGTAAGAAATCTACTCTAAAAATGGGTTAGCATTAGCATTAGCATTAGTATGCTTACCACTGAGGAAATGAAATTCTGTACACAACCAAGTTCACATGAGATTTGAACATTTTTATGGCCATTATTATTATTATTATTATTATATATCAGAAAAATGCTAATTTTAAGTGGATACAAAATGGGAAAAAGAAAAAAAAGAAGAAATAATAAAAAATATAAAAGTGAGAATTGGCAAAGGTGTGAGCTGACCTGGAACTGTTCCATAATGCTATACTTAGGAAAAGAAGCCGCCCCACCAAAAAACAATAAAACAATGACTGATTTTTAGCATAAATGGTAAAACAATTTGTTAACTGATTAAATTTAGAATTTCCATTTAGAGTCTAGCAAAACGTTAGCCGAGGCAACAATGACCAAACATTAGGAAGCCTCAGTCATACACCGTATCTCCTGAACCACAAGCATTCTTAATTTGCCTCCAGGGAAGATCTTGGCATTCTTCCCATTCTTGTCCTCTTCCTACCTATATAGCTGGCATATTATCATTTCCCATCATCTTCAGCTCTTTAATAAGTCAAATGATTTCCCTCCTTTCATTGACCGCGTCTTCTTCTTGCCACACTTACTGATCTGATCAATTTTTTCGTTTTCATTTCCCACATCTTTTCGTTCCTCTCTCTTTGTTATTGCTCCATACCTCCTAACTCTCTACATTGATTTGCTCTTCACTATTCTTCCTTTCTCCATCCACCTCTACTTTCCCATCCATTTTTCCTCTCCTCCAGATCTCTTTCACTGCTTCTTTTCTTCTTCTTTGCCAATCATTCACTCGATTCTAGACACCTTCCTTCTGCGACTCCAACAACCTCGCCTCATAACTCGCCCCGCTCTTTTAACCTCGCCACATGGGAAAGATGTTGTATCCAGATCACCATGGTGACCAGTTAAACAGTGCTGCTTCCAGAGCCCTTCCTGCTAATTGAAATCATTACAACGTGTAAGAAGCTGCTCTGTCAGTCCATCCTATCGCCCTCCTCCTGGTTTGTCCTCTGCCTCCATTTATTTGTTTTTACATTTAGGTTTGTTTTTTCAGAGCCTTTTCATTTAAAGAAATCAGAAGAAAAAAAACTATAAGTATGTCAGCGATGAAACAGAAAAAAATTATCTATTTGATTGATTAATCTTTTTTGTTTTGTTTAAGAAGATTTAATTATTGGTAAATCTGGACTTTACTTTTCAACAATGCATACCTTGGATTTCCATAGTTACTAAGAGTCCTGTCCAGGGCCGACCATCTTGATGGTTTTGAAAAAAAAGTTTCTATAAATATGAAAAGAAAGAATAATTATTTTTGAATAAAATTGGAAATTGGATTTGGCAAAAAATATTCAGAGATTTTATCTCAGAGCCATATTGCCCAGCCTTACTTGTGGTCGTCTACCTGTGTGTAACTCAGAACGAATCCATCTTTGGAGCACATGTAGACCTTTTTATATTGAGTCTAAAGGAAAAGTGACAGGTAAATAAAACATAGGACATACAGTAGTAAGAGGTTTGAGGATTTAAAGACGTTTTATGTTCTAAGGGTATTTGCTTATGCAAATGTTTAGTTATATTAAAATGAACTCACTTCCCTGAGTCACTGCAGCTCTTAGAGGCCGTAGTAAATATTGCCCACTTATGCAAAACCAAATGAGAGTGAGACAGTGCCGAGCGGAAAGCTCAGGGTTCAGGGTTCAATTAAATTGAAAATAAAACATAAGTGCTGGGGAATTGTTTTAAGTTAACACAATCTCGGCTGATTTTATTCATGGTACAAAAGTCAGTTTGTTTCATTGAGTAATATGCTGATGGCAAAAAAAACAAAAAAACATTAAATTCATTTGCCGCTTAATATTTATGTGTAAAATTCAGATTGATTTTCTGAGAAACCACGTGTGTCTTCAAGTGGTAAAGTTTTCAGAATTAATTTTTACGAAATATCTTCTTTTGTCTGTTTCTTTAAGTTCCAAGAAGAAAGCTCAAAAGCTTCTTTTGCTGCTCTGCCCTCAGGATTAATGTCCTGTTTGAAAACTGGCGTCTTTATTAGATTGCCGTCCCCAACAGGCCGGATGATTTATATGTTTCTCCAGGGGTTTTGATCTTTGTGTGTGTGTGTGCATGCATCACTGCATGGCGTAAACCAGAAAACACATGCAAACTAAGTGAAGAAGATAAATGCTTGTTTTGTTGAATTGTTTCCTCCATAAAATGATAAATTTTCCTCCCTCTTCCGCCAACGTTTAACACATGCACATCTGCCCTGTTTGAGTATATTTTCCCAGTTATAATTTGTTTATTAGAGTTCAATATCAAATGTGTGTCATCTTCCTGTTAGTGCCATTTCCTGTTCATCCATCCATTAAAAATCCACACATCCACAGAGGAAGATGTGGATTTTTGCATTTTTACTGATCCCAGTAAAGTGGTGTGAGCATTTCATTTACAAATGTGCACAGAACTTTGTCAAACAAACACAGTTTCAAAATTGCAGGTGTTTCCAGTAAATAAGAAATGTAATTAAAATCCAACGTGAATGAGTTTATTCAGGTTACAAGATTGCAGGCAGAGGAAATATAAGTGAGGGCTGGTGTAACAGGGCAGATTTTGTGTGTTTAAAAGTGAAAAGAGACGGATGGTGGAGGTTTTGGGGGAGCTGTGTCCCAGTGGCTCTTCCTCAGAAGTGCTCTTATCTACCTTGCACAGGCAGACTTCACAGCCTTTTCCCAGTTCTCACCATACATACAACTCTGCTTATCTTTTCGGCCACTCAGCTAGAAGGCGCAGAATCACATGCCCAACACAATGGTGAAGGAACACCAGATCGGCCGCCTGCAGCAGTCGCCGCTCGGATGATCTGAATTTAACCAGATGTGGGGAATTTAACATCATGACTTTGTCATGAAACGTGTTGAACCCGTCTTGGTTGACTTATTCAATTGTAAACAGTGACATTCAGATGATTTATTTAGAGTTTTATGAACTTGCATAGGGTTTTTAAAAAAAACTAAACAAAACATAAACAAACGTCCAAAGATGAAATTATCCAAAAAAGCATGAGCGTTTCCGTAAGGTTTTAAAAACCATTTTGTTGAAAGTAAACAGCCATCTGTATTACAATGAAGATGTAAAAGGCTGAAATAAAACCCCTCACTTTATCTTAAGCAAATCACGTAGTGCGTTAATTTTAATTAATTGACTAGATAATAATGCATTAAAAGTTTTAACACAATTATATTCCTGCTGGAAGGTGTTTCTAGTACGCCTGGAAATCTAACACCCACGTTAGCTAATCCTGCAGGTTTTCTAATTTACAACAACCAGATAAAGTTAGGTGCATTATCACTCCCAGGTCCAAGTGTTTTTCTATGTTTTTGTTTAATTTGATGCAAATTCTCTCAAACTCAAATTACAACTCCTGTATGAGGTTTGAATTTTTCTCCTTAATGATGAACATAATGGAATAAAATTCCTTAAATATAAAATTTATAGTTTTTTAAATTAAATTTTTGTTTTACAACTTTGACATTTTTTCTAAATATTTAGATTTTTGAAATCTTTTCATATAAAGCCTAGACATCCAATTAGGTACAATTTTCACAATTTGTAACATACCTGTACTTTAGTTAAATGTTATTAGATAAAATGTGCGATTGTGAAAATTGGTTCATTCTGATCAAGACTTTACCTTTGGATCAGAATGACAAACATAAGTTGTACATCATGATGAAGTGCTCAGGCTGTTAAAGACATCGAGGTCAACCGAGGTTACACTTCCAAAATCCACTTTACTGTTTCTGTTGTTTAAAGACCTTCTGGAGAGATAACAGAAAAATTTAGATTTTTTTATAATGGGAAGACATTTATATTGAAACACACAACAATGACATTTTAAATTGCGGTAATTGGCTAACACTTTGTCCTGAAAAGGTAGCGATGGTGTGATAATGTGGATGGATGAGGCCTGAGCTGCTCTGGTGGAAAAGCCTGGGTCAGGAGGACAGTTATGTGATATTCATCAATGGCATTTTCTTGCTGCTGCGCATGCACACACACACACACACACACACGCACACACACACACACACACACACACACACACACACACACACACACACACACACACACACACACACACACACACACACGCACACACACACACGCACAGACACCCCTACACACACACACACACACACGCACACACACACACACACACGCACACGCACACACACGCACACACACAATGATTAATGCTCCAGTCACTACCTTGAATGGAAAGTGCATATCTTAAAATCAGGAGCAGTTAAGAAACCTCAAAATGATTACTTTGTCCAGTTTCAAAAAAATACCTTCTTTAATAAGTTTGATATTACACCTGTTTCTTTAGCTAACTTGTTACTAGGTCATATGGTAGGTTCTATAGTTATGTCAACTACAGCATCTCAAAATAGGCCTATGATACAAAACAATCATCAGGATGAAACAAAACTTTTAACAGCAGGTTTAATGTATTGTTTAAAGTTCACATTCAAAACAAAATTAAGTCTTGTTTTTACACGATTAGCTTGGATCGCATTGAAATATGTCAAGAGCTGCGTTATCAACGAGTCATATCAAATCAGAGGTCAGAGCAAAGATGAGATCTTGAGGTTTCCAAACCAGAAAACCTCCTTTCTACAATTACGCCCTAAGGTCCTGTCCATGAGAACTACAAGCAGGATTGGTGACAAGGGGCAACACTGGCAAAGTCCAACGCACACTGGTAACAGGCTCGACTCTGTGCTGACAGTGCAGACACACATGCTTTAGGCATGCAAGGATTGGGTAGCTCTTAAGTCCCCCAGATATCCCAAACTCCCACAGCACCAAAACCATGTAAACTGGGGACGCGTTATTTCATGACCCCTCAGCAAATCTACAAGGGAAAGATTTGGTCCACTGTTCCATGGATCAGATCTTTCTGGTTCATGGAACCAGAAAGATCCATTTGCTCCTACATTGGTCCTCCTGTTTCCAAGGTTTATCCATTGGAGTCTCCTCTCTGACTCCCCAGAGAAAATTTTCCCAGGGAGGCTGAGAAGTTTGACCATTGGAATCCACACTTTGGTCCCCTTTCCTAAAAATGGGGCCAATTCAGCGGTATTGCACCTGTCCTCCTTGAGACATTGACCTTGAAGAGGAGTGTCAACCATGACAGATCCACAATATTCAGGGCTTTCAGGATCCTCTATCAAACCTCATCAATACCTGCTGCTCTTCCTCCCGGCAAGAGTGACCTCTATCACTGTGATGAATTCATATTGTCCCAGGTTTTCAGGCTCTGCCTCAATCGTTGATGAACTTATGGTTAACTTACTAATTAGTTCCATATTAAGAAAAAACTGATTAGAAAGAGACAAATGCAATGGTTTCAGTGAAGTACCGGATTGGTAAATGGATTTGTTAAATGTCTCATCATTTATGAAAAAAAAAAAAAAAAACTATCTTTGGTTTGTGTGTACAGTACATGTGCTTATCAGAGACAAAAAGACTACAGTTGAAGTTTCACTAATGCAGCAGTCCTAAGCTACCTTCAATGTGTCCAGACAAACATTTGGCTGCTCAGTGATGTTCTCACTGCCTGCACATTCAAACAAAAACTCTGAAACAACAAATGGTGGCACCAGCTGCCCTGTGCCTAACCTCTCTTCTATTTGTACGCGGACATGATCACATGCTAATGTACACCTGCCAATTGTGTCACTGCGGTAAAAGCAGCACATTGGCAGATGCTAGCAGAGACGAGCAGCAAACCAAGCCACTGAAAAAGTGGAAGAAAATACAGCAAACATACATTTTCAGATTTAAAAAGCGAACAAATGGAATTTAGTATCACTAAGGGAATGGATTAAACAAGATAAGCTTGTTAGCGACCATCACTCTGTGTGTGTGTGTGTGTGTGTGTGTAGTTCAAGAGCATTTTGGTTCCTGCTGGAGATGAACATCACACTGCATGACTCCTCGACCCACACACATGCACATGCACAAACACACAGTTACCTGATCTCCTGCTGTTTCACTATATATAGACCTGCCCTATCAGCTTGTTAAAGGAGTTAAAAATAGCTCTGCTCCACGCTGTCACACTGCATGTGTCTGTTCTTCCTTCAGCCTTTCTCACACAGAAACACTTCCAACACTATTTTTTCCAGCACAACCTATTTGAGAAATGAACTTAACGTGTCACTTTGTGCCTATAACAGATTTTTAGAGTGTTTTCATAGTTCAGGAGACTCTATTGAATTAGGGACCAAAATTGCAACATTTGTCACATTTTCAGCTGCTGCAGGTCACTTTTACTACTTTTACTACTGTGCCAAGTGAACCAAAACTTTTGAGCAACCTGTTTACCTCTTCGACTTTGGTGTCGCTCCACCAAGAACCGCTTAAGGAAACGACACAAAAACACCTGAAGAAGACAATGAGTGCAACTTCCTTCTTCACAAATGCAAATAAAAATTGAATGGCGTCAGATTTTACCGGTTGTGAGATTTCTCTTTTGTCTTTGGTAAAAGGTCACAAACCATTTCTCCCACTAGCATTAGACTCACACGCTAGTTTTGGTTGCATATACCCAGAATGCCTTGGGCTACAGTCCACTTTCTGCTTTTGGAGCGGTCTCCGGACTGGAGCAGCCTCCAGTCCAACTCTGGTGCGGTTCGAACCACAGTTCACTTCAACTGAGCCGAGATCTTGGGTCGTAGACAGATGAGTGTTTGTGTTTTTGGTCCGCATCAGAGTTTGATTGCACATTCACACCTCTCCAAACGAATCAGACATTCTAGGCAAACAAACTAGAGTTCAATTAATGTTGACTGAACAGAACTGGTGTGAACACACCGTTAGTCTCTTTCTTTCATATAAAGACGGCAGCAAGGATTCCATAGGTCTACCACAGTAGGAGCATCATGAGTTAATCAAAGTTTAACATGACATCTGAGAGCCCAACAGACGCTGTGGTCAGATAAATAAGTCTCCAATCTTCTTCCAATGTTTCTCCTGCTGTTTTTAGATGTGGCATGTAGTTTTGGACACACCGGTCAAACTAATGTTGAAAAAAATCTGCTAAATATACTCTGCTGAGTTCATATGTCATGTCGGACCATGCTGAAAACTCTCCTCTGATCGACACATACAGCAGGCAGTAAATACGCTGTTGTATCATAACTAAAGTTAATTCCTGCTGATGCTTCAGCGCCATCTTTGCAAGCCAGATACCGATTGGATGTGCAAGCATTCATAATTGGAAACATTTCTATGTTAACGATTGAAAGTTAAACAGTGTAAATATAGTCACAGATTGACCCTGCAAAGAAAGTTAGTCATCTTTTTTGTCATATACTGAATTTTGCATTTGAAAACATTGGGACTGAACGACAGTATAAAGCTTTTTTTATTCAATTAGTTTTCCAGCTTAAGACTTTTAGGATTAAAAGCTTTAAAATGTAAAACTACATCCTTGAAATGGTTCCATGATGCACTGGAATGAACTGAGGTTTTGGCTCAGAGAATATCTTTAAATATCTTTTACTTATTGCCTCAAAGAAAACCTAAAGCTGTTTTGCATAATCTTGAATAAGAATGAAGAATTAGTAATGCAGAACTAGAGGATATTTTCATTTGCATGACTGGGTTTGTGCAGCCTTTTAGGACTTTTATTGTCTTAACATTTGATATTTAGATTAGCTTAATTTGATTAATTATGTAATATTAAAAGCATCCATATTATGGGCACAGTATTATTACTGTGCCCATAATATGCAGCAGCAGGTTTGGAGAAAACCAAACAGTGCAAGGTAGTAGCAGGATGGTGACTTGGGATTAATTTGTAATTAGAGTGAACAGTGTTTTTGCTTGTTTGCTCACTTTTTTAAACTAAAAAAATAAAGCAGTAGTCAGAGTTATACATATATTCTAAGAGTATTTATATAAATATGTCTGATTTTTATGTTCTAATATGCAAAATTCTAGAAATGAATGGGTATCTATAGCGCATCTACAAGCCAGTCAGATCTTTTCAATTTATTTATTTATCTACATTTCTGAAGTAATTGTCTTTTTTTATTGGTCTAATGTAATATTTTAATCTTCTAATAAATTAAACATCATGAAGTCACTAGCTACAAATGTAAAACCTTCATAAATAACAGAAATAAAAGCTTGATAACATCAGTCATTGGTCACGTAAACAATACCAAGGATGAATGACATGAAGAACTAACTTGCCACTTTATTTTGAAAAAATTATCAAACTACATGAAGAGAGATTATTCACAAGTAGAGATAATGTAGGACAGCTGATGCTCTATGATCTCAGACCAGGCCATGTGAAACCAGAAGCTTCCGGAAACAAACACCTTTTGTTTATCAAGCTTCCCCTGTTTAAGGTCAGCTATGGCTACCTAAATGCCACAATAATGACAGAGAACATGTCATATTTATTTAGTTTTTAAAATCTTCAAAATCAGAAGTTTACATTTCCTGACTATTTAGTAGCCTTGCCTTTGAATCGTATGACTTGGATCAAACCTTTTTGGCTTTCCTCCCACAACCTTCTCACAATAGACAGCTGGAATTCTGGCCCATCCCTGCGAACAGAACCAGGTCAGATTCTCTAAAAGGAAATTCTCTAAGGACTGGAAACAGGGCTTTGTGACCACCCAACACTAGGAACTACTCTGAGTGTGAGCTTAACCCTTGTGCGTGCAAGGACTGAAGCAAACGTGGATGACTATGGCAAATGATACAAGTTTTACAGGTGTGGGGTCGGTTGGACCCCATTTGAAAACACAAGAGTTAAGGTCCATTTGAAAGCTCCACTGGCGTCCAAGCTTTAATTTCCTGGCTGTTGTCTTTGGATGTGGTTCTGACATTTCCACATAACATATTTTCCTCATAAGATGCTTAAAAATGCTTTAGAACATGATGCTGACACCCCATAATCCAGTGGACATGATGCTCAATGGCTTAAAAACAGGGCATGTCTTTTTATTTGTTGTATGTAAATTTCTGATTTCAACTGTATTTTATGGGAAGCTCTATCTGAGACTCTTCCTGTCTTAGTTTGCATGTTAAATGTCAATGTTTTGGGCAGGGCAATTGGAAAAAATGATTAAACAACAACAACTTGTTTGGAAAGGTTTCCTGGGAAAATATATTTATAAAAGTAATAGCAACACCATTTCAGTTTGCAACCTTGAACCTCAATAAATCACAAAACTTTTAAAATTCTGCTTTGGACAGATAAGGCCAAAGCAGAGATGTTTTTTTTAAATCCACAGTGCCATGTTTCTGGAAAGCTACACATAACTGGAGCGGTCTCCGGTCAACATAGCATTCACTTCAAACTGAACCAGAGTTCTATATTTTTTTGGCCCACAATACAGTTTGATTGCGCATTCACACCTGTCCAAACCAACGCAACCTGAGATATTCAAGGTAGGTATTCTAGACATGAGGCCAGCTGCCCAACAAATTTGTGTCACGTATCAGAACAACGATCCCAAACTCAGCTGTATGTTTACCACAAAAAGGCAGAAAAAAAGAATCTATATGTCGGAATGGCCCAGTCAAAGTCTGAAGACCAATCTTAGACTAAAATCCTCACTAAGCTGATTGCTTACTATAAACTGTGAGAGATGTTCCGACAAATTATACCAAAGGCTGGAAATAGGGTGTAATAATAGTTATTTTATTAATATCCCTTGCCTCAAGTAGAAATAAAAATACTTTGGAAAGTACAAGAATAATTAGTTCCAAGACACTTCTCAAAATAGGACGACCTCGGTAACCCCGCTTTAGTTGTCGTTTGCATAGAGGAAGTGTTACAGAAGGCCACTCCAGTGTTTGCTGTAAATGTCATCCTGTTGGCCAAGTTAGAATAACACGGTGTGGAAGCGGAGCGGCCGTGTTTTGCTATGAATTGCGGCTCAGAGGTTAACAGTGGCTCACGCTGGCATTGTCTTTGTGTGTCCACAGGAAAACGGTCAGTTTCTGTCACGTCCTGATGGGGAACCTCGACCCGGCTCAACTCACCAGCAACTTGATGCTTCAGCAGGAAGGAAGGAAGGAAGGAAAAAAAAAAAGAGGCTTCCTTACGAGCGTCTGTTTGTGTGTGCAAACATCTGTTTGCCGTAGTGGGAGGGTGCTCATCTGCACATGTGGATGAGAAAGCACACAGAAATGAATCCGCATTTGTTCCTACATGTTTACATATTCTCTCTTTCCTAGCAGGAAGGGCTCCGTCGGAGAGTTCAAGAATGAAAACATGGGTCGGAAAAACAGCGGGCTTCCTCATTCTTCCTGCCAATGTGTAAGCATATCCATTACATAAGCAGGTGAGAGGGAACAGCACTGCTGAACAAACAGCTGCCAAACCATCTTCCTTGTTCCGAGCAGGATGCGTCTAATGTGCAATTAGAGCATGCAGGGAATGGAAAACAACACGTCATTTCAGCAGACCAGCTGCTCCTTTTTCAATTTATTCATACCAACAGGTAGCTTCTGTTTACACAAAATCTGGAGATTCAGCTAATTATTGTGGTGAATTAATCTGTGATGTTTTTGTTTTGCATCTCAAACCCACTTGGTAAATTCCCGCCAGTGGCGTTTTATTAGCACAGTGTTGACCCGGCTAAGCAGGAGTTTTCCAGAGAACTTCCCAGTGATGATGCATGTAAGGAGATATGATTCGGATAAACAGGGCATGCGGTATTATGCATGAAAGTTACACAAACAGGTGGAGGTAGCATTAATTTCAAGTCAACAACACGGTTGCATGATGAACTATGTGAAGGTTTTAACGTGATGAGTGGGAAGTGGCAGGAGTCAGTTTTCCAGGATGTTTTCAGTTATTTACCATAATTATTTCATTAAGTAATAACCTGTAAGCTGTCACACTCTTTTCAATCATGTCATGTCTGTTGTTGGAAAAACGTCAGGCAGATTGTTGCGCCCCATCTTCTATAGTGCATGTAAAATAATATTTCATAATTTTAAATATGCGTCCCAATGAGTCTTGTTTGTCAGATTAAAAATAGCTTTTAAAAATGGCTTCTACTTTTCATTAAGCCCGCGTTAAAAACAGTTATTTATTGGTTTGATGTGCTATTCTAATTTTGAAGGTCATGTTTTCATCAACTTCCTAACAGAAATAAAAGCTTTGAAACATCCATGTGTAATTAATCTACATAATATGTTTCACTTGGTGATAAAGTTCATGAAATTCAGACTTTTTGATGGGATGGAGAGAACTGAACTCAGAATGCTCTCTGTGCTCTCAGGAACGATTGCTTGCTGGAGGTGTGGAATCTTTTGGAGTTTGATCTGATTTTACCCAATCGTTACCGTTTGACTGTGACGTACATAACCGTTGTGATGCAAGCTTAGCGTATAGCTTGCAGCGCTACACAGTGTAATGCCAAAAGAGATTTCTTCCGGTAGCACTAGATTTACATGTTTGTTTTGGTTGTATTTACCCAGAATGCTCTGCATTATAGTTCACTTTCTGCTTTTGGAGCTGTCTCCAGACCCCTTGGTGTTCAAATGAGCATTAGAACCTTCAATCAAACCTAGACTCAGATTTTTCGACAGATCAGAGTTTGTTTTTTGGGTCCGCATCAGATTTTTACTGAACATTCACACCACACCAAACGAGTCGGACTTTCTACACAACCAAATGAGATTTTGATTAAAGTGGAGTAAGCAGAGCTGGTGTGAATGCAACCTATGAAGTTGTAAGAAATTCTTATTCTAGAAACATTAGAAATAATAAATGACATATTTTTAATAGAATCAAGCCATGAGTGCGTTAAAGAAACAAACCACCTGTTTTAAACACCAAAATTACGTTTCTCTGTTCTTGCTATCAGCGAAACACTTCCTCTGTTAGCAAGAACAAAATTGATGAAATTTGGATTTTATAATGAGAGTTTCATGCAAAACATCAACACTCCTCCTATATTATTTTCTCTCTTTCTTATGAAATGTCCTTTAAACGTAACATCAACTCTGATTGTTGAACAACCCTCCTGTGTGCCGTTGAGCCTCGGGGCAGGAAGCCGGCTGATACCGAGCTCTGGAGCAGAGGATGTGTGGGCAGAGAGAACGAGAACGGGACACATGGAAGCAAACACTCAGTCCTAATAAAGAAATCCTTCATCTTGTGTAAATAGGATAAACATGACTTAAAACAAAGTGCAAATATGGCAATGTACTTCAACAGTTTCATGTCTTTCCCAGCAGAGGAAGCTTCTTTGGTATTTGTACTGTGCAGTTTCTGTGCTAAAAAAGGAAGTGAGGAACTGTGGGGCAGCCTGTTGCAAGAGGCAGAAAGATGCAGATCTGTGTAAACGGTGGCGGCAAGATGCAGGCAGGAGGGGAGGATAGGGTTACAACAAAGACACATCTCCGCTGCAGCCGAGATCCTCCCCATCTGTCCACAGATGCTCTCCGCTCTCACTGTTAATGCAGCTTAAATGGCAGACAAGAAAAAGCTTTTTGAAAGCATATCTACAAGGATAGGATACACTACATGAATAATTTGGCGACTCCAGGGATTCATGCCGGAGTTTGGGGGGGCGGAAGGGGAAGAAGCGATCAAGGCAGCTCCTTGTCAGAGTGTTGGATATGGAAGAGAGCAGGAACAGCTGAGATCCCTTACTGAGCGGAGAGAAAACAACTCAAAGTCTCTTGAAGAAATGCACAACTCAGAAAGTAAAGTGCCAACGTTTCGGTGTACAGTAGGTACGCATGGACAGGAGTTCAGCTTTTTTTGCGTATGAAAGAGACATGAACACCAGGAGGTATCTTCCCAGGAGAATATTGTATTCCATATGATCTCCTACCCTACAGCCTCCCCGTCTATCTCTACAGAGGATTATACTGTTACATCTCCTGCACGGTGGAGTTTTCTTGACTTATTCAGAGAAAAAAATTGGAAGTTATCCTGTAGTATTGAATGATGGCATTCCAAACTTTCTGGAGACTGAAAACCTTTAAGCACAGATACCTTACTTTGCTGTTGAGGAAAGTGTATTAAAGCCATTATTTTGGTTAGAGTGAGATGATTACACAACATATAATGATTCCTAAATAACTGGAATCAGGTGGTTAGGGTTCTCTAAGCACAAATGCTTAATGGTACACTCTCCAAACCCCATGTAGAATCATGTTGTGCTACTTTTTTTGTCTACAACAGTAAAATAGTTTTTTCCTGTTTCTCTCCCTAACAGCTGCTCTGCGTGCAGAACGTGTCAAAAACATCCTTTTCCACGTCTAAATTTAAATTGTTCCCAACAAAGACCGATGCTAAGTGACTCACGGACGGTGTTTTCCATCCTCTGTCAGTCAAACAGATGAGCAGGAGGGGGAGAGGGGGGGTTGGGTCAATGATGATGGTAATGATCCTGCTATGAATAAACCAGCTAGAGGAAGTAGAGCTCCCATTAGGTTTTCCTCCTCTGGCTAATAATAACTGGAGAGATGCTGCCTCCTCCACGATCAATACACATCCGCAGCAGGACGCAGCTGAAGACACACTGTGGTGTTTGATCTGAGAGCACAGCTCAGCAGGTTCAGGAGAAATGGGGATTTGATGTGTTACGGCCATCTGTAATGTCTTTCTGATGTTTCAAAGCTAATATCAAGGACACGGTTATTTTTATGTGCAAGTCAAGGGGTCTGATCCAGATCCCAGTCATGCTTGCAGCATGCTAAAACCCCCAATTTACTAAATATTCACACCTACACTGATTACAGATTCTTCAAAACCTTCACTGTTCTCGGTTTTTCCAAAAGTATTAATAAAACCTTGTCTTTACTTGATCAAAGGACAAACCACCACACACACACGCACACATGCACACGCACACACACACACACGCACACACACGCACACACAAGCACACACAAGCATCCCCCTCCCCCCACACACACATGCACATCTAACTGGATTCGAACTCAGAACCTTTTAGCTGCAAGGCAACAGTGATTTGAAAAATAGCCCTTCTCAACTTTTTATGTAATAAATTCTGCTCTATCATCACACAATAAATTCTTCATTCAAGGGTCAACAAATACACCAGTTTCAGTCATTTAAAGAGAACACACAAATAACAGTCATGTCAGCCGTGATGTGAAAGGAATGAATCATTTATGATTTATGAACTGCCTCTCATAATGAGCTTACTGAGAGCTTGGTCTTTTTAGATACACTAGATTTCCAGGAATTTATTGCGATATGATTTTTCCACCAGGAAAAACAAAACAAAAAAAATCACATGAGCATCTCATGTCAGTTTTATTAATTTAATTCTGCGTTGTGCCCACCTTTTTTTATTACAGGAGCTTCTCAAGATAATAACAATTCTGTATACTCCACTTCTAGTTTGAGAGTAAAATAAAGAGTGGTTTCTAACACAGCTGAATCCAAGAACACGCCCTCTGGCCACGGCTGTTTCCAGATATCATAGCGTGTCAGACCAACTGATATTTTGATCAATACTACACTGCGCTGTCAAATATAATTCTCCTCCTCAATCTGTTTTTTTTTATTCCAACAAATCCAAGCTGGCTGCTGTGTGCTCTCATCTTAGATCCAGCATGGAGCAGCAGTTAACTGGCTGACTCAATAATCTCCAACATCAAGAAGTGTCATCTTTGTGTATGTGTCTGGTTTGTTAAATAGCAGCCAGCAGAGACAAGGTTCTGTGAGCTTCCACATAACCTTGTAGAATATGGAGACAGACCACATATGTTCATATTCATCCATCCATTCATCTGTATTGGACTAATTCGCTGATTCCAGTCGCTAACCTTATATTGTCTAAGAACACCATTGCTATGAAAAGCCCAGCACCTTCTCACTCACAGTGGCCTCTCACTCGTTGGCCACTGGAGACGGGCACCACCACCCCTCTCAACCTCACTAAGCACGTTAGATGATGGATGGATGGGTTAGTTGCTGCGTTGATTGATTAAAAAAAGGGAGATTAATGCATGTTTCTGATTAGTTGCTGAATAAACCAAACAAATTCTGGGTAACTACAACCAAGAAAACGCATGAGTTTCAAGCTAGAGGGGGAAATAGCTGTGGTATTTTACCAAAGACAAAAGAAAAATGGGAAAATTCTTATACCACTACATGTTTGTTTGCATTTTGTGTAGAAGGAAGTTGCATTCATGTCTTCTTCAGAGGTTGTTGTGTCGTTTTAGTGCTTCTTGGGGCAGCGCCTCCACAGGCGAGGAGGTAAACAGGTTTCTCAAAGGGTTTGGTTCGATTGACACAGTGAAGTGTGGAAGTGAACAACAGCAGCTGAAAATGTAACAAATATTGCAATTTTTGTCCTCAATTGAACTGAGTCCAGAGGTTCAATTGGACTGTGGACTCAGCCTCAAATCCACAGTCCAAATGTCCTGGCAACACTCTAAGTCTACATTTTGTTAAGTCTAAATAAGGGCGGGGCAATGTGCAATGAAAAAATGAGGGCAAAACCATTTCATAGTGTTCAATTGGCGAGACATCCAAGGTAACAAATGTAGACTACCTTACAGTTTGCAAACATCATAGACTAATAAATAGAAGAAGACTAAATGTTTAGTAACGAATGTTGAATGACAATTTCTAAATCAAAGAGTATTTTAACCGGGTACAGGTACATTCTAAGTACCGTATTCCGCACTATAAGGTGCACCTAAAAACCTTGAATTTCCTCAAGAGCCGACAGCACGCCTTATAATCCAGTGTGCCTTATATATGGACTAATATTGAGCCACAACAGGTCTAGCAACTACGGTAAGCAGCCGCCGACTTCATTTTCACCCGTAGAAGAAGAAGTGCGCGGTGCATGCTGGGATAGTTGTCAGAACGCTGGTTTGTAATCTATTAATAAAGTTTGACTGACCTATCTACCTACCGACCTGATAATCAGGTCGTCTGCAGGTCATTTAGCACCACTTTTTCCACTAACATGCTGTGCGCGAACGGAGAAGGGTGACCATCGTCCGGCCACGCCCCGGCCCAGTCGCGGAAGGCTCTCCTCGCCGACCAAGTCGGACTGTTTTGTTGACATTCACTTTAGTGCAGCTCCATCTAGTGAATGCATAACGTAACTCCAGCCTCTACTGTAGCATCTATTCTATGCGCCTTATAATGCGGTGCGTCTCATATATGAAAAAGTTTTAAAATAGGCCATTCATTGAAGGTGCGCCTTATAATCTGGTGCGCCTTATAATGCGGAAAATACGGTAAGTTAGTTTGACAAGCAATAGTAAGCACAATAAAAGCTTTTCTTTCTCTCTGAATCTAAGTGAACAAGTGGTGACACACAGAAATGTAATTTATGGTGGAATTGGCAGCTTTTTTTTAAGTCTGTGCATCACTGTCACAAGCCCATCAGATGTGTCAAAGGAAAAAAGTTCAAGCACATCTACAAAGCTCTCCAACAGTCAGCTACATAAATCATCAAACACACGAAAATGCCCACACACGCGCAGACACACACACCACATCCAAGCAACAGAGCTGCTCCTGACCTGTAAATGAGGAATCAGCCTGTCATTCAACGCTTGTTGTCCGTTCCCTTTTAAGGCTTCGGGCAATAAAAGCAATGCCTTTGCTGTTAGAGTGGAACGTAAAGTGAATGGAGAAAGCTGCTATAAAATTGATTTTTAATAGGTTTCAGTTCATTAGGTCTGTGTGTGTGAGGGTGTGTTTGTCCTGGCTTGGGATGACGGAAGGCCAGTTTAATGCAGCACTCATCACACCTGACATTCTGCTGCTTGTGGCAAATAGAGACTAGCTACTGTCTTCCCTGTCCAGATAAAATACTCGGGAACCCTCACAGAGGGATAAAAATAACAAACTTCCTCTGATCACACCAATAGTGAGGAATTATAGTTTGCATTCATACCAACAGTGGCGCAAAAAGTGGGTATGCAGGGTATGCAACGCATAGGGGCGCAGCACCAGAGAGGGTGCCAAAACCCCCTTCTGGAGGGGGCGGCGTGCCGATGATGTTTTCCTGTACACTTCTGCGCGCCTTACGCTCCTTCACCTCGCGCACATAACGAGGTAAATGTAGCGAGTTTTACCTTTCACGTATCGTCGCCTCGGGGGGGGGGCTGAGTGAGCGTCGCTCCTTGACCCTGACGTTCCTTGACCCTGACGTTCCTTCCCTCGGTCGGGGAGAGGGGGGGGCGCCGATCTATGTTTTCGCATCCACCTGAATAATGTGTAGTTGCGCCACTGCATACCAACCCCATTTCGTCCACTTTAATCAAACTCTATTTCTTTTGCCGAGAGAAACTAGTTCATTTGGGGAGGTGTGAATGCGTAATGGAACTCTGAGGCGGACCAAAAAGGGCAAACTCTGGTCCAGCCAGGTCTTGCTTCGGTTGAAGTGAATTCTATGCATGTGTGTATACCAAGCATTCTGGAGACCACTCCAAAACTAAGAAGTAGACTATAGCGCAGGGCATTCTGGGTAAATACAACCAAAATAAACACGTGAGCCAAACTTTAGCAGGATACATGTCTCTGGTCTTTTGCCAAAGTCGAAAGAGAAATCCAACAACTGATCAAATCTGACACTACTCCAGCTATGTTTACATTTCATAAAGAAGGAAGTTGCGCTCATTGTTTCCTTCAGTGGGTCTTGGTGCAGCGCCCCCACAGGCAAGGGAGGGAATAGGTTTTCAAAAGGTTTGGTTTGTTTGACACAGCACAGTGTAAAGGGAACCAAATTGTAACAATGCTGCAATTTTGGTCCCCAATCAATCAGAGTCTATTTGAGTATCATATGTGAATACTCCCTTAGAGAACAGAAACCACTAGGGACTTCAGTGCAGAGCTAATCTATATAAGAGAATTATTATGAGAGGTTTGCTTTGGAAGAAATATATTAAAAATACAATAATTCAAGGTTCTTTCAAAGTAAATGAAACATACAAGATTAAATACATTAGTGTTTCTGAAACTGAGTGAAGTTAATTAAAAACATCAATCCGTCCATTGACCGTCTTCTGAGATTGGGCTACAGGGGTAACAAGTCAAGGAGGAATACCCAGAGTTCTTTCTCCCCAGCAACAATCTTCAGCTCATCCTGGAGCATCTCAAGGCATTCTCAGCTCAGTAGGGGCATTCAATCCCTTCAGTGAGTTCAGCGTATGTGCCAGATTACCTCCTAGTGGGACATGGCCAGAACGAAAACATCAAAGACAGTGCCTGAAGGCATTTTAATCAGATGCCTTAACCAAAGCTGCTGACTATTCGGATGTGGAGGAGCTCTGCTTTGAGTTCCTCCAAGAGGATGGAGTCTTCAGCCTATCCTCTGAGGGCGATGAACACGGCATCACCATGGTGCTTCTTGTCAATTATTTCACATCAAATGGCACCTTGAATACAAATAGATGCATTATCCTGAGATCCTGCACAGAGACCGAACATGTTACTAGAGTTCAGTTCTGGATAGTTTCATCCCCAAGGCTTCTGACTAGAACATGTTTGAAAAACACATCTAGCAATGCCTGCCATTCGGAGTTGTTTGATGGAAATGTATAGTGGCGTGTTCTCAGGATTTTGTTTTGTTGTCTTATTATCCATATGTCATAACCATAGATAGGAATCACGATGCAGCCTCACCAGCACTTTGGCTCAGCTCTTTCTTCTCAACAAGAGACCAGAGAAGTGCATTACTGTGTGGACAATTCCCAAATCTGATTCATCCTATTAACAAGAAAAGACACCCGAATACATTAATTCCTCCACATATCAGACACTTCAGTAAAAATGTGTTTGCAACCATCCATTCATTGTCTTTACCCATCTAATTCTGTTAGCATCAAGGGACTTATCTCTGGCAGTCAATGAGCAAGAGGTGGCCTACACCCTGGACAGGTCGTCAGTCCATCACAGGGCAATACTAATACACAGACTGTCACCTTCCTACAATAATGTTATGCTAGTTTTTGCCTAAATATGTTTTTTTTGCCTAAAATATCTTTTGGGAAAAAAAGAGGTGATGATTTGTCGTTGTTTCCAAAAACATTTGACAAAAATTACTTAGGCCATTATTTTAGGAAGGTAAGGATATGCCAAACAACTGTGCAGGGCAATCTAGACTGGCCGGTTGACACAACAGGCATGTTTTCGAACTGTTTAAGGAACCCTGAAAGAATCTGAAAATGCACAGGGAGAATATGCAGTCTTCATGCAGAAAGGATTAAAGTCGGGAAGTACAAAAAAGGGGAAAGAACTTGATCTTCTATGAGGTAACCATCATTCCCATCTACAACAACAAAGCTGAGTTTCAGGTCAGTTGAAAATCAAATCAAAATTTTCAAAGATCAATCAACCTGGTATCTCATGCATAACTTTGCCATGACTTGTGGTCTGCATTGTGATTCTCCCAGGGTTCTGCATCCAAGCTGAGAGAGAGAGAGTAACACACGCTTAAAGGAGAGGGGACTTTCAAAGGAGTGAAGCAATCACTGGATTCCTAAACCTGTGTGGCAAGCAGTAAGGTAAGGTGTTTGATTCTGTTTCTTGACAAGCACAATGGACACACCTATTTCCTTTCACATCCAGGGTAGACACCCATACAGTACATTGGTGTGCCAACTGAACTGTGAGTAAATATGAGACAGTAAATGGCATAGCCTTTTACTATAGGTGTGTCAAGGGTGTTTAAAATCGACCCAACTGGCTTTTCCTGTCCCATTACCTTTTTGCCATGATATTTATTTAACTTCATAAGTCTATGATTGATGAACTGTTGGAGAAAGAGAATGCCGTTGTGGTCAGCTTCTCTTCTCTCTCTCCCTTCCTGTGTTGATCATTTCCACTGAAAAATGACTCGTTTCTGCCGCACCCATTCCCTCAACTCATCTGTTCATCAAGTCACTGTGTAAAAAGGCCGGTGCCCAGACAAACAGGTTATGAATCTATGTTTGTAATAAGGGAAAACTAGCTACTTGTCCTGTTTTCTTCTATTTTAATATCATTGACCTCTTGTTGCCATCATTTTCTGGTCTTATACTTACCTGGCTTATCCACACAATAATGGTACACTATCAGTAGGTTAAGAATCGTCAATGATGATCAACTTACCAGAACTTCTTAAACTTCTGACAAAGCCGTCATGAGATTAACGATCCATCCTCTCTGCCACTGCAAATATAGAAAAATTCCCTCATAATAATTTCCTAGATCTCTGATAGAGCATACAGACCATGCTGCTTCTCCAATATCCCAATAATTCGTTGCCCGCCCATCCCATTGCCACTCCTTTCGTTGTACAACTAAATGAGACGTTTTACCTCCTCCACCTCTGATATTATGGTATTAATAATGGGTTCCCTCACTGAGATTGTCAAGGTCTTTGTCCTTTAGACGTATTCAGATGCTTCTATTTTTTTATTTTGCAGTCTGAGTTTTTGTTGCAGTCCCAATGAATCTTTCTTTCAAGAACTGGTGATGTCAGCAAACATTTGTAGCAGGGACAAAAGTCTTATTTATCCCCAGAGAGGAAAGAAAACAGATGCTATAGAGGGAATATAGCTATAAGACAAATAAACTACATTTATTTATGGTACTGCAAAACTTAATGTACAAAAACAAAATAAATAAATTACATTTTCCCCATGTCTTTTCAATAAATTTTTGCTCTTGGGTTTGACTGAGTTTCTAGTAAAATGCACAAGATTAAGTTAGAACATGCACCATTCATATAACACTGACTATTAGTATACTATAAATTGACTGGCAGCAATTACCCTGTAGCTTTTGAGTTTCATTTTTCATCAAAATGAATGTTGACTTGACATATAGTATGACATCAGTACTGTACAAATGACAGCGAGTAAAGCGAACTGGCCTGCTGTTGAATGAAACACAGTTTCATTCATGTCATGTTATGAAACGTGATTCTACAGTACTTGTTGTACTTATTAGTTAGCTCATGGAAAATAAAATAAAAATAATAAGGAACGTGGCTGCAATAAAAATCTTTTTTTGTGTAAATTTTCCAAAATTACACCAATTTTTGATGTGAGACTAATTTAAAAAAATGTCAAATTTTACAAGTGTAATTTTAATTTGAATATTCACATAGTGCATTGCAAATCTACTACTATAGTAATATTCCCAGCACATGTGTATTGTATAATCTGTCTGCTTAGATGCCAGATGCAGTCTTGATTTAGAAAAGTTGATCAAGTTACAACAATACCATCCTGATATTTTATTTTTATGTTTTTTTTTTATGAACAACACAGCTTCTTCATATGCCTAAAATGTCTAGACTTTCAAAAAAAAAGAAGAGAGAATACATACCCTTTTTTTTTCAATTATGCACTACTTTGTATTTTGGTTTGGAAGTCTGATTATGTTGTGACACAATGTGAATAAGTGAGACTATATGTCAACATGTCAACCATCTTCAATTTCAAATGAATTTATTCAGTGGTTTAGCTCCACACACGTACAATGTTGCAAAATAATTATTCTTTGGAAATCTATTAATATCACGATTTCCTTTTGACTCCATTCTGTCATTACTAGTACCACCAGAATTAATGGATGAGCTTTCAGAAACCACATTTTCTTTCTTCTCCTCGTTTTTATCCTTCTAGTTTTTCATTCCTTATTCAGAGGCTTCCCTCTCTGAATCCATTTCTCTGGTCTGTGGTTACCGTACATCCTACGTCCCCAGTGATTGCCTATTAGCCTGAGAAGCATCCTTCACTCCCCCTCCCTGCTGAGTCTGCATTGTATATGTGTTCCTCTCTCAAGCATTGTGGCTGTATTGACCTTCACTTAAGTCTTTATACATTCTGTCAGCCTTGCCGCTGTTTAGCACTCCCATTTTTTGTTCAGAATCTCTTCAGTCTCCTAACACAACTTGCACAATGGATCTGAAAAGTGTGCACACCCCTTTGAAAATATCAAGCTTTTGCCTGTAAAAAACAAAAAAAGCATTATTTAAAAATGATTTTCCCTTTGTGACATGACACACATTCACATCTTTTGAGTTAATCTCAGCATTCGGTCCTCATCAGTTCACACCTATTGTCAAGTGTAGAATATTTGCATCGTATTTGCTGAACCCATTGGATGCAGAGGATCTTAAGAATCATAATGTAAAATGGTGCCAGTCAGGAGAATGGTAAGAATTCTACAACATTTTATGCAAATATCACACAGAAGAAAAAAATATAGCACAATAGAAATTAGAGCTGACAATACAATGGAATTATGTAATATTTTTGGTAATATAATATTGTCTGTAATTAATCTGTATTTTCCACAATCATCTTTCTTTTTTATTTTTACTATGTTCCCATCACCTATGTATTGAAGTAAACATCCTGTAACCAAAATTCTGAAAGTTATTTCTAACTTTGAGTATGAGGCAATTTAGATACACGTGGCAACTAAGGAATGGAAATTTCAGTATTTAGCTATAGTGGAAAACTCTTCCACAACAATTTTGGTTGTATGAAAATATATATTGAAATTCAATTTATAAAGCCGATTTAATATTGCAAAAAAAATGGCTAGCTAAAGAGCTAGCAGTCCACATGCTAGCAGTCCAGCTAGCAGCTGGCTAACAGTGAGAAACTCATTGGACTGCAGTAATGATATGTTGCTGTCTTGTTTAAGCATTAGCAACATCGGTAAAATATCAACATAGAGACATTGAACAGTCTGTTTCATTTCTTAAGTTCCTAGTAGATCTAATTAGCATCATACCAAAATCAATATTAATTATAGATTCAATTTTCAAATTTATAACCTCTTAATAATTTACAGTAACATCTGATTGGCATCAGAAGTAATATTTTTGTATAATTGGAGATATTTCAGGTATTCAGGGGTTAAATAGAAGTTAGACATTTTTTTAAAATTTCCTCAAACACTCAGAAAAAGCAGTCTGTAAAGAGTGATATGTTTCTACCCATTAGGAACAATGAGGAAGTGCAGTCTGTGTAAATTTGTAAGCCAAGAACAGTATGTACCACATTACATAATTATTGTAATTATTAGCTCTGCCTTTTAGGTTAAAATATCCCCAGCATCCAGTTATGATTCCTCATTAACTATTTATTGAAAAGGACAGAAGGCTCTCTTGTGCGACCTCTGCAGCCTCCAGGGATCCGGGGGTGAGCTGGGAACTTCCTGTGAGTACAGACAGATTTACAGCCTTTCTTCCTCTCTTGGGCTGGTGTTTAACTGGTGCTTTGGAGGAAAGGACGTGAGCACACCCACAGAAACACACACAGCTGCCAGGGCCCCATATGGTCCCGGAGCTTCTGCTTGGTCTGTGCAGCACAAGGTGTGGGGCATCGACTTGCACAGCACTCCTTAATGCAATGCAGTCAATACGTTCAGAGCTGCAAGCTGTCAATGTTACGGAAGAGGAGCATGTGTTCGGTCCATGTGCAGGCCGAGTTCCGACATGAGAATCTCATCGTGATTCATCTCATGACACAGATTTTCACTGGTGAGTTTCATGTGATTGGAAACAGAATAAATAATGACCTTAATGTTCCCAATAGTTTACGAGCACTGGCATTTTCAGCTGTTTTCACAACGAGATGTTCATAATTGAAAGATTTCATATTATGCAGGGTGTGTCATCAAATTTAATTGGCTTTTCAAGCCCATAAGGGGGATGATGGAAGAAGGAAGGGCTGTAAAAAGGAGAAATGGATGATTGTACTTTAAATATGACCAGAACTACTCATTTAACCCCCATCCTCCTGCACCAACTAACACAATTAGTTGTTACTAATCTGTTAGATTATTCAGCTCTTCACCAACAGGTTACAGTTTTTGTTTTACCAATGTTTACCTTTGTTATTTAGATTGTATTGAACAAAAATTTCCAGAGACTCTTTAAAACTTTCAGAACAATATTAAACTGTAATACTGACATTTCTAAATCAATAATTGATGCTGCAGATATTAAGGATGGAATGAATCATCCCTTTTATGGGAGGTCAAAAAGGACAAAATTCAATAAATAAAGACATTATTAATAAATGTACAATTTATAAAATGTCATAAAATCATTAAAATGCAAGCTTAAAATAACCAACACAGATAACTAATTAAATGTATTTTATTATTTAACGGCTTCTGTGGCGTCACCATGATATATTTTTTTCTTTCAAACTTTTCCTTCAGATTTGAGGGGCGGGGCTAAGACGCTTTATAGTTGAACTTCTCTAGATTCGTCTCATTCTTTAAACATCATGGCCGCTTGCCGGAGAAATTTTACAATTAGTCGAAAACATGTAAGCATGAGATTGTCAATCAGACTATGTGGTGGTTAAAGCCGAAGAATTGACTTTAATTAAACCTCCATTTAATTAAACATTTATTTATTTCATGATACATTTTATTAATTATTGAAAGATGGATTTATTATTGATTTTGTCCCTTTTATCTCTCCATTCCCTTTAATAAGTGCTTTTAATCCCTGAATAAATCAAAGTTGAAATAAATTATATTAAAGTTATCACATATAATTAAAGCAAACATAGCATTTGTTTTCCTATTCTAATACTTGCCTATTCACCAAAAATACCAATATTTGTGGTAAGCCATGGAAAGATACTAATACAAGTGTTAGTATGTTGCAGAGGATGAAGGGTGGTGCTCTCCTGCAGCCCTGTGTGCTAAACGAATCCATTCCAGTTTTACAAAACCACAGCTCAGTGGAACTGCTTGAGGCTTAATGCTTACAACTGCTTCAATCAAGCTACAAATGATGAGGAGAAAGGATTTGTGTGTGTGTATGCGTGCGTGTGTGTGGGGGTGTGTGTGCGTACGATTGCTTTCCGAGTCCTACTGACCACAGCTGATTACGCACCGAAGAGGCTGCGCTGACGTCAGAGAGCGAGTTGCTGATGCAGATGCAGGTTTTTCCCCCCCTGCAGCGTCCTCACTTGAATCATGTCCCTTTCTATTTTCCTCTTTGTAGTGGCTCTTAGATCAGAGCAAGTGAATCATGGGTAAAGAGCATGAGGGTGGAATGATGGTAGCAAATGAGTGAAGGAGAGCCTGAAATGAAGTTGCAAAGGTGCTGCTGGCTTTGTGAGGAGACGATGACGCAGTCGGCCTCCCCCCTGCTCCCCACCCCTCTGCTACATGCTCCCAGTATACGTGAATGCGCTTCTCCTTGAGATCCAAGGTTCTGCATTTGTCAGAAAATTGTCGCAGTGAGAAACGAGAGATTTACTAAGCAGGAATGAAGAAGCTACCAGAATAAGTGTTTGAATATTACCTCCTTATACACAACATGTCATACATAGGTATTTCGCTGTAATATCTCAAAGGCCAAAAGGAAGATAAACCAGATTTCCTGTATTATCTCCACCCGGCCACTGAGAGATACTCCCTCACTTACTCAGGATTCATAACAGCTCCTAATGGCCCTATTAATAAATCATTACAGGTTGACAGTGATGTACGGCGATCATCAAGATGGGGGTCACTGAGTTTGCTTCCGATGGATTTAGCGCCTGCTGAGACAACCCCCTCCCGTCCGGACCCCACCCAGTTTGGGAATGCTCCCCTCGACATCATATCCCTTACCCAGGGTTCCGGGGCATTCTCCACGGCCGGAGCAAGGCCATGAATCAAAGTGCGGACGGAGATGGACCCCGGGGGGACAGCGAGACCTTGTGACCCACTTCCTATCACCGCGGGCCTGCAACACTGTTTTCAGCCAGTGAGAGTGATGTAACTGACACTATGAGGATATAGTGTTAGACCGCTTGAACTGGCAGGATGCAGAATTGGAGACAGAATGAGGACGCAGAGACATCCAGTGTTTTCATCAACCAAATACAGAGCAGGAAGTGTAAAATACAGATTTATTTTGTTTATTGATTAAAATCATAAAACTGATTTTAAATATCAACGATATCATGAAACATTTTTTTTTTCCAAATAATGATTTTATTGAAAGAAAAAACAAACAACCAGCCTGGCTCTATGTGAAAATGGAACTTCTCCCTTTTTTAAGTTATGACTTGTAAAATTTGCATAGCGTTCAGTTTTAAAAGCCACACCCAGATCGGATTATGACCTGACCCGTAGAATCAAGAAAACCGAACTCCTCTCACAGTATGAAGCAGGCTACAAAATCTATTTAAAAAATAGCATTATTAAATTGAAAGAAATTTAAGAGCAGATGAGCAACAAAGTCACCAGCCATTTTTCAATCAACATTTTTTAAAGAATTGCATTAGAAAAAGTTGTTGGATATCGCAAAATTAGAAATAATTTCCTGAATTACTCAACAAAAAATTGTGCTAGCTTCAGGTGATTTTGGCTAATAGGTTCTGAAACATTTCCAACCACAGGTGTGCCTGTGCCTTACCAGAGGCACAAAACTTTGATAAAATCTCTAAGTCCAAACCTCCAGCTCGTAGAAGAGGACTCTCCATTTCTCTGAGATGTGTGATCCATGCTAGTTAGCAACTTCTACTTCCTGTTTATGTCAGCCGTGTATAGCGTCAATGAATGATGAAATTACACTTTGCGTAGTCTGGTTGATTTGCTCTAAACCAGTACACTTAAGTTTTTTCTTTCTTTGTTGTGACACTTTAAGAAGTTTACTCAAAATTTGCACAGCAATTGGATGCAAACAGCTATTGACATCTATCACTCTGTTAAGGCTTACAAAGCTTAGTTAAAGCTTTGTAAGCCTTATTGGGACTATAATTACTCCACAAATGGAGGGAACAGGAAATAGTGGTTAACTTTCCTTGGAGTGGCCAGCCAACCAAAATTACTCCAAAAGTTCATCTGTAGCTCATTCAGAAGGTCAGAAAAGAACTCATGACAAAATCTGGCTGGCCTGGGGTCAGAGTTCAAGATTCAACACTCAAAACAAAAAACTGGGCACCTGTGACAGTAAATACTTCTGTAAAATAATTGTAAAAAATAAAGAATGAAAACAGAAACTTTGCCCAATTACCAAAAGATTCTGATGGTGGTTTTTGTCAAACTAGAGTGGCCAACTGGTTATTGCAGGAAATCTGCAAGGAGTAAACACGTTTTCATGGCAGCAATGTGAGGTCCAACTGATCCAAGTTATGTAAATGCATTAGAAAGATTTCTTTGAAGTACCACATTATAATCAGAAATAAAACACTAAAACACTGCAGAATTCACATTGCCTTATCTGGTAACATAAATGTTTCCTGGTGTTAAAAGCCATGTTTCATTTCTGTTTCTGTTCTCACCTTCCAGCATGCTGCACTCTGATGTTTTTGTTCATAGTTAACAAAAAGACTGTGAACAGTCTAAAACTCAAAAACAGCTCTACACTACTTTGCATGGAAAACAAGGATTTTCACCTACAATCGGTTGATATTCTATAAAATACATTTCATTTTTTCAAAGCATGCATGAAACCTGTGATTCAATGACATCAGACATGCATGTAATTTTTGATCATAACACCACTGCTCCTACACACCGCCTATAATACCACTGATCTTAATGCAATGTGAACGCTAAAGAAAGGGCCATCCTTTAAACAGGCGCCCAGTAGGTCACAAGGATGACCCCTGACCTTTGACCTCCTGGTTCTGAACTGCCGGTGGGTCATGCCCAGGTCCCCTCACAGCGTACTTAAGTAATTTTCTTAATTTGCCTCAGTTGGAAATTATAAGGATTTAATTGTTGGCTGACCCCTCCCACCTCCTTGATAACCTTCTCACACACACTCGGGTTAACGACTGACACACCAACACACTTTGACATGCTGTGGGTCTCAGGAGACCCAGTGAGGAGTGGCACAACCCGGCAGGTCTAAAACTCACTGATTACCTCTAGATTTCCCACAGGGCGCATGGATTAAAAATGTCTTTAATGATTCTGTCTTCCATAATATGTTAATTCATGTTTATAAAAATGAAAAGTTATGCAGCTCAGCTTTGTTGAATTTAGCACTCATTTTAAAATTTATGTTCAGTTTGATTTGATGATCTGTATAAAAAATTAAAGGGGCAGTATTATGTATTTTCCAGGTATTTTATAGCACAATCAAATGTTACCTTGAGTGGTAATAAAAATGCTGTGTATATCAAATATGACTTATAAGAAATTTGATTTCATAAATTAATGTTTTAAAAATTGGGTCTCTGTCTCTTTAAGAAACTCCTCCTCTTTCTGAAACTCCACCTTCAGAAAATCATCTCAGCATCGCTCCTCTATTAACTCTGCAACAACGTTGTTATCAGCAGTAAAGGCAGAGCTAGGTTCACCCAGGTGTTTGGCACCGCTGAATGTGCAAAATATGGAGAGATTAAAGGATTTCTCAAATATGGATGAAAGAATCAAAGCAACACTTCAGGTATGATTTTGATGAGGGGAATAATGTTGCAAAAATTATATAAAGCTCAAAAAAGTCTATTTTCCATAATACTGCCTCTTTAAAGTGGCAACAAAAATGCCATACTCCCCAAGAAGAAAGAAAATTGAAAAACTGCATGAAAACTAAGTAAACCCATTAGATAACTCATAGAACCACTTTGGAAAGGAATAAAGTGAAGCATTGGGTCTGTGGGACTTTTTGTGACATAACTTTGGCCCACTCTTTTACACAGAACATTGTTCCGCTCATGGCATGACCCATTTCCAGCCAACCTTCAGCTGTCAGACAGGTGGCTTCACATTTGTTTCTAGAATTCTTTGGTATGCAGATGAGTTCAAGTTCAATTCGGTGACCTTAAAGTCCCGAGGTTATAGGGTTGCAACACGAGCTCAACCATCAACCTTCCACCACTTTACTTGACAGCTGGTGCTGGTATTTGATTTTCTCTAAACTGCAACTTCATAACTTCATAGTTTTTGGCTTACTCAGCATTAATCTTGATGTTGACTATACTCACTCAACCATGTTACAGTGTAAAAAAGAAAAAAATGCCCAAATTTTACTTTGATAGGATAATTTCGCTTACCCGTAATGATTGGTGAATGTCTTTAATGTTTTCTAGACTAAAAATTAACTTATGACTCTTTTAATATTAACGTACAGCTGCAATTTCTTCTCTACGATCACTGCTTGTGTTAAGGTCTTGATATTGTGTTAACTCACATCTATAAGGTCTCCAAGAGTAAAACATTATTTTCATTTTAGCTTTTTGTTTGCTTTGGTTTAGGAATAATTTTAGTACTGGATAAATGCCAGGTTATTTTTATGCTCTGTCACAAAGTCACAAACTGGAAAACAACCCCAGCTCTGGTTTATTTGTAAAGGTAATGAGATGTATCAGTTTCTTGCTGTGCTCATAAGTTCAACCTTGCTGACCTTTGACTTGTAAAACCATAAATCACAATGGGAGAGGGGGGTATTTAGAGCAAAGTTAGCACTGACCTCAGTTTGTCTTACTTTTTGATGTATTTTTAGCCCTTTCATGGTAACATACTTCAACACTGTGGGGAATGTTTGGATGCTGGAAATCAGAGTTTTGAAAGTAATTAAATATATTTAAAGTGACAGGGTTCATTTTACTCAATCTGGTTATGTCCTTGACTTTTGACTCTTGTTTCCTATCATTGGATTATTGTTTTGTGTTTCTGTGATTATGGCCTAGTCGAAACCCAACAAAAATAAATCTGCTTCCTCTCTGAGGCAGAAGCCAGCCTTGTTTAGCTAACCGTCAATTTATTCCATGACTTCCCAAAAATGTGAAGGTTTTGACTTCCTGGCTGCAGACATTACTTTGGTGATCGAACTGTCCAATGCATCCTTTGCCTTCATTTTTAACCAGACTTACAAAAAGCAGTTTTGACATAGTTGATGTACATTGATAACTCTGAAGAAAACAACAATCAAATGGACTCACATCTTTTGCTGCCCCAGGCAAGAGGAAGGTTTTACATCAGTCAGTACTCAGCTACTAGAGAACAACACACAAAATCCAACCATTTTTGTATTTTGCTGTCAAGTCTCAAATTCTCAGTTTTATTTGGGTCCAAGCTTTGACTAGGGCACATATGTTGATCTACACTGTTTCATTCTAGCTCTGGTTCTATAGTTAGGGTTGTTTTCCTGCCTATGTAGTCGCTACTCGCCGTGCAGCATACAAGCATGTGACGCATTAATAAGGCTTCGTAATAACAGATGGCATACCGAGTTTTCATTTCGACTCTGTTGGACAGCACGGACTTCAAACTTTATAAAAGTGGTGTTTTTATATTGGTTTTGTGGTTATTTACTTCAAAATAAAGCCAGAAATAAGATCGATCATTTCCGCCTTATTTTGTGGGGTCTAAATGTACCACATTTCGAAACAACCAATGAAAATGTGTTGACGGTCTGTTGCTAGGTAGAACAGAGACACGCGGAAAGAGATGAGGGGGGGGGGATTTGGATACGGCAAGAGACTAGGGTGCAGCGATGCTGGGGATTTTACTAAGAGTGTTTCGATGACTATAAGTGTGTTAGTTAGAGTTTGTGGTGTGTGTAGGGTTAGTAGTAGTTTTGCTAGCTATCGCTACATGGCTTCATAGCGAGCGCTGACGCACAGAGAAGAGAGACTGGGATGGCCACTTAGACCTCGACTGCAAAGTTAAAGTCGACGCCTCACTCCAGCTTCAAGTCTTAAGTAATCTCTAATAAGTTTCTTCTAGCCTGACTTTTGCCCTCCTACACAATTCCATTTGATTCTCATCTCCCTTCCAAGCACTGTCTGAAACTTCTCCCATTGAGCTCAATTTCTCAGGACAAATTTCCTCTTGGCCAAACAGCAAACAGAAAGAGGAGTTGTGAACTATGTATGTAGTTGTAGTTTGGCAACAGCAGCAGAGGAAACAGTAGCTTTCATGTTACAACTGTTTCATAAAGGTGAGTTTTGTGGAGTTCAAGAGTATTAGTAAAGTCAAGTTTATTTATATAGAACATTTCAGCAACAAGGAAGTTCAAAAGTGCTTCACATTATAAAAACATCACACAATAACCAATTATGAAACAAGCAATAAACATTACATTTTGAAAGGAACTCAGTGTTGTTCTGCTGTTTTGCAGTTTTCTGGACAGGAATTGGGTTGACAGATTTTCATACCTGAGTTATGGTGACGATGAGCCTCTTAAATATATATGAATATATATCCCACAATTTTCAACTACTACCTGAAACATATATTTCACAAGCATCTGCCATTTTTCGCCCACTACGCAGTACTTTGGTGCACTCTATTGCATAAAATCCCAAGAGGTAAAATGTTAATTGGGTCAGCAGGGGTCAAGTACTTTTGTGAGTCAATTTATTTTAAAATACAGCGAAGATACTTATGTTGAGTTTTCCAGATGTTTTAGATTTCATAAATAATATTTAATTCAGTCATGAGGATTGAAAGCAGTCAGTCTGCAGAGCATGTTTACAGAAGAAAATCACAAAAAAAACAAAAAAAAACTACAGGAATTATAAACAAAAAAACAAATTTTCACATTCACAAATGCATAAATGTGACTTTACGGTGACATCTTAATACACACACACGCACACACACAGACGCGCACAAACACACCTACACACACACACACACACACACACACACACACACACACCCACACACCC
Source organism: Poecilia reticulata (assembly GCF_904066995.2). Classification (NCBI taxonomy): domain Eukaryota; kingdom Metazoa; phylum Chordata; class Actinopteri; order Cyprinodontiformes; family Poeciliidae; genus Poecilia; species Poecilia reticulata. The sequence continues at coordinate 4,415,998 of NC_088836.1, forward strand.
ACACACACACACACACACACACACACACACACACACACACACACACACACACACACACACCTGCCACCTACGCCCTTAACTGCAGCCAATCTCCATCCTCAGCATGGCTTTCACCCCTGTCGTTCTCCCCTCTCTTTGAGCTGTGATATGATTGGCTGTGGCATGGGTGAGGCTCACTGCAGAGAAAGCAGAGTGAGGGGTGGGGGGGCTTCCCCCGCTTAGCACGAATCACACTCACTAAGCCAGCCAGCCACCCACATATAGACACTCACGGACAGACGCAGGGAATCCCTCCGTTTTTTTTCCGTTTTTCATCTCAGCACTTGTCGCCTTCTCAGTCACAAGCTGCTGGTAAATTATTCACATGAAAAGCCAGATTCAGATGCACCACAGTCCCCAGGTTGCGGTGAGATGATCTGACTCATCTCTGCACTCACAGATTTTTTATTTTTTTATTTTTTGGGGGGAGAATTTGACCTAGTTTAACCTTCTCAGAGACAGAGTTTGGGATATGCTAACTGGCAAAAGCAAAACATTCCCACCGCTAGGTTATTATTAGAGACGTCTTAGGTTTAACGCCAAAGCAGAGTTATGCCTTGACAGGGTAAGAAGATCTGCTCTGGCTTACAGCTGTTGAGTGCAAACCTGAAAGGTCAGATTTCACTACGCACGTATGTCTAAATCTGCCTTCAATGGCTGCAAATCTGGAGAGAGGGCGCCCCTAGAGGGCAGAAAGCATCTTGGCGGGAGATATCTCCAGCTCTTATGAGTTATTCAGTGTGGATGCTTAGAGAGAGCCGACAGAAAAAAGGCAGAATGACCTTTAACATGATTTTTAGCCAAGGGATGAAGGTATTAGAAGCTCTGATCAAATACCATGAATCAAGGTCATTGATCACGCTGCTATAACAATAATTTTTATGGGAATCAGTAAAGACATCATAAAAAAGGTCAGCAAGTCTTTGGCTCAGTAGCACCCCCAAGGTGGGGATATGAAGGCATACAGAGTCATATTCAATGAAGAATTAATGTTAAAACCTAATAAATGAACTAAAACTGCAAGCAAAATCAACAGGTTCCAATCCCTAACCAACAAGATCTCTCCTTCCCCGCCCCTCTCTGCGCTCTCTGCCCCCCACCAGCCTGGTTTCACTGTGTCTGTCAGCGAGTGGACCAAGTTGGATGTTTTCAGGACAGAGCTTACTCCTCAAAGATGTTACCATTGTAGTATATTTGGCCTACAGGGGCAGTACTATGTAAAATTGACTTATTTGAACTTTGTATCATGTTACAATATTATTCCCTCATCAAAAACATACCAGGAGTGTTGCCTTGATACTTACATGCATGTTTGAGAAATACTTTAACTAACATGGCAACCATTCAGCTGTGCAAAACGCCTGGGTGGACCTAGCTCCACCTTTGAGAATAAAGCTCCTCCTCAGAACTGCACACATCTCTTCCAAGCTTCAGCCTCACAGAGCAGCCCTCCCCTGTGACTCCAGCACGCAGCTCCTTCAGACTAGCCAGCAGCAATTAGCAAACACCTGGTGAAACTGTGCATCTTCTGAGCTGATTATAGGAACTACTTCTCAGTGCTATGTTGGTAAAACATTGTTAAAGGGTTAATTTGAAGGAATGTTGTGATGACTTCAGAAAGAGCAGAAGTTTCTGGACAAAGGCCCATTTTCAAGGTGTTAAATGGCAATGTCCAATTTAATATATATATATAGCACTTTTATACAACTGAAGCTTACATAGTTACTTGATTATGCTATAAAATGGCACCATGTGCTTGGAAAGTACATAATACTGCCTCTTTAAAATAGCTTTGGACAAGAGTAAGGACTTAGTTATGTACTGCTTTCAATCCATCAGATTCATCACATTCTACTTTTGTGATTAATCACAACAAATCACCATGCTTTAACTTTATAAGCTTGAAATGTACAAATTCACATTTTCAATAAAACATTAAGGATAGTGTTTTATTATCTCAATCCAAACAACTCAGTTTTCAAGGTTTTCATATTCAGGAAGAGTAAAAAAATAAAAAATTGTTTCAAACTTAATTTAGAAATGTCATCTATAAATTGATTGTGTTTTGGTGGAATGATTATTCGTCGTTACAATAAGTATGCTACGTACTAGCTTGTGTTTTTTTTGTCATACATCCAGTCTTTTTTAAAGAGAAAGTCGCACCTGAGCAGATCAGTCGGACTCTTTTCACTCACGGTTTGCGCCTCTGCATTGTTGACCGCAGTACAAGATCACATAATGTGTTGCTTGCTTCAAACCAGGTAACCAGAGTCTTTTAGGTCAAAATAGGTGATGCGAAGAATCTGCATCATGCAATATTAACACATTAAACTTTTCAGATTAATAATGTGTGTTAATGCATTGACAGCTCTAATATATATATATATATATATATATATATATATATATATATATATATATATATATATATATATATATATATATATATAATGTTATATGGTTGTTTTTTAGATGTGTCCAAAATCTTTACTGGCCTGGTCTGGTCAACTGTATGAACATTTCTGGCAGACAGAATTTTCCATTTAACCATTTTGAAAAGGTGCTTTAAAGACACATTTTGCAGTATTCAACTCTGTGACACTAGAAAGTTTTACATTAGTACTTCCTATGCCTAACTGACATTTACTAATACTACTTCTCTTAAGTCATTATTTCTGTCATTTCTTGCCAAAAAGGAAAAAAAAAAAGTATTTCTCCTGCAACTTGAAATCAAGATACAGTGCAAGCTTGCTAAAAATAACTAAGCAGTAACATGTATGGGGACGTCCTTATATGGCGAAGCAGCCACACAGGCAAGAAGCTGTGGCGGTTCTCCCATGGCCAACAGTTACAGATGACATCAGTGACATGGTGCCCTGCTCAAAAGGCCAGGCTCTCGTTCACCCTGTGTGAACGTTGTACCTCTCCTTCATTGACCCCTTACGCGCAGGCGGCGTACGCTGGCACACATCTCTTCCAAAGGTCTCATTATCGCCGGCTTCCCAGAAACAGTCACAAGACCGCCAGCATGGATCTGAGTGTCTGGGAGCACCGTGGCTCTGTGTGGGACTGTTAAGCGCTCACAGCGCAGCCGTGCTGTAAAATGTTACAGTGAGGAATGCGAGGAATGATAGTGACTGACTCGTGGATCCTGTCAGTTCTGATAAGATCATGTGAGACGTCCTGGCTCCAAGTGGCTCTTTTTTAGGTCTGATGATTGCAGTGATGTGTGTGTGTGTGGGGGTGGGGGGTGGTCACGGTGACTTCCCGTCAGCTGACAGAGGATTGGCCTTCAATGAGAATATGTACAACAGTCAGCTGCTTCTCAGATTCTATTTTAAGAGCCACACTTACAGTATAGAAGTCTGACGGGGCTTTTAAGGGCTTTCACTTGTGTTAAAAGTGAAAACAAGCTTTTACAAGAGAGTGGAAAATCTGTTTTTGTTTCATATATGAAAGAAGACCACTCCCTCACTCGTTTGAAGGAGTGGTTTATTGTACACTCACAAGCCACTTCATTACGTACACTTTTTCAATTGCTTGGAAACCCTAAATCACATGAAAGGAACAAAATGCATCCCCAATGTTCATTGGTCCAGAGTCAGTGTTCATCCTGCACAGGTCGCAACACAGAGACACAACTATGCACACACACACACACTCATACCTAAAGTCAATGTCCAAAGACCAGCTAACCTAACAGTCATGCTTTTGGGTTGTTGGAGGAAGCAGGAGTTCCTGGAGAGAATACGTTCATACATGACAACATGCAAACTCCATGCAGAAAGACTGGCTGGGATTCAAACCAAAGACCTTTCCGTGCTGCAATGGTAACAATTTATTCACATAACACGAGTCATGTGATCGACAGCTAGTTTGCGCCACTGGCACAAACCACAAAGAAAAAAGTATTTGGAGGATGATGGCGTGGCCTGATTTTTTTAATAACTTCTCACATGAACAAACTTAGTCATGCGTGACTTTAATTGCATTTCTTAATTAGTGTAAACACAGCAATTTGGAAATTCAGTTTTTATTTTATTTTATTTTTTTTACATTAGCATAATATGGTTTGAACGCATTTGTAAAGGAGACTCAGCTGGTGACTGCTCTGCTCTGCAGTACATCTGTGAACACACGTTTTCAGGATTTGCCATAAATTATCATTTGGACTTAAGTTCTGACTTTGTCTTGATGGACATGCTTTGAACTACACCACATGATTAGGTCTAGGACTGTTGTCCTGATGGGAGTTAAGCACAACCTCGAACATGATTTCCCTGCTTTTACTTTCAAACATGTTCCCAGTGAATCTGACCAGCTTCTCTGTTCACACTGAAGAAAATCATCCCAGCTTAACAATACAAACACCATCGGATGTGTTCATGAATTTGATGACTCAGACAATGTCTTGTTCTTACGTCTATATTACTATATGTGTGAAAGTGGATGTATATATTTTCTTTGTTTCATTGTAACCTACTAAGATGTATAATATGCATTTTTCTTTTGTAGGCCCTGGTTAAAAACCATGCTCTTAAAGCCCTTTAATATTTACAAAATATTTACAAGGTTGGTTGTAGGTACACAGAAAATATAAGTGAGAAACCTGTATTATTGTTATTGTAAATTTTTGATCCGAGTGATTACATGCGGGGAGCGGTTATTGTTGTGAGTAGCGTGAGAAAAAATGAGAAAACCAGAAAGCCGGCGCTTTTCTGGACGTGACTTGTGTACTTTAAGACTGTATTGAATTTTCTATCTATGAAGTAGTTTAGGTTAACGAGGGACAAGTGAACTCAATATAGGGGAAAAAAGGGACGGAACAATGGGATGATGGGAAGAAGAAGGGAGAAGAACGCAGGAGACGGCAAGGAGGAAACTCATGGAGACCGCTGCTAATGCGTGCAGAGGTTGAGGTGGGAGCAAAAACTGGATTGTTTTATGCACGTTCTGCACAAGTAAACTTGCACCCGGTGGGTAGGATACCTGCAGAAGTGTTTAGTAGTGAAGAACTGCGGAGGAGTACTGCGGCTGATCCGAGGTGGCTAGAGGAACGTGTCAACATGGCGACGCTAGCTTTAGCATGATAGAGGAGGAGTCCTACAACTCGTGTGGCGGAGTTCTAACAGAAATTGGACTCGCAAAGCAACCCTGACGGAGAGGACATCGGCTGAGCGAGGCGGTCCACCATATTTTTGTATTAAAAAATGTTAAGTTGACAGGAAATGTAAAAGTATTACTGTGTAATTATATGTTACGGGAAAAGATCTCCAATGAAATGCTATTTAAACCCACAACTAGTCTAAAAACAACAAATTTGCACTCGTGTTTAATCCAAATTAAGTCAGCGGCTCCATCAGGGCTTCAGGGGACATTAACGTTAATACATTAAAACAGACCACAGACACATAAATGTAACACTTGTTTATTGAGATGATCAAATTTGATCCAATTGTTTAGGCATAAATTAAAATATTTTAAATTGTTTAACATTTAGATGCAAGATTTTAAGGGGCTGGCAAGTTTACTTAGTAAAACCTCAAAGAACAATATTCATAGTTAGGTTGTTTTGTTACCATGCCAACAATCTGATGCTGTGAGTTTAATCTTTGAATTTACAAATACAAATTAGTAAACTGCGATTATAACTTATTGCTTTTTAGGCTGGCCAATTAAACTACTCCCTTCTCCCATATTTCACTAAATCTAACACAGAAGCTGTTAGAGTTGCTGATATTTTTTAGCAACAAAAGGGGCCCCTAAGTCAGATTCTGCTCAAGGCCTCAAACAGCCTTTGACCGGCCCTGCATGATGAGGTAATCTGCTGCACTACAAAGAGATGCGCAACAAACGGGAGATTTAATTCAATGCTGCTAATATGGTTTTGGTAGGTCATTTCGTGTCTGTTGAGTTTTTAATAATCGTCACAGAGACTATTCTGGTTGGTCGAATTTATGGGACGAGTTTCTCAGATCTCCGCGAGCATTAAGTAGACAACGCATTTGAAATGATTTGATGCATCGTGTAACCGGAAAAATAATACTAAAAATAATAATGAAATAATATAAAATCAGCATGATGCGTGACTCCGAGGAGAGCATGGAAGCTCCTCACCGGGTGAACCTGCACGATGAGGTTAGCGCTGCTAGTTATCCACAAACGCAGGGAAGACAGACACAGAGCCACACGCGTTGAGATGTAAACGCCGCATATAATTGTTCGTTCACAAAGATAAATCATTCTCACCACTTCACAACGCGACCTCTGAATTCGCTCCAAGTTATTCCTGTGGTTCACTTTGAGCTGCGCAACCAGAGCTAACGCGGCGGGTTTTAAACTCTTACCTAGAGTTCTCCAAAGGATCATAATTCCTCACAGTAGGTTTATGTAAATATCCATACAGGTCAGCCTGTGTCCAGTTTGAGTGAAAGGAGGCGCGCGCGATCAACTCTGAGGTAAAGCAGCGGCAGCGCGCAAGGCAAAGCTCAGAGGCGCCAGCTGTGTGATTGGTCCGCTGTCGGGTTTAAATGCATAAACTATAAACCTATCTATTATAAACCTATCCTTTAGGAATAAATCTGCTCTACTAGTAAAATGCTCAGAGGAACAGAGGCGCGTCTTTGCAGCCCCGCTTAAAAAAAAAAAAGTGATTTTTTTTCTTTCTTTTTTTTCTTTTCCTAGAAACGTAAACAAGCAATACTTAGCCTGGCGGCGGGGCTAGTAAAGCATGGCGGGTCGCCAGGCTTATAATACACTGAGGGAAACCCTGTATAGAGTTCTGTTAGTGACAAAAGTTGAATTCTGGTTATAGCCTTTTGAAACAACAGTTCAAAAGAAGGGTTTTTCTCAGAAAAATTGTTTATTTTTCCAAGTTCTTATTAAAAGAAACTATTCAGTTAACTGGTTGCCTGGAGTTAATTATGTTACTTTAAATGAGTACAGGTCCTTCTCAAAAAATTAGCATATTGTGATAAAGTTCATTATTTTCCATAATGCAATGATAAAAATTAAACTGTCATATATTTTAGATTCATTGCACACCAACTGAAATATTTCAGGTCTTTTATTGTTTTAATACTGGTGATTTTGGCAAACAGCTCATGAAAACCCAAAATCCCTATCTCAAAAAATTTGCATATTTCATCCGACCAATAAAAGAAATGTGTTTTAATCCCAAAAAAGTCAAATTTCAAATAATTACGTTCAGTTATGCACTCAATACTTGGTCAGGAATCCTTTTGCAGTCTTCAATGCGGCATGGAGGCCATCAGCCTGTGGCACTGCTGAGGTGTTATGGAACCCAGGATGCTTTGATAACGGCCTTAAGCTCATCCAGAGTTTTGGGTCTTGTGTCTCTCAACTTTCTCTTCACAATATCCCACAGATTCTCTATGGGTTTCAGGTCAGGAGAGTTGGCAGGAAAATTGAGCACAGTAATACCATGGTCAGTAATACCAGTGGTTTTGGCTCTGTGAGCAGGTGCCAGGTTGTGCTGAAAAATGAAATCTTCATCTCCATAAAGCTTTTCAGCAGATGGAAGCATGAAGTGCTCCAAAACCTCCTGATAGCTGCTGCATTGACCCTGCCCTTGATAAAACACAGTGGACCAACACCAGCAGCTGACATGGCTCCCCAGACCATCACTGACTGTGGGTACTTGACACTGGACTTCTGGCCTTTTGGCATTTCCTTCTCTCCAGTCTTCCTCCAGACTGTGGCACCTTGATTTCCGAATGACATGCAAAATTTGCTTTCATCCAAAAAAAGTACTTTGGACCACTGAGCAACAGTCCAGTGCTGCTTCTCTGTAGCCCAGGTCAGGCACTTCTGCCGCTGTTTCTGGTTCAAAAGTGGCTTGACCTTTGACCTGGGGAATGCGGCACCTGTAGTCCATTTCCTGCACATGCCTGTGCATGGTGGCTCTGAATGTTTCTACTCCAGACTCAGTCCACTGCTTCCCACAAGGTCTGGAATCGGTCCTTCTCCACAATCTTCCTCAGGGTCCGGTCACCTCTTCTCGTTGTGCAGCGTTTTCTGCCACACTTTTTCCTTCCCACTGAGGTGCATTGATACAGCACTCTGGGAACAGCCTATTCATTCAGAAATTTCTTTCTGTGTCTGACCCTCTTGCTTGAGGGCGTCAATGATGGCCTTCTGGACAGCAGTCAGGTCAGCAGTCTTACCCATGATTGCGGTTTTGAGTAACAAACCAGGCTGGGAGTTTTTAAAAGCCTCAGGAATCTTTTGCAGGTGTTCAGAGATACTTTGTTGATTCAGATGATGAGGTTAACTGCTCGTTCAGAGAACCTTTTCATGATATGCTAATTTTTTGAGACAGGAATTTTGGGTTTTCATGAGCTGTTTGCCAAAATCTTATTTTATTGTATTAAAACAATAAAAGACCTGAAATATTTCAGTTGGTGTGCAATGAATCTAAAATATATGACGGTTTAATTTTTATCATTGCATTATGGAAAATAATGAACTTTATCACAATATGCTAATTTTTTGAGAAGGACCTGTATATGGTAATTGGACAAGTAAGGATTTACTCAACATAGGTAAACCTGAACTTACCAGAACTTAACGAACCCAAATAGCCACCCCACCAGTGAGTTTAAGTTCTCGTCCCAGTTAATGGCGGACAGAGCAGTGGGGTGCTACACTTTTATAGGCCTAGAAATAAGGCAATAACAACAAAAAGCGGTAAATAAAGTTTGATTAGTGGTCTGACACACATTTATATTTGTAAAAAATGTTTGAAAGGCATTACAGTGTTTGTAAAACAATATTAGAACTCATATATAATATCTTAGCCAAGAAATGTCTTCTTAACCATAGATTGTGTTCTAAAGAACTTAACGTGAATTAGAAAAATTAGGTCAGAAGATGACTACAGACTTTACAAGCTCTGTTTAAATATCGTATCTGTTTGTTTAAGTTTAATAACTCTAGAGTAATTGTTGACTGTCGTGTGAGTTTGGACTAAAATAGAATAATTAATGGCCTTTCTGGTCAGTTAACACATTCAGATAAGAACGAGATAAGCCTCATATGAGCTGGGTTTGTATTGCAGGTGATGATGGCAGGATGTAGCCAGGTGTGTGTTAGGGTTACTGTTCCCTTGTGTTTTCCTTCACAGAAAGTCCCACAGGTGGCTTCGTCCACTTATTACTCAATAAAGGAGTGCAAACAGATGCACTGGCCTGTAGGAAGACATAAACCTGCACAGCTTTAGCAAACAATGGCTTCACTCAGGTTAATAAAAATAAATAAAAGAGAGTTTTCCATAAACATAATTGTGAAGATTATTATTTCCCCCTGCAGTCCTGTCAGATTGCTTGGAAACATTTATACATAGTCACATTTCTTAAGTTTAGAGGCAAAGGGATAAAGTCAAATGTCTTCAGTAGCAGCTGCTCTGCCGCAACAAGGCCAGTGCAAGAACCTCTGTTAATGTGACCTGCAGATCTTCCAACTGCAGGGCAGAATGAGCACAAGCCTTGAAACACGGCGGGATCAGCAGCACAGCCGCGTGAACCTTCAGGAAACAACCCCGACCTTTCAGTCAAAACGGCGAAGCGCTGTGTCTGCCGAGAGGCCCGTAGCATTTTGTTGATTAGCAGCACTTTATTCAGAATGCAGAGAAGAGCGCATTGTTTTACATACCAGACTGCTGCAGTTCTCGTAAAAGACTAGGGTCAGCCCGGGGCCCAGGTCACATGCAAAGAGGGACGGATTCAAAGGTTATCTTTGTTTATTGACTGATACGACTGCAGCTTGACTCATGTGGTGCTGGACACACATGAGCATACATTAGCAGCGTCCTTGTGGACGAATCAAGAACTCCTGTTTGCATACAGACTGACAGTCATGTGAACAAATCCAAACCCTAACTGACATACCGAAGCTGAGGGGAGCTTTTTTTTGCCAACCCAAGATATGATAAGACTAGGAGCATTTTCTTAAAGAAATTCTTAGTTTTCTTTCAATAAAGGAATTTGGGTTCCAAGGTGCTGTTGTTACTTTTGCGCTGCTACAAAAAGTTCCAGTTCGATGAACCCATAGCAGCTGTTCTAATACAAATTATTATTGCACCATTTTGCATTGAGACCAAAACTGCAAACCTGTCCTACTTTGGTCATGAGGATTTTGGGGCTGATTTGGAAGTGTTTAAGTCTTTAGAATTATTGACGGATTCTTCTGGACAAAAAGACAAAACTCTGCTGTGTAAATGAACTATCATCTATCGTCCGACATGCAGTGGTAAAATGAATATTTAGTGACTTAATCATAGAACACATTTCTTGATCCTGAAGTTTGGACCAATGTAAGAATTGGTCATGTGTGATTCTTCATGTGTGCAGACTGAGTGTCTGCATAGCGTAGCATGGAGTTAGTGTCTGAACATGTTCAAAAGGTGTGGTCAGCTATTCTGGAAAGCAGAATAACTGACCACTTATTCATTGCCATTTATTCAATTTGACAGCCGATTTATAAATAAAGCACAATTTAAAATGTCTTAACCACTTTTAAACAAAAATGACTGGAATTAAAAAAATATATAAAAAGCAATAAACCAATGATTTAAATGATTTCAGCTGAAATTACATACAATGAGTTTTTCAGATAAATACAATTTGATTCAATTGTCAGAATTAGAGGGCTGCACAGTGGCACAGTTGGTAGAGCTGTTGCCTTGCAGCAAAAAGGTTCTGGGTTCAATTCCCAGCCCCGGTCTTTCTGCATGGAGTTTGCATGTTCTCCCTGTGCATGTGTGGGTTTTCTCCGGGTACTCCAGTTTCCTCCCCCAGTCCAAAAACATGACTGTCAGGTTAATTGGCCTCTCCAAATTGTCCCTAGATGTGAGTGTGTGTGTGTGCATGGTTGTTTGTCCTGTGTGTCTCTGTGTTGCCCTGCGACAGACTGGCGACCTGTCCAGGGTGACCCCGCCTCTCGCCCGGTACGCTAGCTGGAGATGGGCACCAGCATCTCTCCCGACCCCACTGAGGGACAAAAGTGTAAGAAGATGGATGTCAGAATTTTAAATTGGGTATTTTTTTGTGTTTGTCCAAAGCTACTTAATTGTTCTCACTTGATCAGTTCACTGACGTCAACAGACAAGATTTTTGTTTATTTAATTTTTATTTATTTACTTATTTATTTTTTAAGTTACAAATAGACTTAGTGAGGTAACGATCTGTGGTTTGATTTCTGGTTTTTGTTACTTACAGTGATGCAAACCAACAACACCAACAAGAAAGCACTCTGCACTAAAGAATTCGTTGCTATTATTATTATTTATCTAAGATAAGTAAATGTTAGCTGCTGTCTTTGTCTGGATTTCAGCCCTCACACACACGAGGAGACACAAAGACCCCCGCCGTCTCAAATATCCCCCCCGGGTGCTCTCCCCACATTGTCGCAACCATCGAGAAGGCGGGCCCGGCGCAGATATTCATGGGTTCAACGAGTGCATGTGAAGGAGGGGCGCAAGCGGGGGGTTGATTTGAGTGGTTTAGTGGCCTTGGGGGCAGGGATGTTGGGGGTTGGTCAGGCTGGAAGATATCTGAGGGTGTATTCCTCCACTTTACACTCATGGGTGTGTGTTTTCTGTGTGTGTGGTCAGCAGCAGCATGGTGTGAAAGCACGCTGATTTAGAGCTAACAAGTTAGTAGAGCATCCACCAAACTTCGAAATAGAATGCTCTGCAAAGTGTGTTTCATTGAAAAAGTCAGACAGTGCAGGTGCTGCGTGAGCTGCTCCTGTGTGCCAATCACACAACAGAGAGGAGCTTTACCAAAGTCAGCACAGAGGAATGCTCTTCATCCTCTTCCTCACCTCTCCCCAGCCACGCCTTCTGCTCTCCTCCCTCCTCCCCACTAATTGCCCATCTTTGACTCAAGAAACGAAATGCGGCGACGCAAACACATAAACACACCCCGTGTGCTGAAACCCCCACATAAGAAATTATGCGCCTTGTGTCTGTTTCTCCCTGTGCTTCTCATCTCATTACCAGATGAGGTTTAACTATATATATATACAGTATATATATATATATATATATATATATATATATATATATATATATATATATATATATATATATATATATATATATATATATATATACACACACACACATTTCAGGACAAGTACCATCTCATTAAATGATAAGTTTTACAATTATATCCGTATGAACATGTCAGGCCAGCAGAACTTCCAGACTTGTAGCTGTAAGAGTTCAGTCAAAGGATGCAGTGTTTTTAAATTTCAAGACTTCAAAAGTAAAACTCAGCAGAAAGAACCATAAAGACAGGAAGTCTGACATTTTCACTGACTCAAAATCCAATTTGGTTGCCATCTATTTAATAAGTGTCCGTAAATGACAGAACTATCAGCACTTGCTAAGAGATGCGTCACTATTAGCCTGTAATGCTAAGCACAAGCACATGAGAAAGTAAGACTTCTACAGCATGGATACGTTGGAAGTGATGCTATTCCCAGTTTCCTCAAGTCATTCACTTTATTTTAGCTTCTCAATACTTTTTCATTACTCTTCTGCTTACTTTCTGACCTAACAGACGTTCTACCAAGACTTGAGAACCATCCCTCAAACGTTTCATTTCTGTATCATTTTTTTATACATTTGATCATGCTAACGCGTTCACTAGCAGATTGTACTGGACTACATGAGTGACTGATGTAATGGGATCCAAATCAGAATTCCAGATTAGCTACAGCTATCACTTTGTTTCGAGCACATGGCAGTCACTTTGGACTTTGAGATGGAAATGTGTGAAAATGGCAAACTTCTACCTTCACAGGGCGTCTCAGTTGAGTTATCCAGCTCAACTCGACTGTAAGGTAAAACCAGGATAAACCAATATGTTGAACAAAAAGCCTTTCATGGTCATCAATTCCATCAAAATAAGGAAGAGGCTCATAACATTTATTTTCTTCATGTTCCAATTCTAATTGAAATAGCAGTTAAAATTTACAGCTCAGCCCAGATTTACTACCAGTCTTCTTCTTCTGCACGTGAGGAACAACCTTTTGGTAAACTGTGTTCTCTGCTATAGAGAGGTCACTCTCAGGTTCATTCATGCCCCTTGACCCTTTTGCACATTTTTTCTTCCAGTTTCTGATGATCTCTCTCATTCTTTCAGACCTACCACCAGGCTCAGGCTGCATCCACTGTTATTTTTCACACTTCTCCATATCTTGATTTCCCTTCTTTCCATTTCTTAAGTCCATAGTTTTTCTAAAGCAAACTTAACTATCTAGACTCTTCTAGTTCCTCAGCTTCTGCTCTTCTGGGGTCATCCTGTCCTATTTAGTGCTGTTGACCCCTGAAGTGATGCCTCTGGGGCCAGTCCCTCTGTCAACATCCTCCCCTATGGGGTTGATTTATGTCACTAACCACAACGGCAGATACCAGGCGTTTGGATGAACAAATTCGCTCGTGTATTGTTAAAAGTTAATGTGGTCACTTGAGTGATCAATGACCTCTTTTCATGTCCGGAGCTTTGCTGCTGCTGACCGTGGGTGGCAGGGTCATGAAATCAGTTCTCTGTGAGTTACTTATGATGGAGGACATTTAGGTTCCCTGAAAAACCAGCTCTGTGTTTCAGGATGACTTTATCAGTTTCGCTTGGTAGCTGCTTTTCCATCAACCATAAAATTGCGCAAATTGAAATTACGAAAATAAATTCACTTAATGGAAACATGGCAATAAAAAAAAAAAAAAAAAACTCATGTTAAGTGATAAAACATTCTTGCACTAGGATGAGGTGGTTTATCAGCCGTATCGAGATGATGCATTTCGCAAAACTGCAATGGAAATAATAAAACTGTGTTTTATTTATATATATATATATATATATATATATATATATATATATATATATATATATATATATATATATATATATATATATATATATACTACTACTACTAATAATAATAATTTATATATATATATATAAATTATTATTATTATTAGTAGTAGTAGTATTTTAACATCAGTGCATGTAAGTTCATGTGTTTAGTTTCATTTATTTATTTATATATTTAAATGTATATTCTAAATGGATTCATTTTTCTACGTCCTGATTAATAATCTGTGAAGTTAAAATATAATGTCACATATTTTCAAAATCCGTTTCTTCTCTCATTTCTTACTGCAAGCTTTTTCCACCCTGCCAACTTCTCTAATTCACCATTGTGCCCCCCCCCCCCCCCACACACACACACACATGCGCACGCACACACACCAACAGCATGCCAGTTGCTCTCAGAAGCTGCATACTAACGTGGAAAAGTGGCGGGAATTCTGGGATCCAGGATAGTGAGGGCTATAGGAGGGACATGAAAGGGAGAGAGACGGATAGATTTAGACACAAAGACACTTAAAGAGACACACAGAGAGAAAGAGAGAGGAGAGAGAAAAAATGATGAGTAAGACAAAAGAAAGGAAAGTTCAAGGAGAGGTTAGGAGTACAGCAGCCTCCTGTGCTTTTATAGTGGGACCTTTTACCTCAGATGGGCTTATTTCTAGAAAAAGGAAAGGAGGTTTTGATTTCTCTCTCTAAATTCTCCTAATGTGAAGGAAAACTCTATATTAATGATGCAGTTATCACAATTTATAATCTGAAGAATTGAGAGTTTTATATTTTTGTTAGTGGCAAATTATTAGTATTACTGCAAGCCTCCATTGGCCACTATAATCTCGGACCTTTGTGGTTTATTAGTCACAGATCTTAAAATAAAACGTTGCAATATTTTTGAGTGAAGGATGAAGCGTACGCTCAAACAGCAGCCAATACTCTTTTGTGGATTTTGGATGTGCTCTGATTTCACATCCACAATCAGATTTTTTTTTTGTCCACATGTGACCCATCCCTGACTTTTTTACGCCCAATTGTGATATTTTCACCCCATAAAAAAAATCTCATGTGTGCCACCTCCACATGTGGTACTAAATCAGACACATATATGATAGTTTTCAAAGTTTTTTCAGCCTGAATGGCCAAGCTGCAATTCATTCGGTTTTTACTTCGCTGACGTGAGTCATAATTCTACAGAAGCCATATGCAGTGAATCCAGATGTAAATGATGGATGAAAATGTTTATTATATTTTAATTATCACTTCACAATCCCACTACTCTCAGTTCTGACTATACATCCAAACACACTTTTCTGCAGAAGTAACAGCCAGTGCTCACCAAAGGCTGTTGTTTGTTCTACTTTCTTTTTATTACTTCACTTCTTCTTAATATGATTTTGTGACAATATTATCACAAATTCAATATTTTGTGGGAGCTTATTCGGCTCCCACTGCCGAATAAGCTTTTAAATTGTTCATTATTAGCAATTAACCCAGACTGATTATATCTAACCTAAACAGAGATTTAAAGAAAGGAAAAAAAATAACACTGTCTTTTAAAAGACTTTATTCTATTTGTGGAAGCCTGCATGACTTTTAAAGTTGTATTGGGATCCTATTAAACCAGTCAAGCCTCAGCTGAATTATGCTTCATTTATATATAATTAAAAACCCAGCTTGTGATGTGGAAAATGTTTCAAAATTTTCACCAAGATATCGCTAAATTTCTGTGCCTAATTTCTTTTGTTTTATGAGCTGGGCTCCTTTTTACACTCATATGGCTTATTAACTGTATTTAGCTGATTTCCTTAAGATCTCAACAAAACTTACAAAATATGCACCCATTTACTGATATGGATCAATGAATGTGAATACAATAACTCATCAGTCAGCATTAAAGCACATGTTTCTGAGTGGAAACTTGCAAAAATGGCAAAATCCCTCATGACCACCTTTGTAATGTGACTCGTGGAGGTTTCCTAATTATAAAAACTCCCAAGTACACAGACTAGCACTTGTTATTTTTATAGTGTTATGTAACTGTGAATACTGTGGGCAGAGTGGGAATGTGTGGGCTTATGGGCAAGTTGGAAGGAGTTGGACACCATGGAGCCAAATCTGAAAGTCTTTTTCAAAATTTGGTTTCATATTTCAATCTATCATCAAGGATCAAGTGCTTAATGCTCCCATGCTTCAGACTGATACTTAGAGTTATGTGGAGATCAGCAAAAGAAGACTTGAAGATTGAGCCCAAGAGGGTCAAAACATATTTCAAAAAGTTTTCAACACACATTCTACATAAAAAAAACTGAACCCCATATATATATATATATATATATATATATATATATATATATATATATATATATATATATATATATATATATATATATATATATATATATATATAAAGGTTTTAGTACATTTGTTGAAATTGTCGCTATGTCGTGGCATTAAGATACAAAACAGTCTGTGGAAACAATCAAACTCTACCTTCTCCTTGTGCTAACTATAAAACAACCAGTCAGAGCTAGGAGGCGGGTCTAAGCGCTGTCAATCACCTTAAGTGTTTCTCTGCTCACACTGCTTGGCATGGCCGATGACGGGGGATAAATGATTTTCCTGTAATGGTAAGTTGTATCTCCGCAATTAGCACATTGAGCAGTGCGTACATGATATTGATTGATAGCGCTGAGACCCTCCCCCTGGCTCTGATTGGTCGTTTCTTTCTTCAGCTGGCAATAATAACTTAGGGAGAAGGTGGAGGAAATCGATCTCTTCACAGATTATCTGTCTCATAACATACTGTCACGACATGATGACAGTTTTAACAAGTGTGTAAAAACATATTTGTTATAAAAGTTACATATGCAGCTCTAGTTGTATTATTGTAAAGCCAGTAGACATGAGTAGAAGAAAGAGTTTTAGATGTGATCCAGTGATTAATAGGGTCCTAATGGAGCACTGCGGAGGGGAAAGGCCAGGAAGGAAATGCTTCCCATCCCAAAACCACTTATTAGCAGAAAGTGCCGGAAAACAGCTCTTGAGCTTCATAGTGTGTCTGTTATGTGTGGACACGTGGAAGCACTTTGGTTAGACGCCTGTTATGGTCCTCGCGTACATAATACACATCCTCAATCCTACAAAAAAAGTGTCTGTTTGAGTGAGAGTGCAAGCATAAATGTGTAAGTCAGGATATGAGTCTGGCAAGTGCTACCCTACTAATGGGATCGTACTCGATAAGAGACACTTACACCCCTCAGCCGGACCGTAATGCAAACACAGATCCATCCTCCTGGTGTTTCTATTCCAAGATGGCCTGCTTTCTTGGAAAGCTAAATGGAGCATTAGCAGATGAGCTGAGAATTTTAGTGGAGTTTTTTTTCCCACAGTGGAAAAGAGATATTTATTTTCAAAGTAACTGGATAGGAGAGAGAGATGAACAGAGAAGCTGACTGAATGATTTTACTGTATAAATTATCTTCATATGAAAGAATAACAAGATTACAGTGTTCATGTGTGGGTTCTCATCTAAAATCAACTACTGATAGACACTTTGATTGGACTGTTTGAAAAAGAGTCGACTGCCCAAGTGTAGTGTGAAATTTCCAATAGCCTTTCAGTCTGGAAGTTATTTAATTCTCTAGTTACAGTTCTCATTGCTAAATGTGGATAATAAAATAATCCCTGAAGAGAACATGAACCTAACAGCAACTATATGTATTTTGTTGCTGGTATACGGAGGCAGATTGCCAAAGGAAAATAATGCTCCATTACCTTAACATGCTCCTGATGCTGCACAATTTGATCAGATTTGACCAGAAAGATTTTGCAGTACAGCAGCTGTCAAACACCAAATATATCCCACATGTGTACTATTGATGCAGAGTAAATGGAACTGTCACTCAAATATCACAGCAATAACCCAATAATAACATGACTTACACGCTATGCTGTCAAAAGTGATGAAGGTTCACTCACATCGATATACCAGATGCTTGAATCTGAAAGTGAAATTGACAGCTCCCCATATATTTGGCAAATTATTATCTGACCACTTCTGACAGAGCATTGCCGTCTTATGGTTAGCTAATCCTTAAACACAAAATGATTACAAATTTCCTTTAATCTCTCACATTTAGGGTGTTTTAACACCAAATAGTCCAGTAGGTTTGGTTTTACAACATTTGTTCTATTTTCAGCAGCTGTGTTTTTTGTTTTTTTTTTACCACTGCACTGCATCAAACTAACCAAACCCTTTGAAAAACCTGTCCCAGCCCTCACCTGTGGGGGCGCTGCACCAAGAACTACTGAAGGAGACGACACTAAAACCTTTAAAGAAGACACTGAGTGCAACTTCCTTCTTCAACAAATGTAAACAAAGATGAACTAGCATGAAATTTTAGTTGTTCTAGGATTTCTCTTTTGTCTTTGCTAAAAAAACATGAGCCATTCCTCCCACTGGCGCTAGACTTGCAGGTTCATTTTGGTAGTATTTACCCGGAATGCAGGGGTCCACTTCCTGGTTTTGGAGGGGTCTCTGGTCTGCATGGCGTTCACATACCCACTCAAACCGCACCAGAGTTCACTTCAACCAATCAGAAAGTGAAGTTTTTAGACAGACCAGAGTTTGCTTTTTTGGTCAGACTTTTATTGCACATTGACACTTTCCTAAGCGAATCGGATTTTCTAGGGAAAGAAACTACAGTTTGATTCAAGCTGACTAAACAAAGGTGGTGTGAAGGCACCCTTAGACTCTGTTTTTATTTCTTTTCTACATTCTGTCTCGGCATTTCTGGCATACCATGTCGAGAAGATGGTTGGCTCCATGTGCTAGGGCAGATTTGTCTAAAAACGGATGTCTAAAGTTGGTGTCCTAATTGAGTGATTGACTTTATTAAATCAAGACACCATCAAAGTAGGGAGATCATACTGATGCAATAATAACCTACCCTTGAATTACCTTTATGCAGTTGGATTATATGCGTGTGTGCATGTGTGTGTGTGTGGAAGCTATGTGATATATGAAAATTCCTTGCTGTCATTTGCAGTTATTCAGCAACAAATGTAATGTATGAAGCACATATAACAATCATTTTTAGACCAGTTTCATGCATGGTGAAAGAAGACACAGGGTGACAGATGCTGTAACATTATCCTTTGGGTAAAAACCTCAGGGCTGACAGAAGCTGCATTTCCAACACACATGTACTTAAAACCTTTTCAATATTCCACTAATATGAAAAAAACAATATCACTACTGAAGTGTTTCCATTAAAATTACATGTGAATAAGTTTAACACGATAAATAATTTAAAATCATGATCCTCCAACTACCTCTTGATATCTCTTTGTGTTTTTCACCAGTAGGAACATCTGCTTGTTGACCACATGACTAGTGTGAAGGAAAAAAAACAGTTTCCATTTTTTATCAGAAAATGTGGGTTTTATCAATTTGCATAATTTTTTAGCCAATGGAAACACAGCTGCTGTTTATACGATGATAGGTTGAGAAAGAATAAAGCAGTAATACACAGCTACAGGCATATTGATAGGAAGAATTTAAAGCTGGCAATTTGAAGCCAAGCAGTGGTCCTAAGTGTCCCCTCCACCTCCACACCCCTTGTTAAACTTGTCGTCCCGCATGCCTGGCCTAAGCTATGACCAAACAGCCTTGGTTTGAGTCTTGACAAGCATTCAAGCACTGGAGCCTTTGAAGTCTTGAAAAGAAAGCAGCATTAGGCAGAAAGGGGCTGGAAAAAGAGAACCATCCACCTCACTTTCCCTCCTTTTTCCAGCTTCTTTGTCATCGGGCTGTCTTAGGACGGGACATAAAGGCTCCTGAGGAGAAAGGGCCCAGAACAGCAGCGACCGCCACACACAGATCTTTTCACCAGAGTCGGTTGCAGGAGCCTCAGACCCTGCCCCCTGCGCCCTGATGTGTATGTGTGGTGTGTCTGCACCCCCCATCCCCTCCTTGTGCACCCATTGCTTTGTCCTCCCACATTAAATGAAAAAAAAAGAAGTATGACCACCAAACCAAGCAGAAACTGATTGATCTGGAACCCAATACAAATGCCATCATATCTGAAGGAAAGCAATTACCATTAGGCTTAATTGCCCTCAAATTACCATTAATGTAGCATGTGTAACATGGCCAATTTAAGGTAAAACACAAAGCCCATTAGGCAAATTGATGTTTAATGGTTAATATTGTGCAAGTAAAATAAGTACTAAAATAGGGTTTTAGGAAACTACACCGTGAGAAAGATTAACATTTGTGAAAAAGATATATATTTTGGAATCTCAAAATATTTTATTTGCAACAATTCTTAATTTGACCTAAGAAAAAGAAAACATTAATAAAAAACATGTTTTTTGTCTTTGAGATTGAAGTAAAGAAAGAAGTTATTACAGTGTAACTTTTAATTTATTCCTGGTATTAAACGTTACGAAAACCTTAATCTGAACTAAAGTTACCAGTAGTAACAAAAACAGTCACTTATTAAATAATTCTATAAAATTAAGATAATTTTTACCAAAATACTGTTTCACAAAACTTCGACAACATGTATTTGTCAAAGAAAAACAGTTTTAATAAACTTTTTAAGCAGAGAAGAAAAGCTTTGACCTGAATGAATTCCTGCACAGCATTTAGGTTGCATGTGGAAGATGTAAAACTCTTGTTAAACTTCCGAGTTCACTTCCTTGGCTGTGACCCCGGCTGATCGGCTCCCCCCTACAATGACCCAGCATGGGAATGTGATAGGAGGGGCAGGCGGGACGAGGGGGGAGGGGGCTGCCAGCAGCCTCGGACTCCAGCAGATCTGAAGATCTGAGAAACAAAAGTGCTGCAAAGACAAGAGGAGGTTAGAGCTAGAAAGAAATGAGATGGAGGAGGTGATGGGGGGGAAGGGTGGGGGGAGGGGGGGTTGGAAATGTGTTCACCTAATCTAAATGGGTTAAGGCAAGAGAATTACTTCAAAATATGCATAAAGATAAGGTGGAGAGGATGAAGTATGCGTGCATGTGTGTGTGTGTATGTGTGTGTGGGGGTGTGCGCGCATGTGTGCGCGCATGTGTGCGCGCATGTGTGCGCGCATGTGTGCGTGTGTGTGTGTGTGTGGGTTAGGCGGGTGCAGTCTGGTGGGCTTGTAAGCTAGACGTCGCTCCTTTTCCCATGGTGTGTGCAAACACTGGACCACACCAGGCCCCGTTCTCCCACAGCACCGCTCTCAAACATCCGTCACAACCCATTACTGCTGACGCACGGTTCCCAAAGAGAGCTGGAAGAGCATGATGAAATTGGGGTCAAAGTGAATTTGAAGGCATGTGATGAAGGCCATTAAGTTATTGGATGTCTTGTGGGGAGCAGACTTTTGTCTCTCCATCTGAGTGGCATCTCAAATCCAAGCCTATAGAGAAGGGAAGCCATCGAAAGCTTCCCAAAACATTGCTTTCATCTTGTCCACCTATGTGCACTGGAAAATGTATATAATGTAAGAAATGGTGTGAAATAATGCTGCTATTTGATAGATGAGAGTTCTTACACAAAACTGTCTTGAGCAGATTCAGGTGCTCAAAGTGTTCAGACACTTAAAGTTGTGTAAACTTAAGTTCACACAGCTTGGAAGCTAGCTGAACTTCATAAAGCAGGACAAGGATGCAGAAGACATTCAATAAATTGAAAATGTTGATCAGAAGCGTTCATTTTCTTTGGGGTGTCACTAGAGGGACAATTTAGTGTCACGTTAGTGTCTCTCTTTAGTGTCCTTCTAGTGTGTGAATGGTTCTAGATCCCATTTACACTGAGCCAGTTTTCTGTGAAAACACACAATATTTGTTGCAGTCCTGACTCCGGTAATCTGCCTCTGCAGGTGTGAAAGCGCATGGTTTGGTGTTGTACCCTGTTCAGTTTAACTCAACTTCTGATAAGGAATTTACAGATTTAGATCATCTGAGTCTATGTGACAATAGTTAGTCTGGGTGGAAGCTAAGGGTCAAAGGTGGATGTGCATTTCAACGCCGTGTTAAAGCCACAGCGCTCTCTGTTGGACAGCTTTGTCGGATTCAAGGCATCTTTACGGTGCCTTCTAAACTTGAAAATTTTGGAAAAACTTGGAGAAAAAAAAGGTAGTGTTTTTTTAAGTGGTCAATTGTAATTTTCTCCAAATACAAAGTTGTTAATTGAAAAATATATCAGTAGTATTGTTCTTTAGGGGTTATCTGATGTCACAATATTTTTTTTATCTGCAAGACTCGTCTACAGTAGAAGGATGGACCGGGTCGGTTGGCATGCTTTTATGTCTGTCGGCCATATTGGATTTAACAAAAATAATTTCTTGCATTTGCAGCTGACGGCCAGTAATTGATAGTGTATTTTATGATGCATTAGTGTCCACTTCAGTGGTCTGTGTGCATTTATAACATAGAAATACACAAGAAGAACAAGAAAATGTCTTTTAGATGGCTGTCCACTGTAGTGACCACTATGCATCCATCCATCCATCCGTCCGTCCGTCCATCCATCCATCCATCCATCCATCCATCCATCCATCCATCCATCCATCCATCCATCCATCCATCCATCCATCCATCCATCCATCCATCCATCCATCCATCCATCCATCCATCCATCCATCCATCCATCCATCCATCCATCCATCCATCCATCCATCCATTTTCTTTCACCCTTGTCCCTCAGTGGGGTCGGGAGGGTTGCTGGTGCCCATCTCCAGCTGACGTTCCGGGCGAGAGGCGGGGTCACCCTGGACAGGTCACCAGTCTGTCGCAGGGCTGACCACTATGCATGAAAGGGATACTCATATTCTCTTATACATGGTAAAGGCAATCATTCTGAACATTCTGTCCTTTTAAGATTTTATCAGAAAATATGAAATGAAGAAGTTTGCATAAAGAGATCTTTTTATGTGTTCCTAAGGTTCCTCTTTAGATGGTACTTTGTGGTTAGCCATCTCACTTGCTTCCCCTCGCTTTAAAGGGCATTTGAGACTGCGCCTGACCAATTGTGAAGCATTTTAACACAAACATGCATTTGCCAACACCGTGACAGAGCAAATTCTCAAATGCGGACAAGATTTAGCTCAGTCACCTATGTGGAGTCCCAGCACTGAGCCGGAGCATTTTCTCAAATCACCGTACTTAATGATTCTATTTACTTCATACACCTGTATATCATATTTTTTTTCATTTCATTCAGATGTTAGAATGTCTAAAAGCAGATAATCTGTCATGTAGATTGAATACATCAGATGCATAATTATTCCCTCTGCAAATGCTTGTAGAACTTTTTCAGGATGAACAGAGACCTTTAACTGAATGCTGCAGACATTTCTAAACAAATGTTTGTAAGATTAAGGTAAGTTACCTTTTTACTGAACAAAGGGTCCCAGAAAGAGATTCTGATGATTACATTTTTTCAGTTTAAAAAAAGGCCGATTACTCCCTCTGTGTTTGGAGGCCTCAAGCAGAAGAATTTAAAGGGGCAGTATTATGTATTTTCCATCCACATAGTGTCATTTTATAGCACAATCAAGTAATTATATTAACGTCAGTTGTTATAAAAATGCTTATTTTGCTTATCAAATATGACTTAAAAGAAATTTGACTTACAATACAAATTACCTACAAATTTGACGTAATTTATGGCCTTGAAATCTGTCTCTTTAAAAACTCCTGCTCTTTCTGAAACTAGCTAGTCTGAAGGAGCTGAGTGGGGGAAGGCTGCCCTGTGAGGTGGAAGCTCAGAAATGTGGAAATTGAAGCTCTGAGGAGGAGCTTTGCACCCGAAGGCGGGGCTAGGTCCACCCAGTTGTTTTAAACAGCTGAATGGTTGTCATGGGAGATTAAAGGATTTCTCAAACATGCATGCATGAAACAATCTTGGTGTTTCATTCTCAGGTCATGGTTACATGGCCAGCTCTTGGAATGGGACATTTAGGCAACTATTGCTGCTGCAACAACTGCAAAGAAAAAAACTCAACTGCAATGAATTGAATAATAGCAATGATGTTCAGTCCTGACTGACCTTTATCAGGCGCTGGAAAGAAATATTGAACCTCCTTACATTTGTGCTGTCATTTGAGCCAGAGTAAGTTGGCGAAGAAATGTCTACATTCATTTATTTCAGCTCATATTTAATAAGTCATACATGTCATAAAATGACAGTATGTGGCTGGAAAACACATGGTACTGCTCCTTTAAATGCAGCTTTGCTTTTTAACTCCTCTACCATTTGCCTCTCAGAACATATGGACATCTGAAAGCTTTTCTTGCAGATGGAAGTGTTGTCATGGTGCTGTAACTATGACACACCCAGAGACCCACAAACACATAAATCCTCACTCATTTTTCTCTCCACACAGTTTTACAGGATTCACCAGGATGAGAAGCGCAGGTAAGGTTAGACTGACTGAGTGGCAGAGACGGATGAAGAGCCAGGCTGCACACACTCACCTGATGTCTGTTTCTAGACGGCACTTTATATATTTGTGTGTGCGTGTGCGCGCGCGCGTGTGTGTGTGTGTGGGGGGTGGGGGGGTGCGTGTGTGGGCGTGCATTTTGCATGCTGCAGTTGTGATTTCACAGCCGTATGTGGACACGCCCTTGTAGTAAATGATAACTGCAGCTGAGTGGGTACTGAAGTGATGGCTGTGACAGAATTTGTGTGTATATTTTAGGCTGGCTTTGATGCAGTGGGACTCCACAATGCAGGGTATGGCTGGCAGCCAAACTCCTCTGTTACCAAGGAAACAAGCTGCAGCCGTGCATGCAAAGGGGGGAGCAGCCCAAAATGTAACCATGTTTGGCCTTTCTCTTGTCACATAGGGCAAGCTCTCTGTGACATAACTGCAGACACAAGGCATAAACTAGCCATAAATACACAACCAAACATGTATTATACAACATATGACAGGAGCTTCACTTTTGCCAAGAAGCAAATTGCTTGTCAAACTTGTGATTCTTGATTTGATCATAAAAGCTATCATCAAATGCAGTTATATTCAGTGTTACATAAGATGAAAGCTCAGGAATTCCTTCCGTATTCCAGTTGCAGTCATATGCTGTCGGCAAGTTTTGCACTGTATTGGAAAACCTGGTGACTTTTTACATTAAAATAGAAGGGGTGCAACAGAAACGATTCTTTTTCAAAGTTAAATCAACACAGTATTCTCCTCATTATTACAGAAAACATGGCTCTGTGGTTATCTGTAGGATTCAAAGTGAAACATGTTACATTACTTTCATCCTTCAAATTGTGTGTTATGGAAGCGATTCTCTACAGAACCCATACATGCTAAATTTCTGCTTTGTGCTTCAGAAAACGTGACGACTGTTGTAACTCTGAGAATTCACCACGGTAAGCTCGCCACATGTCAAACGGAAGCTGTGGTGAGACGGCTTCAAATGCACTTTTTCAAAACCGAACACATTCACAGGCGCTCAAATAAGGAAGGAGAATCACATGACAAAAATGAACCCTCTGACTCCGCCGCAATCGTGAGACCCAAAAGCACACAAAAATTAGTTGTTCTTGCTTCAAATCCCGATTTTGAACCACATTGACACTTTATTTTGTTGGAAAAAATAAAAAAAAATTCTTCATAAATTTGTTTTATAGGTGAATAGCCTTTTTCATTGCCTAAATTTAACCTGAATGCCAAGACAGATTTTTCTCAGTGTGATCTTTGGTTGAAGAAGCTTGTTCTAGGATCATACAGGTGCAGCTGGGAGCTTCTGACTCCGTACTATGTGCCTGCATGCAGAGGAAACCAGAGGATCCTGCAGGCAATTTTTCAAACTGAACATGATTTATGTGAAGCTGGCCATATTTTGACCGCTCTGGAAACCGCCAAAAGCTACTGTGTAGTGTCCTGTTGAGCTATACGACAGCACCCTCTGCTGGTGGGATTATCGCTGGGCTGAAGCTGTTCACCTTTGACACTTATTTTCAGAGCTTTATGCTTTACAGAGAAACAAAACGGATTGCCACAATACATAATGTGCCTAGGTCACACTCCTTCTCTGCCACACACACTCTACCATTTTTGGACCACAACCCTTTTGTGGTCCTTCTCTTTTTCTTCTTCCTCTCAGCAACTTATGTTCATTCAAATGATCCCATGTACCTAAATCCAGCGTGAACTCATGGACTGTCTTGAATCTACTGAGTTTTGTTGCTCTTCTTACCAGGGAATAGCTACGCCCCTAAATACTTCCTTTCCACCTGTCATCTACTCTATCTATAACAATGTCATCTGTCAGGAGTATAATTTCATCTGTCAACCTGTCAGTTATCTGGAAGAACAAGAGCTGACGTTTGGCCACCCTAGCCTTCAACCTGTGTGTCATTCCTGGAGCACACCTCACTACCGTCTCACTAGCTACGTCTCCATTACAAATGTGCACAAAATGTTATCGATATTCCACTAATTTGGTGGAATGGTGTTTCCATTAAATAAGAAGCACAATTGAAATCACACGTGAATCATTCATAAGACATTATCCTTCAACATAATTCTCTGACTTCTTCCTGTCTTCTTTGTGGTTTGTGGCAGCGGCAACATCTAGTTGTTGATCATGTTTGATTCGAAAAGTGCTTTGCAGTTTTGCAAAATGATAAATGATACGACCAAAAATGCCCTATTTTAGTGCCAAAACTTTTCATCAAGTTTTTTTTTTTTCAATTTGGCATGTTTTTGTTAAGTTAATTTATTTTCTAAATGTCAAATTGCGCAATCATATGGTCAATGAAAATGCATCTAAAGTCACTGTAAAACAGTTCCTCCTTTGGCACCCAATCATCAAATTTGTCCAGATCAATAAGGACATCTGTCCATCTGTCCATCATCCTATCATCAATATCTACTTGTTCTCTTTGTCCTTTCAGGGTTACAGAGTCTGGTCTGGTGAGAGGCAGAGCACAACCTGGGCGGTCAATTGTGTTATTAGGGAAATTCACTCTTGCACACGGTAGACTATGTTTGTGACCTGAACATACAGTATTTCGCAGTATCATAGTAAAGGAGTTTGAATCCAAATGGAAGTCAAACGTTTTCAATCCAAGTTACTGAAAACTTTGGTTAACTTTCCTTTCACTTCACAGTTATGTGTTACTTTGGGTTAGTCTATGACAAGACGAGACACTGTCTTGGTTTTGTGTAGATTCTCTTAGACACAAGCATCTCCAGTTCAGTGACTGGCTCTGGGGAAATTGTTTCCCTTGACTGAAAAGGTCAAAAGACGGTGGCCAATCAGTGCTTCAGTCACTGAACTTGGCTGACTGATTTATTAATAATTCACTGATCTTTATTCAGATATTTTCAGTGGAGTTGTGAAACCAGCATGTGGTTTTAGGCTTCTGCTTCCGACCAGATAAAGTAGTTTCTTTCACTTTTATGGACACATATCTTTCCACTGGACTGGCAAACCTATTTACAAGCTGTATTGGCTCACCATCCCCAACTCCCTCACACAAACATGTTCACTTGTTTGCGCTGGCTGATTGATAGTGCTGTATTCTCTAACTCTACCATGCATGTAAATTGTAGGCTGTAGCTATAGGAAATAGCAGGGCTTTTAAAAAACACAAACACTGTCTCGAGTTTATATATAATCAGTTTTCACTTTGAGTAACTGTGCATAAAACAAGCTTCTTTGCAAAACTGACTTCTTTCACATGAAAAGTGAAGTAGACTTCTTAAAAACAAACCAGCGAGACCAATGACTGCTGACACAAGACAAAAAAGGGGAAGACGTGTGAGAACAGGCGAAGCCTTTCCAGTAACCCCAAATGGTTCCTCTTTCTTTTTATGTCACACTTGTTATGTTTTGCTGTCAGACATTGCTCTTCCTGTTTTTTTTGTATTCCACTCAACAGTCCAACATTTCCTGCACATGCAAACCAACAGGAACAAGCGACACTGCAACATCGACACCTGTGACAGAAGTGACTGACGCTGACCTCTATGTGCGCTCGGCTGACACATCCAGCTTTGGTGTAGCTGTGACATGTGCTGGGTGTGACAGCGCTGCCTGCTCTCTGTTTCTGCACAGCTGTCACTCAGACGTTCACCTTCATCTGCGCCTTTTAAAAAAAAGCTTGCACGCCCTATCGCCTCTCCAACAATGTGTCATCATCAGGAAATCTTTCCATTAACCTCTGGGAAGAGGTTTCTCTGAGTTGGACCGTTAACTTTTGTAGAGCTGACCTATAGATTGTGTTATCAGCTAAGAGTAAAGGGGATAAATAGAGCTGTAGTGTTTCCTGGATCCCCACTTTTGGGTTTTCTGAGCTTTGTTGCTTCTATTTGTTTAGATGCTGCTGATTTCATCCACAGCAACAGCATCACTGAGCTGGCAGCTGAAAAAGGTTCTCAAACTGACACAACACGCAGATTGCATAATAACGATAAACCAATACATTTGAAACCGGATATTTACATACACTGAATAATAAGAAGACATAAACACTGTCTGGAGTTAAATCAGACCAAACTTTGCTAGATTTAGCTTAGTTGGAATTGTCAACATTATTAATTGCTAAATGCTAGAAAACTTGGTGAGAATATTTTTTTAACAAATGATTTTTTAAACTTTGTGCCAATCAGTCTGACACAACAGAATTGCGTGACAGCAGTTTGGTGTGATTTGCATATTATGTTTTTGTCTGTTTTTTTTCAATGTGCAGATAATAGTTTACATCTTTAGACTGTATTACCTAATGTTCTTGTCCATGTTGCTGCACATGCTCCTGTTCATGATAGAGAGCAACTGTAATGGAGACACTCTCAACCTGGTTCGAACCGATCCAGACATTAACCATCTAGACTAGCGGTTCTCAATGTGGGCGGTACCGCCCCCCAGGGGGCGCTGGTGGAATTTTTTACAAAATGGTGGTGCTGGGATGCCTTTGGGGGGCGTTTGGTCGAAGGTAAACTTTACACCATAAAATGCACAACAATACCAGTTTAGACTTTGAGCAACTTTGTAAAACTGTATTGTGTAACATTAAATCATGCTTGGCTGCAACTGTATCGATGGCAGCTCTTCTTCTATTCAGTGTTTGTTAGCTTCTGTTAGCTTCTTGGCGCAGCTCCGTTCTCCTGCTAGCTTCACCGCATCAGTTCAGCGTTACACCGGCTGATGACGTTGCTGTGATTCACTTTGTCTGGTATTGGCAGTTGTGTGATCATGTTAAGCAGCAACTTATATTAAAAAGTGTTTTATTTCCGTTTGAAAGCTGCCCGCTTCCATGGAAGGACAACATAAAATCGCACTTATAAACATGCAATTATTAAAATCACGATACCCTAACTTTGAATCCCTCTGAAAAATGAACCTATTTAAATAAAGAAATCCCTCCATGGGTGATACCACGATAGAGAGCGTTCATTTTATAGCGTTAACACCGGTACTGTTAGTGGTCTGGTATGAAACGGGTGTGATAGATCAACGGTACCACAGCACTTTTAAATTTCAATAATCAGAATACATACATTGTTTCCGTTGTTTTAAAAGGTTTATGTCAGTCTGCCTTTTCCCCATCGATACGTTTCCCGACCGCCCTGCACCTTAGGGGGCTAAAAAAAAAAAAACTACGCGCACATTGCACAAAACTCTGAAACAGGAGAAGTGGGACATAAAACAGAGCGACGAACTAGATGTCAATTATGACATAAAAACAGAGAATCCGACGCTGAACAGTGAAAAATCAACACATTATGTGAAACACATGACGATTAGGTGGAGCAGCAGGTGATGAGTGAAGATTACTGATGGTCAATAAAGGATAAAATAAATGTAGCAACAGGAAATAAACTAAAGTGGACATAGCAATAAGCCAAGAGAGGATAATACTAATCAAAGGAAACTAAATGGAAATGAATGAAGAACAAAATGCAAGAATAAACTAAGAAACTAAAGTAAATACAGAGGAATAAACTGGTATGGCAAGACCTTTCAAGCAATAATTAATACAGAGGACTGTATGTCAAGAATAAACAGACACTATTTCCAGAAAAAAGGTAACATAATATTGAAATGTCATGGGTTTGTTGAGACCAAATCTCATACTAAGAATAAATTTATCTTACAAACCATAACAGAAAATAACTTATCACTTATTTATGTTTTTAATTAGATTTGATATATTTATTTTTTCAATATTATTTTTCATGTCAGTGTTAATGTCATGAGGCTGACGACTCCATGACACTTTCAATTTGATTCATTAGGATTTGATTAAGAACCAGATTTGTTCTTTGTAATTTATGTTCAGTAAAACTATTCATCTATAATCAATAGACAGGTCTATATAAAGATATAATCCATGTTTCTGTCTCATATTTGTATGTCATTAAAAGGATCTGGAACTTTAGTTTTTCCACTGAAAGCTCTGGTTTGCACAATAAATGCCATGTGGGTGAAATTTTATGGATGATACTCTGATGTCCCATTCTCCTGAAGGCAGCACAGAGCTGCACCACCAGAAACTGACAGAAACACTGAAGAGAAGAAGAGCTATGATTAATGTAGTTAGTTATTATGTAGTTACACTGAGCTAGACTGAAGTTGTAAACCACAAATTGATTTATTTAGGGTATTTAATTTTCATGTTGGTTTCAATTTTATTTATGAACTAATGACAGAGTGAAATCTATTTATCTTGGGATTAAATGTAAATAATTTTAGAACCAGATAAAGAGCAGATCAGCTCTTTATCTGATTTTGTTCTATTATGTAAAACCACTTAACTGAATTACAATGTATGAAAAAAGGCTAGATATCATAAAAAAATAATGCAATGCTAAGAGCGCCCTCTATTGGTCACTTAACGGTATGTTCTTAAACAGTGAAAAGCTACAAAATCCACATTAAATATTTTGTGTATTATTCTGTTTTTATGTATTAAGACTGTTTAATGTAGGTCATTGTAAAGTTTTCTAATAGGTTCAGTTTAACATTCCATGTATTTAAATTGTAATTGGGAGCCTTTGTGAATAGTAGGATGTAATATAGGAAGAAATGAACTGATCAGATTAAACAGAGATAAGATGCTTTATTAACTCTACACTAATAAAGACAAGCAGAACAGACATGTTCTGTTTGTTCTTTAATTCTGAAACAACATGAAAAATATTTACAATTCATTCATTCACTCCTTCAGTCTAAGTTAGTTAATAATGTAAGATCTATCTTAGAACACGTTAACTGCTCAGCAGCGACAGTAAGTGATCCAGCTTGCTCTCCCCATGTTCAGGGCATTTAACACATCATTTATCATTAATCGTGAAAAAATTATTATTGCATTAATTTGATTTATCATTATCGGTGTTCAACAAAACCAAAACTTACAGTGTTTTTGGAAATTTTATTTTTTATATTTTCTCCACCATTTGTTCCATGAATCAATAAATATCAGTGAATTCAAAAATATGATTAAATGCCATTACTGTGTGCAGCTTAGTGACATAAATGACATTCTGGTGCCAGAAGAAGCTTATTTGAACTTTGTCCAATTACTTTTACGATCAAACGTTACAACAAGGGCAGTTCATAGGGGAGAGACTGTAAAATACCATGGAGGAACATTTCATTTCCTGTTCTTGCTTCAAATTTTTTGGAATGCACAACAATTACAACTAATAAATATTACACCATTGAACTGTTTCAGAAAACCACTTAGTTACCAGATGATAAAAACTGTTACTCTTGTTTGGAATTATTTTTAAATGAACTGTTTTTACATGTTTTTTTCTAATGGATCTGACTTTTTTTTGTTTTATAAATGTTTACTGAATTGCAGTACCTTTAGCTATACTTTGAAATTTGTCATATATAATAAATAGGTCATGTATGTTGTTATGTATGTTAATTGTAAGTTTTTTAATCCTTTCCATCAATCAAATTATTAGGGGACTCTTTGACTATTCCTGGCATATTTATATTCACGTTGATTAATATGCATTATACCCTTTATAAAATAAATAAATTCAAATCGGACTGGTAGTTTTACAGTTGTGTAACTACTTTAATCCTCCTACCACCAGAGCTGAAGTTCACATTTAGAACCACAAGATGGCACTATTTCATTTTCTTTTTCGCACCACCTTACCCATGCTTGAGCTAAAAAGGCAGTTGGACCAAAATAACAGCGTGATTGACTTTTTATTTTGATCCGACGTGAATCAACAACATATTTGACCAGTTGTAGCCAAGTGCTTGTCGGACCACAGGCCATGACTGAGAGTTTCCATCATTGTGTTCCAGAGGTGAACAGGTCAGCCAGGCTTTAACAAAGAGAAGATGCACAGATGAATCATGTCTGAATGAAAGACGGTTCATTCCAGAGCCTTCAGCATGACATAACATGGGTCAGTGGTCTTTACACTTCATTATCAGAGCTCGTAAACCAGACACCCTTTACTATAAATATTCAGGGCAGCTATACTCTCACCTTCTCTAAGGATGGGAATAATGTACAACGTAGTCCTAAGAGTGAGAAGAAATATTTTCAAAATGCATTGAGAATGTTATCATTTAAATAAAAATAATTGAAAAAAGAAACACATTTTTTTAGTTATTTATTTTTGTTTAGGACATGTCCTGTCATTCCCGTCTTAAACAACTTTCCCTTCTTTCATCAGTGAAAAATTGTCAGATTTAGAAATATCCTGTCCAGGAATGATGCTGAAAAACTAAGCATATTTGTTACTTCCAGGCTGGACAACTGTCATTCTTTATCATCAGAAAGTCCACAAAATGCAGTTAAAAGCCTTCAGCTGCAGCAAGAGGTCAGATGAAAATTAAAAGATGGATCATATATCTCCTATTTTAGCTTACCTTTATTAGCTCCCTCTTAAATTCGCAGCAGAATTTAAAGGGGCAGTATTATGTAAAACTGACTCTTTTGAGCTTTACATAATGTTATCTTATTCCCCAGTGTTCACCTTTTATTGCAAAGGGTTAGAATACTACTGCATCTGATTTGACAATTTCAGCACTTCCTGTGCTGACCAATAAAATATATGTATATATATATTTTTTATTGGTCTGGTGTAAAATTCTAATCTTAATTGTCATGTTTGTATTGGCAGAGAGCAGAAAATCTTCCTGAGAGAAATAAAGAAGTTAAAACATCAATCTTTGTCTAGTTAATTGATGTGTTTCACTTGGTGACAGAGTTAGTGAAATAAATAAACTTTTCAATGATAGTTTTAACTTACTGAATGTGTCTGTATGCTGTTAGATGTGCTGATGATCTTAACAGGAAGGGGAGCCCAAATCGGTTCCTGCTTAAGGCCACATTCATCCTTGGGACAGCCCTGCTTGTGCCAGGTTATAACTAGTAGAATGACCAAAAGATCTGGCATTCTGCACGATAAACACAGACAACACGGCCTCAATCAGCAGTACCAGAAGATATTTTGTTGTTTTTCATGACCCTCTTAAGATCAAAAACACACTAAGACCTCTGCTTACATCGCCACCTCCCTCTGAGTATTTCCACACCTCTGTGAGCCAGCCTCACATAGCATCATCTACTAGCGAGCTATTCTTAGAGATCCAGCACACGGGAAAGGCGGCGCTCTAATCTTACAGTAGTTGTTGACAAAACAAAACACACCGTAACCAGCAACACAGAAGTCCTTCGGGGATCTGTGGCATCTGCTGTGAGCAGGGATACATTTCCAAACCTCTGCTGCCTGTAAAACCTCCATGGAATCTCTGAGCCACCCTGTTACACCTGCCACAGGAACAAGTGGACATGGACGGCAGTGGACACGGGGCTCATACCACACAATTATTTCAATTACCACAAACTGCAAGGCATGCATAAGGACACCATTGTGTGGGTGTTGAGTTTGGAATCCAGAAATGAAATCCAGAAATGAAAAAAAAAAAAAAGTCAAATGCAGGAGAGAGAAAAACAGAGATAGACTCCCTCCTCGTTTTCCATTTCAGTTTTAATATTTGTTTGGCAGCCATAGAAATATCAAGAGTAAACACATCATTGGAACTCATGGCCACTTTGCATAATTTCTGCCAATTTGAAGCCATGTCAGCCTCTGTCAGCTATTATTATTATTATTATTATTATTATTATTATTATTATTATTATTATTATTATTATTAATTTGTGCATTTATTTTTTTTTGCCGTCAAATTAAGTCTGTCATCAGTCATGAATGAAATGTGCATTTTAAGGCTTCTGCCAAACTTCCAACATTGACAACTCAACAGCAGATTTCAAAAGCCCCTCTCCACTGACCTTACTTCATCATACAGTTATGAAATTTGGGACCGTTGTACAACTTCCCAAAAAAATTGATAATATTTCTCCTATTTTAGCTTCCCTTCATTAGCTCCTTCTTAAATCCACAGCATAATTTAAAGGGGCAGCATACAGAAATACAGAAAGTTGGCTATCTTGGCTTATTTTGACCTCATGTTTTGGCTGTTTACAACCTCTGCATTTGATCAAACTCCTACAAGAGACGTCCATCAATCGGCCTGACATTTGGTTAGTTTGCTCATAAGGTTCCGGGATCATGGCACCACTCTGTCATGGAAAAAATGTTATTGCCGAGCAGTGTTGGATGAAATCTCTCAATCGAGTTTATTCATCCTTTTGCGTAAAAAAGATACAGACAGAGATTGTAAGATCTGTCTTACCCTATATGAAAATTGTCCACCAGTGTTTTCCTTTGATGACTTTGTTAATGTGCTGAAGTGTTCTGTTTGTAATTAGTTTATTTTCTGTAAAGTGTCTGTTTTTTTTTTCCAGAAAACCAATACAGGAATAAAATTTATTATTATTATTATTATTATTATTATTATTATTATTATTATTATTATTATTATTATTATTATTATTATTATTATTATTATTATTATTATTATTATTATTATTATTATTTTATTTTATTTTATTTTATTTATTTATTTATTTTTTTTACCCTGTAAAATAGCTGTTTCTAATCTTGACAACGTTGACTGAACTAATTTTTAAAAATCTATTTCATTCATACTTTTAGGCAGTTTTTCTGGCCATTACTATCTATGTTGCCTTTCCAACTTAAGGGCCCATAAATAGAGCATAATCACACACCAAGCAACAAAAAGATAAATCAGGATCAACAACTTGTGTGAGCATATCATCTCAGTCACCAATTTAGAGATTGCTGAACATTCAAAGATTAGTAAAGTTTTATTGTCATTTAACTCTGCAGTGTAGAAGACAGCAAGAGATTGGGTATGAGCAGCATGTTTTTCACTGACTCTTGTTCATATTATGCTGCTGTGACATAGTTACACTTTTAACAAAGGTGTAAAAAGAACATTTTGTTTTATAAAAGTTCCATGCTGCAATATTAAGTCACTTTATATCCCCTTTGGCACAATGCTTAGGGTTATTGTCCATTTGCATCCAAGCTTTAACTTCCTGGCTGATGTTTCCTGATGTTGCTTCTATATTTCTACATAATATTATTTTCTCATGATGCCATTTGGTTTATGAAGTATACCAGTTCCTCCTGCAGCAACAGCAGGAGGATGATGCTTCAGCCAGCATCTACACAAGGTCTTTGGCTTTTGCTCTGGGGTCTATCTGCTCATTTTGGACCTTGATATGCTCATCTTTGGGACACAGAACCAATCTCTTTCCTGAATGAAATGGTGGTTGGATATTGCCATCAAGCCTATATTTGAAAATAATTCTTTGAACAGAATATCTGGGCTTTCCTTTATTGTTTGAAAATAAAGTAATCATTATCTATGTAAACTGCTGATTTTGAAGATAATAAATAAGTCATTGACCTATGACCTATCCTGTCTCTTTATATTGTGCAGTTTAGCAAGTAGAATTGGTTTTGGTAATTCTAACTGCCCTAAAAAGAGAGAAATTTGGCTTGATTTACCTTAAGACAGTTAAAAAATGTATACGTGTCTTACCATTTTGTATACGTAAACTTGTGGTTTCAACTACACTGCTCAAAAAAATAAAGGGAAGCAACACTGATTAACAACGGGGACCCTCGTCGGGTCAATCAGTGTTGCTTCCTAAGTGGACAGTTTGATTTCACAGAAGTTTGATTTACTTGGAGTTTTATTGTGTTGTTTAAGTGTTCCCTTTATTTTTTTGAGCAGTGTATATATCAGCTTTAAAAATCTATTGTTAACTCCATGTACTCTGTTGAAAACTCGTTTCAGGCTGCTGTATCTTTTCCATTGTTTTTACGTTGACAATTCCATTGATTATTTGAAAATGCAGCTAAAATCCTATTTTTACCGACAGGCTTTTAGTTAATGTGATGCTTATCTTTGATGGGCTTTTCTTGTGTGTTTTGTGAAGCACTTTGTGATTTTTATCTGTGAAAGGCTTTATACAAGATTTCACTTAGTTTGCCAAAACATCTAGCACAGCACACACACTAGACTAGATTAAAGAAATGGCATTAGACCAGTTTTTTGTTTTATTCATGACCACATACCAGGAAAATCTTGGATATCAAAAGCACAACACTCTGCTGCCTGTGTTCACTGTATGTACAGATACATTCTGACCAGAGAACATCAGATTTACAGTGTGATATTTCTTTATTGAACACCTGGTGACAAGCTGTGGTAGACTGAAAACGTTATTTGCTACATTACAGCACCAATGACAGCAACTGATGTTATACATACACCGTAAAAAATAAAACGTAGATTTTACGGTAAAAAGCCGGCAGCTGGGGTTGCCGAAATTCCACCATAAAACAAAAAAAAAACGATTTTACCCATAATTGTTTTTTACGGTTGGATTTCAGCTTCTTCAAGCTTTATTTTATTTAGTAATATTATTCTCTCATCAAAAACATGACCGTAATGGGTAACACTTTATTTGAAGGGGGGTGAATAAGACTAACTCATGTTAGTCATAAACATGTCATAACACCTGTCATGTTATGTCATGACAGGTGTTATGACATAACACCTGTCATGTGTGTTATTGGTAATACATATTACCACCCCTTTAAATTTGTTATAAAAGTATTACTGATTGCACTTTAAAAATTAGAAAACTTTGTTATTAAAGGTAAAATTTATATCAGTAATAATTTCTTGGTTAATGTCAAGTTGTCATAACAAAGACATTTTGAATAATGTCAACTTTGTATTAAAAGTGTCATAACTTACCAAATGACGCTTTATGACAACAGTCATAAATATTCATGAAGGCTTATTCATCTTCATGACAGGTGTTATGTCATGTTGATGAAAGTGTCATGACAGTCTTATTCACCCCCCTTCAAATAAAGTGTTACCCCATAATGTTACTTTGATGCTTTCATTCTTGTTTGAGGAATTCTTAAATCTCTCATAGCAACCATTCAGGGATGCCTACATGCAAAGTGCTGCTTCCACAGAGTTCCTGCTTGTGGCTGCAGTTCCCAGACAAACCTTTCCTACACGGATCCTCAAGGCTAGCCAACAACAATTAGCAAATACAGAACTCTACATCTGCTAAGCTTATCATACAAACTACTTCTCAGTCCAACGCACCTTAGAACTTTTGTTAGCGGCATAAATTGTCATGATGATGTGTTGAGACAAGGACAATTGGGATAAGTTGGCGTTTGTTAGAGAGACAGAAGCTCAATTTCAACGTATCAAATTACTAAGACATGTTTGATATATACAGCATTTTTGTGAAGGCATCATAGAGACTACATTCTACCATAAAATGGCAATATCCATATGAAAGATATATATTACCACCCCTTTAAAAAAGTTGATTTAACAGAGTCAGTGCTCAGAAACCAACCAATTCAAATTAATTCCGGTAGAATTATACCAGAAACTTGTTATGATAAATGTATAACTTGTTAGGGGAGATTTTCTGAATATCAAAGGGGGTGACTGTGCGACCCTGTATGTTTCATTTTGAGCTCTTGTAAATAAAATCACATGATATTTATGTCCACTGTGAGTCTAAACTCTAAGCAAAGCTGTAAATACATAATTATCTCTTAATCGGCAGCATTATTGGAAAATAGTGATAAATCGTCTTCCTTTTTCATATATATTAAGTGGTTTTCTTTGTATTTTTCTTAGCACTTGAGCAATTGCAAAAATATCTGAGCTGACTGGTGCTGTTTTGCTTACAAAGCATATAGACTTTGCCGAAGTGGTTTGGAGGCTTCCTCTTTTGAGGATGAGTGACAAAAATCATTCCCATGAAAAACTCTCAACGTTGTACTCACCTTTTACACAGTGATTATGAAAAAACCGTTTTAGACATATTTCACAATCCAACATCAGTTGTGACCAAACTTTTTGCCCCACAGGCCAAAATTGGCAAGTTAAAAGTACTCAGAAGTATTATTTTTCCAAAATTAAAGCATAATGTGAATTTTTTTAGTTTCATAGCAATAACTTAAACGTGTCACATTTTAATTACAGAAAGTTTAATAAAAAATTGTACATCTGAAGGACAAGCCGCAGATGTTTGAATTAATAGTGAAAAGTTTATAATTTAATTACTTTTTGATCAATTATTGGCTATTTTGTTGGCCTATATTTATTATTTTTTTATTCTGGATAATTAAACACATGTAGGCTCATTGGGTGAACTCCCAAACCTAATGAGTCTACTTATAGATGACTCAATAAAGAGCTTTTGCTTTTTTGTAATTATTTCTCCACTTGTTAAATCTTAACTGGTGTGAAGTTTACTGAACACATCTGAGACTGTGGATTAACAACATCCTGTGGATTAACAACATCAGCAGCACCAGTATTTCAACTCCTTGATTTAGGTCAATAGACTAAATGTTCCAAGTCTTAATTTTTTAGCAAGAACTTGTAGGTTTATGCAAAACCTATAAAAAGTATTCACTGTCTTGGATGTTTTATCATTTTAATTGCTTCTACAAATCAATCATAATCAATAACATTTGCCTATTTTGACAAAAGAAAACATACAAACCCCTTCAGTGAAATTATTATTTTCTTACTTCTACAATACTTGTGTCTTTGTTGTCAGTAAGGGGAATGGTGGAATGACTTTGACCACATATCAAATGTTTAGCTCCATCTTTGTGCCCTGGACACAAATAGTCTTTTTTCCTTAAAAAAAGTATTTTGTATTTGTTTTTCTCCTGTTTATAGTGATGACATTGTACTGTGTATGTTGTTGAGTACAATGAAAACAAGAAGACTTTACTGCATAATTAAAGTTTGTTGGGATGCTCAAATTTTACACCTCATAGTTTCCCTCCTCCTGTGGAACAAATTGTTCATTGTAAATGTGATGGGATTCATCCCTGAACAGGCTGACTATTTAGCAGCAGTCAGAAGTTTCCCTCTAATGTTGTTGTAATCCATGTTCATGGGAGGTTGACGTGCTTGGTCGACTGTGGCTTCAGCCTGCCGTTAGCCTTTGAGGCAGAGATTGTTGATGTTGCATTCTGGATGTCTCCAAATCAAGGATCTGAAACCATTTTCACGTGCTTCTTAATAAATGAAAGAAAATTGTGAAACCGAGCTCTGATTTCCCATATGTTGTAAGGATCTCTGTTTTACGAAATTATGAAATCCACAGAAAAAAAGAGATACCGCTTGCAACATCTTTGCATCTTCATTGCAATAGAAGTCCAGGCTAAAGCCTTTTCAATGAAAGCAGCTGGGATGTTTCATTCAAGGTGTTCGTTGAACAACTGTTTTGCTTTACACAGCCTTGTCCTGCAACTACATGTCAGCATTGTGCACCAGGTCTCTCAGCCATCCAAATAGTACAGGCCGTGTTACACCTGTGTTACTCTTTTTGTTAACTTCTTGTTTAAACATTCTGATGAACTGAAGAGGGTTTTGTTAAAACAGTAATCACATCTTCAGTCTTTCTTGAATTGTGTGGTGAAAGATCCAGAAGTTGTGTTTGTGTGGATCCAGACTTTGAATCTCTGGTTGAGATAGGACCACTATCACTACATCACTTGATGGCACCGTTCACTGTTTGTTCTGCAATTTTGGCTCAGCAGGTTTTTTTTCCCCTTGACTGGTTTACTGAGCTGAAATGCAACTGCAGCTTTTTGACTTTTCAAACGATTTTGATCATACTTTTAGATATACTTTGAAACTCAGAAGCCTGTCGAATTGCTGAATTTGCAGTCATGGCAGAAAGCAAAACTTCAAGCTCAAGTCGTCATTTTCTCTTCCTCGCCGATGTTTGTTCCTGCTCCTCCAACCCATGTTCCTGATGGCCTGGAGGATCAGGTTAGAGCTGCTACAGAGGGAAATAATGCAGCTTTTTCAGCCTTTGCTTTTCTGACATATTAACAGTTCCAAGAAACTGGATTACTGAAAAATACGAAAATTCATAACCAGATAGTTTAAACCATACTTTATGCTTTTATTTTTAATCATCATCATCATCATCATCATCATCATCATCATCATCATCATCATCATCATCATCATCATCATCATCATCATCATCATCATCATCATCATCATCATCATCATCATCATCATCATCATCATGTGTAACAGCAGCATAAACATGTAGGTTCACATAAAAGAGTAACAATTGTTAAAAATATTTAAAAAAACAACAATAATAATTCTGTCCAACACTGTCAGTTATCAGAAACAAATATTGTACTCACAATCTGAGATGTGCAACTCACTTTTTTTGCGTATTTATGCATGTTTATTGAACATACATATGAAAACCATTGTCCAACAGTGATGCTATTTTAACTGGAGTCTTTCTGCGTCCAGGGACAGATCTACTGGCTGTGAATTCAACTACAGTAATTATAAAACAATCTTTAAATGAAATCTTAAAGACTGCTTCAAATTGAGGCAGGAGGATCAGGTTAATCTGCGCTCATGACAACATGGACAGTGTTGTAGTTTAAAGTGTATTTTTTTTGAGTTGAGCAACATTTTAAAAACCACATATATAAAGAGGAAGTGTCTCAGGAATGAACTTAGTGTGAAGCCAAATGTGTTTCTGAACACCAGTTGAAGATCACAGTGAAGCTATATGCAGCTATGTGGAACAGAAACCAGGGGAACCTTCAGCTTTTTACAGGTTTTATCTGTAAGTTCATATTGTCATTATTATCAATAGTATTGTTTTATCACTTTTGTGATATAAACACAAGCGATGTCTTATTTTACATTCTATTAACAAAATAACAGTCCTAGTTTTTATCTTACAGTTACCCTCATCTTGACCTCATCAGCATTCACTACAGGTCAGTTTTTCTTTCCTGTTTCCATAGTATATAAAAGTCTTTTACTTTTATCAAAAGATTAACATAAGCATATTAAATGTTGTTCTTATAGGTGAGATCAGGTTGGCAGGACGTGGATCAACTCGGTGCTCTGGAAGGGTAGAAGTTTACTACAGATCTTCCTGGGGAACAGTCTGTGATGATAACTGGGACATAGCTGATGCTGAAGTGGTTTGTAGACAGCTGGGCTGTGGTCCGGCTACCAGTGTAGTTGGTTCTGCTCGCTTTGGTCAAGGAATTGGACCAATCTTGCTTGATGATGTTCAGTGCTCAGGACGTGAAAGCTCTCTAACCAGCTGTTCACACAGAGGTTATGGGAGACATGACTGTGGTCACAGTGAGGATGCTGGTGTGATCTGTTCAGGTAAAGGAGAAATGATTTACAAATATTTAAATGTTTGATTTTAAATGCTCAGATCTAGTCAGTGTAGATTTTTGGCTGAAAGCATTTGAACACAAAATGAAAGGTAGAGCTTATGTGTGGTGAGTTCACTGATTCTCATAATCAGCAGATTCCTCTGTGTATCTCTGGATTCAGTGGGTACTGACATTTTCTTGAATGCAGTGCTGGGTTTGTTTGCATGAGTTTGATTATTTCTTCCATAGCGACCACTATGTTTAGTTCTTTATTAGATGCTTGTGCTCTGTACCCTGTAACATGTTTAACATAGCAGAATAAATCCATCCATCCATCCATCCATCCATCCATCCATCCATCCATCCATCCATCCATCCATCCATCCATCCATCCATCCATCCATCCATCCATCCATCCATCCATCCATCCATCCATCCATCCATCCATCCATCCATCCATCCATCCATCCATCCATTCATAAATATTGCATGATTGGCTTCTTCATCAGGTGTTACACATCTGATAAATACACATCCAGATTGATGTGTAACACCTGTTGATTCTCCAAAGTTATGTTCTCATGCACCTGTATGGTATAGTGATCACATTTGATGCTCAGTTAATCAAATGGATTTAATTAGTATTTCTTAGCTTTTCCATTTCCTCTCCCATTCTATAAAAGCAGCAATTTTGAACAGTCTTTCAAACAAAGCTGTTGTGTGTTGATGCCATTTTTATTTATTAAAGGTTGTCACATTAAATCTCTGTTTGTTTTATTTATTTATATTTTATATTGAGAGGTTAGATTTAAACCAGCTAAGTAGCAGGTACAAAATGCACAATGTAGCAGACTGTGTAACACAGATATAAATTCCATCTGACAAAATCTTTGGCTTGAATACCAGTGTAATTGCCCATGTACTGTGTTTCAGTACATGTCAGGGTTAATAGTTTCTGTGCTCCAGATTTGAATAAATCATAACTAAGGTAAAGCAAAGCGGGTTACAAAGAGAAGACACCAATAGTAATGTCTTTAATTTGCTAATTTTCTTTTTAAAGAAAAAGCTATAGTTTATCTGTTTCCTGTTACCAGATTCTGGGATCAGATTGACTGGATCAACTTCCTGCTCTGGGAGAGTTGAGATCAACCACAACGGCCAATGGGGAACAGTGTGTGATAACGGCTGGGATCTATCTGATGCTGATGTGGTCTGCAGACAGTTATCCTGTGGTTCAGCTTTAAACGCCACTTCATCAGCAGTTTTTGGTGAAGGAACCGGTCAAATCTGGCTTGATGAAGTGAACTGTACAGGAAATGAAAGCTCTCTAACCAACTGTCAGCATCCAGGGTTTGGGACACACAACTGTACACACAATGAGGATGCTGGTGTGGTCTGCTCAGGTGAGAAAAAACTGAATTAACAAATTTGAAATGTTCACATATGTTAGTCAGTATTGTTTTTGTCTGAAAGCATTTAAATACAAAATAAAAGGTGATGCTTATGTATAGTGTATTCACTGATCAGAAAATAATTTGAATCACCAATCAGGATTATGTGAAAAACAGCTCATTCTCAGGATTGGCCGATTTCTCTTTGTTTTCTATTCCTATAGTGTACAAAGGTATTTTATTCTAATTGGAACATTAACATAAATATGGTGAATGTTATTTCTTGAAGGTCCGGTGAGGCTGGCAGGTCCTGGATCAACTCGTTGTTCTGGAAGGGTTGAAGTCCTCTTTAGAAATACC
The DNA here is from genome assembly GCF_904066995.2 of Poecilia reticulata. Classification (NCBI taxonomy): domain Eukaryota; kingdom Metazoa; phylum Chordata; class Actinopteri; order Cyprinodontiformes; family Poeciliidae; genus Poecilia; species Poecilia reticulata. The sequence continues at coordinate 4,459,345 of NC_088836.1, forward strand.
TGGGGAACGGTCTGTGATGACAGCTGGGGCATAGCTGATGCTGATGTGGTTTGTAGACAGCTGGGGTGTGGTACAGCACTCAATGCAACGGGCTCTGCATACTTTGGTCAAGGAGTTGGACCAATCTGGCTTGATGATGTTCAGTGCTCAGGACAGGAAAGCTCTCTAACCAGCTGTGGAAGCAACGGTGAAGGGAAACACAACTGTGGTCATGGTGAGGATGCTGGTGTGATCTGTTCAGGTAAAGAAAAAAATATTTACTGACAGCATCAAATGTTCAGTTTTAAATGTTCAAACAGATTAGCCAGTTTTGTTTTTGGCTAAAAGCATTTTAACAAAAAGTGGAAGACAGTACTTATGCATGGTATGTTCACTAATCAGAAAATTATTGTTAACAGACTCTGTTATCAGATTGACTGGATCAACTTCCTGCTCTGGAAGAGTTGAAATCAACCACAACGGCCAATGGGGAACAGTCTGTGATGATAACTGGGGTCTATCTGATGCTCAGGTGGTCTGCAGACAGTTATCCTGTGGCTCAGCATTAAGTGCCACTTCATCAGCTGCTTTTGGTCTAGGAACTGGTCAAATCTGGCTTGATGATGTGAACTGTACAGGAAGTGAAAGCTCTCTAACTGATTGCCGTTATCGAGGGTTCGGTACACACAAGTGTAAACAGAACGAGGATGCTGGTGTGGTCTGCTCAGGTGAGAAAAGCTCTATATCACTCCTGAAACAATAAAATAATGCTGAAATAGTCATAGGTGATGGGAAAACTTTTAGGACTTTGATTCAAAATCAACTAAAAGCACATCTGACAAAAAAGACATGCAAGAGTACACAGTCAGTGGATGTAACTAACACTGTGTTCAATGTTGGCTTGTTGGAGGCCTAATTATAAAGACTGATTATATATTACATACACAGATGTGTAACTTGACTGCAGAAAGAGCCAGGTTGGGCTTTGAACTCTCACTAGTTGCTGTGGTTAAGCACATTTATCTTACTGTTTTACTTACTGCTTTAACATTAACTGGCATGTTGTCTACAACTGTTTATCACAGGATAATAATAACATTATTTATGCTACCAAACTGACATAAGTGACTCATTAGTAGTTCGTGTGTAGCTGGGCACCTAGTTCTTTTTCTTATCCGTCAGACAAGCTTCAACACACCTGTTAGTGCGGGACAGAAGCTGTGTCTTAAGGGCTGCATCCTTCAAAAGCCGGATTTGTAGACCACTTACATCATAGCAACAAGGTTTGTCCAAATTTGAATACTCCTCCAAATGCAGCCGACAAATACATCCTTCTTTTCCCAAGATTTGAAGGATGGGTCTAGTGTATCCGTCATGGCCCACCATATCCGATGATTCATTGTGGGTCCAAACCAGTTGTTCAGGCAAAGCAGTAATGGCGGAGAAGAGCAGCAAATTATTTTGCTACATTAAACTTTAAGTTATGATTTTTTTTTTACAATGCTTTAGGTGAGAATGTAGCTGTGAAAGTCTTAAATATCTGCTCAGTTCATCAATACATCACCTAGTTGCAATGTTGCTCTGACATTTTCAGACATGTCTGCTCCCGCTGCATTGACAGCCTGCTCCCCTCACCAGCTGTCAGCTGGTTGGGCACTCCAGGTTTGGTATAACGGGAAAGAACGCCTAACTCCGAGCACATTCTTATGAAAACTGCCGCTAGCTTTCCCCAATGAGTGGAAGTTAAACACTGATATTATTTAGTCATTATAGCAGTATCATATAAAGTTTGGTTTACCAAAGTACTTAATTTATATCTGAAAAAATCAGTTTGACTTTTTAAAGTTAAGCCTTCGAACATAGTAGCTTTATTTAACTGTAATGTCTTGTCTAAGAGCGGGAGAGATTAAATTTGTAAATGAATAATTTGCTTATATTTATTCCTTGTAGAAATGTGCTATATATGTTTGAAAATTTTATAATCAACATAACAACTTTTACTACAAAAGATGAAGCATAATACAGAAATTAGGAGTAGTACATGGTTAAAAAACAAACTTTAGCTCTGTGGTTTTTTTTCTTCGCTGCTCTGAGCTTCACACTGTCACGGCTGCTAGGCAACAGGCTAGGCAACTCATGCTGTGGAGGCTAGATGGCCAGCTGAAGGCTAGATCTGTCTGAAATCACAGCTTTTCTTTTCCAGTTGCCGTTTATTTGCGGCCTTCGAAGGACTCATCCTACTTAGACTGAGTCCTAGAAAGGATGTAGGCCCTGAATTCGAACACAGAGAATGGCTAGAGAATGGGAGTCACTGTGCAGAGGTGATCCTAGCATGTTTGGCGCCCTGGGCGAATCACCTTTCCAGAACCCCCGCCCCTGCTCTCCTCCACTGGCCACGAGTGGTGAAGAGGTGGATGGGGGTTGTGTTGTGGGTTTTGGTGTGATGGTGATCTGTGTCATACAGTTTGCATCTCTAAGCAAAATCTTATTTTATATACAAACATTTCCCTGAGCATTTAGCTTCTATGCTCCACAAATCTGGAAGAAACTTCCAGAAAACTGAAAAACAGCTGAAACACTGGATTCCTTTGAATCTGGACTAAAAACCCAGCTGTTTAGAGTTGCTTTTGAAACATAATCTGGAAACATTAATCAATAATGTGATGTGTAATGACAGCATGACTTTATATTTTTTTGTTTTTATAATGTAAAGCATTTTGAAATGCCGTGTTGCTGAAAGGTGCTTTGCAAATAAAATTTTGATTGATAATATTTTAGCTAACTCTATTTATATATCTAATTTTAACTTTTATGTAGGGCTTTGCAAATTGAGTGGAGTATGTTACATAGCTCAACATGCTAGTGATAGTCAAAAAATTGTATTATTAGTAGTTTAGCTAGCTTTAACGTTTAGCTAATTTCAATTTTTACTCGGGTTTTATCACATTGCACGGAGTACTTTCCTGTAGTTCAACATGATACAGCTAGCCTAGATGCTATCATTGGTATTTTATCTGGCTTTGCCTTTTTGGCTAATTTTAACTTTTACTTGGGTTTTTCACCCTGCATGGGGTATTTTACTGTAGGTCAACTTGCTAGTGATAACCTACATGCTATTATTAGTATGTCAGCTAGCTTTGGCTTTTTAACTGATTTTACCTTATAAATTATTATGACCTCATAGTTTAGCTTTGAAAGCAGTGTTTTGCACTGATTTATAATAATCTTTGGGTATCATTTTTGCATTGACTTAAAGTTTTGACTCTTCAACAGTTTTTCTATATGTATTTTGCAAAGTTTTGCTATGCTCTGCTGCTTCTTACCATGTTTTATATGTCTGCAAGTTTTCTACAATTGAGATCAAATGATTCAGGATTTTCCACCAAAAAGCATACCCTTGATTGAACTCACCTGGTTTCCATGCCATTGATCACCTCTCCATGCATCAGCTCCTTGGTTTTTAGGGTCACATTATTCCATGTCCTAGTCCAGAGATGGGCAGTTCCTGTCCTCAAGGGGTAGTTTCCTGAAAGTTTGAGATATGTCCTTGATCAAAAACACCTAAATAAAATGTCTGAATAATGTCAGTATGCAGATTATTATTTAGCAGGACCCTGGTTCTCCAATATCACTTTTTTATTTAATGAATCTATACTGGGATACATCTAAACACTGCAGGACACTAGCCCTTGAGGACTGAAGTTCCCCATCCATGTCCGAGTGTCTCTGTGGCAGAATTGTCAGTCTTTTTTCATGATTAAAACTCTTCATCTAGTGTTCCAGCTAAAAAACAGTCATCTAGTTCAGATTAAACTGTATTTGTAGGTTCTCGGTATAGATTTGTCTCTCAGTATGGATTTGTTTGATAACAATTTATACACAAAATCATTTTTAAAGGTAAATTTTTCAAAGATTTTCAGAAATTAAATCTTATTCTAACTACTTTCTATTTTCCAGCAAATTTTCCACAGCCAAGGATCTCTTTTAGCCCGGCTGCTGAGGTCACCTTGGGTCAACAAGTCAACATCACTTGTTCTAATGCAGCTGCACCTTTAAGTGGAACATTTATTCTTCAACAGACTTCAGGATCATTCAGAATGAATCAGTCATCAGATTCCAACTCTGCTTCCTTCAACATCCCTAAAGTGACCATCGATCATAATGGAGCATTTCAGTGTCAGTATGAGATGTCAAAACAAACATTCTCCTTCCTCAGTAACTCTGTTAATCTTAGAGGTAAGACTAAATAAATTGCATACAAAGTGAAACTTCAGCAGTGCAACCAATTGTTTAAAATGTATTCTTTATTTGTTTCGAGAACAGAATCAAATCATTCATTAATCTCCCAAAAACTCTGGGGACATTCTGGGGACACCATATCATGTTACATTTCACAAAATATTATGACTCTCTAATGAATGGCTCTGCAACCTTCACTGTCCGAATAAACATTTTTACTCTCTGTCTGGGTAAATGAAACTTTTTTAGACTTACCAACGTTGTCTGACCTTTTAAATTAAAGACAACTTATATTTTTTGATACATATGTACTCAAGCAAGTTTATCACTTTTATAGAAATACAATTTCATTGATATAGTTATATTTTAAATGAAGAGAAACATAACACTTATGACAAAACAGGATGGAAACATTTTCTTTCATGAGATGTTGATATTTTTGTAAAGTGATGTAATAGAAACCCCACATTGTTTCCTACCTAATGCTAAGAAAATTAGATCAAACAATTATTGATTTTAGTTTCATTCTTATGTGGCTATGCAATGAAATTATTTTAAGGAAACACTAAAATATGCTAAAAAAAACACCTTAAATTTGTTATTATATTTATTATATATATTAAAAACATTAGTTGTTTTTTTTGTCATTTTTACTCAGTTACTCAGAATCAATGTGGGATTTCCAAATTGACACTTGGGGCCTGAGGTTGCAGGCTCTTGCTTAATAAACTCTTATTCTACATTTCCAAAAAGCTTTTGATTGTGTTAACGGATAATTGTTATTTTTTTCAGTTATTAAAAGCAGGACATGATGGAAACTTTTATAATTCTATAAAAGCTGTTTATCATAACTCAGAATCTTGTGTTCAGGTAAACGATTACAGAACAGGGTGGTTGTTCTACCACCACATCATGTTAAACAAAGAGATGTTCTGTTTCCCACTCTCTTCACATTATATATAAATGACTTGGTAATGGTAATTAAAGAGGTAAATGTGGGAGTGAGAGTAGATTATCATCTGTACGCAGATGATATTGTGCTTATTGCTGAACGTGAGCCACATCTTCAGAAACTGTTAAATATTACTGATGGCTGGTGTAACAAAATGAGGTTAAGGATAAATTTGTGATAAAACTGAAGTTATTCATTTCAGAAAACTGAGTCAAGCATTGACAACATTTACATTTTGTTTTGGGCCTACTACTTTGTCTATTACAAAAACCTATAAATATTTGGGATTTACTGTGGATGAATATCTAACATTTGAAGAAGGGACAAAAATCCTATTGGACTCAGCTGGTAGAAAACTAGTTATAAATACAGTCAAAGACTGTTGTGACCTGGGATATAGGGTGTATACTGAGCTGTATGGATCTTGTGTTTCCCCTGTATTAGATTGTGGAGCGGGAGTCTGAGGTTACTGTCAACAACCTTACAGTGAAAAAGTTCATTGTAGAGCCCTGTGGTATTTCTTAGATGTGCATAGAAATACTATGCTAAGGCCAGACAAATGCAGAAGATATTTGAGAAGGCAGATTTTCAGGACACTTATAGGAGTAAAATAAGGCAGATTTCCAGGACACTTATAGGAGTAAAATAAGATGTAATATTCAACATAATTACTTAAACAGTTTCATTTTGAAGTTTATAAACATTTGTGGGCAGTCGATATCTTACATAATCCAAAATTATGCACTTATATTTTAATAAAGAATGCTTATAATCTTGAGCCATCATTAAACTTGTCTAAAAAACAAAGTTCAGATCTGGCACTTTGCCTTTGGCTTTGGAGACGGGACATTTTCATTCAGTCCCAGAGGAAAACTGAAGATGTTTTTCGTGTGATCTTGGTGAAATTGAGTGAGGAGCACTTTTTGTTTTATTGTACTTGACGTTGAGAAATGATTTATTTATTAAAACACTTGATGTTTATCCAGATTTCTTTTATTTAATGGATGAGGATAAAATGTGTTACTTATTTAAGTATTTTTTGTTTCGGTTGGCACAGTTTATATTGAATGACTGACACCTTAGAAAGAGGATACTTTTTGTTTAAAGAATATCTATGTCTTTAAACATAAAATTTAAAGACATAGATATGTATATGTTTTATTGTGTCTTGTAAGCCGATGTGGACTTGGCACCTGTAAGGGTGTATGACGCATAAAATAAAGACTACTACTATTGTTTTTCAGTGAGACTTCCAAAGCCCAACATCTCTATAAGCTCTGCTGAGGTCATCTTGGGTCAACAACTCAACATCACTTGTTCTGTTAAAGCTACACCTTTAAGTGGAACATTTATCCTCCAACATACTTTTTTACCATTTAGAATGACTCAGTCATCAAATTCCTCCTCTGCTACCTTCAACATATCTAAAGTGACCCTGGATCATGATGGACAATTCAAGTGTCTGTTTGAGAAAAGGATGTCAAACCAAACATTGACCTCTGTCTACAGTGACTTTGTTCGTCTTACTGGTAAGATGAATTAATTTATTTGAAAATGCAGTGACAAAAGTGTTTTTTTTTTTTCAGTTTTGAGGAAAAAATTCAAGTCAATAAATCCCATCATACATGGGTCCCTAAATATCTGGCAATATTCAGGAACGATCAATTTCAGTAACAAAATACTCTTTTTCAGTGAACCTTCCAAAGCCGAGCATCTCTATTAGCCCTGCTGCTGAGGTCATATGTGGTCAACAAGTCAACATCACTTGTTCTATTGCAATGACACAAATTTATTTCGGAACATTTACTCTCCAAAAGACTTCAGGCTCATTCAGAATGATTCGGCCAATGTTTTCCAGCTCTGAAACCTTCAAAATCCAAGTGACCCTGGATCATGATGGAGAATTCCTGTGTCAGTATCGGTCAAGGCTAAGATACTCCTCTGTCCGAAGTGACTCTGTTCATCTTACTGGTAAGATGAAATAAATTATTTAAATAACTCCTTTAAATAACAATGAAAAGTCAGAAGTGTAAATATCTGTTTTTCTCACATTTTCTCTCGGCCTGAGAAATGCATGTCAGGTCATTGAGTTTAGTCACCCATCTGTGTCCTAAAAATTACAGAAACATTCAGAAAAGCTAAACTTGATTTGAAATCAGTGTTTAATAGACCGAAACGTGTCGCCGGCGACACAGTACCGTAATTCTGCCACATGTAGCGTTATCTGAAAAACTCCAACGGTTTCTGAAAGGGTTGCATTTTTTAGCCAATATCGGGTTATTACGGTAATTTCACAGCTGCAGCTACAGAGAGTGTAATTAATCCGGGGGGCACTCATTTAATAGACGGTAAATTACAAAAATAACTTGCTGGATATTGAAAGTTCCAGTTGTTATGGATACATGGGTAAGTATATCATCTCACAGGACATTTAAATAACTACTTACAATTAAAATAAGGAAGAAATATATAGGTAGACATTTGAAACTTAGGCGTAAAAAGGTTAATGGGTTCCAAGCCCAGTTCAGCAAGTCCATCCCGGCCCCGCCCATCAGGGACGCCATATAGAGGGGAAAAGTTAGGACAATTCCAAGGGCCCCTGACCGACAGGGGGCCCTCCCACAAATGTTTTCTTTTTTTTTTCTTTTTTTCTTATAGAAATAGAATAAAATTGGGGGCCCTGTCAATTAAAAAATTAATCATGTAGTGTTTTTAAAATTGTTTTATCCATATTTGCACTGAGCACCCCCCTGGATCTGCATGAAATGTTTTTTTTTCCTCTTAGCGCACTTGACCATTTTCAGCAGCAGTCAGTAGAAGACCAGAACAACTGTGGCAGTTACTGTGATGCCAAGAAAAATTATTAAGTCAGAATTTGAAAGAGAGAGAGAGAAAAGTCAGGAGAGTCAATTTATACTCCAGTTTTTCTGCAAGAGAGGTGAGTAGACTGTCAACCATTGAGCATAGTTAGCTTAGCTACCAACTACTGCTTGCTTCCATTTCACTAGCATTTAATAAATGAAGGAAAAGCATTATATATTTAACTGTTCCTGTACTTCTTACCACACATAACAGATGAGTCAGTCAGCAGCAGCTCTAACATATCCTATAACTCTTGTCCCAGTGAAAAAGATGAGCAACACTGTGTTCAATGACAAGTTAGATCCTTTCAGAACATCTAAGTGGATTTTTCCTGTCTCTCTGCCCCTTTTGCAGTTACATAACAAAAACAATGTATTTATTATTAACAAAAATTCAAACAATCTTGACAAAATCTTCCATTAGCACACTTAGCAGTGAGTGAATGAGGTTGATTGACATCGCTAAGACCGTCCTTCTGGTTCTGACTGGTTGTTTTGTTGCATTTCTTTAGCCAGCAGTAGCAGCTCAGGGAGGAGATGGAAGAGATTGATCTTTTCACAGATTATATGTTTCATAGCAAACTGTCATGACATCATGACAGCTTTAACAAATGTGGAAAAAACATTTTTTATTAAAGCTATATTCCTCAACTTGAACAAAATGCAGCAACATTGCATTTTCTGAGAAGTCTGGATTTTCTCATTGCCTGTGACTGTTAGTCACAGGCATTTTAGAGAAACATTTCAATAAGCTGAAACTAATAATAAAAAAAATTAAGCAACCTGTTTGGATGTAGTATGTGGACTGTTTCTCCCCTAGTCCTGTCAGCCCGTTGTTGCCTAGTCTCTTCACATATCGACCGAGTTGGGAATCTGCAGGTTACTGCTCATTTGGTTAAGGCATTGCCATTACACTGAATTTAGTCTATGTACACTAGTGTATAACCAAGTCCACTTTGCCCCTCCCTAGATTCTCCTGCCCCCATCCAATCCACGCGGTCTTACTGGGTCTCATGGCGGGTTGACCAAGAGTTGTGAATTAGCAGGATAATGTTTACTCCCTCAGTGTTTTGCAATAAAACAGATTTTGCCTCTGGGAAGAACTGAAACTTTTTTTTTTTTTATAGGCATAATTCATTATAATATTCCAATTTCTACCTCTGGAACAATATACACCCAATCCAGTGCCCTTGGATCGAACACTTTTTTGATAAAAAATAAATAAATAAATAAATAAATAAATTGTAATTTTTTATATTTTTTTCTTATCCAAAGAAAAAAAAAAAAAGAAACATATAAAATACAGTTTATTATAAAAATCCAAATAATATTAACTGATGACTGGGTATGTAACCGAAATAGCATAAACATATGTCCAAATCCTTAGATCATTTTTTTTTATTAAACATACTTATCTGCCATCTAAAAGCCCAAATAACAATGGTTGTACTTTGAAATTATAAAAATCCATTTGTAATCAATTTTCCAACAAAATATTCTAAAAGTGTTTGCAGACGTCCTTGTCAGCTAAAAGAACACTATGAATCATGTCTCATATGCACATACTGTATGTACAATTTGAAATAAAAATAGATGTTTACCTATGCTTTTAACAATTCTGATCTAAATGTACAAAAACAAAAGTAAAAAACTCAGAAATCATTAAAACATTACCAAATTATTCCCAGATTGTCAGGTCTACATGTAGAACAGTATGAGTCTTTTATTAGATTAGTACATTTAATGGTTTTTCAAAGAAAAGAAAAGTTCATGGCTGTTTTAAAAAATAAAAACCCACATTATTAAATTATTCAAAAACAAACTACGGTGTTAGATTTTTGATCAAGACTGTATAAAACTGAACACATTGTGATAAAATCTCATCCCCTCTTTTTCACCATTCAACTTTTTATTGGCATTTTTCAAATAAAACATACATAAACAATTCACATCCAACATTATAAAAATGAATTTAAACTTTTGCTTGGGAGCAATTTTTTTATTAGATCTTTTATCCTCTCTAGTTTTTCCAAGTTCTTTCTGTATTTTTTGTCGCTGTCTTTTGGTTTGAACAGTGCCCATTTCTCCCATTTTTTTTATATTTGTGTTTGATGTGGTCTCAGGAGATATGTCAATTTTTCCATGATGTAAAGTTCTTCTATCATCTCTGATAGGTATTTTCCTAGAACCTACATAAAAGAACCACAGACAACGTATATGAATTTCATGACAAAGCTTCTGCAGAAGGAGAAAAAACTCTGTCAGCTCCTCCGAGCCGTTCACAGAGCGTTCTGAAAATCTTTGGGTAGAGCTTGTCTTTTATTTTCAAAATTCAAAGAGGGAGGATAGGCAAGATAAGACAGCAGAGGAAACAGCAGGGGTCGTAAAACATCGTACCCAAACACAGCAAGGGTCGTAAAACAATTTAACATCTGACCCATTATCTGAGCCCGGTTCAAATCTCGGTCAAACTGTTTCACATGAAGATAACAGGCAGCTGTGACTTCCAGGTCAGTTCACACATACAGTTTAAAGAAGAGAACACTTTAACCTGAATATGAACTAAAGTAACAACAAAATGATAATACCAAAAAATCTCTATCAATCTCAACCCACTGTTCGTGACAAGTGGGTCCTTTCTCCATTTCCTCCTAATAGCTTTCTTAGTAGCAATTAACATGATCTTAATCAGATACCTATCCTTTGCTTTTACATTTTCTTTGATATTGTTATAATTACAGAGAAGTAGTATTATGCTGCTCACAGGAATATCATATCCCAGAATCTTCTTTACATTTGGCGAACAGCCATGCCTTGCATTGGCTTCCCCGGGCTTGGAACTCTAATTATATGAAATATTACAAAATTCTAAGGCAGTGGTTTGTCTACAAGAATGTAATTACTGTGCATTGAAGTCAAATGTTTCTCCCCTTATTTTTATTTTTTATTTTTTTACTGCATGACCATTAACTCTCCAAACTCTCCATACAGAGCATTCCCAGAATTCATTCAAGCCAGCAAGTTTTTAACTCTGTCCCCTTTGTGTTCATAAAGCAGGACACAAAGGGGACAGGGCACTGTCTCCACCGGGCCGTCTGACCACAAAAAATAAATAAATGAACTGACAGGAAAAGATTATTATTTCCAGTGTGGAAATGAATAAAATTTAATTCTCACAACTTACTGTTTTTCAGTGAACCTTCCAAAGCCCAGTATCTCTATAAGCTCTGCTGAGGTCACCTGGGGTCAACAAGTCAGCATCACTTGTTCTGTGGCCGCTACATCTTTAAGTGGAACATTTATCCTCCAACAGACTTCAGGATCATTTAGAATTACTCAGTTTTCATATTCCTCCTCTGCTAACTTCAACATCCCTAAAGTGACCCTGGATCATGATGGAGAATTCAAGTGTCAGTTTGAGACAAGGAAGTCAAGTCAAACATTCTCCTCCCTCCTCAGTAACTCTGTTCATCTTACTGGTAAGATTAATAAATTGTGTACACAGTGAATATTTAGTCACATAATTATCTATAGAAAATCCATAATTCATCTTCTCAAATGCCCATTGATGCTTTTATGTGGAATAATATTCTTCTATTTCTATGTCCATGTCTTTTTTTCACAGTGAGTCTGGAGAGGCCCATCATTTCCCTGACTTCACCAAATGCAGGGTTGGTCTGGGGTGCAGGAGGAGCAGAGGTTACCAAGGGTTACGGCTTCTCCTTTACTTGCTCCATTAACCCCAGATATCCTCAGGGACATTTCTCTCTCATCTTCTCTGGGTCCAACATCAGAGAAACCAGGCCAGCAGTCAACAACTCAGCCTCCTTTAACTTCCCAGCTGTTGAGTTTGAACACCAGGGCAACTACAGCTGTGTGTATGAGGTTACCATGACTACACAGAGGTTCAGTTCTGCTCAGGCAGAACCAATTAGTCTTGTTCTTAAAGGTAGGTAATAATATAATTTATCAATAGTACATTTAGATAAAAAAAAGAGTAAAATTGCATACTGTGTTGGGGTGCTGTGCAGGGGTTAAACACAACCCACATATGGCCTTAATCTTCATCATGGCTTCTCAGGTTAGATTCCCAGGCTGTCTTCGCCCCTCCCACTTTACCCACTTTCCTTCAGTTCACTATCAAATAAAGGTCACCAGAGCCAATAAAACCTTTAAAAACAATATTACATACTGTGCACTCCTGTCCTCTGCCAATGCTAATACATTATTAGGTAAACATGCCAAACCAGAAAAAATACAAAACTCTGTTTTCAAATGATGATTTCAATTATAGAAAGAAAAATACAAACCATGTATCCACCTTGTAAAAAAAAAAAGTAATTTCTCCCACAATCTAAGAACTGGTTGTGTCATTAAATTTGGAACTACGGTCTTGTGTTTTGCTTTATTTGAAGTTTTGTCAGTCTTTCGATTTCCATTCTTTCTTCCAAGTTAAGATTCCTTACAACTTATTCCAGTAGTTGCAGGGTTTCACCCAGAAAACTTGCTAAGCCGGTCGGGGCTCCGAAGCGGTTCGACAGTGTCCTACCGTGTTTTTGTAAAAGATGTTAAGGTGACAGGAAATGTAAAAATATTACTGGGTAATTATATGTTAAGGCAAAACATCGCCAGTGAAATGCTGTTTAAACTCACAACTAGTCTTAAAAACATAAAATCAAAAAATACAATTAAAATGAATCAATTGTCAATTATTTGCACTTCTGTTTAATCCAAATTCAATACGGCCCCCCAGGGCTTCAGGGGCCCCATATTTTAACACAGTGTTTTAACAAGGAAGGTGGTGCAGGTTGGTTTGGCTAGCTTTTTCTAAAGTAAATCATTGCTTGAAAACCATTTTTACTCAAGTTATTGTTTTGATATGAAAATGTATTGCTTAAAGACCAGATAAGCAGCTCAGCGGATTATCAGATTATTTCAGTAGAACATGTCTGGTTTTAGGAGTTTGAATGTTTAGAGCATTAAAACACTTTTTGACCAAGTGTTTTCTCCAGCTGCCTCTTCACGGCAGCTGGTTTCCTCAGTCTCCAGTGTAATCCTGCTGCTGGTCCTGCTGGTGTCTCTAGCAGTCTGCCTGGGCTGCAGGAGGAGACTTTGCTGTAAACGGCCCATATCATCTGACCAAAACGAAAGTCTGTATTTAAGAGATACAAGCTCAGGCATTTAAAATTAACCAATTGCTATTCTGCAGTTTATTCATAAGTTCTTTTGTTTCTCTTTGTTTCAGTTTCTTTCCACCACTTAATCACACAAGACCACGAGAATGATTATGATGACTATAAAAGCTATTGATGTCAGGCAGACCCTAATCTAAGACGATTCAGTGGTGCGGAGGATAACTGAGAAGCAGAACAAAGATCTGAAGAAGATGAAGAAAGCATAGAGGATGAAGACGATCACTATGTGAATGTTGACATGAATTATAAAAGAGCTATTTAGTTAAAAAAAAAGACAATTTAAGACAGAGGACATGTTTGGTCTGCAGTGAAATACGTTATGCATGTTTACCTATGTATTTGCAGAGAAGGCCTGCAAGGCCTAAAAACTCAGAATTGCTAACATACATCTATAACCTAAAACATAATTTTAGGTTGTAGATATATTTTAATAATTAAATTTTAGTAATTCACATCCAATAGTCTATTGTCATTTTTTACAACGTTTCTCTTGGCATTTGCATTTGGTAATATTCACATTTTATATGAATACTAACATATTTTAATATTAATATGAATATTTTAAATGCACAATGGCAGGAGCAGACTGAGTGAGGTCTCCATACTAGTCCATTAGAAGCAAATAGGTTTTGTCCTCTGCCATGATTTGTCTGGAAGATCTTGTGAGCACTAAAGTGACTCTCATGTCGATTCTTTCTTTACAGACTTTCTGCATTAGAGAGCAAAGTCTCTGATCTGATTGCTTAAACCCGGCCACCATATTGTCTGACGGACATGTTCGCTGCTTTTAATCATTCTTGAAGACATTTGTACATCTTTTCCAAAACTGAGTTTCTTAAGCTAGCAGGAATAACTTTAAGCTTTAACCTCTCGGTATTACACTCTGGACATCTCTATCAGGCCAGCAGCGCTTCATTGCTCCCTCAAACTGGTTCCGATCCAGCCACCCTTCCACGCTGGATGGCTTGTGAAAACTATTTCCATAAGGACAGAGTATTGTTTTTATACAATGTCACAGTATTCCAGTATTACTGCAGACAAACTGACTTTTCTCCTTTCTAAGAACAGTGAGGATCAACGACAGAACATTCCTATTAACAGAATCCAACAAAAAAGAACAATAGAGCAATTAAACAGAGGAAGCATTTGTATTTTAAAGTCTTTCACCAAGTGAAAGACATTACATATCTATATATATATATAATGTATAACATCAGCATACGTATCTAACCTAATTACATACGTTTTAACATATTTATATTTTGCAGCATGTTTAATACCTGCTAAAAGGTTATTTTCAAAAGATACTATTAATCTGACAAGCCTCATCACGACGTAAATCCTTATTTATTGAATAAGACTGTATGACATTTATAGGCGTAGTAACTATGGGACTCGGGTGGGACGTGTAAATAATGTGGGCATAATACAAGTACTTTAATATAAGTACTTTTAATATTGTAAAGGAACGCAAAACTTATTACGAGGTAAGGCAAAAGAAAAAAATAATTCCCATGTCCCCCAGAGGGCTCCATACAGTTTCAAAACTTTGTAAAAAATGTTTAAATCTTCTACTCACATGCCTTTATTTTGAAAGCGCTCCTTCCTCCTCCCCCATCCCACCTCGGATCGGCTCAGAGTGATTAGGAGGCAGCAGAGTCAGAAACTCCGTATGAATGATGTAAACGGTCTGTCTGGAATAATGCCATGAATATCGCTTGTTTCTAACAACTTGTTATCAGTTTACTTTCATATATATAACCACATCTTTTTGGTTAAGTCGTTTTAATTCTGGAGGAGTAACATGTCTATTGTTGCCACCTTTCAGAAATAAAAATAAGGGACGCCCCACCACGGCGTGTGTCGCCCTACTCTCACTGCCACTGCAGTGATAGATAATATGGCAGGGTTTTAGTTTTTAAAAAGTAATCCACTCTATACATCATTCATGTATAGAGTACTCAAAAATTGTTCTCTAATCAGAGCATAGCTTTAACAAGTTTAATTAAGCAAGTATAAAATGTATTTGGTAAACTGCTCTAGTACTGACTAACTGATCATAACACCTAATTTAATAATCAAAATGTGTCCTCAGACAGGGATCGAAAAACATTTTATGTGAAAATTATGGTATTGTAAAGAGTATTACCAAAATATTTATACAAATAATGAGTTGGGTTTGGAGGCTGGATCTAAACAAATTTACCAGTAGGGCCAGGGTAGTCAGTGCTTTTTCATAAGGACAATTTAAAAAAATGAAACAAAAAAAGAAACATAGCAATATTTCATCATAAGTGAGCCAAAGAGCAACTTGTGTCTACAGAGATCCAGGTTGCAGATCCCTGGCAGATGGAAAGTGTGAAGCTGTCTCCATACAGCAGCCAAAAGTACAGCACCATAAGACATGTATTTAGCATAATTTCTTCTGTCCCCTGTTGGCCCCCATCTAGATCCGCCCCTGGGCTGCAGGTCTTTGTCTGACATTGATTTTACATTAAATGACAGAACACTGAATTAATAAAAGATTCAACATTTCTTAATAAAACAAACAGAAAGTCCTAACAAACCTTTCAAAGTAGGGAATTTATGTATTTGCTGTTAATCTCTCAGTATGATTTGTTCTCTAAATGACCATTCATATTATTTTGGCTGATATTATTATACATTAAATAAGCAAATAATCAACTCATAACAGTTGACTAAAAGCACAATAAGAAACTTAATCAATAATAAAATGCTCTGTACACAGCAAATTCAAAAGTGTTAAATGTTTTGGTGTTAGTAGATTTTGTGCAAAAGCAGAGTTAATTTTACTCTAATAGAGTCACATTCTGTTTATGTAACTCTGGGGTGTATATTATTAGTAGTTAAAATCCAGGGTTAAAACAAAGTGTTTCCGTATAAAATCTAGAGGTGTTAAAAAGGAATCAATAACTCTTTACTTCTGAACTCTGAACTGAAAACTCTGAATTCACTGACTCCGCCCCCAGAATCACAGATTCTCACTGAAGAAGCGACAGAAGCCAAGTCATTTCAGGACTTTTTACTTTCCACATGTTCGAGTTATTTTCTGCGCTTAGTAAGTTACTTCTGAGATGGTTTATAACTATTATTTTGAGTTGAGCTTAACCTGTATGACAAACCACACGGCTCGGTGTTAGCATTTTTAGCTTAGCATGCCAAATGCTAGCGGAGTATAAATGTTGGAAAAAATCAAGCCGGTGAACATTCAATCAAATTATTGGCTAACTTGAACAGACCCGTAATAATCTGGAGTATGTTTTTTCATGATATTGAACGTTTACATGCATATTGGACAGATTTATCAACCTTTCTGATTGATTTTTTTCATTTGAAAAAATGTAAAAGGCTTTTTCACGTTGAGAGCATTATTCCCGCTGTTGTGTCATCATACACGTTTTGCAGCATGTTTTAATCCTTTTATTGCCTTTTTGTATATATTAGAACTAGAGATGTGCCGATCAGGTTTTTTCCTGCCGATACTAATACCGATCACCCTGGAGGGCCGATCACCGATACCGATCACCAATACCGATCACCGATACCGATCACATAATTATTATTTTTTAATCATAAGCACTACAGTTACATTATGTGGAAAAAGGAACCATGAATTCACCTTAATTTAGATAAAAGCTTTTAAATAGCTTTTTCCAAGAAAAAAAACAAAACAGGCATTGTGCAAATTGTACTGCTATTGATAATACTATCTTTAACAGACTGAAAACATATGAAGGCTCTGAAGCGGCTAAATAATGCAAAAAGTCAAAATAAAACCTCTCAACATTGCCAAAAGATTCAAGTATAAAACTTTCAAAGGCAAATACAGGATCCATTACAATAAACAATCCAGAGTTACTGAATGAAAACTTTCTGATAGCATGGCGGCTAGCTGATTACTGCTAGTTCTGAGTGGCTGTTTCTGACTGAGCGGAGTAATTATGCAGAACAGGGAGGAGATCGATTATTTTTTTTAGAGATTATCTGTCTCATGTTAGGACAGCGAAAGTTTTAATATGTATGTAAAATGTATTTTTTTAAAGTTAGATGCTGCAGCTTTAAGCAGAGTTTCGGTGTGAGAGTCACTACCAAGTGGAGCAGAAGCGGCGCTCCGTCTGTGAAATATTACTACCAGCGAGAGCAGAACCAGCGTCTTACATCGCAGCTCGAAGACTTAAATAATTTTGCGGGTTATTTGTTTAGCTTTCTGACCGTCATGCTAATCCGGGTGAGTGTTTGTAGCTGCACGCTGCTTTACCTGCTATCTGATCGTCTTTTTTACTGCAGTGAGCCTCGATGTAGCCAAACTCCGTCAAGTATGCCATTGTTCTTATGCCATATTAGATTCGTCGTGTTGATGTATTTTGACGTGCTTCAATTTTCCGCCGCAACATGCAAACTTCCCCATTCACTCAGTGCGTTATAGTTCCACATCACTTAGGATTTGTTGCTCCGCACTTGCGCAGTGTGAAGGAAAGAGGAGACCAGGTGATGCAGGTGATCGGTTTGTGTGATCGGCAACAGAGACTGTGATCGGTGATCACCGATCATACACTTTTTCCCAGAAATTGGCCGATTATGATCGGTGGCCGATCGATTGGCACATCTCTAATTAGAACCAGTCTGGTTTAGGATGAATCTCCAGTCGTCAGCCTAACCTCCTACTCCCGATACAGGCTTTACTTTTCTCCGCCTTGTTCTTTGAACAATTTCATGCATATGGTATTGAAGAAAAATGTATTAAGCATACTGCATTTTGTGTTGCACAGCTGATATGTCAGATCTTTTAAAAAGCAATAGTGACATGTGAAACATGCACATTAGTCCAAGTTGTAATGTTTTGTAATTATAGTGCACGTTTTGAAATAAATTCATTTGAGAAATTCGTTGTCTCTTTATTAAATGTTTATTTTCCAAAGAATTTTTAAATGTTCGAAACAATAAACTACCTATTTAATATTAATTACAAAATTAATTAATTTTGTAATTAATTACAAAATTAATTAATTAATTTTGTAGTTAATTAATTCTCTGTGAGAGTTAATATTAAAATCTAACACTGAATTAGTGTTAGTAAGTGTTAAATTATTAACTCCAGGAGATTTGATATCTGACACTTTATAAGAGTTGAGGTACTAACTCTCCAAAAAGAGTTAAATTAACACTTTCTGGTGTGGACCCATATAGACACTTTAAAAGTGTTGAAATCAAATCTGACAGTGTTAATTTGGGCCTCCTGGATTTGCTATGTACTATTTCAGCCTCAGGAGATGATTGAGGGATTAAGAGATGCTCATTTCTGGTTCTTTAGGTTCTGACATGTCTGCAGTTCCATTCTGTCCATCATACACCAGCACACTGCGCCACAGCGGATTTTTTTGTTTGTTTGTTTGTTTGTTTTGCATTCTGGATGCCACCAAATAAAGAAACTGAAGCCATGCTACATTTGCAGAAGTTCCAGAAAGCATAACGTCAAGCTCTCTCTTCCTCCTTGATGTTTGGTCATGCTCCTCGACGCATGCTTCTCTTTAAGAGCTGACCTAAAACACAGCTTCTTCTGCTTTTGCTTTTTTGCTAAGGAAGTTTTGCTTTTGCCACTCCTTGAACATTAAGTGGTGTGAATGTCTGAGACACTGTCTGTCTTTTAGGTTAACACCATTACAGCATTCACACTCCAGAGTTCCTTGAGTCAGTGCAAGACACTGCATGGAAGGCATTTATTATTCCACTTCTAATAAGTGGTCTGTATTTATCTTCTGTCTTTTTTAATGCAACCTTTTTTTAATAGTCCCCTCAATATATGTTCCAAAAACATGCAGCTTGATCTCTAGTTGGGTACAAATACTGGCCTGGGGTGTTTCGGTCGGAAAACATGACAGTTAGATTTTCAGTCCCTCTAAATTTCCCTTGGTACTGTGTGAGGTTGTTTGTCTTGTGTGTTTAAAGCCCACTTCTATGCTACCACGTCTGCTGAGGCTGTGATTTCAGTTGTAAAACAAATTTTATTTGACATCTTAAAGGCTCCTCTGAAGTGCGGTGTATCAGGTTCATCTGCTTTCATGACAACATGGACAGTGTTGCTGTTTAAAGAAGGTTTTTTTTTCTGAGTTGAGTAACATTTTATAAACCACATATGTGAAGAGGAAGTGTCGCAGGAATGAACTTAGTATGAAGCCAAATATGTTTCTGAACACCAGTTGAAGATCACAGTGAAGCTATATGCAGCTATGTGGAACAGAAACCAGGGGAACCTTCAGCTTTTTACAGGTTTTATCTGTAAGTTCAAGTTTTAATTATTATTATTTTTTTTTACAATATTTGCTTAGTTTTATAACGTTCCTGATATACAGATAAGTAATGTTATATTTTGCATGAACTGCTTACTATTTATTAACAAAATAACAGTCCAAGTGTTTATCTTACAGTTACCTTTGTTTTGACCTCATCATCATTCACTACAGGTCAGTCTATCTTTTCTTTCTTATTCCCATAGTATATAGAAGTGTTTTATTATCAGAACATCATCAACATAATTATATAAAATTTTATTCTTATAGGTCAGATCAGGTTGGCAGGACGTGGATCAACTCGTTGCTCTGGAAGGGTTGAAGTTTACTACAGAAATACCTGGGGAACAGTCTGTGATGATAACTGGGACATAGCTGATGCTAATGTGGTTTGTCGACAGCTGGGGTGTGGTACAGCAGCAAATACACCAGGTTCTGCTCACTTTGGTCAAGGAATTGGACCAATCTGGCTTGATGATGTTCGGTGCTCAGGACATGAAAGCTCTCTAACCAGCTGTTCACACAGAGGTTATGGGAGACATGACTGTGGTCACAATGAGGATGCTGGTGTGATCTGTTCAGGTAAAGGAGAAATGATTTACAAATATTTTAATGTTTGATTTTAAATGTTCAGACATATTAGTCAGTGCAGATTTTTGACTGAAAGCATTTAAACCCAAATTGAAAGATAGAGCTTGTGTATTGTGTGTTCACTGATCAGAATATGATTCCCATGATTTATAACAGAGTTACTTCTTTTGCCAACAAGATTTGACACTTCAGCAAAGTAGCTGAAGTGCCTGAATCTAAAAATACATATATCCGATTGACCTTATTGCATTTAGTGGAGTTTATCTAAATGGAAGCTTTTTCTTTTCTGGCCATTGTTTGACCACAAATCTTTCTAGGAGACATATTTCTTTGAGGAAAAGATTCTAGAGGACTTGGACCACCTGCGTCTCTGTTGTCAATGTACAGAATCATGGGGTGACTTCAAATACATGTCCCATTAGTCAAATGCTTAGCTCCATCTTTATTAATGTTTCTTCTGCTTAAACTGAGTTCACTAATGTGTGTTGTTCATTTGGAAACAAAAGACGGCTTTACTGAAGGACTAAGGCTCAACTTTCCCGCCTTGTAGTTTGTCCATCCCTCTACATTTACTGCTGTGCAGGAGCAGCTAATTAACAATAAAATACACGTCCTCAGACATGTTACAACACTAGTCAGATTAATATTCTTGAAAGTCCATAGTTCATTTTTCATTTTAGATATGGATTTACACAACTATGTTCTTCACCCAATTCTCTATTATACACCAGTCAGCCTCTATGCAATACAATAGCATTTAAATGTTCACCTTTTTAATGTTCAGATGTAATGGCCAGTATACTTTTGTCTTAAAGCAGCTAAACACAAAATGAAAGGTATTTTTATGTGTGATGTATTAGCTGATCTGAAAATGACTGAGTCTCCAATCAGCGTTATTTACAAACTACCTGATTCTCATCATCTGCAGATTTCTCTGTGTGTCAATGGATTCAATGGGAACTGAAATTCTACATAAACTTGGAGTTTTCTTGAATATGGTGCTGGGTTAGTTTATATGATTTTGATTATTTCTCTCATAGTAGCCACTGTGTTTAGTGTTCATTTGAGCAATCAATCACTCCAGTTTATTTGTATAGCACATTTCAGCAAAAGGCCGTTCAAAAGGCCGTTCAAAAGGCCGTTCATCAAGATCATCAATACACACATCATACAGACCTAGAGATCTGGAAGGTTGAAACAACAACAGCAGAAGATCTTTAATGTATTATGGTGCTAAGTTGTTCAGTGATTGATAACCTAATTGGAAGGACTTTAGAATTGGGGTGATTTCTTTTTGTGTAATTCAGATGTAAATTGCTTATGAATGAATCTGCCCTGCGATGCACTGGCGACCTGCCCAGGGCGTCACCTGTCCATCTCGCCCGTTGACAGCTGGAGATAGTCACCAGTGCAACTCCTGACCCCAATGGGATAAGGGTGTCAGGAAATGAGAAAATGGATGGATGGATGGATGGATGGATGGATGGATGGATGGATGGATGGATGGATGGATGGATGGATGGATGGATGGATGGATGGATGGATGGATGGATGGATGGATGGATGGATGGATGGATGGATGGATGGATGGATGGATGGATGGATGGATGGATGGATGGATCTTTGCCTTGTTTACCATTAGTATGTTTTATTTTCCAATGTACTGTGTTTCAGAGAGTCTGTTGAAATGGTTTATAGTTTCCAATCTCCAGATTCAATTATTTTTTATAATACTTCATCATCACCTCTGTCAGCTTCACCTGACAGAGGTGATGCTGCCATGCACTGTATCCACCAGAGACAAAAAAATACATTAAAAAATAAATAAACTGACAGTAAAAGATTATTATTTTCAATGTCATTCAGTTGTGGAAATGAATAAACTTTTATTCTCACAACTTACTGTTTTTCAGTGAACCTCCCAAAGCTCAGCATCTCTATAAGCTCTGCTGAGGTCACCTGGGGTCAACAAGTCAGCATCACTTGTTCTATTGCCGCTACACCTTTAAGTGGAACATTTATCCTCCAACAGACTTCAGGTTCATTTAGAATTACTCAGTTTTCATATTCCTCCTTTGCTAACTTCAACATCCCTAAAGTGACCCTGGATCATGATGGAGATTTCAAGTGTCAGTTTGAGACAAGGATGTCAAGTCAAGCATTCACCTCCCTCCTCAGTAACTCTGTTCGTCTTAGAGGTAAGATTAAATAAATTGTTATTAGTGAAACTTCAGCAGTACAGTCAGTTGCTTAAAGTGTATTTACTATTTGTTTTTCACTCTCAGTGAATCAGATGATCCATTAGTAAATATCAATATTTTTATCACTTTTTAATACCTGGATGTTGATGTTTGTTGTAAGTAATATAAAAACCTTCCACATAGTTTAAAACCTAAAGACTAGAACAAAAGATAATAGTTAATGGCCTGTATTTTTATAACACTTTATCATGTGGTCAGTCTGACAGAGGTGAAACTGCCATGTACTCTCTCCACCAGGCCGTCTGATCACAAGAAATAAATAAACTGACAGTAAAAGATTATTATTTTCAGTGTCATTCAGTTGTGGAAATGAATAAAATTTAATTCTCACAACTTACTGTTTTTCAGTGAACCTTCCAAAGCCCAGCATCTCTATAAGCTCTGCTGAGGTCACCTGGGGTCAACAAGTCAGCATCACTTGTTCTGTGGCCGCTACATCTTTAAGTGGAACATTTATCCTCCAACAGACTTCAGGTTCATTTAGAATTAGTCAGTCATCAGATTCCTCCTCTGCTTCCTTCAACATCCCTAAAGTGACCCTGGATCATGATGGAGAATTCAAGTGTCAGTTTGAGAAAAGGATGTCAAGTCAAGCATTCTCCTCCCTCCTCAGTAATTCTGTTCATCTTACTGGTAAGATTAATAAATTGTGTACACAGTGAATATTTAGTCACATAATTATCTATAGAAAATCCATAATTCATCTTCTCAAATGCACATGCTTTTATGCTTTTATGTGGAATAATATTATTCTATTTCCATGTCCATGTCTTTTTTTCACAGTGAGTCTAGAGAGTCCCAACATTTCCCTGACTTCACCAAGTGCAGGGTTGGTCTGGGGTCCAGGAGGAGCAGAGGTTACCAAGGGTTACGGCTTCTCCTTCACTTGCTCCATTAACCCCAGATATCCTCAGGGAGATTTCTCTCTCATCTTCTCCGGCTCCAACATCACAGAAACCAGGCCAGCAGTCAACAACTCAGCCTCCTTTAACTTCCCAGCTGCTGAGTTTGAACACCAGGGCAACTACAGCTGTGTGTATGAGGTTACCATGACTACCCAGAGGTTCAGTTCTAATGAGGCAGAACCCATTAGTCTCATCATCAAATGTAAGTAACTATATATATTTAAGAGAAGAATATTTAAATTTGAAAACCATGAGCAAAATATTTTACTATGTCTTCCTCTAATCTCTCATTATTATTATTATTATTATTATTATTATTATTATTATTATTATTATTATTATTAGTTAAGCATGTCAAACAATAAAAATACTAAATTTAATTGTCAAATAATAAAACAACAAAAAAACAAACAAACAAACAAAAAAGCCCTCTAAAGTGATTTCCCCCACTAACTAATATCTGGTTGTGTCTCTGGTTCCCATGTTCCCTGTATATTTTCAGCCATTTCCTCATTTCTATTTAAGCTATTTGTCTTCCCTCTCAGCTGTAAAACCTAAAACCTCAACAGAAACAATTATTTCTCAGCAGCTGAGAGCCCAAACCCTCTGGACAAAGCCAGTTATAGTTTAACCCTCGTGTTTACAAATGGGATCCAACCGACCCCAGACCCGTATCACTTGTATCATTTACCTCATTCCTCACACGCACAGGGATAAGGAGCTGGTTTTCACCAGACTAGTTTCCTTCCACAAGCCTCTCACAGTAGCTTAATGGAGTTCTGGCCCATTCCTCCTGACAGAAATGGTAGAACTGAGTCCCTTTTGGTTGGCCGCCTCAGATTTCAGACCTTCCCACAACCTCTCCACAGGACTCAGATCATGGCTCTGTGATGGCCACTTCAAAACATTGACTTTGTTGTCCGCTAGCCACGTTGTAACCACTGGCTGTATGCTTCGGGTCATTGTCCATTTGGAAGACCGATCTGTGCCCAATTGTTTACTTGCTGGCTGATTTCTTTTGATGTTGCATTGATATTTCTACACAATGTTCTTTCCTCATGATGCCATCTAGTTTAGGGGTTTCACTAGTTCTTCCTGCAGTAAAAGAGCCCCACAACATGATGCTGCCACCCCCGTACTTCACACTTACAAAGTAACTCAAAATGCCCCAGTAGACTTGTCCATTGCTTTGTTGTGGCCATTCCCATTTACTAAACAGCATGGAAAAACAAATAAAACAAAAATAAGAGTAAGAGACTAATATTTTCATTTCAAGTTGTATATATTAAGATGTATTACTGCTGGGTCATTTCAAGTTAGATGGTCTGTGACTGTTGGTTAAATAGGTTAATCTTCCTCAGCCTGGAAAAGTTTGTAAAACGCAGGTTTAGAGCCATAAACTGACCAAGTGTTTTCTCTCCTAGCCTCTTCACTGCTGCTGGTTTCCTCAGTCTCCAGTGGAATCCTGCTGCTGGTCCTGCTGGTGTCTCTAGCAGTCTGCCTGGGCTGCAGGACGAGACTTTGCTCTAAACGGCCCACACCGTCTGACCAAAACCAAAGTCTGTATTCAAGAGATACAAGCTCAGGCATTTAAAATTATTTCTACATTTTATTCATAAATTCTTTTGTTTCCTTTTTTTCAGTGACTTTCCAGCAGTTTAACACACAAGAGCTTGAGAATGATTGTGATGACTATGAAAATATTGACGTTTTTCACTCAGTAAAGAAGCTGGAGATGGACAAAGAGTCAACAAGTGATGATGATCCTGATTATGAGGAAGCAGACCCTGATTTAAGACAAATCAGTGTTGGTGTAAAGGATTACGCACCATCCGAACAAAGATCTGAAGAAGACGAAGAAAGCACTGATGAAGAAGATGTCTACATGAATGTTGATGCAACCTGGAAAGATAATGAGGTGCAAGTTAAAAAACGTGAAAATGTGTACCAATAGATGAAAGCTGAAAATTACCGAGACAAAATTAGGTAGAATAAAAGATATTTAGCCTGAAAGAATTTAGTTTATATAAGTAAACGGTCATCGTGAAGTACACAGTGCATGATTACATATTCCTATATGTATGTATAAGTTGTATTGTTTTTTCTCTGTTAAATATCATCTTTATAAGACAGATTGCATTTCTAGCTGGGTGTAGCTTTTAATATTAGCACAGCAGGATAACCATTAACTTGAAAGTCATCACTGTTGCGTAGATTCTTCCTTTCACCATATGTTATCCAGAAGATTACCTGATGCAACAGACCACAAACCTCTGTAGAAAATATTGTGTTCTTCATAGAATCTTTGCACATTTTGTTTCCAAACTTCATTTTTAAAGTCCTGAAAAATAAATAGCTAGCTAAAGTCGTCTTCCATACTGAAGAATTTTGTGGTTTGGATGACCTGATTGTGTTTGGTTTGCCATGAATACTTGATCAGATAAAAAAAACCTATCTGAAAGTAAAATGGTCACCATGTAGTCAGTCATTAAATGAGGAAAAACTAACAAGAGAGGAGACAGGAATGGCTAAGTGATATTTCAGCTGGAGAGGCGATTCTTTAAAAAAGGATGTGGTGGATTAGGAACAGGTGCAACTGTAAAAGAAAGCAAGTAACTGAAACTGAGCTAGGAGAAAATGGCTGACCAAAAAAACCACAGAACAAAGAAAACAGAAACAGAACACCAGGCTTCATCAGAAATAATTAAAATAAATAAAAGTAATACAGGAAGTAAAACAGATTCCTGGGAAAGACAAGTTTTAAAAGAAAACAAGAAATGAGATTGACAAAGAGTGAATCAGAGTTGCTCCTTTTTTGTTGGTAAATTTGAAAAAGACCTGAAAAATAATTTGTTTTTCCTTTTATTAAATATCAGAACATATTTGCAGTTTTCTTAATATATTATGATATATGGTGAATTTATTTAGTTTTGCTAAAGTTATTAATTTATGTCATTCTTTCCATAAGCTTAGACTGCCCTTATTACTATTTTTACTTTAAGACGTGTAATTATAAAAGTAGAAATGCTGCCATAATGTTTCATGTGTTCAACTGTAAAAAGCTTAAATTTAGTTAACTTTGTATCAAAATAACTACTTGACTCCTAAAAACGAATTAAATACTGATGTAGCCCATCTTCTCTGTATTTTTTGAAAAGTCATTGTGTATGGTCTTAGCTGTGAGAAGGGAGGAAATCCTGTAGTGGTCTGTCATACAGCGACTCTGAAAAGCTTCTGACTGTTGTGTGAAGAAGCCAATGTTCAGAAATGCTCATAATATTATTCAGTTTTCTAAGTATTTTTCTTTGGGAGAATACTTGGTGATCCAATGCTTCACCCAAACAGAGCCATTCTTGTCAGCTTGTTGAGTTTGGCTCTGACGCTGCTTCCCTGTAAGATGATGGTAGAAGGTCTTGTACTCTCCAAAATATAGTTGTGTTTCTGCTAAATATTACGATAACTAAATAATGAGTAATTTTTGTGAAAAGTTTTCATACCTTTTTCAAAAATTACCTTTCAAAATGGTAATTAAAAACTATAATTGTATACAAAAACGCAGTACAAACTATTAAATATGATCTTGGCTGATTACTACTTGGCTGGTACAGTTTTTGCAAAGATTTTTTGATATTTGAAAGCTGAAATTAAGCTCTAGAATAACCAAAGACATTAATATGTAGGTACAATATATAGCTTCTCTCCTCAGAAAGACATTTTAATGTAACATAACCAAAATGTAAGGATTTGGTTTGTCTGTGTGCTTGTTTAGTGTCTGTGTCGTTTTGTCTGCCCAGATTGCTCCCAGCTGTGTTCCCTGATTACTTCTTGTGCATTTAATCCTACCTGTCTGTGTTTCCGTTTGGTCCTTGTAGCTGTTGTTCGTCGTGTCGTTGTGTTGTCAAGTTTCCAATTGCTACCAGGGTCTGAGCTTCTAGCTTCAGTGCTCACCTGTGCTGCCTGAACTTTTGTACTCTCCAGTTATCTTAATTAAATCATCAAACTCAGTTGCTACCTCTGCCACTCCTCAAACACAAACCATGACACTAAAGGATTTTAGAGAGTAAATTATATTTTCATTTGAAAAGATTCACAAGAATTAAAATCTTTTTATGCTGATGAGAAATTTAAAAATGTTTAACGGAAATATTTGCATGTGTAAAAATTACTAATACTTTGGATTTATAAAGTTTCAGGTAAATCATTAAACATAAAATGTGAAGACCAGGAATGGAGCCTGGTGGGACCGTCAAAAGAAAGTCAGGCTCAGAGGATTTGGTCCCATCTACGTACATCCTTGATCAGTTTGGTAAAAATTACATTTTTCATGGGACTGATTATACAGAACAACGAAAGATTAAATAGAAAATCATTATAGTAGACAATTGGTGCCAGATGTCTCACCCACCGGTCCCAATAGTGACCAAGAATTTTTTTTTCACTTTCAAGGAATCTAAAAAGCTTCCTGATTAAATTTTCAGTTAATGTTCAGCAAACATTGAAAGTTTAGAGTGTTTGGATAATACTTATGCAGTATCACATGTTTAGAGTAAATTATCACATGACCAGACCTGATTATATCTTGGTTGCACCTTGGCAAGAATTAGACTGCCACAAACCTTCCCAAGAAGAGGCTAGCAATGTATGTTTAAATAAACATACAACAAAGATTTTTGGTGCACATCATCTTTAAAGTGTCTAATTATGATATACACCTTTGCATTTACAAAAATTTGTTTGATGTGTGAGCAGAATGTGTAAACATGTTGACAGTCACAATAGTGACCGGTGGGATAACACGTGCACCTAGGTCAAACAACCTAGGTGCACTTATTTAAATACATATCATATTCTTCCAATTCCTAACTTCTTCCTTTTTAAGATTAATTTTGAGTGTGGTTCTTGATCTGTTGGACTTAGTGATGGCCAGACAAAGCATACAACAATATAGTAGTGAGAAAAATGGAATCCTTACTGATTTTGATAGTGGTGGCTTAGACGTGGACTATATGGGGAAGATGGACTATTTTCCACGCCTGATTTTGAATGCATATGATCAGTTCATGGGAAAAGAAGATAATCTGACCCTTCATCAGTCATGTGGCACTCTGTTACCACCTGCAAAAGTTTATGATGAAGGGACAACTGTCTCTCTGACGTACCCTTTAAAACTAAAGAGGATTCTAATGAGGTTCCGACACAAGATGAGAAACTGCTGATCCACTAGAAAAACAACAATATTTTCATAGTAGAAACAAAGATGAGAAAGAATTATACAGAGACTGATGTCAACTAGATCAATGAGCACATGAGATGTGTAGACCTTCATGACCTAAACCCCTCAAGGTTCAGTGTCATGGTCAGGTCCAAGAAGTGGTGGTGGCCCATCTCAAAAGCACACTTGTAAACAGGGTGATGGTAGCCTAGCAGGTTGGAGTTTATCTTGTAACTAGTGGGTTGCCTGCTGGAACCCCCACTTTGTCTGTCAGTCGTTGTGACCTTGATCAAGAGGACGATTCACCCACCATGTCAGCCGGTGGTAGTCAGAGGACCTGGTGGTGCCAGGGTATGACTGCCTTACTTCTGTCAAACTGTGCCAGGGAAGTTGTAACTACAATCTAGTAGCTTACTGCTATCCGTGTGTGAATGTGTGTGAATGGGTGAATGACTAAATGTGGTGAAAAGCATTTTCAGGTCATTTGGACTTGATAAAGAACTATACAAGTACAGGCCATTTACCTTTCAGATATTATTTTACAAATGTGTCGTAGGAGGAACGACATCATTTGCTCATCTTGAGTTGTGACTTATTATCTTATGCAAAGGTTTGGCATAGGGCCAGCAAGTCATGGAAAGAAAATGGACACTTTTCTTCAAGTTATGACAAGATGTGACCAAGACACTTACTGGTCAGTCAATGCAAGAATCGTTTCCAGAAATGTTGCTTTTGCACCACCCATGCCTTGGAGAAATTCAAAGCTTTATTGCACATTGAGTGCTTCAAGAAAGAACATGGAAAGTAAGGAGAGGATGAAATAACCCAAAACTGAAGAAAACCAAAGTCAACAAATGGTGAGAAGGAGCCAAACAACTCTCCTTTGATTCAGGGCCTTGGGGTCCGGCATCCTGCAACTTTCAGGTGTGTCCTTGGTCCAACACACCTGAATTAAGTGGATCACTTCCTCAGTATGCAGTTCAGTTCTCCAGAGTCCTGCTAATCACCTGATTCAGGTGTGTTGAAGCAGAGGCGGATGGAAAAGATGTGTGACACCGGCCCTCAAATCCTGGAATTGGAGACCCCTGGACTAAGTCTATTGAGTTTTACTGTATGACAGTGTGGCAAATGTTCATAATTTTCAGAAATATAAATGAAAGTCTCTACTGTAGATGTTATCTTTATGATCTATGTTACTGTGATGACACTACAACTGACTAAAGTTCAATATAATTATGCATAAACACTCAAGCACTCAAATTTACCTTGGTTTAGAATATACAGATAGTCAAATTTGTACTTTACAGAGCAAATGTTGCACTAAAGTAATGCTGTGGCAAGATATATTCCAATAAAGAAACAATGTTCACATATTATGATCATGTCTATTTGGAAAAAGCACTTTTAGCTCATCTTAGTATAAGAACATCATATTATTCCACCGGTCACAATTGTGACTGATCATAAAACACACTTTTTCATATATTTTTCCACAATTTTTAAAATTATTTCCCCTTGATTAGTTCAAAGGGCTATGAATGACATCTGATTTTAATATTTTCATGTCTGGAAAATATTTGGGATTAACTGGGTTAAATCTAAAAGGTTTTCACCTGTAGAAATTTGCTTGTCAAATAATGTATATATATCTATATAACCCTGCCTGAGAAGAATAATATCTGAATAAAGTGGAGGAAGAATGAAAAACAATGTTTAACGCCATAAATCTAGAGAAGGTGCATGTGAGTGTAACGTCAGCGCCGTCGTTGGCCCTGGGAACAGCCGTTGGCAGGTCGATATCACAGTTGTTTGTTGGTCTTTTCCATTTCTGTATTTAGAACTGATTCAATGAGTCAGATGTCAAATTGCTTCCTTCTTTTAGCTGTAACCAAGTTCCAGAGCATCCCAACAGTCTGGATCAATGACCAAGAGAATCACAGACTTGCTATACATCACTGAGGAGAGGACAGGTCCCAGAAATCCTGCTGGGTGTCAGTCACAGCGCGAGCACAGTCATCTATTTAAAGAATTATAACAACGAGTGATGCTGGAAGGATATTAAGTCTGGAATTACATATTAATAGGTTTGATCATTTATTATTATTTGTGCAATTTCGCTTTAAATACGTAAGAGTTGTAAGATCTTTTTTTGCGACATAAACCGAGAGTCTAAAAGCTTTGTATGTCTGAACTACATATCAGTGAAAACAAACCCTAATTGCAGCTCAGTAAGGGATGTTGTCCATTTGCTGATGGGAAAACATAAAGCTTTAGTAAGCAAATGGTTATGAGTTCATGTGTGTACGTCTCCATTAAACTGACAGATCTAACCACAAAGTGGGATGCCGATCTGTAACTGAACCCAGACAGGCTGTCCTCACCTTCTCTATCAACACCCATGCTGTTGTAAACTCCATTCCTTCTTTCCACCCACTTACTAACTTTTCTATATTAAGGTACAGTGCATCCCCCCACCATGGCTATTACAGTGCTCCGCTTACACATCAGAGGTATCCAGTAGTAGACTCACATAGGCTTCATAAACTTATGATGTCCTTCATTATGACTTCAATTTTCAGTGAAGTGTTTAGATCAAACAACAAAATGTTTGGTAAGTAATTCCTAAGGAAGTCTGCTGACAACTCACACCGTAATAGATCAGAGGCGTGCTTCGTGTGAAACTAAATTTTAAAGAAGGCATGAGATCTTCAAACTTTCAAACATGTAGTTTCAATTTTTATGGAATGAATAATCTGAATATCCGTTTTCAAAGAGAGTTCAATCACCAGATACAAGTTACAACAGACTCCAGATGTCTCCCCAGTGACTTGCATCAGCATAAGCGCTGCAGGTCTCACACACTTATAGATTCAAAAGTTTTCTGTTAGGATATTGCATATTTGTTGTTTTTGGTTTGTTGTGTTACTGAATAATAAAATATACTAACGTAAAACCAGTAAATATCCATACCCACAATTTTACAGCTTGGTGTGGGTCGCCACACCAAGCTGACAGAGTTCTGAGCTTTTAAGCTGTCAGTCCCACAGGGACTCATCAGACCTTTGCAGACATCTAAAGGTGACTGTTATGGTTGAACAGGCGGTCAAAGAGATTGAGAACTGTGAATTGGACCCTCTGTCTCACATATAAGGTAAAGTTCAAAAGTCTTCACATATGGACATGACACGATGTTGTTTTTCAGTACATCGACCTTCATGTTATAAATGGTAATCTTGGTTATTCTCAGGTGAATAACTGATCAGTTTTTTTTATCCTCATGTTTATTAAAGCTGATCATTTAGTCGTCATGGAAACATCTACATAATGACAGACTGTTGGTGAATGATTAGGTGTTTGTTAAAACTTGAGAGTTCAAAAGCAGCAGCTGGATAATTTATTAAAGCTGTGAGGGAAAATTGAAACTGTTCATTTGTTTATGTGAAATATATAAATGACCAAGGTAGGAGGTGATCTGCCTGTCACCAAGAGTTTGACTAGAACGATGCAGAACTTCATGTCCAGGATTTCTATTACAGTCAATGTGACTCCTGATGATGAGTCTATCAATCAGTCAGCTTTGTTTATTCCATTAGGTAGATTTGGTTACATTGAGGTAAGTCAGCTTTCTTACCTATTAGGAAAGTTGGCATAAAATGATAATAAATATAAATATGATATGAATAAAAGTAGTCCAGTGGTAAATACTTTTAAATATTAAAAACCATAAAAGCAATAGGCTAAAATGAAAGCACAGCCTAAATCACAATATCCTCAAAAGAACAAGATGAAAAAAAAATCAATATTAAAACTATACTGATTTTGGAAACATATAGCAACAGGAACAAAAAGGGTCAGTTTTGCATTTAGTGGTCAAATATCTGCATTCAGATAGGAGAAGCCTAAACTCACCATGCAGAAGATGAGACACATTTCTGCATATATATATCTATATATACATATATAGATATATATATATTTTATTTTTTGGTACATCCTTTAGTGTTGATATTGGAGACCAATACCAAAGCATACTTTTGTCTTACAACAGACACAACAACAGACACTGTTGTTTTTCTGCCATTTGCACATTGAAGACCACATTCACAAGGTTGACTGACAGCAATTAGACCCTCCTTTGGTCTCTGATTGGTTGTTTCACTCATCCTAACCAGTAGCAGTATTTTCCTAACCCTGGAGCACACCGCATGCACCATACACCAACCCTAAAAGATAATCCCTGTTGCTCAAAGTGGTCCCCGATCTCGAGTGAGAGTGCATACCCTTTGAGGTACCTAAATGCGGGCAGGGAACCAATCATGGTGGGCCCGCAGCCTCAAAGAGTGAACCCACAAAACCAAACCAAATGTAATTCACGCCTAACCTCTAAACCTAACCCCTCACCTAAAACAAAGGCGGTCCAAGAGGCAGAGGAGCTTGATTTTTTTTTTTTATTATTATTTATCTGACTCATAGCACACTCTCACAGCATAGTGACAGTTTAAACAAATGTTTAAAATTATGTTTTTGTAAAAGTTACATACAGCAGCTTTGAGATGGTTGCTCGTAATCTTTGCATGAAGTACAGGGATTTGGCTGCACCCCACCTGTCAGCTCACTGGGCCATTTTACTATTAGGTTCAAGCAGTTCTTGCTGTTAAGAGATAGAATACCAAACCGGGACACTAAGCAGGACGATAAAACTGAGTCAATAATAATCGGTTTTATCCACAGCAGCTGGTAATGCTTGGAGTCTGACGCCATGCTTATATTTTAATTTGCAGCAGGTTCAAGCACAATCAAAGCCAAACTAACAAGAACACGTGTGTAATGTAGGCAAAATTCCTAAACATTGCTGCTCATTTCTTTATAAAACAGAAAGTCTTGTATCAAAACTTATACTTTTCATCAGAAGAAAAAATACAATAACCATCCATTCATTGTGCGACAGACTGGCGACCTGTCCAGGGTGACCCCGCCTCTTGCCCGGAACGTTAGCTGGAGATGGGCACCAGCAACCTTCCCAACCCCACTAAGGGACAAGGGTGTACAGAAAATGGACGGACGGATGGATCCATTCATTATCAATACTCACTTATCCTTGTGGGTGATGAGGGTTGGTGTCTACCTCCAGTAGTGATTGAACAACAGGTGGGGTACACGCTAGATGGGTCACCAATCCACCACAAGGAACAAAATGAAATGCTTCCATTATTTCACATCAGTCTGTGTTTATTATGTCATATCTACCTACACTATATTCGTTTTTGCTTCCTAACTGTCCTGAGGAACATCATCAAGGGACAACCAACAAGGCTAGATTGAGATAACTTAAGTGATCAGGCAGTTTTGACAACTATAGAGGAAGTTCTCCCCAAATAGATTTTTCCCTCATGCTATTCTTGTCATTACACCACAACTCAGCTGCCCGCCAATATTGGTGGGCAGCTGTAAATAATAAGTAACAGGAACTTCATTTGCACATTAGTGGCAGGAAGAGGAAAGTTACAAAACATTTCAACATGATACTTGATCTGCAGACAGATTTTGAAATGTTGTTTATCTTTTTTGTACATAGTTATTAATTCACTGCTTAATTTCTGCTTCTGCCTGCTGCTACATTTTTTCTCTTTTTGTACATTGATTGGTCATCATGAAACTGTTCCTCTTTTCTGTTCCTCTTTGGTAATTAAGAGAAAACCAAAGTGAAACAGTCTGGCTATGTAACGTATGCTTACAAGCGATAAAATGCTGTTTAGGAATGAGCTGAGTCACAGCAGTGCTGTTTGGAACATGAGTGACGTCCTCGTCTCACCGCCTCACAAACCTGACTAACCAGAGAGGCCAGAGGAATGTCACGGATCAGACAAGTGTCTCATTCTTTACATGAAAACTCATTTCAAAAATGTTACCAAAATAAATTGTCTCAACTAGTACACTGAGCTGCTACGTCTGTTCTCACACCTCTGTAACTGAATTCCTCCAGGACATGGGGGACAGAAACGGGAACGTCTGGAGGCTGGAGGTTTGGACTCAGACTCTGTCTCTGGCGCCTTGAAGACGACTCAGCACTGTCCTAGAAGGAAAAGATCTCAAGTATGACATTAACCCATCTATGTGGTGACAGCGTAACATGATGATCACAAATTTCGGAACACACTCCACTACATAACTACAATTACTCACTCCGGCTGTAAGCTCATCCAGCAGTAGCTGGGAGCTTTCGTTAGGAGGTTCTGGACACTCTATATATGTTACCTGCCTCAGAATGTTAAAGCTGTATGGTTATGTCGAGTAGATGATTAAATTTAGGTATCTTGTTCAAAAACACACAGACATTCAAGCTGTTATTTCCAATAAAATGACCTCTGTAGTTTGAAGCTAAGCTATGAGTTCTTCACACCTCATTAAACTCCAGCAGGATTAACAAAGTATCTGTTTCTTGGGATCATTTGTTTAGCTTGGGAGCTTGGTTCCCCCCAAAAATAACCACTACGGTATGAAGACAGTGTTGAGTGAGTTACCAGCAATTGAAGCATGGATTAACGCACATTTTTACTCTCACACTGGTACAACAACACCCCAATTAAGTCTTCCTGGGATAAAGGTGACATACTGAGGGATTTGTTTCACATGAGTGGCACTACTTGAGTGCATTCCCAACTCAGAGCCTTGATGAAAGTATAAGAATCTCTCTGAGCTGGTTGTAGACTTGTTGGGAAAATTGGGAATGTCAGACATTATCGAACGATGAAAGGCACAGTCAGTGAAATCTTTTGTAATTCTGGATGGAGTTTGAACTTTAGGAGGGTATAAAATGCTAAGATATGTTGCACCACACCGCGGAGTGAAACAGGAGCAGTATCTGTAGCTGTCACTGCTAAACCTTGGTCATGGTTTGTTTTGTTTGGCTGAAGCACTGGTCAACAGATCAAGTGAAGATACTAAGACAGTAGAAAAAGAAAAACCGAAAGGACTTTTTAAATGAAAGCAT
Source organism: Poecilia reticulata (assembly GCF_904066995.2). NCBI lineage: Eukaryota > Metazoa > Chordata > Actinopteri > Cyprinodontiformes > Poeciliidae > Poecilia > Poecilia reticulata. Next base: position 4,494,839 of record NC_088836.1, read on the forward strand.
GTCAGGATGTGAGTTTATGAACAAAAAGACAAATAGACACATTTTACCTTCCACAGAAAAATCAGCAAAAAGATGAATGTACAAAAACTGAAACACCAGTAATTGGGGTTCCACTGTTCTTGACACAACTTACACCTGTTTGTTTTATAAAGTACATTAGTTGTGTATTATAGCTATATGAATAAAGTCAACTGAACTGATTTATTCCATATCAATGTCAACGTATTTATATGGCACACAAACAACAGATGTTGAGCAACATACTGTACAATTCAATGAAATAAAGCAAGATTACAACAATAATAACAAGATACTTAAAAGTAAAGTTAATACAAAATACAAATATACTCCATAACTGATTTTATATAACAAACTCAAACTCTGTTTGAATCAAACACCAAAGAATAGAAATAGTTCTTGAAAAAAGACATAAATGTGCCAACAGTCCTGATAAATACTGACAATCCTTTGCAAAACTGTATGAATGTTCTAAGCTAAAAAGCCATGAACCTGAGAAAGGATGATAAAACCTTCAGTGTTACCTGGAGAACTTTTAATAATCCCTGTCTGTGCATCCACATTTTTTAAGTTCCCACATGACCAAAACAGATACTAAATCCTTTGCTGTCCTGCTATTTTAGATGTACGCTCACATTGCCGAGCGGTTGCCACGTAGTTGTTAAACCAAGCAACAGTTAAAACGAGCAACAGTACCGCTGGGTCTTTCTGAGAGTCTCCAGTTGCACATCCAGCTCACCTGGTCTGGTGGACCAGTCCTTCCTTGGACATCATTTTCAATTTGACTTTTAGACTGATCATCTCACAGTAAGGTTGGATCTTCTTTAAAGTGTCTGCACTGAGATAAGTTAGTTAAATAAAATGATTTAGATGTTTTTATATGTTGGTTTAATGGTCTCTCTGAGGTGCTACTAGATTTGACCACATGTCCAGACGTGGTGCTCTGGTCTGGGCATCATGTCTCACTATTGTCACAGTGAAAAGTGATCCTCAATAGTTATAACTATTGAGTTATAACTAATAGTTTTTCTGATCTTACTCTTTGTTTTGCTACTTTGTCGATTAATCTTGACATTAATTTTCAGTTTTCCAATCTCTTCCGACTTTCATTAATTAGTTGATTTGGTTCTTGATTACTCATTGCTTTTAGACCAGTAGATTGCATAATTGGTAGTTTAGGCGAGGAAACTCATTGACGGAATGTATGAGTGTAAGGTTGAGCCATTTTGTTAATTCTCACACTGTATTAGAAAACATTCCAGTGAAATGTAACTGCTGTCCAGTAACGTTTAATTCATTCTTTCATGAGAAGCTGAAAGTGATTGGCTAATTTTTCCAGAAACTCCAGTGGTGCTCCTGCTCTTCTTCTATTAGTTAAAAGAAACAACTTCTACATGATAATAACTTCTTTAATAATAAATTATTAATCATAATAATATGCTACCTAATCCAGACATTTCTGCAATTTCTGTCATCCAACACTACATAGGACCATTTTTGGCATGTTTACTAACTTTCTGAAGACCAATGGGCCTTATGTGGACCAAAACCCAGTCATAATACATTGGACCGCCTTTGTTTTAGGTGAGGGGTTAGGTTTAGAGGTTAGGCGTGAATTACATTTGGTTAGGGTTAGGAAAATACTGCTACTGGTTAGGATGAGTGAAAATGTCTGGATTGCACATAAAGTTCTAATATGGGTAGAAATTCAAAATAGTTTGTGTGTGCATATGTGTGAGTGTGTTTGTTTGTAATACCTTATGGGGACCATTTTTGCGACACTAAGCTGTGGGGACCCACTGCTCCTTGTGGGGACCAAAGCCTGGTACCCACAAGGGGAAACATTGTTTTTGGGTGAGGGGTTATATTTAGGACTAAGGTGTGAATTGAAATTTGGGTAGGGTTAGGGTTGGATATGTAATGGCTAGGGTTAGCATATGGGTAAGGTTTAGACTGTAAAAATGAATGGAGCTCAATGAAAAGTCCCCACAAAGATAGTCACGCAAACGTGTGTGTGTGTCTTTTGCAGAGGCAGCCTGTAATCAGCTGTTAAAGTTGGCTCTGATGTATCACAGCATTTGAACGCACTGCAGTGGGCCGGACAGTGCAGAGCTTCCAGAACTACTCTTGCTGGAGCAGCACTAGTGAAATTGGAAGAGGGAATAAGGAGTACATTGATTCAGCATTTGCAGAGAATATTTACCAGCTGTAGATATTGTGTTCATTTGCACTGCTTGCTATTCAGATTGTAGTGACTGTGTTTGGGAGCTGCCTCTAGAAAAGGTAAGCAGGAAGAGGTTTTAAGATGTTATCAGTATCTACTCATTGTTAACATCAATTTAACAACAGCAGCTGAGAGTTTGATAACTTATCTTTGACATATGTGGAAAACATCTTAGTGTTTTGGGCTCTTGCTAGATAGTTTACTGTATGTGTCATTAAAACCATATAATTAATGATAACATTGTTGAAAAAAGAGTGAATTTTCAGAAGTTTACTGAATAAACTAAAACAATAGTGATTGATAAATGTACATTTAAGCAGTATAGCTTTAAACTGACATCATTTTTTGCTAACATCATTATTAGTTATCTTGACTTTTGGTGATCGTTGTAAATTATACATGTAAAAAATTTTTTACATCTTTTAGTAGATTATGTGACAAGGATCCCGACCAATAGGACAACGCATGCTGTGTGTATGACAGCAACAAGACCAGATGATTATCCATCACCACCTCGTATAAGCTTACAGAATGCAAATTTAACACTACACACGTACATGTACGCGCACACCCATGCACACCCATGCACACCCACACGCACACACACATTATATATATATATATATATATATATATATATATATATATATATATATATATATATATATATATATATATATATATCAAATAACAGAATCTTTTCTTTAAAGCAGATCAACACAATGCCTGATATCATTTTTAGCATTATGGAAGACGTTAAGTAGCCAGAAAATAGAAGAAAATGTTTCTTTTGTTTCAGTAAAAATCTTTTTTGAATCAAAGTTACTTTCCATTAAATTTGGATCAAGTTAGAAATTTACTTGATGCTAGATCTCAGGTAAATATGTGCATAACCAGGCAAACTAGATCTTTGTTTTAGGTGAGGCCTGTCTCCTAAATCTCATGCAAACAAAGAAAAAAAAAAATTATTTATTTTATGGTTTTGGAAGGAGATGATTGAGCTGGGTCTCGCTGATGGGAGCCTCATCGATGAGCTGATAGAGCTGACGGCGCAGAGCATCGGTCAGCTGGAGATCCAGGAACATTTCAACATTGTCAAGGAGATCGGACGGGGAAAATATGGCAAAGTGTTGCTGGTCACTCATCGTTTCAGGGGTATGAATTGTTACTATTGCAGCCTCAGGGGGCAGTTTATTTAAATCAAAGTGCAAAAAAATGACCAAATGTACTTTCATGTAAAGCATTATTCATCAACTCGTTTTATTCTTTTCATTTATCCATCACCAAATCTTATTTCTCTGAATGTCTATAAAAAAACATCAGTTAGTTTAAACTGGATAGCTATGAATTTTACAATTTCAAAACTGTCCTAATTAGGAAAAATTATTGAACTATTAAGTTATATTACTGAATTCAAATAACATGTCAATCATTTCAAACTGGTTCTAAACTGGTTCCAGAACTAAATTGGTGTCGATCCACAAACTTTGCTGTAAAAGTGTGAAACTCTTTTCTACTTCAACTGTTAGTTTCAAACTTCAGTTATTTGCTCATCTGGGTCTATGTACATGTAATTAACCAATAAAATAAATATTTATTTACTATTTATTTGCTCTATAAACAGAGCCTGAAAGTTTTTTTTAAGTACTGCTCTTTTTTTCTCTAAACAATGAAGAGAAATTCAAGATTTGTTTTTTATTCTGTCTTTCTAAAATCACACAAGACAAAACAATTCTCTCTCTAAAAGTTAGCAAAGATAGTTATGATGTCTTTGAAAACTCAAAGTCTGAAATTCTAAACAGAGGAACCACGACTATCAAAATGCAGCTGAAAAACTTCAACATTTTGATCAGAGATACTCAGCTCAACTTGTTGGACTGTATGGGGCCTCATGAGTCGGTGAGTAGCAAAGCAGTTCAATGGTAAATGTAGACAAAGTATGCAGATTAATGCAGATCACAGGACTGAAAAACCAACAGAGGCCAGTAAATGGAAATAAACTGGAAGAGATCTCAATGTTTCTCTGTGGCAAAGCATGTTTGAAACCTGAAGGAAACAGTAACGGTGCCTGTTTCCGACGGTGACGACTGCACTGTGGTTGGTCTGCAGGGACTCCAATGGCCCTGAAAGTGATGCCTAAAGCCTCCACTAAACTGCAGGGCTTTCTACGAGAGTACTGCATCTCCTTACACCTGTCCTGCCACCCCTGCATTGTGGGCCTGTTTGGCATCGCCTTCCAGTCTAAAGAGCACTACTGCTTCGCCCAGGAGTTGGTCATTGGGAGGGATCTTTTTGCCGTCATCAAGCCAAAAGTGAGAAGTCATTCATTGTTTAATCAAGAATTATGACAGATCTGATGCTATATTTAGAAACATTTTAGGGTGAATGTTTTCTGTGGGTCAAAATACTTCAAATGCAGCTGAAGTTAAATCTTTCAGAATGTCAGCTATATGAACATATATCATGTTTAGAATTACTGACAGAAACCAGAGTTTGGAGCATAAACAGAAATGATGAGAAATACATCTTCCTATGATTAAAACAGATGATTCCTACACACACCTCTTGCATATTACACTGAATCTATTCAAAATAGTCGACATCTCTGAAATGCAGGCATTCATCAATACACACAAGAGAATAATTAACATGATCTCAAGTTCTCAAGCCCATAATTCCCTGTGAACCCTATAGAAAGTTACAGCTAACAGATATAAATGCATCGGTTTTTAGATTACATACATAAATACAATTTCACATAATGTAATGGCTCAGGTTTTCCACTAGGTGGAACTGATGCTCTCTTTTAAACCAACGACTCGTAGATTGTTCCAACACATTGACATCTAGTGACAACAAACTGTTGGAAAACTCAAATAAAATCAAAGAAACTCTTGAATGCTGTTTCTTATCAGACTGGAGAAAGTAAAGCAATTTAATGAAAACAATTATTCATAACATATAAATATGGAAATGCTGACTTTGCTGCATTAAAACGCATATAAAACATTCACACTTGCATTGTGTTTTGGATTTCAAATTAAAAAAAGCTAACAAATTTAAATACATAACGCAACAATAAAAATGCATATTCTCTCTCTTCACCCAGGTGGGCATCCCGGAGTTGTCAGTGAAACGCTGCGTCCTCCAGATCTCCAGTGCTCTGGAGTTCATCCACAGCCACAGTCTGGTCCACCGAGATGTCAAACCCGAAAACATCCTGCTGCTGGACACTCACTGCCGTCAGGTCAAGCTGGCAGACTTTGGCCTGGCCCAGAAGAGAGGAACCCTCATACGCTTCATCACAGGGACTTTGCCGTACATGGCCCCAGAACTTTGCAGTGTGGCTCTGCTGGACAACCAGAAAGAGGTGACAGTGCCTCCTCTGAGCGTGGAACCCAGCCTGGACACCTGGGCCTTTGCAGTGGTCATCTTCTGCATCCTCACTGGTTACTTCCCATGGGAGCGTTGCATGGACTCGGACAGCTTCTACCAGGAGTTTGCCGACTGGTGCGAGACGAAGAAGAAAGTTTATGTGGAGGATGACATCCCTCCTTTGTGGAGGAGGTTCACCCCAGAGGCTATGGAGATGTTCAGTCTGCTACTGGCTCCAGACGCAGCGCAGAGGAGTTCAGCAGGAGCAGTCAGAGCGTATGTGGAAAAAGACTGGCTGAGAAAAGACCATGGCAACCAGCTGCTCTAGATAAATGTACAGAGTGTCTTTATTTGGAGGCATGTTCTGCAGGAAAATACGTTGTTTAAACCAAAAAACTGAGGTAACAGTTTGTGTGTACTCACGTCATAATTAAAAGACAAAAATTATTGTTCAGTTAGAAGTTCTAATGTAGCATACCAAAACTAGACAGCATCTATATATAAATCTTTTTTTTTCCTTTTAGATAATGGAAGGTGATGTAGTGACAGTGATTTTCTGCCAACACCCATCACCATCTACAATAACTCTTTAAAAAATGTAATTAATATGAGTTACAACGACATTTAATTTCTCATAGAACAACATTTTTGATTCAAAAGGATGAATCAGAAACCCTTGAAACAAAGACATTTGATTTGGTCCAAAACATGATCTATTCATGTGAAAATCATCTCCTGAATAGCTCATGTGTAGCTATTGTATTTTTACAAGATTATTTTGTTTGAAATTAATATTTCAAGTCTAATAGGTGCAGTTTTGTTGTATGTTATGTGAAACGTGATTTTAGTTTAAGCAATTCACCTGGACAACATGGATGCTGATCTTGCCAGCAGTAAATTAAAATGACCACAGGACATTTTCCAATTTACTGACATTTATGGACAACTAACTCTTGTGAACAGAAACCTTCAGTCCTGGAGTTCTTTTCTTAAAGACCCTGAAAGGTCGTTTTTATCTTCTGTCTGAAAAAATGTGGCTCTGAACTTTAGGGGCCTTTGAATTTCTGTGGCCCTGATCTCCCTTCATGTCTGCATCGGGTCACGGAGGGCAGGTGTGTGACTGTTGTAAATCCTTATTGAGAAACCTTTTATAAATGAGGACACACACACGCACACTTGCACACACACGCAAACACACGCACACACACGCACACACACACACACACACACACGCACACACACGCACGCACGCACGCACGCACGCACGCACACACACACACACGCACACACACACACACACACACACACACAAGTACAAACATGTTTAGATTAAAGTGTTTTCATGTTGGGCTGTGGTTACATCTTGTATTAACTAGTACTGGATGTACTGTACTGTTATGTTGAACAGTTACTATTTAGTAATATAATACAAATATCAGTTTATGATAGACTGTGTGGGTGTAGCTCTGTGTTTGCATGTGTGCTTGTTCATCAAAAATATTTGTGTTCTTTCTTTTAAAATGCAAAATAAATAAAATGTTTGCTTTATATTGGCTTCAATATGTTTAAAGAACTTATTTTTCTTTAAAATATTATTAGTTCAGCATTTTTCTATATTTCTCAAGTAAGTGTAACAGTAAATCTAAGTAATTAATGAGAACTCTTGATGTCTTGTTGCAAACTTTAAACAGGACTTCATATGACATCTCAATATTAGTTTTCAACTTGCCATCCTTCTGTGAAGCTCAGATTGATAGAATGGTGTCAAAATGTGATGCTGTCAGCATTCTGTCTAGTCTGAGTTCTTCGTCCAGATGCATCATGCTGCTTGGTGCTTTTTGGTTGCTTTTCTCATTAATCCTCTTTTTGGCCAACCTGTCAGGTTAAGTAAGGTAGAATGTTGTGCTTGCTAATCTTGTGTATTTGTTTCCCTTTCTCTCTGATTCAGCTCTCAGTGTGTTATCTTTGGTATCTATTGTATCTTTGGCACTTCTTTTCTCTGTATAAGTTCCTTGGTCAATTTGCAAAATAACTGTTTGTCTTTATTTGTTCCATCATTAAAACTCTTCTCCTCTCTGCCTACATTTGGGTCAATGAAATGTAGTCATTTCTAGTCAAAAGATAGAAAAGGCTTTTGACTAGACTGCTTTTCTGGTCTCTTCACTGTGTATTTTTGTATAAATCATATTTAAAGGAAACACGTCACACAAGAGATATTTTGTTAAAATCTGGGGTAATTGATAAAATCTTATGTCAACCACTGTCAATTTTTCAGCAAACCTTCCAAAGCATACCAGCATCGCTTGTTTCACTGCAATTCAACTTTTAGATGGAGCATTTCTTTTCCAAAAGACTTTATGATCATTCAGAATAAGTCAGCCATCAGATTTACACTCTACTACCTTCAACATCTGAAAAAAGTCCCTTGATCATTTTGGGAAATTACAGTACCAGTGTGCGAAAGGTATATCAAGCCAAACATTCACCTCTGTTGGTCTTTCCAGTGAGACAAAATGCATTCTGTAAATTATGAAAAGTTAACAGTATGAAGAATTGTTCAAAATTTATTCAGTTTTTTATTATTATTATTATAGGAAAGCATCTCTGAATGAATCCCATCAGACACCAGGCCTTCAAATTCTGGGAACAGTCAGAACAGCAAAGTTACACTCAGTCTCATAAAAGGTTTAATACAAGGGTCTGCTAATGTTACCATAAGAACCATTTTTATGCTCAGTATAGCTAAATAGATCCTGTTTAGACCCACAAATGTTACATGTCCTTTGGAAAAATAACTCATCTTTTTTATATATATCTACTTAATCAATTTGTTGTCACTTTATGTCAATTCTAGCGCTCTTCTTTGGTTTTAAAATAAAGAAAAGGCTAAAACCTTTACAAAAAGAGGATAGAAACATTTTCTACTATGGGATGTTAATATTTGTAGAAAGTGACTAAAGCACATAATGTACAACAGATAAAACATGCCATCACCCCCTCCTGGGAAAAAGTATGGAAAACAATGAAAATGATTTATTGGTTCTCTATTTTAAATTAATTAGCAAAAAATCTCAAACTGCTTTCCATATTGTCATAATGTAATTTGGTAATTAGTACATAACATAAACTGTTATGTACTGTGAATACTTTCCAGATGTTCTTGAAAAGCATATTTAATGCCTGATTACAGATTATTTTCAAAAGGTATTTTAGATCTAACAAACATCACATCACAATTAAATAAGCATTTGAAAATGGCATTTTCCATCCACGCATTTATTTTCTTCCACCCTTAACCCATTAGGGTGAGGAGGGGGGCTGGTGTCTATCACCAGCTGTCAACAGGCGAGAGGCAGAGTTCACCATTTACACATCCCCAGTCCATTGCAGGAAAACTACATTTTGAATGTAGCCACTGTCTGATATTAAACATTTACTGGATAGAGAACAGATGAGTGTTAGCAGATGTACAGTATGCGCATTATATCTGGATGAAAAATAAAGAGGAACATCAAAATTCATAGTGAATATGAAGAGATGAGAGCTGAATATTAGTGCATTATTTACTTTCCCACTAACTTGGATTTCAGCAAATTCCAATGTTTCGTTTGGAATTAAAAGGTTTTTTTTCTTCTCTTCGTGGATAAATTAAAAAGTCTTAAAAATAATGTTAATAACAAAATTAAGAAATATTTTTAAACAGTGCAAAGTTACAGAGGTGCATCACCCAGTACTGAATATGAGCAGTAAAAAGAGACACAGAGGCATTTCCAAAACAAGCCTTTAAAATGAGAGTAGTTTTTAGTCTTTTGGTCACTTATATGTTACACAACTCTACAGTTGAACTGGATTTTATTAATACTTAAATAAAATACAGCATTATAAAGAGGCATACATTTCTAGCTGTCTCTTGCTTTTCATTCTAGCACTTAGGATTGTTATCATTGAAAGAATTGATAAGGATAAATTCCCTGTAATATACAGGTCCTTCTCAAAAAATTAGCATATTGTGATAAAGTTCATTATTTTCCATAATGTATTGATAAAAATTAAACTGCCATATATTTTAGAGTCATTGCACACCAACTGAAATATTTCAGGTATTTTATTGTTTTAATACTGATGATTTTGGCAAACAGCTCATGAAAACCCAAAATCCCCGTCTCAAAAAATTAGCATATCATGAAAAGGTTCTCTGAACGAGCAGTTAACCTCATCATCTGAATCAACAAAGTAACTCTGAACACTTGCAAAAGATTCCTGAGGCTTTTAAAAACTCCCAGCCTGGTTTGTTACTCAAAACCGCAATCATGGGTCAGACTGCTGACCTGACTGCTGTCCAGAAGGCCATCATTGACACCCTCAAGCAAGAGGGTAAGACAGAAAGAAATTTCTGAACGAATAGGCTGTTCCCAGAGTGCTGTATCAAGGCACCTCAGTGGGAAGGAAAAAGTATGGCAGAAAACGCTGCACAACGAGAAGAGGTGACCGGACCCTGAGGAAGATTGTGGAGAAGAACCGATTCCAGACCTTGTGGGAAGCAGTGGACTGAGTCTGGAGTAGAAGGTCAAGCCACTTTTGAACCAGAAACAGCGGCAGAAGCGCCTGACCTGGGCTACAGAGAAGCAGCACTGGACTGTTGCTCAGTGGTCCAAAGTACTTTTTTCGAATGAAAGCAAATTTTGCATGTCATTCGGAAATCAAGGTGCCAGAGTCTGGAGGAAGACTGGAGAGAAGGAAATGCCAAAAGGCCAGAAGTCCAGTGTCAAGTAGCCACAGTCAGTGATGGTCTGAGGAGCCATGTCAGCTGCTGGTGTTGGTCCACTGTGTTTCATCAAGGGCAGGTCAATGCAGCAGCTATCAGGAGGTTTTGGAGTATTTCATGCTTCCATCTGCTGAAAAGCTTTATGGAGATGAAGATTTCATTTTTCAGCACAACCTGGCACCTGCTCACAGTGCCAAAACCACTGGTATTACTGACCATGGTGTTACTGTGCTCAATTTTCCTGCCAACTCTCCTGACCTGAACCCCATAGAGAATCTGTGGGATATTGTGAAGAGAAAGTTGAGAGACACAAGACCCAAAACTCTGGATGAGCTTAAGGCCGTTATCAAAGCATCCTGGGCTCCATAACACCTCGGAAGAGCCACAGGCTGATGGCCTCCATGCCGCATTGAAGGCTAAAAAAGGATTCCTGACCAAGTATTGAGTGCATAACTGAACATAATTATTTGAAAGTTGACTTTTTTGGTATTATAAACACTTTTCTTTTATTGGTCAGATGAAATATGCTAATTTTTTGAGACAGGGATTTTGGATTTTCATGAGCTGTATGCCAAAATCACCAGTATTAAAACAATAAAAGACCTGAAATATTTCAGTTGTTGTGCAATGAATATAAAATATAAGACAGTTTAATTTTTATCATTGCATTATGGAAAATAATGAACTTTATCACTTTATGCTAATTTTTTGAGAAGGACCTGTATAGTGATGTGGCACCTTCATGTTTGTTCTTGACAATCTCAAGACTAAACATGTTAGTTTTTCCTCTAAATGTAACCAAAACCATTTCAATCTAAGGGATGGCTGATTGTAATACCCTGATGATTTCATCACAATGGCGATATCTTTTTTTGTTTGCTTATCCATAGGTTATACAATAAAGTCGCTCACAGTATATACACCTTTCATAACTTGAGTTCTCAGAACTTTTTTTACAATTACAATTTCTCACTAAATTTGCTTAGTGAAACCAAATCAATGATTAGCTTTAGTTTTATCTAAAAGCTACAAGCTGAATAAATGAGAAGATGACAAGGAAAAGGGAAATAAGAGAAAGGCTGAAAGAGAGCGAAGAGGAAAGAAACATCAACACCCATGAAACTCCAGTTGAATGAGGCAGACCATAGCAGAGGAAAAAGACAAGAAAAAAACAGCAGCAAGACACATGAGCAGACTGAAGCTCTGAAAAGAAGCTGTGTTAAGATGTTATGGAGGATCAACTCCCAATAACATAGAAACTGAAAAAAAATTGACAAGAGACTGAGTTTGGCATATGACTCAGACTCATATGACTCTGAAATTCTGGATGTTGTCACATCCATCCATCCATCCATTTTCTTACACCATTATCCCTCAGTGCAGGGTCGAGAGGGTTGCTGGTGTCTATCTCCAGCTAGCGTTCCGGGCGAGAGGCGGGGTCACCCTGGACAGGTTGCCAGTCTGTCGCAGGACAACACAACCATGCACACACACACTCACACCTAGGGCAATTTGGAGAGGCCAATTAACCTAACAGTCATGTTTTTGGACTGTGGGAGGAAACCGGAGTACCCGGAGAAAACCCACCATGCACAGGGAGAACATGCAAACTCCATGCAGAAAGACCGGGGCCGGGAATCGAACCCAGAACCTTCTTGCTGCAAGGCAACAGCTCTACCAACTGCGCCACTGTGCAGCCCTGATGTTGTCACAGTTAAACTAAAAAACATTTAGTTTCATTACTAATTTAATTTAGAATAAATGACTGATTACAATGATTAATAATTACATAAGCCAAACATTTATGTGAAATCTGATTCCCAACAGTTTAGATGCCACTGTGTGAGGTTGATGGTACAACACTTTGGTTTGTCTGCGGGTTCCACATGGGCCCTAGATGGTGGTGAGTTTGCCCATTTAGGGCCCATGTAAGGCCCATGTAGGCTGTGGCCCTACATGGGCAAACCCATGTGGGGCCACCGTGGAACCCGCAGACAAACCCATATGGGACCCATATATCAGCCCTCCTTCCCCCACATGGAGCGCACCTAGGCATGCTGGCAGGGTTGTTAGAAGAACCTTAGATATAAAAAACACAACACTGTGCTCTGTTCACTGTAAATATGGATATATTCTGACTGCATACCAATTATATATCAGATTTATTTATGAAGCATCTGGGTACAAGTTGTGGCTGACAGCCCAGCTATATTAAAGCACAGATGGCAGCAACTGATACAATGTCTAATTTTACAATATGTTCATTTCTAGAATGCAAACGTATCTATTCACATGGTCAAATGTTTTAACTGGCTAACTGCAGCTTTGGTATGAACATCTTGGTTCATTGTTGACAATGAATAAGTTCTAACAACTTGTTGTTAGTGGTCACTGGGGATTCCTAGGTGTTTCTTTTTCAAAATCTTTTTCTCTTTCTCACTGTTTATTCACTGTCACATGCTGTTTTTATTTTAATTATGTAAAGCACTTTGAAATGCCTTGCTGCTGAAATGTGCAGATATGTAACATTTCCTTGAAACAAATCATAACCGCAGCGCCTCATCGTCACATGATGCCCCTCCCTCACCCCACCAAACAAAGATCAGCTCAAGTCCTCACTTGTAGCTCTGGTGTTTCATACTAGTTAAGCACCATGTAGCTTAATGTGTATGTGTAGAGATGACAGAAGGGGTTTAAGTGTATGTATTTTAAGCATAGTGAATGTTTGGTTGTAAAGACATTTGGCTTTGGCTTGTGCTTGCCTTGCCTGTTGCATTTGTACTTATATATTTTTAAAATGTGTCGTAGGCTGCCTTCTGGCTCTTTTTCACATTTACCAAGCAAAATACAAACTTGCTATTTTGCCAAGAAAAAAAATAACATATTAACTTGTAACTTCCAGGAACATTTTAGGCATCTGACCAAAGAGTTATGCAAATGAAGACAAGAACTGGACCTGCTCGCCATGGATATGAAACAATTATACATTTTTTGTACTGTTCTTTTAATGACAATTTGGGGAAAAAATCTGTATATAAAATGGATTGAACTGCTAATAAAATATTACATTAACAATTCAAAAGTTGCATTTAAATCTTTAATCAGAGTTTATGTGATTATAACTGAGAATAAAACCTGGATAAATATATATAATTGTTGTTTCTTTTGTTTTTTTCCAGAAAATGCCATGTTTTCCTCAGGCGTTGCACCTTGCTATTTGTGCATCATTTGTACAACTTTATACTTTGTACAAAAGTATAATTGACAGCAGGTGTCCTCCTGCTTTTGATTATTTATTTTTGGTGATGAGCTCCAAGTCTCTGATGTCCTCACCATCAGCCCCGTCTCTTGGATCCTCCACAGACTGTCAGATTGTGGTCAGGTCTCTTTCTTTGGGCCTCATACAGGGGTGGACATCCTTGGCAGCTGCTACAGTTGCTTATTCTTTGGTCTGGCTCTGTTTCCTGTCTTATTGAACTACAAAAGCAGCAGGTTTTTGACTTTCATTTGCCACTTTGTTTGTTTGTACATTAAACTCTGATTGCAAGCTATGAGAAAATGAAAAATGGTGTCTGTTAAGAAATAGGAATGTGTCCACTGTGTCTATTTAGGCTTCAGGCACAAAGCAGAGTTATTGCTAAATCATGATCCGGTTGAGAGGCTGGGCATGATGTTGACACATGACTCGATCTGGATACATCAGGATACATCAGGGCCTCAGTGATCTCAGAGGCTCTTGGCTCTGTTCTCGCTAAACATATCAGACTCCAGCAGATCTGTCACTGCCTGATGGATGGTGTTACTCTTTGAAACATTTGAAGACTGCAACTACTTTTGTGTAACTCTGGGAGAGAATGGTTGTTGAAAAAGTTACAAGGGCAGCATTATGTTTTCCAGGCTCAAAATGCCATTTTATAGCACAATCAAGTAACTGTGTTAAAGTTAGTTGTTAAACAAATATGACCAAAAAGAAATGTGACTTTGTAAATTAATGCCTTGAACTTGGGCCTCTGTTGCTTTAAAAACAGACACTTGCACTTTCTGACACACGACCTTCAATGCATTGTTCCACTCCACCACGGGGTTGGCTAATTGCTGCTGGCTAGTATGAAGGAGCTGACTGGGGGAATGCTGGCTGTATGAGGTGGAAACCCACAAGCTTGGAAACTGCAGCTCTGAGGTGAAGCTGCGTCCAGAAGGCGGCGCTCAGTCCAACCAGACACTTTGCTCAGCTGAAGAGTTCCCATTTCCCAAATACGTATGAAAGAATCAAACATAACATTATAACATGATGTACAGCTTAAAAAAGTAGGTTTTACATCATACTGCCCCTTTAAGGTTCAACACAAAACAAAATCTTATTGTGATTTATGAAAAACGAACAGTATATGAGTTATACTTACCTTAAAACAATAATAAAAACTAGATGTCTGTTGGATAAAACAGCTTATTGTGCTGTGTATCAAACTATATAAGGTCTATTACACATACAGTTTGATACTCAACATCTAAGCTGCTTCCAAAGAAAGCTGCAGAATCTGAGGCTCTCCACCCGGTGCCGAAGATTACAGCACAGAAAACCTCTGAGTAAGCACAAAACTGTCCATATGAAGAGCTGAGATGTGCTAAATATGACTTTTATTTCAGTTTATCAGTCAAACAGCTTGCTTACTACAAAGATAAAATATATGAAGCGGATATATTGTATATGAGAAATATAATACGAGTGAGCCTAAAGCCGTCAAAAAAACACATAGCAGGACTACAATACAGATAAAAGTTTACAATGAGTTTTTTTTAAACAAACATAAAATTTTACAACTGTAATTAAAAGCTTGTCTAAAATACAACTTGGAAAAATCTAAGTAATCTTTAAAATAGGAAAAAAAATGACAAAAGGAATTTTATATATATGCTGTTTTTTTTACATACATGTATTTACAGTTGAAATTCAACAAAATATGACCTGCTCCAATAACTTCACTAAAGTACAAGATATAACTGTAACTAACTAACTAACTAACTAACTAACTAACTAACTAACTAACTAACTAACTAACTAACTAACTAACTAACTAACTAACTAACTAATATGGAAGCAGCACTCCTAGCAGTTAGCTAAATATAGCACATTCCCGTACAGTGAGAAGGAACTAGCTAAACTGGCTAGCTGTTTCTTTTTTACAGTCTAATCTCACTGAATGCAGCGAACCTCCAGAACAGGAACAAACTAACAGGGAAGGATTATCAATGAACACCAACGGGTTCTCAGTCTACCTCTCACTCTTCACAGCCAGTATGATAAAGCAGAGAAAACACTGTGACACAATTCTCCACCACTGCTACAGAGGTGGTCAAAACCAGAATAAATAATAAAGAATCTAACATTTCAGTAGCATATTCTCAGTGAAATGTTTAGAAATATCGTAGCATTTATTACAGTAAGTTTATGCAGTTGAGTAAAAATCACACAATAAGAATGTATTAATATTAAGAAAAGATAAATATGTTGTGGGGTAATAGATGTAACTCATGTAAATGCACAATACAATTAAAACATATACTGTTATTCTGTATTACATACTTTATTATTATTTTCTGTTTATCTCATTTTTATTGTTTGTTTTACATTTTACTATTGCTAAAAAGTAAAGCAGTAAGAGAGAGTCTTATGGGCCAGACTAAGACATTTTATTTTTTTTAATCGTCAGAATAAAGTCATAATAATATGAAAATAAAAACACAATGTTATGAGAATAAAATCATTATGAGATAAATGTTTAATGAGTTATGATGCGGTCAGCTAGTCATGCGTTCAGCTCAGCTAGTTCGGTGATGTGTTAAAAGAGGAAATATTTCCTTATTTGTAAAACCAATGCCAAAGCATAACTTCACAAGATGTGCAACATTTTTAATTTTAACTTATTATTTTTGGTGTATAAGTTTTCATAAAATTACTGCTTCATTTCACACTATTAAGACTTTATTCTGGTAATAATAATACTTTATACTGACTTTAAAAACATTTTAGCCTGGCTCTAATACTTTATTGTAAATGAAGCTCTAATGTAAGTTATTAAACTAATCAGTTTCGCAACTTCTGGTACGATATACATAATTTGAAGATACAAAAGTTTCAGTTTGTCTATAATTCTTCCCAGAAATACCTTCAGCTTTACAACATTCTGCATTATTGTTAGTTTTCATGTTAAACTGAAGACAGATTTTTGGGGTCATCCTTTTTGTCTTTGACCAGAATTCTGTTTGATTTGAATTTTCACCCAGTTCAGGCTCACCCGTCCTGAAAAAAGTCTTCATTTTTCTGGAACTGGTCTTTAGGTCCCTCTTCATCGCCATCGGGCGCAGGCTTGGGCCCGTCATGGACTTCAGCCGTGGTTTTGGCGTTCTCAGGGCTGGCATCGATGTCGTCGTAGTTTTCCTGTGAGTCTTCCACTTCGTAGGTCACACCGTCTGTTCAAAGACAAACAGCCAGCGGTCAGCCAGGTGAATTCAGCATATTGAAATGATGATTGAAACTGGATGAAAACTTTCCATCGCTTGGCTTATCAACCCCGTCCTGCAGGTCTTGGTCTTTAGCGGCTCGGACCACGGAGCCCTGAGGTGTGAGAGGCTGAGCCTCGGTCACCTCATCCACGTCGTCGTAGTTGTAGGACCTGTTGCTCTCCACATCTCTCTCCTTCTCCACGTCTGAATCGGATCTGAATCCTACATTAAAAACTCAGAACTCAGAGGAAGCAAAATGTCTGCTGATTGAATATTAATGGCCGTTCATAAGCCACTCATCTTTGTTTCAAAATTTAAAAGATAAATAAATTAAAATCTGTTGAAATGAACTGTTTAGTTGTACTTACTGCCACGATTGAAGCTTCCCATTTCATCTGATTTGTTGACGTCTTCATACTCTCCACTATCCCAGTCTGCTTCTTCCATATCTGCTGCTTTAGAAACAGGTCAGAAATTTACTGATAGATTTTAAAACACTAAAAACGAAAACATAAATGGAAACACCTGTCAGAAGACGCTAACGCCCAAATTGACCACTGAGTTAAAAGTAATCACAGTCCAACGTCAGCAACCTGCTTTCACAAAGTTCCACTGTTGAAAAATTACTCTAAATGTGAAAAAAAAACAATACAAAAAGAAAGTTGACAAAACTAAAAGGCTTCTTTGAACTTTAAAAGAAGGGCACAAACATTGTTTTTGAGAAACACAATAACTGGCCCAAGCAGACGTTAGGCATCATTTTTTAAAAGATGAAAGCAAAATTCTTGTTTTTGGATATAACAAGCACTGAATTTAAGCTATAGTAAAAGCATGTTGCCTAATTCTGAAGAGGAAATACAGCAGCAGCTACATTTCCATCCAATTCTTAGGTGAATTCTTGAGTGAACCTTTAAAGTGTCGCAAAAAAGAGAAACCTTTTTTGTACCTAGGTTCCCTGATTTGGAGCAAATCAACTGATGGGTAATTATGTCAGTTTGCATGTTGTTGTTTTGTCTTAGTAAGAAATGAGATATAAACGTCACAAACTAGAATGAATCACTCAAAAGTTTAGGCCATGAAATTTTTCTGAGTCTCATGACACAGACCCACCTATAGGTGGGTAGAGTTCGCTACATCAGAACTTATTTGGCAAATGCGTTTCCATCTCTACTTTAGCGTCTTAGCACTTTTTCAGAACAGCCAAAAACCACCTCAAACATTTTTACGAGATTGAGAAAGTTATTTCTCAATCTCTGAGAAATAAGAGATTGAGAAATAATCTCAGTCTCTTATTTCTAATAAACAGGTTAATTCATTTTCCATCTCTCAAAATTCTGAGAAGTATTTAATAATTTTCTAATGAAACACTTCAAAATGTGCATTAAAAAAAATGTTGATGGAAACACAATTAATGACTCCAAACACAGCCGTAAGCGAGCAGCGTCTTGGTTTCAGCACAACAAGCCCTGAACTTTAATCTGACAGAAAACCAGGCAGGTGGCATCAAACTGTTGGAGGCAAAGCCGAGAAATGCAGAGTGACTGTGGAGTCTAGTCAAATCATCGGGGACTGGAATAGCTGAGACAGCAGTTTGACACCATGCAACACAGAGGCATAGGAGTTATCAAAAATATTAGCTATGCAACTAAATATAGACCAATTATGACAGAATAAGAAAATAATAGTTATAAAATTACGAAAACAGTAATGAAATTAAGAGAATAAAATCATAATATTACAATAATAATGTTGAATAAAACTAAAATCGTAATAATACAAGAAGTCATAATATTTTGAGATCAAAGTCATGGTATTATGATGATAAAGCCATAATACCACAATAATACAGTCATAGGAGAATAACATCTTAATAATACAAGAATAAAGTCACAATATTTTGGGAATAAACTTTATTCCTGTACGACTATATTATCTTTACTTTCATATTATTACGGCTTTATTCTCGTACTAGTTCAAAATTATTCTCATAATTATGACTCGGCATGACCCTGATACTGATTCACAGGAAAGCTAAATCATCTTCACTTCATCCAGTAAATATTTTATTTTGAAAATAAAGGCCAACTCAGCTGTTTTTGACCAGCCTAGTGTCTGTTGTTACTCACTTTTGAAATAAATTTTATTGTTTTTTCTCTTCAGGTTTTAATTTTAATTGTATGGGCATTATTATCTTTGCATTCACCTGTAAAGAAGGTAAATGCAAATTCTTCGTGAGAAGCATGAAGACAGACTGCCCTCTAGAGGAAACACACCTTTGTCCTCCAATGGTTCAAATTCTGACTTGGGCTCAGACAGAGTTGTTGTTTTAGTGGATAAAAACAACTACTGAGCATTTAGTGGAAATGGTTTCAGAGTACTTACATGGCATCACGGGTTTCCTGTTTCTCCTCTTAATGCGGTATCGCACAAATATCACAATCAATGCAACCAGGATAATAACAATTAGCACTCCAACAATAATAGGAACTGGATCTGTTGGTCCTGCTTGGGGAGGTGGTGCTGATGGCGGCGTGTAACCTGAGATCAGAACAGGAATCAGAAGGAAGGCCATTAGATGTTATTTCCTTTCCTCCATCTCTGCATCCCAACTGAGAAGAAATGTGATGACTGGAATGAAATGCTAAAAGTGACCAGTGAATATTTGTCCTCTGCTGTAGTTACCTTCACACAAAAAGGAAGTAGGATTTTGACAGGTCTCCTTTAAGACACAGTAGCGCAGGTCTTTGTAGGAGCTGCCGCAGTCGAGACTATGTTCCACTTTGGTCTTGTAAAAAAAAAATAAAACTTCAGTTTTATTCTTGTCATTATACTTTTTAAACGTACAAAGATTCTTAATAAGATGAACATTATTTTATGTGAAATAATCAAAGACTCAAATACCTGTCCAAATATTTACAGGCTTGAAGATTTACCTGCTTAATGTCTCTTTTCTGGTTTCCTTTAAATTTACTACAATTTAATTCTTTGCACAGCTTATTTGATAACGCTTCTGGAATGTTAGATCGACACACTTCCACCCTTTTTTCTGAGGTTTTCTGATATTTAATACGTAGCACACCACCACACTTCTCTGTTGTGTCAAAGTTCATGTCAACACCTGCGATTCAAAGAGATATAGTCACATTAAAATAAACTTTTTGGAAACTTAGACATGACAGAAAAAGTAGACTTGAGTTCTGTCTGACAAAAAAGGTTTTAAAAAAAGGGTGACAGAACATGAGTACAGTTGTAAAAAAATCATATTTTTTATTAATATATTAATTTTGAACATGATATGGATGATTCTAACGGCTCGTTTCTGTAGGATACTTAGTGGTTGTAAAGAACTTCTGTAATTAATTACCCACACCTCTGAACAATATGTTAAATATGGCAAAATCAGAGAATTATGTAGAATATGAAGTAATTTATTATTCAGAATATGTCTAGCTTTAGCCAGGACTGATATTCTTCTACTTAGCTTATTCTGTAAATGTTTAATATGAGGTTTCCAACTGATTTTGTCATAAATTATCACATAAAGAAACCTACCCTTTCTAGAGTTACACCCTCTATCTGAACTTGAATTTGTAACAGTTTTTCAAAAACCATGATTTTAGTCTTGTCCAAATTTAGCGATAATTTATTATTGTCAAACCATTTTCTTAAATTACTGATTTCTGAGGCGACTATGGAAAGAAGTTGTTATGGGGTTAGGGTTTCACCAGAGACTACAATGTTTGTGTCATCAGCAAATAACACACATTTTAATACATTAGACACTTTGCTTATGTCGTATATGAAATAAAACTGATTCCAGTACTGACCCTGGGATAAAATCTCACATACAATCTCCAGACAATCAGATTCGATATCTCGCATCTTCACAAACTGTTTTCTTATATAACTCCTCATCCAGTTCAAATCTTCTCCCCAAATTCCATAACGTTCAAATTTTTTAATTAAGATATCATAATTTATTGTGTCAAACGCTTTCTTTGGCTCTATGAATACAACCTACAGCTAATTTCTCACTATCTGTTACATTGGTAATTTCTTCTATTAAGTCAGCTACAGCTAGCGATGTTGATCGATTTGCTCTAAATCCATATTGACTACTGCTAATGACATGTTCTTCTGCAGAGTGTGGCAAAATAATCTGGTTCTTTCCACCAGATAATCTGAACTGAATTTGTTAGTACATAAATATCATAATGATGAATACATTTTCTTTCAGATCTTGCAGCAGGTCATTTAAAATTGACTTTTCCAATGGACTAAGAACACAAAATAAGTATTTCACATGTCATTTAGTACAGAAGTAAGTTCTTAGACAAGAAAAATAAATAAATAAATAAATAGGGTGGATGAACACTTACGGCTGCAGTAGATAGATACGGGCCCTTCGTTGCACGTCCCTTTGGTTCGTTGGCACTGACCAATGAGGTAATTGTGCTTCTCGCAGTGGATGTGGTAGGAAACCTTAGGAGGTTTATCTGCGTTTTTGATCAGATTAGGAATGGCATTACCTTCTCCCCGCTCTTGGCAAACCATGTGTGAATATTCCTCTTTCCAGTGACTGCTGCAGACCGAAACACCATCTATGGACAGTTCTCCACTCGCTGAAAGCTTAACATTTGGTTTACCTGTAAGCAAAAGCAGAAATAGACAAACTGATATTTGTTCTGATTGAAGAGCAGACAGGAAAGTATCAACCTTGTCAACTAAACATCCAGTTCTACAAGTTTAATAAGTAAAAAATACCCTTTGTAATAACTTAGGTTATCTAAAATTTGCTTGATCAGAAATATTGAATGGTGACAAACAAGTAAAAATAGAAGAAATGTGTAAGTAAGCCAATGAGCATTAGCCGTTTAGTTCTTATTAGAAGCAGAGGAAGTATTACAATTGAAGTTTACGCAAAACTGAAGGTGAACTGTAGCTTCAATAGTGACGTTAAAATTTGACTGCAGATTTTTCCTAAAAATAAAATGTAGTTGTTGAAAAACAAAAATGCCATAGAATTTATCTGCAGCCTCTGTTTCCATCATGGTTTATTTTCACAGCTACGTTTCTAACACTGTCAGTGAGGCTGTAATTATTAAAGAATCATCCACCACAAAATAAAGATTACCTTCGCATTCAATGAAGAGTTTTGCTGTTTCATTCTGATCTCGTTGCTGTTTCTGTGTCTCACAATCCCAGATATTTTTAGCATTATTGCATTTAAAAATTCCTTTATACCAATTGTCAGCCTTGATGAGTTCAGTTGTGTTTGTGTATTTCATGTACTTCCCACACTTCATAGCATCACAGATCTTCTGCCCCTCGTCTTGTGTCAAATCTTGACTGGAGACAAATTTTCTTTTGGGCTCAGATTCCTTGTTGGAGTAAACAACCAGGTCTCCTTTACAGACGTCCTCCACTTCCAATGCCAAAGTCTTCCAGTCTAAGACAAACAGGAGTCATATGAGAGCACAGCCAAAAAATCTTCAAACATAAATGTTTTGAAACAAATAAGAATCACACTAACTGGAGCAGCGGAGGCCTCCAAGGTCTGAAGTCTGGCTGTTGCTTCCAGTTGTGACAACTTTACATTCGGCTATTGTGTTTTGTGAACATTCCTGAATTGTGACAACATGATTTACTGTTGGTCTAGGCCCAAAGTAGGCCTTTGTGTCCAGACCGTCGCCGCATTGCAGCTCCGCACAGATGGACTTTTGAGTTTTCTTGTCGTCGAGAGTCTTTTTGCTCACTGGTAACCATTGGCCTTCGTAAGACACCTCAACGTTTCCAGAACATTTGTGACGCTGATTATCCATATCATTAAATCTTGGCTTAACGCTGCCTGAAACAAAACCGGGCATTTTTGTTTCAATTTTGATAAAACAAAAAAATTATATATATATATATATATATATATATATATATATATATATATATATATATATATATATATATATAATTTTATATGTACTTTAAAAAAAAACGAGCCAATACCTTTACAAACAACATAGGCAGGTTTCCTTGATTCTGGATTCCTTATGGATTCTGGATTCCTTATGGATTCTGGATTCCTTGTGGATTCTGGATTCATCTCCATTTTAACAATGCTATACTGCCTCATATTGATGCTATTCTTCATTTTAAATAGACTTTTGAACTTAATTTCACCGCTTGTATCAGGCTTTCTTATGGGTTTTAGAATCTCAGTCCCACAGCCGAGTTCTTTACACAGCTCCTTGGACAGCGTATCTGACCAGTGCTCTCCACTTACATAACCGGTCTCATTTCCTGTAGAAATGCTGACCATTCCCCAGCACTTGTGCTGCAAAGTCACTGTAATATGTCCTGTTGTGGTGTGGAAAAACAAAGAATAAAAGCTTAGTCTTTTTCTAAAAGTTCCACCAAAAAACAAATTCAGTATATGCTTATAGCATTTGGATTACCTTCACATTCCACATAAGCAATAGCTGGATTATTTGAGTTAATTTGTGCTTTGTTGCAGTCAAAGATTGACTTCTGATCAGATGAGCAGCTAAATGACTCGTTCCACAAGCGTTTCTTGTCTCCGGGAGCGCTCTGGTTGATTCTTATCGCGTTCTCACAGTGCATCTGCTGGCACACTTTGTTGGCTAACTCTTTGTTCCATGTTTCGCTTGACCCTGAGAGATAATAGAGTTCTTCTTTGTACTCGATCGCCACATTGCCAGAACATGATTGGGGTCCATCCAGAAATAGCAACTTGTTTTCTGTGCAAAACAAAGACAAGAGCCGTGAAGGAGGTGCTGCTGCAGCTTTTTCCAGGTCAAACCTTGCAAATATTTAACTGAAATTGCCTTTGGTTAAAACTAATCATTTGATTAGCTTCCTCAAATGAAAACACGTTTCTCATCATGTCAATTAAATTATAGTTTCTTTTAAAGGAGCATTATTATGTATTTTCCATAGAAATTATAAAAATGTTTCATATATCAACTTTAAAATCTCATGCTCTTTCTGAAACTCCGCCTTTAGGAAGTCGTCACAACATCCGTCCTTTATTTATCCTTTAACAATGTTTATATCAGAGTGACACTGAGCTCAGCAGACACAGCTCCACCAGGTGTTTGCTAATAGGTGCTGGCTAGTCTGAAGGAGCTGAGTGGGGGAGTCGCAGGGAAGGACTCCTCTGTGAGGCGTCTGACCCGCATGTCAAAGGCAGAGCTAGGTCCACCCAGACGTTTTGCACAGCTGGATGGTTGTCATGAAAGAATAACATGCATGAAAGAATCAAAGTAATGCTGCAGTTATGTTTTTGATGAGGAAATATAATTATGGCATGATATGAAGGTCAATTTAAAATAATACTGCTCCTTTAATTGCAATCCCAATATGTCGTAAAGAAACACCTGTACATTATATCTAGGTAACAGTGCATTTAATAAAGGTGTTAAAAAGTTCAACCTTTGTCACACAAATATTCTAATAATAACAGTAATCAAAATATTTTTCTCACTTAAACTAATACTTTGGATTCAGTTTCACAGTTGAGTTTGTTTTAGAAAACTTTAGCTTGTTGGTAACCTGGATTAGATATTCCACTCTACTCTGGATATCAAAGGGGAGGGGTGGGTACGAGAGTGATTGACAGCACTAAGACCCTCCTCTTGGTTTCTGGTGTAGTATTACAATTAGCACTGGGAGAAGGAAGAGAATTATCTGTCTCCTGTTATACTGTCACCATATACTGATAATGTTTACAATTATGTAAAAAACATTTTTTGTAAAAGTTACATACTACAGTTTTAAAGAGATATTGGACTATTTTGTCTGGTAAATTGGATGAATGAAGTAACTACAACTCTGATCAAATAATCGATGTTATTGTAAAAGTTAAAAAATAATCAAGAATTGAAAATATCAGCAGTGGTGCCAGAGTAGAATTTGAAATGGGCCCCATAAGTTAAATTAAACTGGGGTTCAAATGGCCCCTTGGTTATTTTCACACACATGCACAGTTGTATCTTTTTCTTTCTGCATCGTTTCTGTAAATATTTCACATTCTATTGTTACTACCAGAAACATCTGGGAATGTTTCTGGTAGTAAAAGTGTTAAAGTGTTAAAATAACAAACAGAAAAAGGGGGGGGGGAACTCACCATTGCAAATTAGCAGCACTGCTTTCTCATTCCTATTTTGATTGTTGGTCTTAGTGGCTGTACAGTCAGTCAGGTTTTTATCAGCCTGTTTACAGCTGAAGGTCAGCATTTCACCAGTTCCCTGGCTGAATTCATCAGAATCGGATTTGTTTATTCCGTCATCCCCACAGTCCAACTGCTTGCAGGCGCGTTTTGTATAACTGCCATCCCAGTTTTCTTTACTGACCCTTTTCCACTGGCCTTCATCCTTAACTTCCAATCTACCAGCACACTTTCCAGGGCCATCCTGCAGTCTGACCTCTTGACTACCTGAAACCAAGAGGAAAACAGAAGGTTAAAGCACTGAAAACCGTCTTTAGACAGCCAGAGATGTCACTGAGTTGCTTCAAAGCTTTCTGATCTTCAGTCCCACCTTGACAGACAACGTAGGGAGCAGATGTGCACACTTGACTGCGATGTTCGGCTCTGCAGTACCACAGGGAGGACTCACTGCCTGTGCACTTCACATGGTTCATTATTCCATCTTCTATGTTTATGGTTTTCAACTCCTTCTTAATCACCTGAAAGAAATGTAATGACAACTTTCAGGTGCTTTTAATAAACAGAAAAGACAAAGACGCTGATTGTTTCAAAACACAAAAGAATGACATGTAATGAAGAGAATAATCTTTCAAAGAATATGTTGACTCTGCTGATGCTTAAATGAACAGAGATGGCTTAGAAAAGTCATATTCAACGACAATAACACTTTTTAGGGTTTTTATTAAGCCTTAAAAATCCTGATTAAACAAATAATTTAACCTACTTATGTCATGTTTTTTTAGAAAATGGCCTGTCACATTTATTAATACCCTTCTCAGTATTCAGTGCTAGTTTTCACTGATATCCAGACAAATCATCTGGATAGCAAAGACTAATCTGCTAAATACAGGAGAAATATAAGACCTCAAGTATTTGAAGGTCTTGATGTTGATCAGATTCTCTATCAGGTTTAAGTTTGGACTCTTCCTGAGTTGCTCTAAAGCATTATTGGTTTCAGTTGAAAGGAATGTGCTGAACACAACCTAATATCACGATCAACCTTAATCTATCAGGGTTATGAATATGTTTGGGCTTCACTGTATCAATCAAAATGATGACAGAGGCCAGCAAGTAAACCATGAAGACTCACCTTCCCACAATTCAGTTCTTTGCAGACCATTTCAGATTCTTTCTCAGTCCAGTCATCACCACAAACATGATTTTTATGATTATTCTTTTGTATTTTGACGTAACCATAACACTTGGTTTCTCTGTCTTTGTCATCTGTCAGAACGACTTTCACTTTTTCTGTGTTTAGAGAGAAAAAGAAATTAAAAAAGGAAAAAAAAGAAATAAGTGCAAAATGCAGCTCTTATAATTTATTATTTTCAACAAATACATAAATGAACAGGAAGGGAACTGATCACAAAATCACAAATAAAACTACTTTGCTAAATATTAACTGGTTTACCTGTGCAGTGCACTTGGTTGTTTGTGTCGTTCTGTTGAGAGGCACCGCAGTGCAGTTTCTTACACAAGTCAGGAATCGTTTCATTTGTGGGGTTTTTCCACTTGCCTTCCTCCTCCTCCTCCTCTTGCAGTTGCCCAGAGCAAACATTTGAAGTGTTTCCTATCAGCTGCAATCTTTTGTGGTCTGAAAACAAGTCAAAGGATTTACAGCCACTTCAGTCTCACAACAGTTGCCCAGAAGTGTGCCCATCACACAGTGTTTGTTACCTGTACAACTGACCGCTGCAGGCAAACTGCATTTTGAGGGATGTGATTCTATGCACTGCCACAGATGTTCAATGTTCTGAATGCCTGCACACTTTATTTTTTTGAATGCCCCCTGAGGCGAACGCATGAATTCTTTAGTCCTCATCCACTGAGATGTCACCTTTTTTCCGGTCTCCCCACAGCCAGGAATGCTTTTGCACAAAAGTGCGACATCATCTTCTTCTGCATTCATGAAAATAATTATAGAAAGAAGGAAAAGTTCAAAAGTGATTCATTTCTGAGTGATCATAAAGCATTAGTTTAAGAGCAAGGCTGCCAGAGCAGAAGAAGAGTGCAAAGAAAATATTCAAAACACAAAATCCCTGAGAAGCTTCGTCACATCTGTCAAAAACTCCTCTGCAAAAACGTCAGGAAAATGTTAAACTGATAGCTGCACTTTTTTTCTCCAAATGTAAAAATTATTAAGATGTGTTTGAAATGACAACGTTGTCTTTGATATAAATTATAAAAGAAAATACATACTGAAGTAATTTCACTTGAACTTTTCATGATGTTCTTGTTGCTTCTGATCAAAGAAACATTTATACTTGTAAACATAAAAGTGTGTATTTTGTTTTGGGCAGCGTTGGGGTTTGGTTGTTCCCTTTTGAACCTTTGTCGGTCATTTCATGCCCAATTCTCTTGAATGGCGAGTCAGTTAGTTTAATCCTGGGATTAAACTAACTGTTTAATCCTGGGATTTTAATCCTGGGATTAAACAAACTTTCATGCTCACAGGGATAACTATTTACTCAGAGTATGACTTATACGACTTCAACAAATAATATCTAAGAAAAATAGGCCACTCAGAGTTATCAAAAGTGATGTTGGTGGGAAAAAAAAATCACTTATGGCAAAAAAATAAATAAAAAAATAACTTAGGCCATTATTTTAGAAAGGTGACGATACGTCAGATCTTATGTGAGTCATTCAATGATGTGAATCGGAATAAAAATAAATGATAATAACTTTCTCCACAGCGTAACAGACCCAGACCCTCTCACTCAAAACAAGTCAATTTTTCCTTTGAACTCTTTTACAGAATCATGTTTTACTGTGAGGATCTGAGGTGAGCTCTTACCAAACCCCTCATTGCAGATGTAACCAGTTTCATTCTTGTCAGGTGACTGAATTGTGTACTTGACCGCTCCTTCACACTCATGTTGTTCCAAGTGGAACCTGATATTATCTAAAAAAAAAAAAGGTTGAAAACACTTTCAGCATTTTGAAACAGAATATTGGACTTTGGTTGGTTATGTTGTTACTAATACATGTTGTTGGTTATGTTGTTGTTCATGTGAATTATCAAAGACTTACATGAACATGTGACCTTTTTCACCGTGGGCTTTCTGTAAAAGCTGATGTTTGGA
Source organism: Poecilia reticulata (assembly GCF_904066995.2). NCBI lineage: Eukaryota > Metazoa > Chordata > Actinopteri > Cyprinodontiformes > Poeciliidae > Poecilia > Poecilia reticulata. Next base: position 4,523,032 of record NC_088836.1, read on the forward strand.
CCGGGCCAACCGTCACAGTCCCACAGACTTCTTTCGTTCCCTTTGCAATCCAGTTCATTCAGCCAGACTGGGCTGCTGTAGGACCTGTACACGCTTGAGTTTCTCACTGGTCGTCCACAGTGAGTGGTTCTGCACACCACTTCATCAGTTATTTTGTTCCAATTTTTATCTCCAACGTAGCCTATTTCGTTGTCGTAATAAACCTCCACATGTCCTTCACAGGGGTTAGCGTCATTTTCGTTCCGTAGGATGATCTTCCCTTGTTTTGCATCTGGTTTAAGAATGAGAGGTTCATGAAGCAGAAAAGCATTTTTCTGAGAGAGGCAGCATCACACATCAGCATCATGTTCAAAACCAATCTTTGTTTTGCACCAGTCAAAAGTTTTCACCTGTCTGCAAGTCAAGTCAGAATAGTAGGACTGTTTAAACACGGCCAGGGTTTTTCTGACAGGGTTCACATGTTCTCATGCATGTGAGGGTTCTGTCTGGGCCGCCCATTGCAAACTTTCAGTCAAAATGTATTAGTAAACAATCTAAATATTTAGTTAGCAAGCTAAATATTTAGCTTCAAACTAAATTTTTAATTCAGAGCTAAATATTGAGGTAATATACAAATTATTGGAAGTGGACTACCAAAATAAAAGCTGGCTTTTGGTGAGACCGAATCACTTCACGTCACGTTTTTATCATTGTTTCTTCTCCTCTCGACTTGTACAATATTTCATCTTAAAACTAAAGACGTTTCACTGGCAATGCAGACATTTACCGACATGTGGACATGATGCAGCAGTGACTCAGCCTCAGCACTGCAGCAGGAGAAGTTCACAACATCCAGCTTTTATTTTGACAGCTCACTTCTTTTTATTGGCAAGTGACTTGGCTAAATAGATAAATATTTAGATTGGAGTTAAAAAGTTAGGTTACTCATTAAATACTTAGCTTGAAGTGACGGTAACTAACTATTTAGTTTTATCTTACTAAATATGTAGTTTGAAGGTCTCAAGGTAATAATCTATCTTTCTAACAAAATATTTTGTTTGAAGCAAAAAAAATTAATTTGAATATTGAATATTATTCATTAAGAAAAGGGACTCTGTACATAAGTTTGAATTTATTTTGTACTATCTGTAATATGCACAGTCAGAAATTATACATACATGCTTCAAGATGTATACAGAGCTCAGATAAGAATTTATTTGTTATTTTTTTCAAAGATTTCATTGGCTCTAGTGGCCTGTATTTGAGATTAGCTTAACAGGAAAGTGGGCAATGAGAGAGTGGGAGACATGTAGCAAAAGTCATCAGGCCGGGAATCGAACCGGCGACAGCCAGATCGAGTACTCAGGCCTCCATATGTGAGTGGTAACCACAGCGCCCCGATAACATTTCTTCTCAAATGTCCCTCAGAATTGACTTTTTGTAACCAATATTTTTCTTCCACAATTCAGGCTGAATATTTGAGCTCACTTCTTGACAGAAGATCTAAAATTGAACCAAATATTCATATTTGATGTATGTATATATTTGAATACTGACTTGTTCAAATGCATCAATAAATGCCCACAATTTAATGATGGGGCCCATCAGGATCTAAACGAATCTAAACTTCTGCTTATGACGGAACATGTTTTAATATCAACTGAAATAATAAAAATGAATTTAAAAAACTCAGTTATTTAACAGTTAGCTCATAATGTTGAAAACTACTAAATAAAGAATATCTGTATAAGTTCAAACACAGAAAAGTACTTGTTGCCTTAATACTGCCATATTATTAAGTAATAATAATATTGTATATTGTTTTTTAAAAAATGTAGTTTTATTAAAAAAAAGGAAAATAGCAACAAATAATGTTGCGTGTAAAGTCCAAACATTAGAACTTTTCTTGTTAATTGTAGAATGATCAAACAAAATCTGCAGATGTTTAATAATGTGGTTAAAACATTTATATTTAATAAACATTTTTACTTTCATAAATGTGAGAGATAATATTCTAATGTAATGAAAACCTCAACTGAAAGTGACAAAGGAAAAAAAGTACTGTAAAAAAAAAAAAAAGACAGCCAAATAAGAAGTATGGTATGTAGTTTCCAGTGGAAATATCTTAATACACTTGAAATAAGACAAAACTAACTCATAAATAACTTTCCAATAATTCCTTAATGAAAACGTATTAGCCCCACTGGCAGATTATTTCACTTATAACAAGACATTTTTCCAATGTTAGAAGTGAAATAAACTGCCAAAGGAACTAGTACTTTTTCATCAATATTAAGGAATTATTGACTTAAAATAAACTTTCCAGCATCTTGCTGGTAAGTTACTTGTAAGTCAGTTTTGTCTCATTTCAAGTGTACCATGACATCTGTTCTAGAAACCAGACCAAAAATACTTGGTGAGATTCTGAGTTTTTGCAGTGTGATATGAAAATAAATATTCTCTTGCAAATTCAGGATCAAGTGTAACGTCTGTCACAAATGAAAAGTAAAAATAGAATCGTAACTCACCTGCTGAGTTCACCGGCCCGAAGTGAGCGAAGGTGTAGAGGAGCAGAAGGAGGAACCACATCGTCGCCACGGCGCAAAGCGACTGAGGTCTGATGATGATCTGCTCCACTTTATACTGACGAGGAAACGCCGCCAACATGCCTGTGAGCAGCAGACGGCCCTCCTTTTAACACTTAGATGCAGCTTGGAAGAAAAACGTAAATTTTTCTTTTAGTTGTTGTTTTTTCACAAAAACGTGCAGACAAATTTAACATAACTCAAATGTCATATAATGTATACAAACTCTAAATGTCAACCATAACTTTGTGATGATAAATGACTTGAGACGTGAGAATGTGAAGAATCCAGGCCCAGAAGACCCTATAAAGATTTAACAAAGTCAGGTAATAAATTCAAAACATAGACACAGATCATTTATTAACATTTATGAAAATAATACAAACAGACATCACATTAATGGACAGATACAGAGTTGTAATTTATTGAACTACTAACTTTTTTTAAAAATTATAATTGTTTTTGTTCTGCAGCTAGCAACAGTTTTGCTATTTGTGTAAGACTAAACAATATAGATTTATTATTACTTTTATGCACTAATTCATTGTTTTAGACTCAAATTATGGATTATTGGAAATAAAGCAAAAGCAGTTTTCGTCTTGTATTCAAAAGAAGCATGAATATATAAAAAGTCTGTCTGTTTTTGTCTAAATAAACATTGCATGTGCGATTAAATTAAGATATTGATATTTATGATATGAAAGAGATGCGAATTATGAACTTATGAACCATAAAATAAAAATCTTTTTTTGGGGGTATCTGGAAAAACAACAGGTAAGAACTAAACCTTAAAAACCGACATAACATTAAAGTTAAGATTATTTAATTATTCATATTTGTTTCACCACAATCAAAATGCAACATAACACGTGTAAAACATTTCATTTAACCTGACAAATTCAGATTCATGAAAAAAAAATTATAAGGAACAATCAAAATATTATTCCAAAATTCATTTTGGAATATTTTATAAGTTTTAATATATATATATATATATATATATATATATATATATATATATATATATATATATATATATATATATATATATATATATATATATATGTTAAATGTCTAAAAAATAATATTTTATAACATAAGTTACATGTCATAAAAAATAAAATGTCTGTTGTGACACCCATTTATTATGTTCTGTGTCTCATTCTTGTCATTTTAATGTAAACCTCCTCATTTGTCTGCTTGTTTGGTTATTTTATTTTTATTGATTTTCCTCCTTCTGTTATCGGGTTAATTATTTTGGAGATCAATACCCCTACTTGATTTTTGTCAGTTTGTAATGTTTATTGTATACACACTAATTGGTGAATAAAAAATATTGAAAAAAAAAACAATATTAATACATTAACCCATCAACTTAATATTTTATTGTGATTGTATTTAAAATAAACCTGTGATCTTTTGATGATGGTTTAATCAATTAGGTAACTTTTTTTATGAAACCTTTTCTTTGTTAATAAAATGATAATTATTCGTAGTTCACGTCTGCCAGTTGGTATTTATTTCATGGTTTTCTGTGATATTCCTGACACCAGACAAACGTCCGTTTTAAAGCCTGAAGACGTTTCAGCAGAGCAGTGGAAGCCGCAGCCATCAAGGGAGTCGAATGTCACATTACATCAGAGAAATGTCAAACTATTAATATTCTTACAGAGGATAGATAATATTTGTGAGGGGTTAAAAAATGATCAGCATCCTGCTTCATGTTATCAGAAGGCATCAGGAAGTGAGAAAGAGAAAAGATGTAATAAAGATTTTAAAGTGTGTGACTTAGTCGAGATAAAGACGTTCATGTCAGATCAGGAAGAAGTCAAGCGCGAATCCAAAATCCATTTTGTTTGCTTTCTGTGTATTTACTGCATTTATGCACGACGATGAATAACTGATTTCATCTTGAAGTTCTGCAGCATGAGGTTAAAGAAGGTTGATCAATTCTTATCATGATTGAAATAATCAAATGTCGCAACATTTGATTATTCTTACACAGATACAAAAACTTTCCATTTAGAGTTGAAGTTAGAAAACTTGAAATGAAACAAAAATCCTTCCATCATAAATGTCCTAAACAGTTCAGATCCTAAATATAGCAACTAAATATTGTTATGTTTTCTTGACATTACAGCCACAGATTTATATGCGTTCTACTTGTTTTCTAAGTGATAAACAAAAACAAAGCAGCCCATAAATGTCAAAGTCAAAAGAAGAGCATGCATGGCTCTCAACACATTTTACAAATGAAGTCTGATAATCTGTTGTTTTAGCAACAAGACGGTTCAAAGTGCTTCACACCACAAAACATTGTGCAGTCACCAATTAGGAAACTAGCATGAACATTATATTTGTCAAATACCATCAGGCAAATATACATCAAATATACTGATCAATGCTAAAGTTATTATAACTAAGTAGTCGGGTTTTAGCCTTGATTTAAGGATCTCAGTGTTTCAGCTTTTTTGCAGTTTTCTGGAAGTTTGTTCCAGATCAGAGGATCATAAAAACTGAATGCTGCTTTTCCATGTTTGGTTCTGGTTCTTCGAGGCCAGAACCAGAACCGGAATGGTCTGGAAGGTTGATACAACAGCAGCAGATCTTTAATGTATTGTGGTGCTAAACATTTCTTTGGTTTATAAACTAACTGCAGTATTTTAAAGTCTGTTCTCTGAGCTCCAGGGAGCCGTGGTGGAGGGACTGGGCTGGTCCGCTCTGACCTTCTGGTTCTAGTGAGGAAACCCCTTTTAATCTGTTGTCCTGGAATAAAATCCAGTGTTAACTAATTCCTTCAGAAATATCCCAATTAATCAGTACACAAAAGAGCTTGTGAGATAAAAAAAAGTACCTCTGACATGTTAAAACGGTTGTTTTAATGTTCACATTGGTTCATGAAAACTTTAAGAATTGTTAAGCCTTTTTTACTATATTAATATTAAGTTTTTATGATCAGTGGAGCTTCCTAAAGTGCAGGCATTGTAATATTTAACAACATAAATATATTGAAAATAAAATAAAAATTTTTAAAATTACATTAAAAAAAAATCTCAAGACACGCAGATTTTTAACTCTAACTGCAAACTTCAAACATTTTCAGTTTTGCTTTGCATATTGCGGAGTGTGACCTACCACATTTTTCAGTTTAAATAATCAACAACTTCCATGATAATAATAATAATAATAATAATAATAATAATAATAATAATAATAATAATAATAATAATAATAATAATAATAATGTAAAAGAAGAAGAAATGAGGTTGAAGTTATTTTAACATGGCAGGAAATACGTTGTCTGCTAGCCTGCTGTTAGCTGTCGTTAGCTCGATTCAGATGCCATGTAAAGGTGTAAAGATGTAAAGGTGTAAAGGTGTAAAGATGTAAAGGTGTAAAGATGTAAAGGTGTAAAGATGTAAATGTGTAAAGGTATTGTAGGATACTGACTACAAAATGCGGCTTAACAGAACCTCTTTTCATAAAATCTGAACTATCCCTGACCATCAGAGAGTGACTATGGAACAGTATCGATGTTTTTCTCAGCATGGAATGACTTTGAGTTGGTAAAGTTGCAGTGGATTCTGATTGAAAATTTTAAATACCAACTTCATAAATACATGTAGAGTGGATTTCTAAAAAGAAACCCCAGATTAGATCAACTCCGAACTGACATGGAAGTTTGAATTCATAGATTGATTTATTTAATTTGTATGTGTTCCTCTGAACTCTGGGGTTTTAAATGAGACTTTACACTCAAACACAGATTCCTTCAACAAAGTCAAGAAATGGTGAAAAAGAGAAAATGTGACTTTAACCATTAAACTCTTTGAAATTTATTGTTGCAAAACACGAGCAAGCACTGTGTGATATATACTTTAAAGTACTTGTAAAGTCTCAGATTTAGCTTCTTACTCATATAGTCAAGAAAAAAAAGAATGCCTAAATTTACATTACTATTATTTCTAAATGTGTACAAATGGGATTTTTCTTTAAATCAGATTCATTTTTACTGTATTTCCTCCTCTTCGTTGTTTTTGTATTTCCATATCTCTGAAGTTTAATGTCATCTTATATCCTTCACCGTATATTTTTTTGCAATAAAAACCTCTAAACACAGTAATATTTTGATATTCTTCTCAATACAACTTTCAAATTCATGTTATACATTGCAGAAAAACTAAATATTTACATTTTAACACATATTTTTCATATCATTTTCTTTCTAGCATTTCTGATTGTTTTATAATGCAAACAGATACATAATAGTTTTATTATTATTATTATTATTATTATTATTATTATTATTATTATTATTATTATTGTTAAACTGTAAATTAAGAATAAACTCAAAGTCTGATCTGACTCCTTGATCACGTGTAGAAAATCGGTTTTCTGTTGCAGCATGAAATGTCAGATATCATTGATTGACACAATAAAAAGTTCAAATATGTGAACGTATGCCCATATTGTACAAATTATAACATCTATGCGAGTCAAAAATACCTCCCCCCCCCCCACTCCCCTCACTATACATAAAAAAAAAAAAATCTAAAAAAAACGTGTTATTTTAGCAGTGGGTGTGAAACGCCTTAACTCTCTACCGCTGAATATTACAGGGGAGCTTTCTGGGTGTCTGATCCTCTCAGAGGCGACTTGACCACATGTTTTCCATTTATCAGCGCGGCGATCAGAGCTGATGCATAACCACCAGTTTGTGACGGGGACCTAGTTTAGCAGAAACCAAGCCACAAACCAGATCTTCTATCTCGGCAGGAAACGCAGATCTTACACTCGCTTCTTCCTCACATGCATTCTCAGGAAACATGAACGCTCTCACTCTTCACTGTGCTTTTTAAAACTAAGTATCACAAAAATACTCATGAGGCTTTCATGTATTTACCTTCATGTTCATTTCCATCCTTTTTGAGAAATCTGTCTTAAAACTGCGTAAAAGGGCATTCTGAACTAAACAGCGTGACATTTACAGAAGTATGCATCGTTGCAGGAAAGTTTGTCTCTGTAGAAATATGACCTATAAAACAAAGAAAAAACTTCTGAATGTTTTATTTACTCCCTAGAAAAAAACGAGCTGATAGTGAAATGCAGCTTCGCTTCTAACCTGATTGAGCAAAAAGACATGAGGGAAAAGGTGCAGTCTGTAAAAATGAACATGTGAAAAATAAAGATTGAACAAATTCATATAAACATTTCAGTGAAAGTATTTATTAAATATACTTTTATCACATGCTCTATGAATTTGGAGACTTATAACCTGTCCGATTAAGAAAAATAATAATTATATTGCAGGTAGCAACATATCGCAAAGATTTTTTTTGTTCAAAAGTTCTGAAAGTCTCATGAAGGAAAATATAGCGAGATTGATGAAAAAAATTTTATAGGAGGGATATTTCTGCAAAATGATGTTTGTTTTGTCTAGAGGTGTAAGAGGTCAACTTTTTTAGTGGCTCAGATTTTATCAAAATTAAACCTTTGAAAAAGCAAATGCTTACATAAGTAAACTTTTTTTTTAAAAAAAAAAGCCCCTTTTACAGTTCAAAAACCACAAAATACAAAATGGAGAAGGAGAGATGAAAGAGCACATGTGTCATAAATCTAATTAAAAGTCTGAATAAATGAGTCTTCAGATGCTAAAAACAGTTCTGGATGCTGGATACTTTACGCAAAACTAAATATCTATTCCTTTAAAAAAACATCTGCATCATTTATTTAATTGTCCTTTTTTTGCTCAAAAACATGAAGTACTGTATGTCAATTAAAGTTCTGCAAACTTATTTATTTTTTTGAAATTCTGCTTCACGTAAAATATTTTAGACAAAAATTAGATGCATTCCTACCTGTTTACACAACCATGAGAAACGATGTGACGCCGCCCAATTATTCACAAGAATAATACAATGTGTATTTTAGTAGCTGCTGGAACCTCTTTGTCATTTTAAATGATGTTATCCTGCTGGGGTTGGTGCCACGGTGATATGGTAATAAAAACATAATGTGAAACAATAACTGTAAATAAATTCTACTGTTTTCTAATCTTATAAAAGTTACTGATTCATTTTTTTTATTATTATTTAATGTAGTTTTTGTGTTAAAGGATCTGAGTATTATTTTGTAGTTGTTGTTGGACATTTTTCAGTGCCATTCTTAAATAATAGAAGCAAATACCACATCAATAATTCATTTGCGTAATGATAGATTTTTCTAACCTTTTAAAACTGCATTTATACATTTTTCTTTCTAGATGTTTTAAAGATGGACATGGAGATGTTGTGGTAGTGTATGGATCACGTTAGGTATATTAGATAAGGTAACTTTTGCCTCGTTTCTTTGCTTTTTTCTTTCTCATTCATTTTTGTTTCGTTTCAATGTGAATTCGATTTCCACACAAATTTTTAGTTTAAATAAATAATTAATGCTGGATATGTTTCCTTCAGCTATGATCTTTACTGAGTCAAAGAGAGCGAACCCGAGTTATGGAACCCAGGTGTGATAGCAGAGACAGTGGAGGGGTCAGGATGTTAATGCATGAAATGACTGAGGTTCATGTAAAATGTGAAAGTTCTGAATAAACCTGTGGAATCCCGCCTTCCGCACTTCCCCCATCAATAGTTCATTTTCTTCTGATAAGAACCTATGTGTGTGTTTGTATGCGTGCGTGCGTGTGTGCGTGCGTGCGTGTGTGTGTGTGTGTGTATTGCGGAGGGGAGGTGGTGACCTTTGTGTTCATTGGCGGCAAAGCTAATTCTTCTGACTGGTGAACAGGAAACTCTACAGTTAATCCCCATATTATTCAAACCTGTGGCAGATTAACGTGTGAAGAAATCTTTTCATCTTACCAACACTCTTCTTCTCACCAGACATAATATGAATGTTTTGGAGCTTCCCAACTAGAATCTGTACTTGATTCCGGTAAAAAAAAAAAAAAACATAATAATAAGTGGAAAGAACTAAAGAAGGCAAGAAGGTGTTACTTGGAGTTTGTTGCAAGAGATTAATAACTAAAAACAAATGCAGAAACTTGTTAGCAAGTGTAAGAAGCTTGCTTAATGTATTGTCAATGAAGGCTTTTCTATTTTTAAATGGCAGCCCTCTGCGGAGATGGTCTTATCTTCTCAGAGACGCCTGGCCTTGGCCTCAGCTACGTTGTTATAGTTGTGTGTTTTGTGTCATTGCTGCGTTGGAAAATGAATTGTTGTCTTATGCTGCGTTCCAGTTGTACTCCAAAGTGGGACATTCTGCCTTCCCAGTCGAAAAATCAACTGAAACACCCACTGAAGCCAGAATTCCCACTCAAAGCTGGGAGCAACTCTGACTACGCCCAGTTATGACTTATGAGACAGACTTCATGTTTCAATATGGCCGCTCCTCACCAGGGCCGTGCAGAGACCATTAAAGGGGCAGGTGCTCAACAACATAAAAAGGGCACATCTAACCGCATTCTAGGACAGAATATTAAAGCCACTCAGCTTTCAGAGTTTAATAAACAATGATAAATTACAAAATCGTGAGATATACAATCAAAACTAACGAACATCTCCATATAGAGCATAACACTATGCATATGTAAGATATTTTATTAGTAATTTATTTCTGCAGGTCTATTTTGTTATAGGAAAGTATTGCAATATTCAAACCCGCAATTTAGCAAGATATGTAAATCAGAGCTGGACCACCAGACATATTTTGTCTTTACAGAATTACACTATTAAAAATATAAATAAGGGCACAATGCAACCTTTTAGTGACTGTAATCTATAAAACAGAGCTGCCTGTTTGCTGCACTTGCAGTGGAGATGAAGACGGTCCATTCAGGAAAGCAGAGCTGCATCAAACTTTAACGTGGAACTGCAGAAAAAAAACAAAAGCAAAAATTGAATTGTTAATGCATGTCACCATGAGAAAAGCCTACTGAGTTTTGCTTAAAAAAACTTTTTAAAAAATTTAAATCACACATTTTTGACTCATGAAGTTAACTTTTTTTTTGCAAAACAAACTTATTTGCTCTTGTCAGAAATCTTTTCTTAATATTCTAAGTTTTTGTTGGAGTCAAAGTTTTGCTTGTGATTCTCACATGACGTCTTGAGCAGGACATAAAATCACAACAAAAGATTTCTGATGTGTGCAAATAAAAGTTTATGTTTGGTAAAAATGAGTTAATTAATTAAAAAAAGTATTTTAAACAAAACTGTTTTTTTTTTTTTTTGTTTTTTAAAAGAAATCATTACAATTCCAAAAGTTTTGATTACAATTTTATTTTACTTAACTGGGGTTAGTTTTTTTTTTTCATTGAATAATTGGGAAAAAAATTTAACTTCATACTCTGCGAACCAGACCCTATACGTACTTAAAATCTGGGTTAAGTTTTTTCCCCTTCATTAATGACACACATTATATCTATCTTGGTAGTTCAGGGTGAGTTATTTTTTATTCTAAATGAATATCCTTGTTGGACTTTTATTTAAGTGTTATCCTCCTTCAAGATACATTTACCTAACGCTGGAATAAATGAAATGTACATTATGCAGCAAAGGAAATTAGAAGATCGGACATATATCCATTATGGAGATGATCGGTTTTGGACGGGCGATGTGCCCCTATTGCATAAGCATTTCTAAAGAATGACTGATATCATCAGATACAGGTGAGAAGCTTTTTAGTTATCTAGCTTTGCTAGCAAAGTCGTTAGCTAGCAGCTAGCTAATAGCACAACAACAACAGCCTAATATCTGTATGATAAAAATACTGAATCGGTAGATAAGAACAGTTTCTCCTCACCTGGTTGTCTCCTCCCCTCAGTAGTTCTTCAGAGAAAGGCAGACGCAGAGGCCTGTCAGTGTCTGTTGTATTTCATTACCTCTCTGCTTAAACCGCGACTCTGTGCTGAATCAGAAACGATACAACGTTTTCCTTCATCTTACAAGTAGCAAGTCTACTCTACTTTATTCACCAAAAACGTTTTTTTTTTTTTAATTAACAAGAAACTGTTCTGTAATCTGGAACGTTCGCTATGTTGAGCTCCGCAGTTAGCCGCCTTACCTCACTGCGCGAGAGGCAATTGCATCATACAAAAAAGGTCAAAGGTAACAAGATGACCGGTTTATTATGTTATACAAAAAAGAAACAAAAAAAGCAAATAATTTTAGTACATGTTTTTATGTGTCAGTAAACTGAAAATACAACGCTGTGTCCAAAAGTCTGCAATATAGTGATGTGACATTCAGAAACAGTCAGATTCTTCTGAACGGCTCTTTACTTAGAAAATAGGACTGGAGTGCCACTGAGAGCTGTTGTTCTGACAGATTACCATACGCTGTCAGAATAGCATACATGCAGTGAGTATCATGCCTGCGCATGCGCATTAATAAGTCCAACCTCAGAGGAGTTGTCAGTTCACCATACGTAACAAGTTATGATGAAAATAAGTCATTAAATTGTTTTCAATGATAACTGTATAGATATACATGTGTTGTTATGGTTTCAAAGTGTATTTAAAGCAGGGTCTGGCTGCAGCTGCAGTCAACTACAACACACGCCCATGTAAAACTCATTAACCTACTTAACTGCTAAGTCAGGATGCCATACAAATGTTGATGACAAAGTGTATGATGATCTACGTCATGATTTTATGTTGCTGATTAAATAAAATTATATGGTAATGACTGACAGATATAGCCATTAGTTCATGCTAAGCGTATGGTGATCTGACAGCTTATGGCGACCTGACAGAACAATGTTCTTTGTTCTTGTAATGTTCTGCGTACACTGCAGTAGCTATGAGAATTTTATTTAATTATGTACATTGATATTTTTTAAATTAACAAATAAACAAAACACAAGAACGAAAGAGCATGTAGAGCATGCACATTATTCTTTCATTGTTTTCATTCAAAGTGACAGCTGTAAAGTGCCATGGTGTCAGACTACCTGGCTTCATGTAGCGGGAGAGAGGGTGAGAACAGTCACGGTGTGCGCCTTGTGATTGGTTACTTCTTGCTTGTTGCTCCTTGGTCAGGGTTCATAGTTGAGTGTTATTTACCGTCAGGGTATTGCCTCAATTGCTGTTTAATGGTGCAGAGAGAGAATGGTGCTATGCTTAATGGTTTTGCTATCTTTTTATGGATGGCACGAGACCACCGTGTTGTTCTGCTTTTAATATTGGTAAAATGTATTAAGTGTTTAATATATAGGTGTTTTTATGGGAATATGGATCTTTTAGATCAATTTGAGAAGTAATTTTGATCATATTTCACATTTTATCTTATTATGTAGCGTGGGGCGCTGGTCTTGGTCTTGACTCGGTCTCAACTTCCCTTGGTCTTGGTCTTGACTTGGTCTCGGACCCTAAATGTCTTAGTCTTGTCTCGGTCTCAATACACTCTGGTCTTGGTCTTGTCTTGGTCTCGGGTTAGGTGGTCTTGACCACAACTGCTGATATATAAAGTTGTGATTTAAAAAAATGTGGATAATTCAAATCAAATCAAAATATAACACTATGTGGCTTTCTAATCACAATTCACAAACACACACATACAGACTTAATCTCTGGCACACGCACAGTAATAAAATATATATGCATTAAAAAAATCATAATGCTTTATGTGAACAGTGTCCAGAAAGAGCCAATATAAAACATTTAATGTTTTCTGAAAGCAGTATTTGTGTTTGTTGAGCAGAATCACAATCACATTCCTAGATCAGGTCTGGATCTGGAAACCAACTTTGAACCAAAGGTGGTTAATCAAGCTAAATTCATGAATTAACAATAGGGCTGATTAAAATTCCACACAGGGCCAGGTTGGCTTGAATAGCCTTAATAAAATAATAAATTAATCATTTTAAAGAAACAATTTGCTCAAAATCTGTAAGAGGAAAAGTCTTTTTCACAACATAATAAATGTTTATCGGTGCCGCCTGTATACTCAAAGAAGACTGGCAGAATTTGAGAAGCTTTAAGTGCTGTGAGAACATGTGCTTTAAGCAACAACATGAGGCAGTTTCACTTATATCACGTGTTTTAATCTCTCCATAAAGCTCTTTGCAATCAAATGCATGTACTGACATCTCCACAGAAACCCACAGGCAGAAACCACAGACACCTACACAGACAGGAACCACCTAATCAAGACCCAGAGAAATGTTTGTCACTTTAGTTTTAAAGGCAGATATGACAGAAGTCAGAGGTGGAGGTAGTGAAACAGAAATCATCATCATCATCATCATCATCATCATCATCATCATCATCATCATCATCATCATCATCATCATCCTCTGGACCTCAAAGGAAGACTGCGTCCTATCGATGTTATGTTATATTCTAACCATCAGCTGTTCCCTGCAGACTCAGTAAGTTTTCACATCCCTGCTGACGTTTTCTTACTGTGTTTTGTCTTTTTAACACAACATGTCTGCTCTGCATTGATATACTGTATTCTAAGCAGTCTTATCTTTTTAGTGTTCCATACATCATGTAAATCTTTTTAAAGATTTGTCTGGATCATAAGTTCAATATTTCTGTCCCTAAGTTGTATTTTCCATGTTATAATCTTGTACGGTGTATTATTGTTAGCATTAATCTGGGTTTTAGATATTGTTTTTACATTTTTGATCTGTGTGGAAACTTGATGCTGCTACAACCAAAGAACATCAAATCTTCTTCAATAATGTGAGGCTTCAACTGATTCAGTACAAGGTAGTTCAGCGATTACATCACTAGAGTTACATTAAGTCATTTTTTCCATTATTTCTCTTCCCTGTGTATTTTGTAACATGTGGAAGTCTGATTTATATCCCCTGAAAAGTTTGAGATCTGGCTGACTGAACTCATCAGTGTTCTCCAGCTTGACTAGATACTAACCTTCTGGTAACATTCTGGAGTTTTATTAGATATGGAATCCAGTGTTTGAATATGTGAATAACCAGCGATGCTCCCTTTACTCTAGTAGACAGTTGAGCAGGTGACATATACATGAGCATTGCCTCAGCTTTCTATTTAATTGTAACTACTGTAATTATTTCATCACAATTTTATAACATTGTGTAACATCATGATTTTTTTAGGGTTTTTTTGTTTTTCTGTTAATGTTCAGGTGCTTTAAGCCATAGTATGTAACTTCTATTTATTTATTTATTTATTTATTTATTTATTTATTTATTTATTTATTTATTTATTTATTTATTTATTTATTTATTTATTTATTTATTTATTTATTTATTTGTTACATATTTGTTGAAACTGTCACCATGGTGTGAGATGATAAGTCGCCAGCAAACACAAAGACAAGCACACATAGTCAGTCTTACTGAATATTAGTCAGACCGCTGGACAGTAAGATCCGAGCATTAGAACTGTCAGCACTTAATTATACCAGCATTAATATTTTTGGGATGTGAGAGGAAGCTGGAAAACCCACACAAGCTGAAGGAGAACATAATGAAATATCTGTGCAAAAAGACCCAAAGCTGGGATTCTAATCCAAGGCTTCAAGGCACAACTGGATAAATCTGCCTTTCCCTTCCCATAAACGTCTCCAGAAAGGTAAGGGAAGAAGACGAAGACCTCCGCATCAGATCTCTGAACACTTCAAGTGATTCCTTTTGAGGAAGAGGAGCAGAAAGTTAAACTCTCCTCTAAGACTGCCAGAGATTCTTGCACACATTCATTTAAAATAAAAAACATACGTAGTATGTAGTATACTCCTAAATTGTGCTGTGTTTTTTAAATAAAAAGAATGATTACTTTTGTAATAATAATCAAAGAACATGTTTCTGAAATAACCTAACTAAATCTTATATATTACACATACTTTATGGATTTTAATCTTAGCTCTTACTCTGTGTACTCATAGTCATATTCAATAAATTAGAATACATGTCTGAGTCTCATTTGTCAGATTAAATGTACCTCTTACAAATAACCTCTATGCAGGTATTTCAATAGGTCTACATTTCTGTTGTTTTTTTGTTTTTTTTTAAGATTTTCTTTATTTCTCTAATAAAAAATTCTAGTTAGGGGCATGCCATAGCAATGCATAAGGAGAGCAGTACTGACTTGCGAAGCAAGTCAGTACTGCCTCCATGCATTGCATGGCAGGCACCTATTGTTCTACACCCAATAGAACGCCTCTTTATTATTATTATTATATATTTATTCTTCCGTCACCGTTAATGCGGCTCGTACCGCTGTGTGCCCACCCACAAAAGTGGTATCAAAACGTGCGGCTCGTACCCGAGAAGGGAGCTATTACTTTTATTGGGGATTGGAGTTAAAATGATTACATAAATTAATAAAAACTAAAAAATTTGAGATTTTGTGTCTCACAGAATCAGTAATCTTTCTCTATGAAACACACACACAGGACTGTTTATGGCTGACTCAAAAACCCTTTTTAAATCCCCTCACAGGCATAAATATCGCCCTATTGGTCTGAAAGTTGGTCATAACATAGATACACATGCCTGCTCATGTACAATGTTTACAAAAATTTGCTAGGGCTTATGCTTTTTGTCAGGGTCCTTCAGACTGACGCCTGGTGTCTCCCAAGTATAGAAACTGTGTCTGAAGAGGATTTTCCCGCTCTTTGGCTCTCACAGCTGCAGGGGATTAATTACCATAGCAACAGAAGAACAGAGTGTCTGGAACTGCAGCTCCCCAGGACTGCACTGTAGGGTTTTCTGGTATTTACAACTGCTTGTGTTTTCAGCATTATACTACTGATTCAAGACTATAACCATTACACATATGTCCCCCCATGTTAAAATCTGACATAAATAAGAATAAATAGCTGATTAAAAGTCTATGGACAGAAAATAACGTCGCTGCTCCTTTAAGGAACCAGCGGCACAGACGCAGCGCCTGCGATGCTACAGATCACAAACCTGACAGAGAGCGGAAGAGGATTCGTAGGAAAAGAGCGGTGATGCTCAGCAAGGCAGGTCATTAGCATTTGTACAAAAGTTAGCATTTCACTGTCTATGACTAGTGCACTAGCACTTTTACCTAAAGTTAGCTTTTACCTAATTTTCTCATTAATTAGAAATGTTTAGTATACTGAATAGAGTAGTAAAATTAAAACAACATGGTCGTGTTGCTCCACATCCTACTGCCAGCATTTGAGCTAACATTAGCATATTGGCTAATTTTAGCATATGCATCAATTTTAACATAATGAATGGTACAAGTACAGATTATTCTACATGCTTCTGCCTCTCCACAGGTTATTGACTACGTTGCAGCTTTCTTTAGCATTAATGCTAATTTTTAGTATAAAAACACTGGCTCAAAGCCGACGGGCACACTTTGGCATGCCCCTTTAAAATTTCTGCAGGAATTTTCTAGTTTTAAATGTCATGTTTTAATTGGCTGTAAGTGGAAAAATCGTCATAATAGAAATAAAGGTTTTCAGGCATCCATTTGTGTGTAATTAATGTACGTAATGTGTTTCACTAAGTGATAAAGTTCCTGAAATAATTGGCCTTTTCAATAATATTCAAATTTTTTGAATGTTTGCAGCTTTAGCCTGTGTACCTACATATATTCACCACTAGATGGCAGACAAGGACAGCTGATCGGGATTGAACAAACTTCAGCGTACTGTAAAATAGTGCTAATGCAAAACTAGTCAACTCAGAAATGCAAACATATAATGAACAAGTATTTTAAAACGCTTTTCTTTTCATGTTAAATCGGTTTTGTTTCTGTTTCTGAAGTGGTGCCTATATGTGGCATTGCTAAATATATTCATGTTTAGTAGAAAACAAGACCACCCAATTTCACCAAAAATCCCCTTTCCGCACTTAATTCCCCGGGCCTGATGTCTGCCTCGGTAAACGCAGAATGAGAAAATAAATCCCAGACACCAAAAGCTAATTTGGGATGGTGAATTAAGAGAATCCTCCTGATCAAAATGCCATCCCAGGCAGACGAGGAGCACAGCCTGTGCTCGCTGCTTCTAGAAATGAACATCCTCTGCTCTGCGGGGCTCCTTTATTAGTCATCTCTGGGTTGCAAAGCAGGGGGGGAGAGCTTCAAGCTCAACACACACATCCACAAAGCGAATCCAGAGCATGTGTGTGTGTGCGTGTGTGTGTGTGTGTGTGTGTGTGCGTGTGTGTGTGTGTGTGTGTGTGTGTGTGTGTGTGTGTGTGTGTGTGTGCGTGTGTGTGCGTGTGCGTGTGCGTGTGTGTGTGTGTGTGTGCGTGCGTGCGTGCGTGCGTGCGTGTGTGTGTGTGTGTGTGTGTGTGTGTGTGTGTGTGTGTGATGTGTTCCTGCAGCATCTGCGCGGTTTCAGACCATGTTGCCTGTCCTGGTCAGATATGCTGGTCCAGGTGGATGAGGGCAGCAGCTCTGACTCTACCTGATCTGATCATTTCACCTAAAGATGCTTTTTTTTGTTTTATCACTTCTCTGCATTTGTTTATGCATTTGTGAGCTGTTCACAATCCGATTCATGTCAGTAAATACAGAACTAGAGATATAAACAGCCTTGGCACAAACTGTCACTCCTGGAGATCAATCATCCTTACTGCAAAGCTCTAAATACTATTTTTTTGGTAAAGAATGGGCAATTAAATGTCGTTTCTGTGTTAAAGATGCATACATTTTTTAATGTTATGAAGTTTCAAAGTTACACAGTCAAAACTTAGCAAAGATAATTGAGTTATGTAGCCCAGAGAGAGAAAAATTGAAGTTAATTTAACAAAGTCATATTTCCGCCATGTTATTCATTAATTATAAATGTCACTGTTTCGAAATAAATTTAATGCACAAACTTAAGTTTAGTTTGTGGCTTAATTTTCCTAAAATCATAACCCAAGTCTTCTTTTAAACAAAACTAATTTTGGGGGGAAAGAAAATTACTTTGGGCATTTATTGTTGGAAGGTGATAATATCTAGCTTAAAGCTTAATTTGGAGCAAGTAAACTAAACCGTTAGTTTGAGCTAACAAATTTGAAGCTAAATACTAAGTTTATATAGCTAAATACTTAAATAATTCAATCTGTAGAGACCCACACAGAGAGAGAAACAGCAGTTAGACCATTTTATTGGACCGAGAATTTGGCACTTGGACACTGGAGGAAGACGTGAGAGCTGAGAAACGCAGCTTGAATGATCGGCTCGAACAAAGCTCAGGTAGGTTTTCCCCCGGGCCCAGACACTGGTGGTGGAGAGAGGGGTCTTGAGTCCTGGAGGCTGGTGGTGGAAACGGGGAGGAGGCGGGTTGAAGCACAACTGAAGCGGGTGGATTTGAGGTTTCTTTGCCTTTTGAAGGAGCTTTTGCCAGGTGATTGGTTCAAGGTGGAGCGGTGGTGTCCTGGTTGGCTGGGGTGAAGGCGTTGAATTTACGCCCATAGGGCTTCATTATACAAACATATTTGCCAATAAGTGGACAAGTGAATTTGAATATCTCTGAGTTACATTTTTAGCTTCAAATATTTAGTTTGCTAGCTTTCAAACTAAATATTTGAAGCTAAATATTTAACCAGTAGAAACAGCTCGGAAGGGTAGAAAGCTGGCAGGCAGTAGGACAAAGAACAAAGGGGAAACTAAAATGGTAAAATATAAGGAAATAAGCAATAAAGAGATATTCAAAATAAGCATGAATGAAACTAGCAGTCTAAACATTAAAACTTCATAAGTGACTGAACATTTGCCATTTTCTCCAGTTATTCATATTCCTAACAATTCACATTTCATTCACTCTTGTTTCATCTACATTTTTAAGTTTTCTTTTCATCTGCTCTTGGACATGTTGAGGCCTGCTTTAGCCTGTCCATCACACTTTCTTTTTGTTTGTTGTCAGATTGTAGAAAGTTTGTCAGACAAACACAAAGTAAGACATATTTGTGGAGGCTAAGAAAAATGTAAAGAAAAATCAGAACCACATTTAGCTCATTTGAACTAGAGGAGCGAATCAGAGGTAAGTGGATGCAGCTGAGAGAGAGAATGCAGGAGGAGGAGAGATGAAACATTGACCCACAGGGATGTAAAAAATGAACCACAAATGATAACTGGAGACTTTATCGAGAGAAACAAGTAGTTATTTTTCTCCATTTAATCATCAAAATAAATTTTTAGGGATCATATGTTCTATTTTTAACTATGCACATTAGCTTCTTTATGCAGAAAATACCAAATGAGTCCACCTACATGTTTCCTTGAGCTGATTATCTGGTATGTGATCCATACCAGATAATGGTATGGATTATCTGGTATGGATAATCCAGATAATCCATATGTTCATATGAACATGTTCATATGAAATAGCCATGTTCATATGAACATGGCTATTTCATGTTCATATGAGTCGATTGAGGAAAACAAAGCAGCCAGGCTCTTCATCACAGAGAGGTTATAAATAACCTCATGATGTCGTGGGTTGCAAGAAAAGAATAACAGCATGTTTTGGATGAAAGAATTTCACACAACGCCAACATGCTCATCAGACCCAGAGTCATGATTTCCAACTGCTTTTTCCAGCCATTTCTTAACTTTATTTTTCAGCCCGGGTGAAAATAATAAGGCTGCCGTGGCCAGACAGCAACAGACGTGAGTGCTTATGCATCCCACGAGAAAGAACCCTCATTATTCCTGTCTATGAGGCTTTAAAAAAATAAAAAAAAGCAGGAACCAGACAAAAGACGCCACAGCCATGCTTTTTTTAATGTCACATTGTTAGCTGTAACCTAAACTATCCAGCCTCGGTCCCACCTTATCTTTTCCTGCATTTTCCATCTTCTGATTCCCTGCTGAGATGTTAATAAGCAGCTTCAGCAACATGTTTATCATTGCGACATTAATGGAATAACACTAATTATAGATCCGTGTTGGAGCAGACACCAGGGAGCAGGGTGAGGATGGTGATTGGACGGCCATAAATCTTTCATCACTAATTAACAGGAGTCGATGCTGAACACCAGGACGTTGCATCTGATCAGAGCCGTGTAAGGCAGCAGACACTTGCTCTTAATTGTGATGAATCATAAAAAGTCGTGAGTGTCCGAGTTCCATTCATCGGAGTCATTCCCTTTCTCAAATTAATATCCGACTGTTGATGCAGGAATGTTTAACAATCTTATTTTACACTTCTTTGACTTTAATTCCAATGCAAGCAAATTTTAGGATGACTTAGGTTGGGTTCACACCTGCCTCTTTTAGTCCACTTCAAATGGACCAGAGTGAGTTTCCTCTGTTGGTCCAGACTTTTTCCTTTTCCTTTTTCTTTTCCGAACTCTGGAGTGGATCAAACTACCAGACCAAGACCTACTTCTTGAGGTGGTCTTTCCAAAGCTAACTCTGGTGTGGTTTGCTTCATGGTGTGACTACATACCAGCCTTGATGTGAACAAACTACAGGAAATGTACATCTTCACGAGCTTCATGAGCCACTGCTCCTGGGCGTTACAGTAAAAATGATGGTTGATGAATGAAAACACACCAATTTTGAAAGAAGTCATGTTTTTCAATAGCTGTTTCATTCAGATCCGAATGAGGTGGATTTCTATGTTAAGTAGGTATTTTGAAGCGTGACTAAATGTCGACATTTAGTCACGCTTTGGATTCTTTATTCAGTGAACGAAGACAGAATGGCTTTGTTCACTTCCTTTGCTGCCATCAACAAACTACAACCATAGGCAGACTACAATAAAAAAAAAAAAAAATCAACATCATTGTTCACAACTTCTTCCGTCCACTGACTGAACCGGTTGAAATTCTACCGAAGAAATCCATCTCAATAGATTTGTTTACAGGATTTCTTCCTTAATTAATTTATTGATCAACGTTAACGCTTGAAAAGTCCAACTTTGATGTCATTCTAATAAAAACAGAGGCTTATTATAAAAACTCAGTCTTGTTTTAGTGATAAATTACTATTTATAAAAGGTAGAGCTCATCAAGCCGTGCAACTTTATTCATAAACCGTTTAATATTACCTCCCTTTTCCCTCAATGTAAACATATTTTGCACAAGCCTTCATCTTCAGCCAAACTTTAGCTTTGACAACAAAGCGATGCTCGTTCTAATTACCGTGCAGCCAATTAGTTGCTGTTAAGAGACTAAAAAGCTTTCTAATGATGCAGGAAGCAGCGCATTATCTCCCTCATAGCACCATAGAGTCAGCGGCTGCTTCCTGATGACTGCAGGTGGTATTTAATATGACACATATTCAATGTGACAGGTGGATCCCCTGAGAGTCTGAAGACGAGAGAAGTCTCATTTGGAGAAGCAGCTGACCATGGAGTCACACATCCAGTTCCTCCCACTGTGAAAGAAGAAACGTGCTTCGGATCCTTTCTTCACACTCTATAGGAGCGCTTCATCCATGCAGCGCATTTGAAGTGGGTTTTGATGTCAGCTTCATCTATAATGGATCAGATGGCATTCTCCCCCCCTGACGACAGCACCCGACTCTTCCTCCTCTTCAGAGACAGTCACGTCTGGAAAAGGCCCAGACGAAGTCGTGATCAATGCTCAGGGTTGGACAGAAAAAAAAAAGGTACATGCAACATATGGAATCAGACAACAAGTCAAAATAGTTTATTAGAGAACAGAATTCATAGTCGAGGCACAACCTCACATTTAGTATAGGCACTGAACTACTGCACTGGAGTCACAGCCTCAACTCGGTTTGAAAACCAAAGCCTGCCAGCCGCTTTGAGGAGCTGGCAACAGCTACATGTACAGCCGGTCTGAGCCGCCAAAGCAACCGAGACACACAGATTGTTCAGAGAGAATGAGGTCATCGCTCGCATCTCACCACGTGTCAGTAAAAGGCTAATTACATGAAAAAAATTTGGTATTTCATCTAACTATATCCAGCAATCCAGAACCTTGATTTAATACGGTGAGTCGTGTTTGCTGATACGAACTGTGTTAAATTACAGTTTAAAGCTGGGGTAACTTTTATAAAAAATAAATAAAATAAAGTGTTTTATAATTGTCACTATGTCGTGACAGTATAGTATGAGGTAGATTATAAATGGAAAAACTGAACACCTCTGCCTTCAGTGCTAACTATAGAAGTAAACAGCTTTGTCAGAAACAACCAATCAGAGCCAGTAGGAGGGTCTCATGTCAGTCAGCCTCCCCCTTAGCTACCTGCTACACTAAAGCTTCTCCCCACTAGCATGGCCACCAAAGAAGGGGGACAAAAACAATTTTCTTGGAATGGAAATTTGTTTCTTCAAGATTAGCACATTTAGCAGCATGTACCTGAGGTTGACTGACAACGCTAAGACCCTCCTCCTGGCTCTGATAGGCTGTTTTTGACTGAGTGGTGCACTACTTCAGAAGGAGGACTAGCACTGGGAGGAGGTGGAGGAGCTTGATTTTTTTATTTATTTTTGACAGGTTATCGGTCTCATATTGTACTATCAGGACATAGTGACAGTTTTAACAAATATGTTTAAAATATGTGTTAATAAAAGTTACATACCGCAGCTTTAACACAAACATCATTAGCTCATTCAAATCAAGCTAACGTTAACTTAATTTCTATAACAGGACAATCAAGTAATTGTCAATTGTCAATTACCCAATATAATAAATACACAATACATGTTGGGGGAAGTATTGATACCACTTCTTAGTCAGCAAGAACAATTTTTAAAAGTCTGTTTGAGAATTTAAAGCACTGATGTTAACATTGCTATAAGCTTGTAGCAGCTAGTAGCTGGTAGGGTTTTATGGGTAAAAATGTATTTCAATCACAGATGAGAAATATCTTATATTGTAGACATTTGGCCAAATTTAAGCTGAGTTGTTATAATGACAATTTCAATTTCTTGAACCATCTTTTAGACATTTGTTTTGGCACAAATTGTTTTGAATATCTCCTGCCAATGTTTCAGTCCAACTTACTGCTTTTTGGTTTACTTTAAATACAATGGAGAAGTAGAATTTCTGACAAGCACTCGACTTGACTGAAGCTAGCTAATTGAGCCAGACATCAGGTTGTTATACTTGTGTTTTTATATAAAAAGAAAAATGTGTAATATTCTGAGCATTCATAAATTAAAAACTATTCTTGTTAGTATTTAGTCAATGTATCAACTTAAAACTGAAGCAAAATTAAATGTATTGTTTTGTAGCTAGTAGCTTGTAACTATTATTCAAATTGTAAAAAAATCAGCAGTAGGAATAATTATTGCTATAATTGTAGATCATGTTTTACATGTTGGTTTAAATTAATTTAGACTAAATGCAGTAGGATTATATTTAATAAACACACCCCCTTCATTGGTTACATGTTTACTCTGTTGATTGGTTCTCTTCAAATGCCAAGCGTTTAAGAGGGCAAAGAGAATGTGATGTACTAGACGATTTCTACGGGTTCTGAACGTAGTTCAAAGTCCGTCTGGCAGCAGGCGGCTGAGGGGCCATGCTGGGTTTACAGGATGGCGCAGAAGAACTTCTTCTCCCTCAATTCTGTACCAGAATTTTACTGAAGGTTATTATAACAAGAGAATTCCACACAGCCACAGCCATATATCATAAATAAATTATGTCTTCAGACAATAATGTTTGTATCCGTGTAGAAAAACCCTGTAGTGGTGGAGTTCATTTATTATCAAACTTCAGCTATGACTGGTTGCATAACCTTCCTGATTAGACAATGAGCTATTAAAAATTGTTTGTTTTGGGTTAGAAAATAACAGCTTAATATGTTTCAATATAGTTTTTTTTTAAATCTTTTTATGCAGGTTAAAAATCTGTTTTTCTTGCCGAGTGAAAACTCACAAATCGTTTTGCAAGATACATGATTTGGTGCAGACTTTCAGAAAACTTTACTTTGCAAAATGATACTTTTTCTGGAGATAATCACAGTCTATAAAGTCTCTGAAATAGGATTTTTTTTGTAAAGAAGAAAGTGTAGATCATGCTAACGCTGGACACACGATGACGAGCAGCTTCTGCTTCACATTTAATTGCCTTCATGAAGCATTTTCTTTTTGTCAGGGTTGTCTACCAGAATGTTTAATGCTGTTTCTGTATTTGCAGAGGGTTTTTTTGTTTTGCATCTGTCCTTTTTTGTCATATTACATAAAATTCCTGCTTGATTAGCCTTTGTATTGCCTGTTTGCATGTGCTTGCTCTGAACTGCAGCGTTCATCTCTCACTGCTGCCGAACACAGAGCAAAAAAAATCTCTTGTTTATCTTCCCTCTTAGGCGATATTGTTTCCGGGCTTAGATGTAAATCCTTATTATTGATTGTTAAATGTAATCATATAAGATGTAATATGGCAGATAAATCCGGCTTCAACGCAGTCTTAATCCTCATCACTCTTAAACCTTCCTGATTTTATCAGATGGTCGGACATTGAGTCTCGCAGGATGTGGTGAGACGAGGAAACCTTTCCCTCTTTTAATCAATTTCTATCACACATAATTTTTTCTAATTATTCTTTTGCATCATTGTCATTTCCTTTGTTTTTTCACAGCAACTTGTATTGTCAACATCATTTCTTTTTGCTAGCCGTTTGTCTGTAATTCTGTTTTCTGATCAGACTTTTGCAATTTGCGGTTATAAATTCTGGAACAGTTCACCTTCACATGAACAGCTGAGACTGTTGAGATTTTAAAATCTTTGCTCAAGACCCATTTTTATTCTTTGTTGATTGATTCAAGCAGAGTTTGAATTTCTCTTATGATGACAATAATGAAGTATATTTGTTTTTTGTTTTAACCTTACTTTTAACTGTATATAATTTTTGTTCTTGTTGTTATCTTGCTTTATTTAATGGTCAACATCTGTTGTTTTGATGTGCTACATAAATAAATTGACATTTTATTTTTGTGAAACAGGAATGAACGTAAAGACTAGCGTGGTTTTCCAGACATCCTGACGTTGCAGGGTCTCCCTCAAGTTGGGCCAATTCCAAACATTCAACATTCTGGTTAGCGTGTCTTCATCAACACAAACAGAGGGTTTGAACAGCGTAGCATGAGGTTAAGCAGTAAAATTATTGGGTCATTCCTCCGACAGATGGTTACTACTGAGCACTACTTGTGCAAATTTTGCAGCAGGGACGCCAAAGCGTGGTAAATATGGCAACTCTGTGAATCTCATGCCACAAATTTTGTCAACATGTCAAAAAGCAAGTAGTAATAAACCAGTCTGTCCGTCACTATCACAGCTCTGTACTAAGGTTTTTATGTCTAACACTATATAAACCAAACTAGACTTAGAATGATGGATAAATTAAAAAACGTCCTTTGAGACCAGAGTTTAGTTTCGCAGTTTTAAAAAACAAGTCTTTGTTTTTTAAATACTTTTTCCCCCTTTAGTTTGATATTAACAAGTAACCTTCAGAATCTAGTAAGTAATAAATACGGTCAGACTCTTGTCAACATCTGGTGTTGCATTTTTATTGCATTTATTGTCTGCTAGTAATTACCATTGGCTTTCTGTCCTTCTTTTTATTGTTGGTGAATAAATGTGCATTTATAATTTCACATGTGAGTTGTGTTGTTCAGCCCAAATGAACTTTCCTTTGTTTGCCTCATCATTCCTGTTCATTTGATGTGAGATTTGCCAACAAGCAGAAAGATTACCTTGATTATCATCTGTGGTTTTTAAAACCTGCTCACACTAATTAGACTACATTTAATCCCAGTTCCCCATCTTTGGGTAGCAAAAGCACTAAAATACACTAATACATAATTTTCTTGTGGATATATGTTACTTTAGTGTCAATATTCGATTTAACAATGATTTTAAAATCATGTTATCTTTTTGTAGCATGTTTTTTATGCTGTGTTTCTACAAGTTGCAAATTTGTCCTTTTCTCTTATGAGGTAGCATTTCATAGTCAATTTGATCTGAAAACACACAGATCATTTTAGAAAGTGACTTTCACAAAGTGTAGCCGTGGTTACCACAGCAACATGAGAGTGGTATCAATCTTCATTTAGCTCAAATACTAATCGGTCTCTTACCAGCACCCCTTTAAACACCGGATGAAGGTGTTGCAGTTAGGTTGAAATCTGCATGGTCTTCAGTAACGCATTAATAATTTTAGAGTTGTAGTTTTTGGAGAGCTTTGGAAGTATGTGGGTCTTGTTTGCAGCACTGGTGTGGCTCGTTTGTGTAGGATTTTGAAGCAAGACTTGCCACACTGGTCACATGCCTGGACAACAACATCAGCTCCTCCACAACCAGGTGTACAGGTGTTGGCTGTACTCTTGCTAGGTGTTACCAATGCTTTGAGGGAATGGCTGCTAACTGGGTTGCACTCTCCGTCTCGCTACAGCTAATAGAAGTAACTCAACAACCAAACCACGGTCTCTCCACTCCATTAAGTACAGCACTACACTCTACTGTACATCCTTTGCTATTTGGATGCCAACAATAATTTCTCTTATTATGGACAGGCCTGATTGACATGGAAGGAAAATGGGAGTATGTGGTGGATTCTGCAGAGATGAAACCTTAACTGTTAGCTAACAATATATAAAACCCTGTAACTGCTAACTTGATTAAATATTGAAGCCTCTTCAAGTATAAAAATCTCAGTGCTAAGCTGAAACTACTGGTGGAGGACCAGGTGCCTCCCATGTATAGTGAAACAAGGTGATGGAAACAACCTTTATCAAACGTGACACCTTTGCTAGCTTTTGGCTAACTTGTTTTCATTTAGACAGGATTACACCAAGAAGTGGAGCTAACTGAGCTATTTGGGAGCAACACCATCACACCATGCTAACATTGAGTGCAGGACATGTTTACCAAGAATATCATAAATCCCTTCACAATTACAAAAGTTTTCCAAATTTGCCACAATCCAGCTTCTAACAAGCCATGAAGAAACATTCAGTGTATTAAAATGTGCAGAATCAACTTTTAATTAGAACTGAAAAGGCCTATTAGTTTAGGCGATTTCCGTACTGCCACATGTACATGCCAATGTCATATAAATGAAAGTCAAAGACAGAAAACAACTAAGGTCTAATTGAGATTCACAGATCTGGTCAAAGGATGAGTGTCAGTTTTGTTATGCATTTAATTCTCCTTTTGTTTCATTTTTCACATCAGGAAAACATTTCCTAGTTCATTTCATCACCAAATACAAGACTTATTGATCAGCGTTTGAGATATGTTCTGTCTGTCGGTGGAGATTGTCCAGGTTCAGGGCCAAGCTAGATCCTACAAATCTGACCTCAAGCAGGTATTTTTCCTTACTCAACCCCAGCCACCTCATCGGGCTGTGAAATTCTTCACCCGGACCCACTGGGGGAGGGGATGATACACAATCTGACATGATTTATAAAAATCTGATTTCCATGTGGAAAATGAGTGGTGTGTGTGTGTTTAAAAATGTTATTTAGTGTTCTAAAAATATTGCTGAGACCGTTAGAAGGACTTTACTGAAACTGATTGTCTTGCTGAAGGTAAATGAATAAACATCAGTAATTGAGTCATGGATGAATTCGAGTCGTGCTAGCTGGGTTCACATCCGGTTCCAGCTGCTGTTGTGTTTTTGGTGCATAGTTTCTGTGTCGTTAGTCTCATTGAAGGAGCTTTGACATGTGGGTTTTTTATATTTTAAATCAAAAGAGTAAAAATAGAAATCTTAACCTGCTTAACATGAACAAGCAAAAACGTAACTGCTGTTACATCTCCCCACACACCATCTGAATTTAGCCATATTAATTCACTAGTTCATTTTTAAGCTCCTCCCAAAACATTTTATACACACAGAGCACATGGCAATACTGACCCACTGAGACCACAAAGCAGTTTTCACCAGGTTTTCAACCATCACTGTAGGGAAACAGCACAGTACAGTGAGATATAATAAAAACAAGAATATTCAGGGGGTTTTTCTCCCCCTAATAGCGGCTGTACAAACCACACTCTAGTTTGACATGAAGCAGTGAAATGACAGATGACACTTATGGCTCCACAGCTGGGCAGGGTCTTGTTTCCATCACACACACACACACAAAAAAAAACATACTGGTAACACTTTATTTGAAGGGGGGTGAATAAGACTGACATGACACCGTCATAAACATGACATAACACATGTCATGAACATGAATAAGCCTTCATGAATATTTATGACTGTTGTCATAAAGCGTCATTCGGTAAATTATGACACTTTTAATACAAAGTTGACATCATTCAAAATGTCTTTGTTATGACAACTTGACATTAACCAAGAAATCATTACTGATATAGATTTGTTATAGAAGTATTACTGATTACACTTTAAAAATTAGGTAACTTTATGTTATTAAAGGTAAAGTTTAAATAGTAATGATTTCTTGGTTAAGTTGTCATAACAAAGACATTTTGAATAATGTCATAATTTACCGAATTACGCTTTATGACAACAGTCATAAATATTCATGAAGGCTTATTCATGCTCATGACAGGAGTTATGTCATTTTTATGAAAGCGTCATGACAGTCTTATTCACCCCCTTCAAACAAAGTGTTACCAACATACTGTTTGTTGAGTTTCATTTGCTAAGCCTACTAAAAAAAGGAATTAAGTACAAACAATAATTTCTTGTCACAGAAATCGACTACTACTGAATCGTGGATTTGGATCCACACAGTACAGCGCCATGTGAAAGTATTAATACTTCTAAAAAATGTTTACGCCTTTTGTGACATTAATACAATGGAGCATTAGAGCTAGGCTAAGAAAAAAATAAGTTGTAGTATTACGATAATAATAATAATAATAATAATAATAATTAATAATAGAATAAATTCTTGCATTATTTTTACTTTATTCTCATAATTTCATTTATTAAAAAATCTTAGTATGGCAGTAATACTCCATGGTGCATTACAATTAGAAACTCTGATGTCTTATTAGGAATTTATGTGACTGACCAGGTTATTTGTAGTGAAGTGGAGGGAATGGTTTAAAGCCAGAATGCAATTATAGAATTCTGGTTTCTTTAGATCCCTAAAGAAAAGTCAACACAGGACCAGAAGCATTGAGAAGATTGGTAAAGACTCTGGTCAGGATTCACCTTCCAACAAAATCAAGAATTAAATTCAACTAAAAATCTTTGGCAGGTCTTCAAAACTGTTTGATAATCGTCTTGACTGAGCTTGAGCTATTTTCCAAAGAAAAATTGTCTAAGATGTTAGTTTCTGCTTGAGCAAAGCTTGTAGAGACATGCCCTAAATGCCTTGGTGCTCCAAATTTAAGCAAAAGGCCCCCAAATACACGGGCGTACTTCACTCTGCGGACTCAATGGAGACGTCCATCAGACACATCTACGTATGTGGTGTCACACAGGAAGCTGCTCGGTGTGAAACAGTGGTCACATTGAACTATGCAACAATAAGCTGATAAGACTGAGAGTCGGTGCAAACAGTAATAAGCCAGGCTGCCACTTTGTGGCGCACTAACAGTTTTGCTCTGGCAACCCTGGTGGAGAAAAAACGGGGCTGAACACCCAGTCAGCTCATCAAGACAACTAATATCCATGGGGATTGTGGGAAATGAAGGAATTTGTCACAGGAAACTGATGTATGTAATTGGTTCGCTCGACTATAACATGTCAACCATCTGTGGACAGAATATGCCACACTATGCCCGAGTATGTGGGATCCTTAAACCTGGAAAGCATTGATTCATGATGAATGCAAATGCCCAGCATGCTCTTTTTACATTCAATTCCAGAGCAACACATTGACGTTTGTGGCTGTAATGTGACAAAAGGCGGAAAACTTCAAGGTGCTTGTATATTTTGGCAAGCACTGTATCTTTCATCCATCCATCCATCCATTTTCTTGCACCCTTGTCCCTTAATGGGGTCGGGATGTGCTGGTGCCCATCTCCAGCTCACTGTATCTTTCATTTCATAAAATGTTCAGTTCCTCTAATAGTTTTACACAACAAAAACAGTACAATTAGACATGTTTAGACTGTTTTTTGCACATTTTTAGAAAATAGATTCATCTGCTTGCTTGAAAGCATTTTAAGAAGACACAACCAGTAACAAACACTTTGGGGGGAACCCAGCCCACATGTGGGCAAACACCACGACACGTCGGTCACCTCACAACCTCAGTCCACAACACAAACAACTGGAGGGGAAATAAAGGAGCATAAATGAGGACAATTAGGAAATAAATAGTATATCACATGTCCAGCATCTATCTCAAAGAAAAACAAGAACAGATGGAGAAGATATGCAAATATAAGAGAAACATATTTATGCTACCGATGGGTCTTCCCCGTTACCCAGGAAATGGACATAATGTTGCCCACACTGGAATTAACAAAATTTAAATCTTCCCCCTATTTAGAAATTGTTTGTCAGAACCTGAGTCTTTGGGCCCTATAGTTGGGAACCAAGGCACAAAACATGCCAACATCAAAAACAAAAATGCGTTTTGGACGAGATGGGTTATGATGTATCTGCAGATCGCAGAGGTAAGGTCACACAAGGCCACTCTTCTGGGTACAACAGCTGTGTTTCCATTACAAATGTGTGCAAAACTTTGTCGATATTCCGTTAATGTCAAAAAAAACTAATTTCGCAACTGTGATGTTTCCATTATGTAAGAAACAATTAAAATCATGCCATGCCATCATCCTCCCATCACCTCCTGTTGTCTTCTTCCTCTTTTCTGCCAGCAGTAACATCTGGTTGTGGATCACATGATTTATGTGATTCAAAAAAAGTTTTTCCATTGCAATTTTACAAACTGCACTAATTTTGATACAGTTGAAAAAAACTATCTCATCCTAGTGCAAAACTTTTTCTTGAAAAATGTGACCTTTACCAAAATTGCCGTGTTAGCATTCATTTTCTTAATCCCAATTTGCACAATTTCTGTGGTCAATGGAGACACAGCTAGTAAAAGTCTCACCACCAGCTGCGCAATCTGAAATTTCAGAATTGAATTGGCTTAATGAAAATATGGCAATTTTGAAAAAAGGATTGTTTTTCAATGAAAAGTTTTAGCGTTAAGATGAGGTGGTTTTTGAACCTATTCAGGTGTGATTTTCATTGCATTTCTTAGTTAACTGAAACACTGCAAAATTGTATGTTTCTAACATTAGAATACTGAAAGTTTTGCGCATCTTGGAAACGCAGCTTGTGAGTGAGATGATCAAAGTGTGTGAAGTCAGTCGGTGGTGAAGAGGATCGAAACCTGTGCAACGAATGCAAGGCTTGTGTTTATAAAATGGCCTCAGGTTCTGCAGATTTATCAAACGTTTCGTCATTTTTTACTCTCCGCTGATGTTGTGCGACACCCATACGACACTCTGATTTGGCTTTCAACATTCCCATTAGCTTGTGCTGGTGTCACTCGCCCAGTGGCCCTCTGAAACAGCACAGCATGTAATTAGCTGATACCTGCACTGAAGCATCCTGCTCTTTTGTTCTCCATCTCAGCCTGCTGTCAGAGGGGAGAATTCACCCCCAATGAGCAAACAGCACACGCGTCACATGAGGCAGACCTCAGAGGCATGTTTTCAACTGGAAACTAATTCTAGATTTATAGGACGTCATCTCCGCGCAGCAGCCTGATTCTGACAGGGAGAGAGAGGCAGAGAGAAAAGGTCTTAAAAAACATGAGAGAGTTGGCTCTGGCACAGCTCCAGGACTTCGCCCCGGACTGCAGGGTGACGTGGAAAAATGGATGAGAGAACTAGAGAGACAGAATCCCTGCAAAGGAGGGCTGTGTGGATCTTCCAGACGCCTTGTGGTGTGTGTAGATTTGCATTCATGCGCCCACGCAGACGCATAAGAACAGCCACACGTCCACGAGGTGACACAATGACACAGATGCACATACATTTTGAATGTAGGTACTCTAAGGCTCAGTGTGCATGAGCCAAAGCTGCACAGCTTAATGTTTTCTATTTTAAAGCTTGTGTGCGGTGATGATGTGCAGAGAACAGGCTGCTTTTAACTCTGTTTGAGCTCAGATCTATCCTGAAGGTTTTGTTTATATTACACTGGCTCTCCTCCAGGAGAGCAGACTCACAGTTAGCAGGTTGAACGTTTCCCAAGCCAATGAAATATTCGAATCTGTGTGTTCCAATATGTTGAAGTGGATGAAAATTTAGATGTAGCTGCATAAAAATTTAATTTTTCATTTCAATTGCTTTCTTTAGTTGTGCTGTTCTTTTGTTGTTGTTTTCTTGAAAATATATATTTTTTAAAAATGTAATTGTTAAACTTTTGATTAATTAGTGTGTATTTTAACACCTTAATATTCCTATTCATCTATGACTAAAAAATGAATTGTGTTTTAGGTGTCAAAAGATGATTTAATTAAACAGAGATGGTTAATGTGAATATATCAAACCTATGAGATTAAAATCCAAGCATGAGGCAAATTAGCAACATTTAGAATAATTGGGCATAAGACTAATCAAACAAAATATTCCTGTCTTTAGTGTCAATTATATTGTCAAAACAGCTACTGATAAACAGGGTTGGGAAATTGTTTTGCAATTCTTGCTGTGAAGAGGGAAGAATGCCAAATAACTATAAATAAATAACGCATTATTTAAATGTGTCAATAATCTTTTAAAACTGCAAATATATCCAGAAACATTTAATTAAATATAGAATTAGATATATGTGCCTGAAATAAATGTTTAGATTTTTTTTTAAACTACATGCGTATTTCATGTTCCCGTGCTGAAGCATATCAGGATTTAATAAAAATTATCAACTTCACTGGGTTTGATGGTTGAAACCCACTGACGTCTGATTGGCTGCTTCAAACATCATGTCAGGACAACTAATCCAAGTTTGCTATTATTCTGAGGTCAATATCTTCGCTGGAAAGTGCACAAATAACTTCAGTAACTGAATTAAATGGTTGAAATTTATTTACTACAAAGTCTTGGTGAGCAGTTTCATCCTTTATATCTCTATTTTTTTTCTGAAATATCACTAATTAGTTCACAGGATAAGAGCGTTAGCCAGTGTCAGCTAGTTAGCTAGCTTTCTCCACGCAGCACCGTCACCATGCTCCTGAACTTATTAAATCACAATTACATCCAGCTTTTAATTGAGGCATGTATAATTAATTATATATTTAATTCATTATTTATTTATTTCCAGTTTTAAAAAATGAAATAATTATTTCACAGCATTTTTTTCTTTTTATTTTTGATGTGGCACGCTTCACTCCGTGCCATTCTACTTCTCCATAACAGCCAAATAGAGCTGCTGAAGCTCAGCCAGCTGTAGTTCATACGCTGGCCAATAGGTGGCAGTAGAGTGTTTCTAAGTTGATTGGTAGTAATTCATCCATTTCAATCATTCGTCCAGCCTGTTTTAGACATGTCCATACTCCAACACACCTGGATATGAATGACCAGTGTATCAGCGTGTTTAAGTAGGGAAACATCTAAAATGAACAGGACAAACTCCTATTTACTAAAAGGTATTATATCATTTTAAAATATAACAATAGACGTGCTGACAAATGTAGCAAAAGTAATTATGTAACAATGATTTTCAGTAGGATGTTTTTCTCCTTTGTAGAAATGTACTTAAATGAAATGTAGGGTTTTTCAAAACATTGTCAGCGTGAGGATAAGCCTGTGCTGTGAAAGATATTTTTATACACCTTTACCATCGGTAAATAATTAATTTCTTTGGTTTAAAATAAGTCCCTTGAATTGGCTTTGATCATAATGTAGTCCCCCCATGCTGTGATCCCGGGCTTTGATGACCCAGCATGTGTGTCCTTTCTACAAATCAAAGCACCTGCTTCATACTGTCTGTTTCACATTTCAAATAAAAGACAGGCTGCTTAGGATGTTCATCAAACTTAGAAAGTAAGCGGCTGGGAACGTTGTTATTGCTTATCTTCAGATCTAAAACACTAAAATTTCCATTGAAATTCGCATTAGCAGAAACTTAAAGATCCAGTTTCCCTTTTCACTACAGAATCAGGTCCTCTATTCCACACAAACCTCAAATGCCATTTCTGATATATACTGCAGCATACTTTAATTCTGCTTTTTGAACCACTGAATGTCCAAAAAGACAGCCGTGGATCCTTCAAGGCCTGTAAATTCCATTGGATCAGATTTATGTGTCCAGCACATCTTATAGAAGCTCAACTGGATTAAGATCTGGGGAATCTGGAGGGCAAGTCAGCACCTCAAACTTGTTGTTGTGCTCCTCAAAACATTCAGTTCCTTCGATTCATTTTATTTGTATAGCTTGGATTCACAACACATGTCGTTTCAAGGCATTTAAAACTACTGTATCAAACTTGTGCAAAGAAATAAATAAATAATTTAAATCCAATCATATATGCAGATTCACGCACTGTACGACCAAAGTTCTTGTACCTTAGATATTCTATTGTCATGTGTTTGGTCTCTGTCATGTTTGGGCTTGAAAATCAGCCAGTCATCTTAAATTCCTGCTGTGTGAACAAGACATTACTGGATTCTCTTCCAGAGGCCTTTAAGCTCAGAAGAACCTCTAATATACACAGATTCACAGGACCACTGGGGCAGATTTGCAATATTAGCCTATGCAAAACATTACATAAATGTGACCTGACTGACTGCTGCTCTCCTCATACCCTTTGCTCTAAATCTTTCACACCTAAACTGTTTACAACCTGATTAGCACCAAACAACTCAAGGGTCAGGTTGCAGAACATTTAGTCACTAAAGAGTCACAGTTTACCCAGGTTGAGCCACAAGCTGCCAGAAACGTCACTGAAAATGAAGTGTAATGTTGCGCCTTGTCAGCTTTATAAAAGCAGCTTCTGCCAAGCTTTGCCTGCTAGTTCAGCTGCCTCTAAGTTGCTAATTTATTTATTTATTTAATTTTTTATATGCTGAGGATTATTTTAATGTGACAGGCTCTCAGAGGAAGAGGATGGCATTGAAATATCAATTAAATCCCACACAGCCCGAGTCTTTATATATGTTATGTTATTTTATATCCTAACACTTTTGCTATTTGTGGGTTACCTAATGTAAGTAAATATAAATGTGCAAGGCACAAATCTGCAGATTTAAAAGGTAACATTCCTTTATTTTGTGTGTCCTCTTTTGATCGTAGGCAAACAGTAAAGGCGAGTCTGGAGAAAATTAACTATATTGTAATAAATTCATCTGCAGGTGATGAATGTTTGATCTTATGTAGCATGTTTTTATGTTGTATTCATTACAACATGCTATTTTTAAAATGTATCTATCTGAGGTACAATTAGCTTTTATAATGTGTAAACCTCAGCAGGAGGTCAAAAGAGCACAGAGGAAGTACAATAAAAACAGTGCCTGGGTCTTAATTGAGTTTGGTTAAATCTGTGAGACAAATGGAAGATGAACCTGGATATGTGGTGAAATGAATCAGAACGCATTCATCCAGGCTCCGTTCCCTGTGTGGACAGCAGTGTAAACGTGTGGACTGTTCCGTGGATGCATACGCGGTGACTCTGTCACTCGTGCCTAACGTGTCCAATTAGGAGCACAGAGTGCAGCACCAGAAATAACTGGCTTGTCAGCTGGTATTTTATCTGAGCTTCCCAACAGCAGTAGATGTCTGACTCTGTTAGTGAGGTCGGTCACCAAACAGGAAAGAAAAACCTGCGAGCTGGATGAGACGGTGAACAGGGTGAGCGTGTGTTCAACACGAAGACAAAACTCTTAATGGCCAGAGGCAGCTCTCTCCTTGTGTAATGCATGTAAACGATCTGGAGTTATTTTGCCAAATCATTTGATTTTACTTAATAAATGGCACACTTTGTAGTTCGATAAGTGGGCGTGGCTTAAATTTTATTTTGTGTTAGACCAGTGTTTCTCAACCCTGGTCCTCACCGCCCCCCTGCTCTGCATGTTTTAGATGTGCCTCTATTCCAGAACAGCTGATTCAAATTATTGCATGACCATCAAGTACTGCAGAAGCCTGTTAATCACCCAGAGATACAATTCAGGTGTGTGGCAGAAGGAAAATACCTAAAACATGCAGGACAGAGGGGCAGTGAGGACCAGGGTTGAGAAACACTGTGTTAGACTGTTAAAGGTAAGTATTATCTATGAATGCTCTTGAAAACTAGACAAAATCA
Source organism: Poecilia reticulata (assembly GCF_904066995.2). NCBI lineage: Eukaryota > Metazoa > Chordata > Actinopteri > Cyprinodontiformes > Poeciliidae > Poecilia > Poecilia reticulata. The sequence goes on from NC_088836.1 coordinate 4,559,653, forward strand.
GCTTTAATTTCCAAGTGTCTTTGTTCTAACATGCCTCCTAATAAACTCACAATTTCAATTAAACTTTCTGCAGGCAGCAATGAACTGAAACAAATTTCACCTACAGAGCTAAACTGACTCCAACTGTGATGGAAACAGGAGTTTTTAAATGTTTTACATGATATTGACTCACCTTTATAATGAAAATTGTATTTTTTCTTTTCTTTGCTCCCCTGAACCAGCAGAGACTGACTGACTGTTTTATAGTGTATTGGGTGTAAATGGAGAAGCTGCTCACTGACAATTTGAGTGCTTTCTAGAACAATCCTCCCAGTAAGGGAGGTAGGAAGCCTGCTAAAATAATAATGGTGAACATCAGCAGTAACGCACGACTTAATTAACTTATTAACCAACTTGAATAAAACCACATGCCTTGATTATTTCTGTGGAATTCTAAAAGCCTTTCACCTAACCTTCGCTGATACAATTCAACAGTTATTCTAACTCTGCTACACGTACATACATAAAAAAGTGACCAAAAAATGACCACTAGCTCAACCTGAAAGCCAAGACCATGAGTTGTGCTAATCCTTAGGAATTAATCACAAACATTACATCCGCTAAAGCTTAAGCACTGCACCAACATTGTGTGTCTCTCACTCCTGCTTGACATTGCGTTACCATACACCAGAGCTTCCCAAACTGTGGGGCGTGCCATTGCATGGGGGGCGCGGGAAGCCGTCTGGATGAAAAAAAACAAAACATGAATGCTGTATATGCTGGGTTTTTACCTTAGAATGGCCAGCTCTCTGTTATTCCTCTGCCAATTTGATACAGTAGGAGCTTCCGCACTTCCCATATCTGTGTCCTCTGTCACTTTTATCAGCAGTTACAACAGTTTAATCTGTTGTCAACACGTCGTACTGTTTTTCCGAGCCGCCTTTAAACGCAACGTGAGCGCTACGATGCTCGTGCTGGGTTTACACCTGTGCGGCAGTGAAGGACCCCAATGTGTGTGTTAGAATTATGGCAGCAAACCAGCAAAACCCAAATAACTTTTCACAGTTTTTCCCCCCAAACTAACCGACTGAGTTGAGTAAAGCTGTTGGATGCAGGTAAAGTTAGCTAAAAGATGACTAGCTAATACAGCACTTTAAGCTTGTTAACAAGTAGCTTGTAGGCTACTGGTGTTGTTGTCTATGTTCAGCTACAATTCATTTTGTCCCCAAAAAGTTGATTCATTCAACCAGACAGCTATTTGTAAGCCATAGAGGGGGCCCAGAAATAGTTTGGAAACCACTGGCGTACAAATAAATGCTTCAGAAAGGAAAAATGCTAATATGGTTTTGGCTTGAAGAGGCTGACTGCTATTTTTACTCTTAATTCCTAAGAAAGCATCAGTGATCCACTAAGTTTTGTTTGTATCGGTTGGACCTCTGAAATACAAGCATTTTATTTGGCAATCCCAAATGACTTGTAGAAATGCTTTGAAATAATAATATTTCAAGAGTTAAAAAATAAAATAATAGATTAAAATAGCATCCTAACTTCAACATAATGTACGATTTTGTCTCTGTCTCAGTGTATTCTTAGTAAACTCTGGTATGATTACCTTAAAACATCCACATCCATCATCTCACTGACATCAAGCTGACATTTGTAATAAAGTGAACTGTCAAAGTTCAAGAGGAAAATCTCATCATGTGACAGAAAGCTGATTTCCCAGGATGCTTCAGTGTAGCAGGTAACTCTACATTCACTCCCCCAAGCAAAATCATCCCTGCACCGCAGTGTGAGTGTTGGTTGGAGTTCTGTGATTGATTGGTGTGGTGTAGAGATGGAGAGATGTGAGGCGAAGCAAAGTGCTGACAAGCTTACCCACAATCACTCTTTCCTCAATCAAGGAAGCTGTGATTGTGCTCAAGATGGGGCCCCTGTTGGAACAAAGTGGATGTTTTTTTCTGACTGGCAGGCCTTTGACTCGCTTGTGGTGTGAAGGCATGTAAGGGATCATCGCTGTTGATGCCGTTGTAGAGATTGTTAGCAGCGTTAGTGTTCACACTTACAACACTCTAACAGAACAGAGAACCACAACAGACATCCACACTCTCCGAATGCCACCATCTACAACTCAACCAAGTGCTGCCTCTGAGGTTCTAGAAAAGAGTCAGAGTGAGCTGTTGCCATGAAAGCAGAGCACAGCGCTGCTGCTAAGAGGAGTTTCAGATATGGCCCTATGTTCCTTTTAGTATCCAGAAAAGTACCCTGCTTTTATTCTGAAAAATGCTCAACAGTTCAAAGCCGGGTTGTTTCTTCAGAAACCGGGTCTGTCGGTTTGTTGTTTGGCTCATTTTTCTCTTGCTTTGATTTCCCCGGTGTATAAAAGCTGTTCCTTTCCTGTCTTTGCCAGTCACAGCAATCTGCTTCACTGTCCGGCTCTGAAAACACTTCTTCAATGCCAAAACAAGTCGTTGAGATCCCAGTGTGTAAGTGGAATCCATTGTTGCCGATCAAAGTAAGAAAGCATCTGAGTGCGATCCAACTCCTGCATGTTCTAGAGTGAAGAAAATACTGGTGCCAGTTTGCATTTATTTAAGGGTTTTTTGTGCATCACACTGTTTCCTGTAAGCAGAGGGCTTCCACAGCGTTACTGGGTCCCTGGGCAACTCCTCCAATCACAAAGAGGATGCTGGCCGTCTGCAGCAGAGCAGAAGAGCATCGTGCAGTGGGCATGGGGGCCACATACTCCCAGCGCCGCTTCACTGGGTTGTAGCTCTCCACTGAGCCCAACGGCGATGGCTCATTACCTGCAAAACAAAGATAAAAAGGCCAAATTAATGTAAAGTCAAAAATAAGCCTCCATCCGGTCAGTGAGTGAAAGAACCTGAGGTATAGGCCTGCTGCAGCGTGATGTTGCACGCAAGATCCCACTTCACTTGAGCTTTATAAGGCCCTGTTTACACTGAGCTGCTTTTCAGGGAAACCTTAACACTTTTGTTGTGATCCAGCCACTCACTTTCACGACTCTTGTGATCATTTTGAAATCAGGTCTCAGAGTGAAACTTTTCTGTGACCCCCTGTGGAGGTATGAAGCATACTCTGCATTTAGCAAACAAAACTGTCAGAAATGTAAATAAAAGCGTTTGTTTCATAGCGATTACCATGTTTTAAAGACACAACAGCCATATTGGATTTTGAGATTGTATTTAGAGAGAAAACACAATTTGTTCTTGGAATTCTGACTTTAGGGTGCCTTTCCATTGATTGTTTCTACTTAAAACTTGAAAATTTTTTCCATTTCAATTTCCATTAGATGTTTTATTTCATTCACTCAATAATAATTCTGAACAGTTCAAGTAATATCTAAAAGAAATCCAAGAATGAAAAGGAGCAAGAAGAAGCATAAACTCATTCACATGAAAAGAAAATTCATTCAGTTAGACTAATCGTGGTAATCCATGCAGCTAGCAACACTTCAAAGTCCCACAACAAAATTAATTTGTATTCATCAGCAGTCTCATCAGCAGCTTCTAAAAGCTTAACTGACACACTTCTCCAGAGGGACAAGAGCGACATGATCAGGAAGGAACTTAGCTCTGTCACTGGAGCCGTGAAAGCTGATAAGGATACCATGACCTGCCACCCAATTCCACAGTCAGCTTCTTTTGTAGTAACACACACACACTCGTCCAGATACACACTAACAGAATTTGAAATACCGCTGCAGGTCTGATGCCAGGAAATACAGCACACTGCAAAAACACAAAATCTTACCAAGTAATTTTGGTCCAGTTTCTAGTGCAAATATCTAAAATAAGAAAAAACCAGCAAGATATAAGAGCTTGTTTTAAGTCAATAATTCCTTAATGTTGATAAAAAATAAATAAACTAGCTCACATATAACAAGACCATGCAATAAGTAAAATAATCTGCTAATGGAACTAGAACTTCTTCATCAGAATTAAGGAATTATTGATTTAAGACTTTTCTTGCTGAAAAGTTAATTGTAATTTTATTTAGTCTAATTTCAAGTGTGCTAAGATATCTGAACTAGAAACTAAACCAAAAATACTTCGTAAGACTGTTTTTGCAGTCTTACAAAATATCATATTATACTGATATGTTTGTCAGTATAAAGACAAACATATCTCACATTTATACAAATCAAAAATCCCACGTTTCATCTTTTGGTATGTTCGGTTTGTAATCATATTTTAACACATACCTGCCGATTTTCAGTTTGAACCGAGACACAAATTTAAATTCACTTATGTTCGAAAAATGAATCTACAATGACTAGTCACCTACCATACAATGCACTTTTGTTGTTTTTTTTATTTAGCATTCATTTTAAACACAGATGAAATGAAAAGATTGTGAGTTCTAGTAGAAGAAGGGCTGCCAGCTGTTAGGATGCACTTCTGGCAGGAAAACATCTTAAAACCTGCACGTGATGAATTTTGCCACAAGATATTTTTAACCTTAAAAAACAACAACAAGCTAGAGTATTCCAGGCTCCTGGAGAAAAGCCAACCTTTTGTCTCCAAAGAGGAAAAAAAACAACCAACGTTGGTGCAAGGAGCGAACAACAGAGAAGAGCAGACATATAATTGACAGCAAAGGTTTTTCTTTTATGCATTTGGAAAACATAGCCTGGCTCAGTAGCAAAATACTCCACCTGTCTAGCTGTGCACTGAGTGGGCAGGTCAAACTTATGTCACTTATTTTCTACCTGATTTTGCCTACAGAGGCTTCAGTTTGTTGAGGTTTTGAGGTTAGGCTGGATAATGTTAGTTTGTCCTCAAGTTGTTTCTTTGACTGTTTGAAGGCTATATTTCCAATTGTTACAGTTGTGTAGCAGCCTAAATACTCCCTATACTCCCTATGTTCTGCATTTATAGTGTGTCAGGGCTATGATAACTGGCTTTTTTCCCACTATGACAGATAAATTTATGAACAATTAGAAAATCAAATAATTGTGTTAAAAGTGTGCTAACTTAAGTTCTAGCCCCTCAGATATACCTTAAAAAAACACATGAATCCAACAGTACATATTATATGAAGCAATTCCACATCTTCTATTTGTTCAAACTGTCAAATTTTAATTACAAGGAATTTTTAAGGATGCACAATATATTGGCATCAGCGTCAGTATCGGCCGATGTTAGTAATTTTTAAACATTTCCATATTGTTGCCATTCGTGTGTCAGGAGGAGGTGGGAGGTTAGTCATGTGATATTTGTTCATTGCATATTTGCTAAATACACCAAGTTTGATGTGGTTGAAAAAACAACTTATAGAAGCACAGAAACTTTTGATCAGAAGACGTGTTTTTTCAAAACTGCTTTTTTAAATTAAGCAAATTTATGTTCACAACTCAACCTTGCATAATTTTGTCAGTTAAAAACAGAAGCACAGCAAAGGTGTAAGTAAGCAACAGGAAGGAGATGGAAATGAGACAGTAACGTAAACAGCAGTAAAGAAGACAGAGAATAAAGGTCAAAAGAAGGAGAAAGGGGTGGGTGAAGTGACTTGATGTCTGTGGGTCGAGAATCAAAGCAGTGATGAAAAGCCTTTGAGCATCCTGTGGCAAGGTGTTTCTTTGTGTGTGTGTCGTCCACAGAGAGTGTGTTCATGATAAAGGAGATGATGGCTGAACAGGCCCGGATCACTTTGAAAAGGCCGCTCCACCACCACCGCCTTGTTCTTCCAACATGATTATCTTAGTCTGTGACAGACACATTCACACACAATAACCGGCCTACGTTACATAACGGCAAATAACAAAATGGGGAATCTTTTTGTATCAAAAGGAGGATCTTACAGTATTAGCATGTTGGTCATAATAATACAGCAATGTTTGGAGATAAAAGTTGACATTCTTACACTGGGTTGGAATAAGATCCCAAGGAAATTCAGAAATGTTCAGTATTTAGATGTTTTTAGTATTCATTGTCTTTAAAATCTCTGTTCTGACCTTCTCCTTCTTCCCCCCTCTCCTTCCTCTCTCACATTAGTAGCAATGTGCTGTTACTATACATCAGGCAGACCAAAGTTGTTGCTGTTTCCATGGAGACCCACATCACAGCAAGTCCCTAAATAACATAGCCCGGTTATTGTGTGTGAATGTGTCTGTCACAGACTAAGATAATCATGTTGGAAGAACATGGAGCGGCCTTTTCAAAGTGATCCGGGCCTGTTCAGCCATCATCTCCTGTATCATGAACACACACTCTGTGGACGACACACACACAAAGAAACACCTTGCCACAGGATGCTCAAAGGCTTTTCATCACTGCTTTGATTCTCGAACCACAGTCGTCAAGTCACTTCACCCAGCCTTTCTCCTTCTTTTGACCTTTTTTCTCCGTCTTCTTTACTGCTGTTTGCGTTACTGTCTCATTTTCATTTCCTTCCTGTTGCTTACTTACACCTTTGCTGTGCTTCTGTCTTTGACATTGCAATTCTTAACCCATTTCCTCAGTCAGCCGCCTCCTACTTGATTTCCTGCAATTATTCTCATTTTTTCTAAACCCTCCTCTTCTCTTGTCTCCTGCCTGTACTTGGCCTTTATTTATTCTGCTTTGCACGTCTCACACAATTGTCTTTTTTTGTCTGTCACCTCACCAACGTTCAGCCACTGCTGCATTGTTCTCTCTCCTTTTATTGTGTTCTTTGCCTTTTCTGAGAATAATGTTAGACTTTCTTCTCACTCGAGGATCCCCACAAAATAACCAAGCTCCACGTAAACACTGTCGAGTTAAAAAATATACAATAATTTTTGACTCAGTTTCTAGAGGTAATTTTTGTCTTTATTGTTTCCCTTTTTATCGCTGCTCCTTCCTTCTTCTACACTAGATTATAGAAGCAGACAGCAGCACAGACTGTCCATTAAATGAAGGAGATGGAAGCAACTTCTATCTATTTTTCAATAGGTTACTGATGTTTTTTCTCAGCCAAACACAATAGATACTTCACGTTATTGTTTTAATTAGATGGATCCATTGACATTTTTGTGTTTGTCATTTTTGCATGATGTTGTTGATGCAAATTAGGGCTGTGGTGATACAATAATCTCACGATACAATACACAATATTCTGCTCATGATACGATATATATTGCGATATTCAGCAAACGATACAATTCAATACACTTTTGCGATTTTCCTAAAGATTTTAGAGGGACAGAGTGATTTTGGTGACATTTTGTAACTGTTTTAGAGTTGGATTGAATTAATTTAACTGAAAGCTGATTAAAAGCACCAACTACACAATATCTGGCTCTGGTTGGACATGGACACAGACTTAAAGTCGACAGCTGGACAAAATGAATCAAAGAAGTGGTGAGAAAACATGTTTCTTTTAATTGAAACAGTACAAACTGTAGCTTATATGCATTTATAAAGTAAATAAAGTGCACCAAGTACCCTGGTCTGAATAGTTTGATACCTTTTTAACCTTGACACTGAATATCTGAAGGAATCACTCTAAGTCTGATGACCGAATCACTCTCCCGGCGAAGCAAGCAGTGAGTGAGCAAGGTGACAGTTGGATGTTACGATACTTGAGGATGAATATCGATTTTTTTAGGAAAGAAAATATCGATATATATCGCAAAATCGATATTATTACACAGCCCTAATGCAAATGGTTTAAAATTTGCCTTATTGTATATGGGGTAAGTTTCATATTGCTTGAAATGGTTTACACTCTTTTCAAACGAGGTGAACATGTCGGTGTCACTTCTGCATTTTCTTTGCTATGGACTACTGTTGTAGTTTGATTTCTCGTTCTTTTAAGTTGGTTTTGGCTCTATTGGCCTGTATTGTAGCAAATAGACAGGAAACAGGAAAAGAGAGAAGAGGAAGACATGCAGATAGTGGCCGGAGACCACGTACCGAACCCAGGAGAACTCTGTCGAGGACTATTGCCTCTTAAAATGGTGCGCACATTCTCCCAAATGAGCCACCTGACTGTGGTAGGAGTTCATCTTGTGGTTTAGGTGAGTTACCAGTTCGATCCCCCGCTCAGTCTGTCTCCATTGTTTTCTTGGACAACACACTTCTTTGGCTGGCAAGGCAGCTGGTGGTGGTAAGAGGGCCCGGTGCCACCCTAACACGGTCACAATTGTCTGTCACAATTCAGCAGCCTACCAGTGACTGAATGTGTGAATGACTGAATGCAGTGGGACTAGATAAAGCACTTTACAAGTACAGGACTTTTACCATTACCATTTACCAAAACCCTTACTGGACTCCATTAAGGATTGACAAATTGTGCAATAATGTCTGGTATTCTAAGAGAATCTGGTTTTGGTCATGTCCAGGAAAATGTCTGACTGCACCGTTTCTCTGTTATACAGTGATGTGTTCTTTGATGTTGAGGTCAGGAGTTTGTGTGGACCAGTCAACTTCATCCTGACCAGATTTTCTCATTTGTCTTCATGGACCTTGCTTTTTCCATTAGTTCGTAGTTCTAATGGCACAGAAAAGACCACTCCCAAAATGTTTTGGTGTACTGAAGAATTAAGAGTTAATTTCAAGGTGCATTAATCTAATAAACCTAAGTGGTCATGAATAAAGTCCCTAAAATTCATCTAAGTGTGAGGGGAGTTAGGCAAGCTTTTCTTCTTTCCATGTAGTGTCCTTCTGCTTTTATCTCAACAAATAGTTTCGATTCTAAATCAACCTTATCTGAACGTGTTCTCCACACTCACTGCCTGTCATGTCTTATGACGTCTTATGTCATAACCAGCTTTGACATGGTGAATTTGACAATGTCATGCAGGAATAACACAGAAGCACTGTGAAGTTACTGATAAAGAATGTGTCAACATCTTAGAAACAGAGAGATAGATTTGGTTGTCTTGGTGACAAGAACAAGTCAACACATATTTCTGCCTGTTTTTTGTCAGCTTGCTCACAGTGCAGGATTCTGTTAATATTCCAATGTAATAGACTTCAGATGGTGTAAAAAGGAAAAGTTTGGGTGGTAATAATAATGATGAAAGGAATCAGATAAATGAAGTTTATCGGATAAAAATAATGAGTAAGCTGTGAATGTTGGCCTGCTTCAGCAGATAATACAAATATACTCATAAAATGATATGGATGAACACGCATCTTCAGTCCGTCCTCTGGAACAGCTGGCATGTAATCATAATTTACGTCCATATATCAAGTTGTCACTAGTTTGACATGGACACACTGAGACCTGAACAAATATAATATCTAATCTATGTATCTGGGACATGGTAATTTCAAAATTCAATTACACTCTTTAAGAAGTGACAGGCATTATGAAAACACATTAACGTTAATCAGTCTGGAAGTTGGGTAACTTAATAACAATGCTAATACGATCTGATAACTTTGGTCAAAGCAGATAGCTGTGAGATTTCATTGGATCAGCCCAATGTCCTTCAAGAATATGAACCAATGGGCTGTTGTGGTTGACAAAAGTTTTTTAGAATATACTTTTTTGGTTATTATGACAGCCCCAGACCGGTCCCTAACATTGCCTGACCAGGCATTGCCCAGTATGCCAGATGGCCAGTCCAATTTCTGCCAGCAGCAGAATCTCCCAAAGCAGATAATAGTTTAGTTTTATTTCATTCTGACTTTTTGTTTGCCTAATTCAGTTAGTTTTAGTTAGTTTTCAGAGTGTGTTTACTAGTTTTTATGAGTCATTATTAGCTAAATATAATTTTGTTTTAGATTAGTTTTTATTAGTCGTCATGAAATGGTTTATTCATGGTGAGGTTGGGTGCAGTGAGACCAAGGGTGGAATGGAGAAAAGAGTTTATTGTAGTCGTCAAGGTTCTCAAAACAAGGAAACACAAGTGAGCAACGAGACATGAACACAGACTCAGGAAGAGGAACAATGACTTGAAAAAGACAAGGATCCAGTGGGGAGGTTAAATACACAAGGGAACGATCAGGGAACAGCAGACAACTGGTTCCAGCTAAGAGCCAGACAAGTCATGGAATAAATTAACCAATAAAGACACAAAAACCCAAATCCTCACAGTCATAGTATTTAGTTTTTTCATACTTTGATCAATTTTTAGGTGCATAATTTAAAAAGTTAAGTGTTGTATTATGATTATGTATATGTTGATTGGGTACACCCATATCACTTGTATCAGTTGCTTCAGTCCTCACACGCACAAGAGTTAAGGTGGAAGAAACTCTACCTGAAACTTTAAACAAGAACATTTTCTTCAGACTCTTCCAACATGTTGAGTACGGCGGGAAAAGACCTTGAATCAACCATGTTTTAGATCATTATTAAATAGAAGTATCTGGTTATGAAAACAGGTGTAATAAAATTATTTTAGCTTTCAACATTTCTCTGCACACCTTAAAGACAAACTGTTAATGATTGAGCTCCAGCAATGAGCAAGCAGCTTCCTACAGCAATTGTGAGAATTAGTTTTGACTAATTAGCATTAAGTTATATTGAATGTGTTATATAGTGAATGTGATAAATGAATAATACATGTTTTTATTGTTGTTGTTTTTACCTCCTACAGTGTTTAAATTCCATTTCGTTTTGTACTAATGCTTTTATTATGACAAATATTACTGTGAAAGGTGTTGGGGATGTCATTTTCCTTTTAATTTATGTTAAAAACATGTTTTATGTCTCACAATTCAAAAATATCCCATCAGAATTACCACACACACACACACACACACATTCCATTCCATTTTCCTCAAAACCTCTTGTTGAGTCTTCTGTCGCTCTTATCAGGACGAGTTTGACGTGTTATTCAAACGCTCGTGCACACACACACACAATCTGAACGGCTGCTCGACCGAATAGCTGGTCGTCACACTGAGCTCCAGGAATAGAAGAGACTGCTGGGGCGCGTTAGGCCTTCATGTGAATGTGGTAAACCAAATCCGACAGGTTTCAGTCAATGTAAAGCACAACTGAATTTGTAATATTTTTTTAGAATGAAACAAAATATGGAAAAAATGTGGACCTGGTGGAAGCTTTGTAAAACGTTGTCAAAAAATGGCCTCTGTTGAAAATCAAAGGGCTGTTTGTTGATAAGACAGGAAAAAAATGTTGAAGTTGCTCTGTGTCCATGAAAAGAACAACAGAAAAGAAAGAAAGAAGGTAAATTAACACACGCAGTAGATGGATCAGAAGTTGTTTGGTAATATGAATGATTTGAGTTCAAGATTAAGGTCAATATCTTGGTATAACAGCAGCTGCATTTCCATTCCAAATGTGCGCAAAAGTTAGGAGATATTCAGCTAATGTCAAAAAAATCTAATTCTGCAATTCCGTGAAATCATCTTTCTACCACTTCCTGTCATCATCATCTTCAACAACATCCGGTTGTTGATCATGTGACTTGTGTGATGCAAAGTCTTTCCAATGCAGTTTTGTGAACCAATTCCGCTAAGGCCTTAAAACTACCAAGTTCCAACACTTTTTATGGAAAAATGTGACTTTTTTCTAAATTGATGCATTTCTATTCAGCAAATTTATTTTCAGAATTCACATTTGCAGTTATACAGTAAATGGAAATGCAGCGGCAAAATTTATGTTCATTTGCCTATGAATATATAAACTGCAAACATATTTATGAATGCATGAAAGCATTAATATCTGAATGTTGCACATACATATAGGTAAATGCTACATAGTTATATCTGAGGGTGCATTCACCCTGTGCAACTAAAACAGCAGTTCATGTTTTGTCTATCCACAGGATTTGGGCAGAAATGTCATGGCAACAAGAGAAATGATAAATGGAGAGAAACAGAAGCTGATTTTTGTAAACAAGCTGTCAGCAGCAGCTTAAGGAAATGAGACTTATGTCCAGAAAAACAAAACTTGAACCACCTTTAATGAATAAACTGATAGAAACAAGGTTCCAGTGAGTTAGAGGGATCAGTCATAGACTGTGGATGACTGGTTTTCAGTGGGTTTCAGTGATGAGAACCAAATCTGCTTTGGCTAAGAGGATGATGATAGAATATCTTTTTTGTGCCAGGAAACGGAAACAACAAGATAAACATGGAGCTACTGACCCAGACCACCAGCTACGATGACTCTTCCTCCAAGGCATCCTGCCACAAAGTCCGCCCTCTTTTCCCGCATCCTGGATGTTCGGCTGGGTTTGATCCAAACACCTACCAAAAGAAGAACAACCAGAAAACAGTCGGTCACCTCAGCTTATGCTGCTTTTATTTCCAAGTTTATTTGAGAATAATCAATTAAAAATGCTGAAAGTGTTCAGAAAATCCTTTGTATATTTCCTGCCCTAACTAGGCAGTCACTCTTCTCATTCCCGGACATAAAAACAGTAAAACACTCAGATTCAGCTGTTTTGTCAGTCAAGTTGTTGGATTTGTTTACCAAAAACATGCACAGTTCCACATCGTACCATACAGTTTAATGCTAAATACAGACTGAAAAATAAGTACACACATTTCCACTGTTTTGTGGTTTTTTGTTAAACTGTGCAAATTGGAAATATAAAAATAAATTTGATTAATGAACATATAAAAACATTTAAAAACTTTTTTCGATAAAAAGATTTTGCGCTAGGATGAGGTGGTTTTTCGACTGTATCGAAATTAGTGTATTTCATAAAACTGCGAGGGAAACACAATATGAATACCTGCCATGTGTTAAGGTTTGCCTTTTTATCCACTAATCAAACCAGGGTCTACAGGTTTGTAAACCCTTAAAGTGTTCAAGCACACACAACAGGTTCCACATTGACATACATTATATTTGTCAAACACAAATGAAGCTGAGGTCAATGAAATGGCAAAAATATCACATCCATTCACATCACATTTTCTATCCCCACTAAAAGCAGAGCCAGGATTTTATTTTTAGCTAATGCAAAAACCTTAAAAAAATATCACAAATTACACAGATTATTTTTATTTTGGCATATGTACCATTCACCATAATATTTTGGTACAGTTGACATTTATACTTAAGTGTAGTTATAGAGGTAAAGTGTATATTTAGAACTATAAGTGAAAGCGAAAGGAGGAAAATAAAAATTACTTGTCCAAGTAAGAGCATGTGCTCTTACTTGGACAAGTAAGACAAGTAAATAAGTAATTTTTATTTATCTATATAATATATCTGTGTTGGCAGATTGTCAGGACATTCTAATCCTTTATAAATAATATTGTCATTTTCCCAACTGTTGAATTCAGCCAAATTTAGTTACCAAGACTCAGCGCTTGGGGTACCAGCTTACACCATCACTGACAGAAATCTAGAAAATACCATCTTATTGGGTGCTGATTATTGATGTTTATTAATGAGTTGAACGCCTTTTGTGCATGTGTGAAAAAGGAGGCTGAAGTCAGAGCTGCATATGGCTCCAGGCTGTGGGACCATCAGGAAACCTGCTGGGCCTATCCTGTAGGGAATACCAGGCTGTCTCCTCCTCGTTAAATCACAAATTAACTGTGAAGAACCATGTTCGAACAGCTGAGTTCAATTTCAAGACAGACTAGTGTCTGACCTGTGTAACTAGAAAACCCCTTTAAAAGACACAACAACCTGAAGTAGGACTGAATGCCACATGTCTTGCCTGATATAAAGAAATTTAAAAAACAGATGAAGTCTTATGCTCAGCAGGGGCGGGTCTACTGGGGTGGCATATAAGTAACTTTAAGCAAATAACTTTACTTTTGTGTTATCAGAGGTGGGACTGGTTTAAATTTTTTAATCAAGTTTATTGCAGCATCTGTAATTAATTAATTGCAATTAATTGCATTTTAATCAAATTATACATCAAGAAAAGTAAAATTTTTAATTCAAAAATCAGTTAGTGTTGGAGAAATCTGTGTTCTGCTACACGTTTAGCATTCAGATGCTATATTAGACTTGAAAAGCTCCGCTGATAGGCTAACTCTTTTTAGCAAAACTTGAGCAGAACAATGGCCTTTCCCAGCGTCCAATCAGATCGACTTTAAAGCAAAACGTAGAGAGAAGCAGTTTTGTCCTCCATCACTATTGTTTGCGGAAGAACCTTGTGCATCAGATTTACGAGTATACCAAAAACATGTGAATACAAAAGGTTCCACTCTGAACAAAAATGCGATTATTTGAATTAACTGGAGCAGATTTAATATTTTACACATGAAAATTAATGCTATTAATAAGTTGAAATTAATTGTGTTAAGTGGATTAGATTAAGTAAACAGGAGACTACTTCGCTGACATGTAGTTCATTGGTCTGTTTTTTTCAAAGCACCGCAGTCAAGTCCAATTCTTATGTAGAATTCATGAAAATCCAACAACTATATTTTAAACGCTGTCAATTTGCTCTTTTAAGACGGGATGGAGGGATACACATGGTTTCAGTTTTTGTCACCTCTCTACCTTGCTGTTACAATCTTGACATTACAGAAAGAAATATGGAATAACTGCAGAGCCAATTAATAGACAGATAGAGAAAGAAAGACAGCAGAAGCTAAAGGAAGGCATACATGGAGGGAAATAAACTGCATTTTACACAACAAGATCTGCCTGGGGAGCTCCCAGCACCCTGCTCTTTTTCCTTTCTCTGGCTTGAAACCCCTCACAGATTAAATTTCTATATTTGGACCATGATAAGAGGTGACGCATTGCTTTTCCCACTGCTCCGCGTCTCCTGTGCTGGAAGAGTCAGGGCAGGAGTTGGAGATGGCAGTTTACACAAATCTAATGAAACAAACCAATATTCTAAAAACAAAAAAAGGCTGCATGAGGTCACCAGTGAGTTGATTCATAAAACTACCAAAATGTGTAAATATTCTATTTGCTTGGGGTTGACCTTTGTTGCTGCTGCCTGCATTTACTTTCCACTATGGCTGGGCGACATGACTTAGAATTTTATCGCAATATTTTGTGGTACTGTTGTGATAACGATAAAACTGACAATAAAAAAACTATTTTTGACTTAGGTAACTGTATGGTGCTGACTGTACTTATATCGACACAAACGCAGTTCTTGAAAAACATTCCCATTAGAAACAGTCATCTTTAGGACACCACTTACTTAAAGAAATGTGATCTGAACTGCTCATAGTAACTGTGTTTAACGGATAAACAGTTTTCCTGTGATGGTTGTTTCTCTGTCATCGGCGTCATTAACAGCGCTAAGACCCTCTGTCTGGCTCTGATTGGTTGTTTTTGGTCTGGAGCGATGCATTTCTTCAGACGGCAATATCAGCTCAGGGAGGAGGTGACGAAGATTAGTCTTCAGATTATTTGTCTCATAACATACTGTCATGACATGGTGACAGACAGTTGAGTCCTTCTGCAAAGAAGAAAGGGCAAAACTATTGATTGACTTGAACAAACCTGGCTGAGGTATAACTCTAAAAGACAAAAACCTGTTCTACAAAGTGCTGCCTTCAGGGATCCCGAATAAAAAGGCGGTAATCACAAGGTTTGGATTCATGGAATATTTTTGTAATTTTCTGCCCTGTGATGAAGTGTGTCACAGTGGGTGATAGACACCAAGTCACAAACAACACTTATTTTGCTTTCATTTTATCATGTCAGTTCAGCAAATTTTTATTTTATATCTGCTAATGTTTATAGACATTATTGACTGGAAATATATACTTAATCAAGTTTTGTAAATAATGCTTTAGCTCCATTATTTTGGCCATAAAAAATTTTTTTTCCATTTCCGCAAACAAAAAGCTGGTGACCTATTTAGTTTAAAGCCTGATGTGAATCAGACATGCCGGGTATTTAGACTGCTGAGCTCCCTTCCCAGCCTTTATCCACTCTTCAAATATTGTACAGTCAAGTGGAAAGTGACTTGGAAGTGAATACATTAACTCCTTAGAATGTCTGAGACAATTTGATGCTTTCCAACACGGAGCCACTGTTGCCGACTTGGATGACCTCCAGTTGAAGTGTTATAGTGCTAAATCCAGAGAGCACTTTAAAGGAGCGGTGGAGGACGCTGCAGGGGATCAAGGTATTACTCAGAGAAAAGATGGATGTGTCAGTGAAAAATAAGTTACTTGGCAGACTGATAGACAGGGTTACCTGAGACCAGGTACATCACTGAGGAAAATGTGGTTCTTTTTGAGAAAACGGTTGATGAAAAGTGGGGAAAAAAATGTTTTTATTTGGAAATGCTGTAGTCATCAGTATATCACATTGTGGGAAATTTTCTTTTTCCCCATTTCTGTTAGCTTGTAATTGTGCAGACAGACTAAAAACAATTCACTCAAAATTGAACGGAGTGCATACATAAACGAAGCACTCAGACTATTTCAGAGAGGAAACATTCATCCTTACTCTTTGTCATAATTGTTTTGTATTAATTTTTCTACCTTTCAATCACACTTATTGTTTGACATCTGTTTAAGCTAATGCAAGTTTATAAAATATTCAACATTTTATGCATTCAAACATGTTCACAAATACATATTATACATTGTGGTTGGTGTAATTTGAAGCTTCCATTACATTCCAATATGAAGCAGCCATGTTGAATTTTGAAGCTGAGTGCAGTGAGAAACTTTTGACTTATTAAGTCAGAATTCTGAATCAACATGACTGCCTCATTTTGAAATGTTGAAATGTTCCAGAGAGTGTTTAGAGATGTCCCAGTCAGGACTGTTTTTTTTTTGGTCCCAATCAGATCTGTGTCTTAATTTTAAGCCAAATCACAGTTGGATATTTCACTGGAGTTAATAAAATAAATCCCATCAACAGCCCTCATTCCTGACAGCGATCTATAGAGTCTGTAACTTCTGCTTGGATAGAGGAAGTTGCTCTCAAGCACTTTGTTTTGATGCCTTGTTACATGTTTTAAACTTTATTTTGAAGAAGCTGCTCTGGGGATTACTTGATTCTCTCTTTTTTTTTCCCCTTTGTGGTCTTCGTGTTAAAAATGACAGATAAACAGACGTGATCCTGCAATCTATGGTTTCATTTTTTGTCAGTCACTCAAGTTTCGGGTCTCAAGCCAAATTTTTACCAAATCAAACGGAGTTAATGACAGTCATGGAGGGTCTCACTGGGGGTCCTTCCACACAAACCTTGGTAAAATAGCAATGTGTTGGTCTTTTAAGGCAGATATGACTTCTTAGAGGATTGAAGGCTTAAAAGGAGAAGGTTTATTGACAGAGCTGCTGTAAATGTCATTCTAAGTTTCTGTACCTCTGCATTGTCATTCTTCATGAAGGACTAGGTGGCAATTAACCCTCACACGATATTAAGACGGGGTCATTTAGACCCAACAAGTTTTTTTTTTTTGTTTTTTTCTGTCCAGCGAGGTTGTGTGCACTTTTATGAGGTTTTTCTTTTGTTATTTTTTTTGTGGTGTGGGAAACTGTCCGTCTGATGGGGACACAAGAAATCGTTTCTCAATAACCGAGGACCCAGAACCTCACTTCACAGCCAAACGTAGAACAAGGAGCTTGTTCTTAACAGGTTAGCTTCATATGGGACAGACTTCAAATTCACTGCTCTAAGATCGTTTTCTCTGGCTAATTCTGAACCCAAACTGGTGGTATCTTTGGCCTTCTCATTTTTCTTGTTTTTCTTTTTCTTTTTAATGAAACAGGAAACTTCTACGAATGAGGAAGGAAGACATGCTAATAACATCTGGCAAATATAATCTGCAGTTAAATGGACTTGCCATAACTCGTTTTGCCTCAAGAAGGATCTGTTGGGCTCTGTGGCATTTTGTTTAGCTGACAAATAATTTAAGCTCTTAAGTTTGTTAGTCTGTGCATGAGAATCCAGAAAGGTTGCTATGGAGCCAGTCAAAATCAAAAACAATGGCATCCATCACATCTTTAGCCTAGATTATTAATTGCTGTATTGGTCAATGGGTAATGATAGTCTTCATCACTTCATTAGTCTCTAATAAACCACAAAATCCTGATGGAAGAACACTGACCACCTTGTCACCTGGATGACCGATCTTAGCTGCTAGCTTCACGAGTATCTACAGCTGGATTCACAGAGTTTAAGGTCAAAAACAAGAATACAGGCTAAAGCAGTGATCTTAATGGCCCAGTTAGTGTAGCTGGAGTTTAGTTACCTTGTATTAACAGCACTCAGAATTGTCACGTCCAAGATGACAGACAATCCACATCAGCATAAGTAACATCAACGGAAACAGAGTTCTACGAAAATATTTTACTTTCAAAATATTTTCATCAGAGGCAAAAGCCTAATAAAACTGAAATATTTGCTTTTCCCTCTGCAGTGGAGATCTTCAGAAGAGGGGAGACATTTTTTTTTCGAGATAACAGTAATGTGTTGAGGTGCTTGCTGGAGGAAGTAACGTGGTAGCAGTGCAGCTAAATGTTGATCTCTGTGTCAGAGGAGAGACAGCAGAGCCACCAGCAGCTCGCTAATAGATATGCTGGTTGCAACAGATCAGCTATTCAGGCGTGGAAAATGGAAAGGAAAGATAGCATGCAAATTGCATCCAAATATATGGGGAGAGAAGGAAGGGAGAGGAAACTTTCAAACAAGCATGCAGGCTCGTAATTTATGTTTTTCTCCATGTTTTCTCTTGACAAATTGGCAGAAATAACCATAACTTGTTTGTTCGCCCTCTGAGCTACCTTGCATACACATCAGCATTGGTACTTCTTTGTTGATGGGGAGAAAAATATGTTTATTTTATTTGTGTTGTGTTAGGCATGTAATACTAAAAGCACTGAATATTGTTGCCTTTTTTAGCATGAAATATTCAGCCATATTCTGTGCGAAGCTACACTAATGGACATTTTGCAGGATATACATTCATTTCTGACTGTCTTCTTATATGTGAATGCCAAGCGGACTGCAAATAGCTCCAAAAGCAGGAAGTGCACAGGGAATTCTGGGTAAATACAATCAAAATAAACGTGCTAGCACGAAAAATGTCTGGCAATAGCATGCCATTACTCGCCAACAGAGTAATCCTGCCACCGCTACAATCTGACGCCACTTCATTTTAGTTGTCATTTTGTGAAGAAGGAAGCTGCGCCCAGTGTCTTCTTCAGAGGTTTTGGTGTTGTTTCCTTCAGTGGTCCGTGGCACAGCACCTCCACAGGCGAGGAGGAGAACAGGTTTCTCAAAAGGTTTAGTTTGTTTGACACAACGCAGTGTGAAATTGAAATGCACCAGCTGAAAATGTAACAAATGTTGCAACTTAGGTCTACCAATAAAAGTTGTACAATAAAATGGCTGAGCCTTGCTCTCCAAGTTCCACCAAGGGATGGAGGCCCTGGAACATCCACCCCATCCACCCTGCCTTCATTAAATTAAACTGGGAGACAGAGAGATGCTTTGTGTTTCAGGATGAGGAGGTCCCTCTGTGTCTGTGTGCATTCTCACCTCCACTGCTTCTCACAAAGCTTGTCAAGCAGAGAGTGCAAACCACTCTCCCATGAAAAAGAAAACAGGCTGCAGTGCAACGGTTTTTTTTTCTTTTTTCCCTCTCTGCCGCTTTAATCCACAAGAAGGAAAGAGAAGCCATTTCAAGGAGAAAACACGGCTGCTTGTCAGCACCAATTATTAATTCTCTCGCTTGATCCAAATCTGAAGTTTGGAGAGGAGATGAGGCGCTGATTTATGTTGGCTGGCGTCACTCTTGTTTCTGTTGGGCCAACTGGCCACCGGGGCTGCTCTCACACAAACCGTCTGTGGCGGTGCATGCAGGCAGCTGATTTGAGTGACATGTGGGGCAGATCCGTGTCTGGTGGACACAGCTGGAGGAGAGGAGCGAGAGTTTATTTAAAGCTCAGAATCAATCCTGTTCCTTCTCCTGTTTCGCCCTCCCAGACGTTTCGCTCGCCTCCCATGACTATGCTGCATATGACCGCCACACACCTTTAGAAAGCTAGAGAATATTACAGAAGCATTGCTCACACACAGAGACACACACACTGATTTGAAAAGGCATTAAGAAGTCTCTGTAAACACAACTGCCCTTCAAAAAAAATAGGGATAGTTGATACTAAAGCACCGGACTGAAAACTTTTGTCATCCAGTTTTTGGGAGAGAGAGCAGAAAGTAGAAATAAATCCTGCAAATGAAAATGATTGACCTCATATTAATTTAATATGTATATTTATGGCAGTGAACCCACAGTTCTCCCTTAAAAAGGATGAAACCTTTCATTCCCATTGGATGAGACACTATACAACTGTAAAATGTCTTTTTACAGTTGTCCCTACAGGCACTTGCGTTGTCTACCACTGCTGAACTCTTGTTTTATTCTGCTGTGTGAGCTGCAGTAGGACGGCTCCGGCTCGTAGTCTCTGGGGTTTGTTGCCGTTTGTTCAGTTGCTGCTCTTTTTTGTCCAAACACACACCTGACCTTGTAGCAGAAAGCAGGAAACACAAATCAAGCACATCAGTTTGTTGTTGCTCATGAATACAAAAAAAAAGCCTCACAGATCAACAAGACATACTATGACATGCTCTCATCTGGATGTAGCAGCAGCAACATTATCAGCCTGTCTTTCCACATCGCCCTGATGAAGATGGTTTCCACCCCTGCTTGTGCGTTTCGGAGCAGATTCATCATCCAGCATGTCAGTAAGCAGATGCAGATCCCCTGGACCGTACAGGGACAACAGCGTACGCAGTGTGAAGGCTGATGCAGCCCAGTCAGGGATGTAGAGGCAGGCAGACAAAACCTCCTGACAGTGATTAACACCTACTGTGTGCTGCACTGTGTCCCTTCAGTTGACAAACATGCTTCCTGTTTATTTACCCCGAGGTCAGGGCTGTGCTAGTTTGCCTTAACGACAACATGAATTCAGACAAAAATGTAAACTTGTTCTCCATCAACAATTATGCCACTGCCATGATTTGTTTGTGAACCATGGTGCATCCGTAATACACCATCACATGGAGAAACATGGAGGTATAAGCTGGTAGGAAGCAGCCCCTCGTTCTATGTATTGATTCATACAGAGAGCCTGGACCTTTGGCTGTTGAGAAACTGGAGACGTAGAATCCAACCACAAATGCTTGGCCATGATGTATGTACTGTGCCGGATTGACCGTGAAGGACACTACGCTATGAAGCTTACAGGAAACTGCATGTGCTGTAAACAACCATGTCCCACTGTAAAGAGAGTAGTGCCAAACTGAACAAGTTGGCTGTTGGTGAAAGCTGCAAGCTGTGGAAGCGTGACCAACACTGACTGAATGGCTTCGTTTGCTTCCTCTGCTGCCATTGCCAAATTACAACCAAAAGCAGACTACAATTCTGAAACAGCATGGAAAATTGGCATGGTTCACAACTCAATGGCAATTGGCCCGCTTGAAATGCATCCTAAAAAAATCCAGATCAATGCGATAAATCCCAAACGGAGAACTGAAGGGAGAATCAATAAGAATTGAGTGGGAAGAAAATGACCTTAAGATCACATCTCTGATCTTTGAGGATGGATGGATGGATGGATGGATGGATGGATGGATGGATGGATGGATGGATGGATGGATGGATGGATGGATGGATGGATGGCCAACAATATGTCTCAAATCATGATGTTCTTCAAGATTTATTCACTTACCTCACATCTGAATCGATGTTGAAAGGTCATTAACCTAGCCTAGCATCCATGGCAAATAACCAATGAGGCATCAGCCTTACAGGTCTGGCTTCATTTAAATACATCCTAATTCAATTGTGTTTATATGTATTTATATATGAAGCAAAATCCCATCAAATTCATCCTGAAAATATTAGTCACATTATATGAGAATGAAATTTTGCATCATCTACGAAGTCATCCATTCTCACTAAGCCACCACAACTCAGACTAGCTCAGCTCTGAACTCTGTGTTGAACATCAGGAGGTGTGTTTGCAGAGTGAAGGGAAGTGTTTGGATTATATCCAAGGTGTTGCAAACAAGGTTAATCACTGTCAGAAGGGATTTTTCTTCCCCGTTTCTACATCCCTGACTGGGCTGCGTCAGCCTTCGCACTGCGTACCCTGATGTTCCTGTACGGTCCAGGGGATCTGCATCTGCTTACTGACATGCTGAATGATAAATCTGCTCCAAAATGACGCACAAGCAGGGATGGAAACCATCTTCATCAGGGTGATGTAGAAAGATATAGGCTGCTTTTTACGTGTTAACAGTCATTTGGTCAGCAATAAGAGTGAAAGGCAAATACTGTTTAATATCTGCCGAAAACAGGCTGTTGAGTAAGTAAACAAGCATTCATGCAGCAGGTCAGAGGTCAGTCAGACTGCTACAGAGATAAAAATGTATGTTCTCACTGCAAAAAAATAAATCACAAATCAATAAGTAAAACTGACTGGAGGCCAATGAAGTGCAGAGAATTTATCAGTTCTGTAAAGAAGGATAAAATCATTGGATCGTCGTCAGAGGTAAGAAGTCATCTCCTGTATGGGAGAGACCAAGAAGTCAGCATTAAAGATCTATAAGCTATGAAGAAGTTTTATTTTTATTCCTTTGACCTCCTTTTGTTCAGTGATGATGCATTCAAAGGCAGCAGCCTGAAGCTGCTGCTTTCTACTGAGATGCACATTCCATGTGAATAACTTACAGCAGAAAGAGACTGATCAATATTCAAAAGGCTGCACCCGGGGGACCGAGGATGGCACAGGAGCGTCTGCAGTAGAAACGGTCAAGTCTTAACAAGTTAGCGAGTTCTGCTAGTTTTCTGGCAACCAGATTCTTGATTAATCTACCACATGAAAATCAATGAAGACTTTGATCAATAAAATATTTCTTCACCTATTATCAAAAACGCACGAAGATGGTGGCATGTCACTAGAGTGAATATCCTATATAGACCGGCTATTAGTCCTCAATGCAGCTGTCTGGGGTTTAGAGATATTAAGACCTTTGCTGCATGGCTTCCACTTTCTTTATCTGGCCATTTTTTTCTTTCCAGGATCCATAACAGCCAGCAGCATCACAAAATCTTAAATAAATGTTTGACCAATGCCATCCAGTTTCACCGATCCTAATTGATAATTAGCCATTTAGAAACTAAGAATTTAATTATTTTTCAGGATCTATGAACAAATAAACCTAATTATTATGTGGCAGACAGACAATATTTCATTGTAGGTGATTCTCTAATTGGAGGTACATCTGACAGTTTCTACTAGTTTTAGCACATTTTATTTTTCTGTGTGGATATTTTTAACGCTGTAGTGACTCCGACTTTACAAGCTGCTAATAAACTTTAAGCCTCCCTTCTCTTTTTGTATCTTTTCTTGATTAAATAGGTTTTTGGATCTCTTTTGTGAAACACAAAGTCTTAACAAATCTTCTCTCTGTTACAGTGCCTTCATCTGTCATCTATCCTCTTGTATGCTAAAGCCAAGTTAGAAGCTCATTGAATGCATTGATAATCCCATTTACTCCACGGGGCATAACAACACACAAACACACACTCATGATTTTACAATATGAGGCTGTTGCTGCAGTGCAGATGTGATGAATAACACTCTAGCAACTGATTACGTAGATCGATGCTTTAATCCGTATCCTCTCAAGCCTCATGAGGATAGAGAGGATGTGCAAAGAAAGTCAAGGGAAAAGAGGACTTGGGAAACTTTCTGCATGGCGGTGATAGTCTGTGATCATCCGTTTCATTAGACACACCAGTGGCTTGGCTTTATGGGAGGAGGGAAGAGAGCTGCTGAATGTTTACCTGCTGAATGATGGAGGATATTACCTGGCTTGTCCTGGACAAAGCAGGTTATTACGGCTCAGGAGGATCCAGTGGCGCTTCAGGAAGGCCGAGGGTCCTATAGGATTCGCTAATGAGAATCCACGGCTTCTGAGTAATCCTATAAATATTCATGCTCTGTGGGTGGCAGCTATGCTTCACGGTAAAGAAACATTTTATCTTTAAGCGTATGGACGGTTGATTTAATTCAAAAAGCTATGAGTCAAATTTAACAGGGTTTTTAATAAAAATCTAGAAAACTATGGGATCACAGAGAAAACTGCTAGATCTCTTATTAAATCTCCGTAGAGATGATTGGTCATGTCAACATCTAAATGACAAGGTTTAACTTTTATTGCAATACCAGAAAAAGACTAGACCATTTCCATGGAAACTGTTTTTTCTTTGAAGTGTTCAAGGCAATAACTTTACTTTTCAAAAGTTCTGGTGTTGTTTATGCTTTTTAAATGACTCCATTAAACATGACAGACCTGAAAAAACTTTGGGTGCATTCAGATAAGCTCTCTCCAGACCACCTTTACTCAAACTACAGTTCATTTGCTTTCAAAGTCCAGTTCGTTTGAGGAGATGTGAACATGCTAACCTATTCTAACTCTGATGTGGACTAAACAGGTGAACTCTGGTCCAACCAAAAACCTACGTCTCAGTTCTATTGAAGAGAACTCTGGTGCAGTTTGAATGCATGTGTGAACGCTGAGCAGAGCAGAGACCGCTACAAAAGCAGGAAGCAGACCACAATGCAGGGCATTCTGGGTAAATACAACCTAAACAAACACATGTGCCTAGCACTAGTATAAGAAATAGCCTTTGCTGTGCCATTGTTGAAGAGTGTTTGACACATTTGACATTTGACACAGAGAAATTGTACAACCATTTGTATATATTTTACATTTCAACAAATTATCTGTTGATTTTGTGTTAATTTACACAATCACAAAAAACTGGATGGACTGCCAAACATGTGGTACATTGCAGTTATCAGTTTCTGTTGAACAAAAATGGCTAATCATTTCCACATGGTTCTTATACGGTTTACCAGTTTTGATCTTGTAGAGATTGAATTTAGCTCAAATCGTAAGCAAATAGGTTTTCTTTTTTGTTAAAATTGT
This sequence comes from Poecilia reticulata, assembly GCF_904066995.2. Taxonomy (NCBI): domain Eukaryota; kingdom Metazoa; phylum Chordata; class Actinopteri; order Cyprinodontiformes; family Poeciliidae; genus Poecilia; species Poecilia reticulata. The sequence continues at coordinate 4,584,436 of NC_088836.1, forward strand.
ATGTTGAAATCAGCCTTATCAGCAGTTCTTCATAAACATATGCATTTCTGTGACTTATTCCTGTATCCCACGTTATAAAACTGCAGCTATGGTGAGTCACCCATTTCGTCCTGGCTCCCACCTTTTCAGCCTTTGACTAACAGCGATTCTCAGCTTTGCTTTGTGTGTTATGAAAGGAGTCATAACAGCACACGCTGGGAAGACAGACATCTCCAAGAGGGCCAAACTTTAAAAACTGCAGGGGACAGGACCTGAGGACAAAAAAAAAAAAAAAGGAAGAAAGAACTACCCAATATCTAAACATCGAGATCTCAGAGCACTTTCAAGTCAGAGTGTAAACATGACAGGGATGATTCAGAGAGCGGAGCACAGGTCTGTGGTTCAAAATGTCTACCAACAGTTGGTGGGTTTTGAGTCATCGCTGCAGACCTCTGTGGCTCCCTCTGCTCCCCCAGTGTGGAAGAATTCCCCTGACTTCTGCACTGTCATTTTTCTGCAGGCAACACTTTAATAGAAAGAGATGCAATCAGCTGGCTGGAACATTCTGCTAAAAGTCGGTGCAATCACAACATAATACCAGCACTAAGTCTGGCTGAATCATGAAGTGGAGCTTTTTGTTTTGATTTGATTTTTTAAATGCTGCCAAGTTTCTGACTGTTTGTTTCGAGCTGTATTCGATTTGTCACATTAAAATTACAACATTGGGGTTTTAAATGACAGGTCAACACAAATTTGAGCAAAATTGTGAAGAGGGAGGAAAATAAACACTTTGTAAAATGAAATATATTAAAAATAAAAACAGAACAATTGGGCATCCATTTGTGTTCAGTCAATACGTCAATACCTTTTGCTGTAAGACTTTTGGGATATGATTCTAGTGGTTTTACACACAAAGAGACTACAATTTTTATTATTTTTTTGTCACAACTCAGTACACCTCAGTGATATTGTATGGAGAGCTTTTGCGACGAGACGTGATTGTATTTAGACCTAGGCTTTGACTGGGCCAAACACGAGTATCCATTGATTTAAACTACCTCATTGTAGTTTGGTGCAGTGTCCAGTGGGAAGGTAACCTTTTGTTTTTCTTCCACGATAATCATGTTTATAGCACCATCTACCTTTCAATCAACTCTGACTAGCTTCCTGTTTTAGAATAGGATTGGTGGTGAAATGATAGCAGGACTTTTTATTGCTTTTTTCAGTCCTATTCTATAAAAATCTGATGTATAGAGTGTAGAGCTGTCCTTGTGTGGATTCGGTGTATGGCTGTGTCTCTGTAGGTTCACAGTTCTACCATCCTCTTTCCATTTTCAGATATTGGACTGATAGAGTTCAATGATTTATGCCTAGTTCAGGTGTCAGCTTTTCTTTACATCTTCATTTCCCTTATTTCCACCCTCCGACAATCTTAAGAATGACCCGATAATCAGTACGGCTCTTAAGATAATTTGAAGAGATTCCTGCCATGTCTGGTGTTCCATGAGAACAAACGAGAACGCAGCCTGTTGAATGCGACGTGTAGACAATCGATCACAAAGAAATGTGACGGAAACATGGAGGGGAATTCTAATAAAATTGTTTTGTTTTTTTTAAATGCAATTGCGCACCAAAGAGTCTGGTGGGCATAACACTAATTTCAGTAGTTCACAAACTATCACAATTGCTTCTTCACAGTCGGCCATGTTTGTTTACTCTACACCCACGTTTGGTCTTGAGGGTGGTTTTTTTTTTCGAGATTTCCTATCTGACATCTGAATGTTGGAGAGTGAAATCGGTTTGTGTATGATGTGTTTGTTGTCTTTGCCCTGTACGATGACACACTGAGCAACCAAACCTGTTATACTTAAGATTTTTTATTATGAGTGGGGGACTCAAGATTTGAAAAAAAAAAGCCCAATAATTGTAAAATCTTGCTGTGTGAACCAGGCATTATGTAAAGAGTGGGATACTTTTAATTTCTTCACAACTTTCTCCCTGACCTGTCCGCATTGCCTCTTGGTCTTCACAGAACAGTTATTCACAAACAAGGTTTACTAAGATGGTGAAATATAATGCAATGAATTTCATTAGGTGCAGGAGAGTAAAGGGGATTATCATATACCAAGCTTTTTATTTGTAAATTTTTTCCCTCTTACTAGACTATTATTCACTCCTGTTACGTCCCGAAGGTGGTCTATGGGTCCAGGGGGTGTGACATAAAGATGTGTCCAGAAAAAAGTGGAATGTAAAATGATTTATTACAAAAAGAAGGTTTCACAAAACCAAAACAATACAATTTAGCCCGCTTAATACAAAAAAAAGAGGGTTAACAAACTGAAGAATAATAAGTGCAAATTAAATTACAAAGTGTCCAAACAAGTCAATCCAATGTATGTCCAACCAACCCAAAAGGGTAGAGAAATAAAAAACACACAAAGGGACACCCTTTGTGTGTTTGTGAGTATAGGGTAGTTCCTTGTGCTCCTGCTGAATGATGAAGGTTCACATCCTACTAGCACCATCTGAGAAGTCATGGCTGGTTAATCTCAATGAAAGACCTGGTGATCCAAGAAACTCATGAGACAAGAGCACTCACAATGGCCTTTGGGTCCAGTTTTATGAAGTTTACAGCAGCCTTCAGGCAGCCAATCAGGAATGTGTTCTCTCACAGCTGAACCTGCATAACACAAATAAGCCTGCACAGCCTCAAGAGGCCAGGGGCCGCAACAACTCCATTGTGTTGGTCGATCACATAAAATACTCTAAAGTTGGTGGTTGTAATGTGAAAAGAGTGCAAAAATTGCCTACTAGTTGACTAGGATGTAACATGATTCTTAATTTAAGGTTATATTTACATATATGTCGGTCAAACCTGCAGTCCATCTGCCCCTCGGTGTGTTCCGGTGTTAGTTGAGTGAGAAGGTGCCCAAATATTCATGAAGTGATTGGAAATAGACAAAAATACTCATCTGTTCTGTGTTTTTTCATGTTGGCATGCTGTCATCGGTTTCCTGTGTGGGAGTTTTTAGTTCAAATAATCTCCTTTCAGTTCATCTACTGTAACTTTTACATTTAGCCAGCCGGTTTGGCCTTTCACATCAAACACAAACCCTCGGATGTGTTCCTAACAATGCGCTGTCCGACTGTGTTTCTAAAGGGCAGCAAATCTACAGAAGCTACTCGGAAATTTACATGGAATAACAGGCTTTGATATGTCTGACACATATGGTGATGAACTCATTCGGTGTGAGCGGTAAGTTAAACAGCACAGAGCTAATGTTAGAAAACCCCATTGATCTTCTGGCTCTTTTGTTTTCTCATAAAAGGAAATGGGATCCTTCATCACTGGCGCTCTGAGCTTTTTGGCCTAAGATAATAACAAAGGTGTATACTACATCTCAGTAATAGCTGTGGTATACACACAATACAGATTCTAGCAATGTGATCAGACGAACATTTAATCATTCCAGTAGCTTCATTTGGAACTAAAGATGACATTTGTTCTTTGTCCTGGTGTACAAATAATGAGCTAACTTTGTTACCATATACAGCACTGAAAGCACAGATGAAGTTGTGCATCTGGAACAACTCTAGATATAATTAGCAGACTCTGCCATAAAGGAGTGTGTTAGTAATAAAACCTCTCCACTGTTCAGCACTTTCGTTAGTTACTGCATCTAAACTGCCTCACATGCAGGAAATTGCTAATAAAATATTGCAACTGTGTAAATAGTTTTATGGACTATAAAGGTGGGAGGTTCATTAGCAGTGAAGAAGGCCTTTTGACAGCCAATGGTCGTCAGGAAGCTCAAATACAAATGTGGTGCCTCTGTGTGTTAGTCAGCATGATGTAAACTTTGTAATGAGGTAAAAGTGATGAAGTGGAAATGTTTAGACTCTGTGTAGCTGAAACAAGCTTTAAACCCACAAAGCATAATATGCATCTCAAATTTGAGCTAGTTGACTAAAAGGACTTACTTTCTTTAACTATGTCCTTTGGGCTTTTTCCCTCACTGAGCAAATCCTAAAAGCTAGACTTTGAACTTGCTTACTCAGTTGTCTATTGTTATTTATTAAAGTATTCTGTTTAATTATAGGATACCAGAGGCTGCACTGTGGCACAGTTGTTAACTTTCAGAAAGAAAGCCCAGCCTGGGGTCTTTCTGCATGTTCTGCCAGTGCAGTTGTGACTTTTAGACTAATGGGTTTCTCCAAATTGACCTCAAAAGAGTGTTTGCAAGCATGGCTGTTTGTCCTGTATGTGTCTGTGATGGACTGGTGACCTGTCCAGGGTGCATCTTCTCTCTCATCCAATGGGGATCAGCTCCAGTTCCCCTCTGACCCAGTAATGATAAGGTAGTATAGATGAAAGAGATGGATAAAATGTACAAATTCTCAAATTTTATAGAAAGTAAATAACACAGTAACGGGGGGCAAAGCTACGCTGTAACTGAAAAAGCTCATGACTACACAATTCACTTACATATGGGTCATCCCCCTTTAAGACAGATTTGTTCCCTGGGTTGATACTAAGCTAGTTAGATTGACAGTAAATATCATTTTTATGGGTTACATTTTGTTCAAAAGCGGGTTTTATGTCAAAGAACAGTCCATCAGAAAGTATATCGCTTGTATCTCTTCCTCTCTGATACAGTTAGGGATTTAGCTAATCCAGAGTATGGAAAGGAGATTTCCACTTGAACAAAAATGTACCACCTATGAAAAAAGTACCATGTGAGGAAAGATTACAATAATCCAGGGATTCGAATGATAAGATTTGACAAAACTCTATTCTTAACATAATGAAAAGATGTTCTTCCTGAAAAGACCAGATCAAATCTAATGTACAACTACAGCACTATTTTTTTGTCCACCAAGCTTTGCTGGTCATTTTGTCATTAGAAAATGTTTGGAGTTTTGGTCGTTTCACAAATGACTTTTTCAAGGTTTAAAATGGTGCTACCTATTTTGTATCAACCATTTGTTAATTCATGCACATGGGGAATGCTTGACCACTCCTACCCCCTTCATTCTGTCATGTTTAAATATTCCTTACATTTTAAAATAGGCAAATGACCTTATAATAACTGCTGTAACAAACCGAGGCTGATTGTGAGCAACTGGATTCATGAACTGTCTGGAAGAGTTTTTGTTGCCAGATCTGCTATTTACCATATTTTCCGCACTATAAGGCACACCTAAAAACCTTCAAGTTCCTCAAAAGCCGACTGTGCGCCTTATAATCCGGTGCGCCTTATATATGGACCAATATTGAGCCACAACAGGTCTAGCAACTACGGTAAGCAGGTAAGCAGCCGCCAACTTCATTTTCGCCCGTAGAAGAAGAAGCGCGCAGTGCATTCTGGGATAGTTGTCAGAACGCTGGTTTGTTAATAAAGTTTGACTGACCTATCTACCTACCGACATGATAATCAGGTCGTCTGCAGGTCATTTAGCACCACGTTCTCCAGGAACATGCTGTGCGTGAACGGAGAAGGGTCACCATCGTCCGGCCACGCCTCGGCCCAGTCACGCAAGGCTCTCCTTGCCGACCCGAGTCGGACTGTTTTGTTGACATTCTTTATATCAACAAAGTGGCTTTAGACATTCATCCGAGGCGCTTTGACTAGGGTTACCAAGGGACCAGCTCCTATACATTTAAAGCCGGGGCTGTCGGGGGAAGAGAGACAGAGACTGCGGTGGCAGCGTGTCGGTTGGTCTGTGTTACCCAGAAAGCAGTTGGGCACAATATCGCAACACCAACACCGTGAGTGAAACAATGACTGGGGCAGCTACTATATAAAGTACTCGGGTACCACTTCTTTATTATTACACATCCACGTTTGTAGAATCGTGTCCCGTATAGGTTCAATACGGGACGCGTGGCAGCCCTAACTGTAGCGTCTATTCTATGCGCCTTATAATGAGGTGCGCCTTATATATGAAAAAAGTTTTAAAATAGGCCATTCATTGAAGGTGCGCCTTATAATCCGGTGTGCCTTATAGTGCGGAAAATACGGTACCTCGCTCCAGTATTAACACTGACTATGTTCGAGACCATTATCCCTACTCTACATTTAATTTTCTGTGCATCTGTGAAAATATCAGAGTGCAGCCTCATCCCTCAGGAAAGACGACACGCTCTGTACATGCCTTATTATGATACAGGCTTCAGCCATTCGTGTGGCATAATGAATTTCACTGCCATCCAGCATCCAGAGATTCTCCGAGCGCAGCTGCAAGTCTCTGCCGCGTCGACCGCGGATGTTTTCTGCCATCATTTCAGTATCATTTTAGATTTTTTGCCACTCCTCCTTGCCATTCCAGCAATCATCCCAGCACTGCTCTCATCCTTTTCACCGCAGACAAATGGGCATATAAATAGGAAAATCCACACGAACAAACACAAGCACACACCGCCATCACCAGCGCTCCCAAGGGTCTATTTATAGGCTTCATTTGACAGCATGTCCAACTAGATAATAGTGTGAAAAGCAAGCCGATCCTTTAATCATCATCTTAGTTAACATACACGCCTCTTCTGCAGCGAAGCAGCTTCATACTTCACATAATTATAGTAGTTTGCAGCACCTGTCAGTTGGAATACCAGATTAATATGAATGAATACATATCCACCCAATCAGACAGTTTGGCAACAGACTCATGTGCAGTGTTGCATCCTGCTGTCATGGTATAAGGCCACAGAAACACGTAGCATAAATAAATGTGTCGACCTGTTGCATTTTACTCTCTCATTTTCATCTCATAAGATCAAACACAATAGCAGTGAGGAAGTGGCAGCAGTTGAGAGGAACAAATGACATCAAACGATTAACTGATGGTTCTTTCGTGTTTGTTTTATTGTCAGCAGCTTGGCATCACCTTCCTAATTGACAAAAAAGTAAGAAAAGCATTAGGAGCGGCTGAGCTGTTTGTCAGATGATCAGCGTTAGCACAGCAGACGCAGAAAGCATGTGGACTGCTCATAAAAAAATGCCATTAGTAGTAGAAATGATTCGTGAAATTGCTGTGCCTTGCTTTATAAGTAAATGACATAGAAGAGAAAAAAGGTAGAACTCTGAGGTTTGTTTTAATAATTTTAAAAAGACATTTTTTGTTGGTTTTAAGGATTTGTTTTGGCTCTAGTGGCCTTTATTTGACAGAAACATGACAGGAAAATAGGTTGTCAGAGAGGAAGAAGACAAGTGTCAAAGGTCAACAGGCCGGGACTCAGACCTGTGATGGCTGTGTCAAGGACTGAGGCGTCAGTACATGGACCGCACGCTTTACCCCAGCACCACCTCCGCACCCATTTTGACAGAAAATTTAACGTTGGTGAACATAAGGAAAATGGATTTTCATTGAACATGTATTAAAGCCTTTTGTAAAACTGTTGATATATATTTTAGCTGATTGCAGTTTCTCTTCAACAGTAGTAGCTTAAGAAGATATAAGAGCAGTAATGATAATTAGGCCACAATAACACATTTTACTGGGCGATAAATTGTTTGAGAAGTTATTGCAATAAATGATAATTTGTTGCTTTGAGAAAATTTTCAAGTAAATATAATGACAATCACATTTATTTAGTTAGTTAGAAAATGTCTCGCCATACGCAGTTGTTTATTTTTGTTATTTTAGTTTTGCTAGCCTGGCCATTGACTTATTATACTATTCTGTAACCACAGCCAATCGGGGCTTTCTTGGGTTCCTCCAGTCAACGGAAGGAGAAGCTGTAGAAAAGTGACGTTGACTTTCTGCTGTTTTAGAATAGTGTTCCGCCTGTAGTTTTAGCAATGAACAGCGAAGGAACTGAAGGACGTCATTCAGTCTGTGGCGGCCAGGTGTCCAAATATGAAGCTAACATATGAACAGCCGCCTCGTTCAGCCCAGCACTCAGCAGCAGAGGATGCTTGTTTACAGTGCAGGCGATTTCCAGTAAGCTTCATACCGTCGAGCTGACACATTACATAGATCACAGACAAACGTTAGCAAATGGGTAAAATTTAAAACCTCAACAGAGTCCGCACCACCAGGAAGCAATAGTTTCTCAATAACCAAGAGTCCAGACCCTCTGGATGAAGCAAACTGAAGAACAAGAGGCTTGTTTTTACCAGGCAATGGTTTCGCCATATCAGTTCATTTCAAAACATTTCCAAATCTGTTTTGTTACAGATAATGGTTGAAATCTTCAAACTTATTCTACTCAATTTGACTTTCTGTTATCTGTTCAAAGTCTTGCTCTCTCTCACTGTTTTGCCTGGATAAACCACAGATGTCTCAGTAAACGCAGTTTATCATACTGAAATCTTTGCTAGACATCTAGGGTCAATATAAAGATATTTTTATGCAAAGTTTGTGTGGATGTTTAAAATTCCCAATAGTTATTCTTAAAAATACACACACACACGCACGCACACCCCCACACACACATACACCAACACACAAAAGTGTACTACTGATGTAGCAAACCATTTAATCGCCATATCAGGTCAGCCTTTTATGTTTATTATGCTTGCATGTTTGATCATCTAAAAGAAAGTTGCCTGAACTCTAAAAGCAGTGATTATAATTAAAGTGCTACTGTATCTTTTTCAGCTTTTAGTCAGTGATACTGTATCTTCCCCACAGTAATGACTCACTGACAGCCAGCACCAGAACATCCATTAACCCTGCTTGCCTCCGTGTTCCTCCGCAGTACTGACTGCTGACGTGGAGGACATTTAAATGCAAATCATGGTGATTTAACATTTTCCAGTAAATAGAAAACATGAACAGGTAACGAAGCTGCTCAGTGTTTCCACTGCCTTCCGGGGTCACAACTTCTAATAAAGAGCCTAATCACACAACCTTGTCTTTCAGATTCACAAACATGCCTGCGAGTTACACAATTTCGTCTCACTAAATCACACATGAAGCTGAGCTGATTTGCATGTTTTGTTACTTTGCGCTCTGTGTCAGGCTGCAGGTTTTTTTATATGAGAAGGAAACTGCAGTTGTGAATGCAGTTGCTTTGATAGCTACCCTCTTGGTAGTTTTATTTTTGCCTCTGCTTTCAAGATGTATAATCTCAGCATGTCAATCACAGCGATGCTGCCCCAGTACATCAGGAAGAAAAACACTCAGAGGAACATAAATAGAAAAGGGACTGACAGATAAAAAGATGTAAATCCCAAACAACAGAAGGAATCCACAGTGAAAGGAAACGTGCCTTTTAAAAAAAGAAATGTGACTAAAAATTACCCAAATGTCCAACGTAGGTAAGTAGAAAACCACACAAGAAAAAAAGTCATAAATACTTTAAAAAAAACTAATCAATAATATATATCCTGATATATGTCATCAATATCAATACATAATACATTTAATAGAATATTCAATATTTAATATATAGAATATTCATTGAACTGCGATCCACAACCACACACACAACTAACAACTCACTCACTCTTTGGTTAGATAGCAATAATTTGTTGTGTAATTTGCATAGCAGCAGTTTCAGTTTTTGCCACTGTGCTGCTTAGAAACAAACAATGGTGTGGAGAGAAAACTGGATAAAAGAAAACTCTCCAGTCACATATCCAGTCATGTTGTCAGTTTGGGAGTAGTTCAGATATTTAAAACAAAAACTAATCAATAGTTACTGATATTGATTGATATGAACTGCTTATATCGTGATATGATCTTTAGCCATATTGTCCAGCCATGCTACTTGCACATTTAACTCTGTAGCATGCCAAACAAAACAGCCAGGGAGTCTTTGGAAGTGACAAGAAATCCCACAATACGAGTGCCACAAACCTCACATATCATGCATATATATGCACAACAGCTACAAAAACAATGCTGTGAGATACAGATCACAGCAATGAACCAGTTATATTATTTATGCTCACTTTGTTCTATGCAAATGCTTCACTCACCTGAGGATGCTTCACACATGAAACTTAAGGGGAAACTACAGCATCGCTTAATGTCTAATTTATCTGACCGCTTGGAGGCACTTATTGCATTAAGTGATATACTCAGAAGGTCGGCAAATTCTTTAATAGGAAGAGAAAGAGAGATGAAATGGAAAAGTAACACACTTGGGCATGATGCAGCGGAACACTATGACTAGTATTGATCTATAGGTAAATTACTCAGAACACGAAAGAATCAAAAGCAGTAAATATTACTCAAAGACATGACAGGAATAATTGATTTAAAAATCCCCTTCATTTGTTTGTTTTCTATTGCTGTGTGTGTGTTTTAATACTACATACCTACCAAGATAGGAACCAGTGTGAATGCAGCTTTAAAAAATGCACTGCTGGTCACATACACTCACCGTGAGCTTTATAGACATATTTAACTTCAGTTGGTAAAAACTTATTTGATGACTAGTGAGATGAATGAAGGTTGAATCATAAAACTAACCTTTTAAAATTCATCAGATGAACAGGAGTATGATCAGACACCTCATTGAAAAGATTGCACCATTCATCAGAGTTGCTAGACAACATGTAGAAGGTCAGAAGAAACAGTCTTCATAATGAAAGCAGGTCCAAGTCCAAGGTCTTTGCTTCAATCAGATCTGTTGCATTTTATGTAACATTTCAAATAATCCAGAACTTGTTAACTATTGCCTCATCAAAGCAGTATTTGCCAGATTTAGTTACCTCTGATTAGGAATCCTTACTTTCCTCTGCAGAGGAACAAAGCCATCATCCTTCTCTTCATTATAGAAGCTAAATAGATTAAATTTCTAATTCACTTAAGATGGAATGCATAAATGAGTTTTTAATTGAAAGCCGTGCAAACAAAGCCAAGCATTGATTATTTTTACCTTTTGAGCCTTAACAGGAGACATTATTTAAGCCAGTTCAAAGTGCTGACATCAGACTGATGACAGGTGTGAGAAAAGGTGCAACTACTCACTTCCTGTTCACTGTCGGACAAAATATAAGGTTTTACTAGCTTATATGTTTGAATATCTTGTTGACTTTTTGACCAAAAAATTATTTAATTTTGAAGGTATGAACGGGGAATTCAACCTGGTACTAAAAAGATGTATTATTTTGAAGAAAGTGCATGTTGCTAATTTTATACAGCATCAGGTTAATCACAAACCCTTTTACCAAGAGAAGCCAAGCAGTGTTTTTTAAAAGTATGTCACTAAATATTGTTGAAATTCTACCTGCTAATAATCATAAAACCCACTGGAGTCCTTGGGCTGTAACCACTGAAGTTATACCAGGTGAAGGAGATCCAATTTAACTCAACAGAAACATTTGCAGCAGTAAGAGTGGATATACTTTTAGCTAACAGAAACTCCGTTGTTGTTAGTATTAGCACTGTAAACATGAGATAAAATTAAAAAAAAAAAACAGTTAAAACTCATCTCCATTTGTCGATTCCTTTTAACTGCAAGTCAACATTATCCTTACAGTAAAGCTGGCTGCAACGGGAAGTTAGAAAAGTAGCAGCTTAGAAACCCCATGAGTTCTTGCTTCAGAAAGAAATGTTAACGTACATAAAGCAAATATTTTCTGTTTGTAATTCCTTGGTAGAACATTAAAAATATCTGTTGTCAATGTCTGAGAAAAATGTTGTGTGTGTCTGAATCTGTAACGCATTCAGCCCGAAGGCTCACAAGACTGATTATTTTCCTTATGGTGACATTATGAAAAGCTTTATTTTTTTGTTCACACCATGTTTTTGAAAGCTGAGAAAAGTTCAAGTAGCAAATGTACCAAAAAACAAAACAAAAATATTAATTTCTGAACTTTTTCAGGGACGCGATAATGACTGCAGAGAAGGCATCTTAATTTAGTATTCTGTAATGGAAAAGGTTAAGTACGCTCATGCAGCGTGAAAATGTCAACGTGTTCATGTGTGTAGCAGACAGATTACAGGTCACTGATCTCCTGTAGTCAAATTAATTAAACCTTTCAGGACTGTTGGAGTATCCACTGAAAACTGCAGCATGTAAATAAATCATCACAGCAACCAGCTTCCAACAATTTCTTTATGCTTTATATAAACTTTACATAACCACTATAAAATTCTTATATTCGGAGGGAAAAGCCAATATGAGTTTGAGTGCATTCATTAAAAGTAAGGTAACTAGCACTTACACAGCTATGTGTTGCATGAGATTGGGCACATTCATTGCACCAATTGGATAATGAGCAACACTGGTGTTTAATTTACATTGAGCAGTGTGTTAATGGAAATCTGACACTCTCACAGGGAGGGAAAGAAAAAGAGAAAGGGAGAGCAAGAGAGATGGAATGTAAAGAGTAAAAGTTGGACCAAAATGGTAGCCGTATGTAGGTAGGTAGGTAGGTAAGGTACCTTACATAAAATATACCTCTAAATTAGCTTAACATGAAATAATTGTACCTTAATGTTAATACATACCGTTAAATAACAACATACCTTGATCCAGGTCAAACTCCTCCGTAGTGCTGACAAAGTGAGGTCGGGAGTAGAAATTATGAGGCCCCGGCTGCTGGAGCCCACCCAGGCTGAACAGGCTTCGCTCGTTGGTAGCACAGCATGAGAACGCCCTGCGGCTCGGGATGCAGGGGAACCGAGTCCAGCTCTTCATCTCCAGGTCGAAAGCCTCCAGTGCCGTTACTGGCATTTTTCCCTGACGACCACCTGGAGGAGGAGGAGGAGGAGGAGGAGGAGGAGGAGGAGGAGAAGGAGGAAGACTTATAAAAGCATATTTTCTTTTAATATCAGACATAATGTCATCCTACACTAATGTAAAAAAGTATTCCCTCTTTCACACATTTCCTTCTGATTTTTTCCTTTTCTGTTTGCTTATACGTTTCAGATCATCAAGCAAATTCAAGATCAATATGAAGATAATCTGGCAAAATACTAAATGTGGTTTCCAAATGATGATATTTCAGTATTAGGAGGGAAAACGTATCCAACCCAGCCATGCCTGACCAATCATCCTCAAATCTCGTGCCTGCTTGTGAAATCCAATAGACGTCAGCTGTTTGTGATAATTGGCAATCAGTTTTTTGTGTCACTAGCTGTGTTTCCATTATAAATATGCAAAAAAGCGTTGTTGATATTCCACTACTGTTAAAAAAAACACAATTTTGCAATTGCAAGTGTTTTCATTAAATAAAACACGCAATTAAAATCACATGTGAAAAAGTCATCAGAACGCATGTCGCTCCATCATCCTCCAACCACTTTCTGTCATCTTCATTGTTTTCGGCAGCAGTAACATCCGACTGTTGATCTTGAGATTCATGTGATGCGAAAAAGTGTTTTTATTGCAGTTTTGCAATATACATCTGTTTCGATACAGCCAAATCGTGATTTTTTTATTTTCCAAAATTGGCGTTTCCATTCAGCGTGTTTCCATATAGTCAGTGGAAACGCAGGTATTGATTTACTGGGGTTCTAAAGCCTCGTGTATAGCGCATACCCACTTTTTGAGCCGCTGGATTAGAGTAAAAAAAAGTGTCATCAAATTGTGGTGTACCTCATTTAAAACTGAATGAACTTCCAAGAAGGCTGACATTTATTTGAGTAAAAGTACAAAGAACAACTAGACAACTTCTGCCACTGTTTGAATTTCACTCTTTAACTTCTTCCACTGTTACAAAGTTTCAGTGGCATTTATATCAAAATCTACCAAGTGTGCAGAACAGCTTTGAGACCACATTTCATTTTGGGCTGAAGAGCAAAGCGCAGCAGCAGGATGCTCCCCTAGCAGTAAATAACTAGGGTTAGTTATTTACCTTCATAAATCATAACATAACCTTGGAAAACTCTGCTACAAAGAGAAAGAAGTATGTTTGTTAATCGGGCATTGAGTGAACAGGGTGGATTTTGTGAAACAGAGAGGGGAGGAAAAGCACTGAGGAAATGTGCTGGAAGGTAAAAAACACACAAGATGCAGTTGCTAGGGGCTACGAGATAAGAGAAAGATCAATGGACGCTAAGAGAGAGCAAATCACAGCAAAAAAGGAGGCAAATGAGGGAATGACAAAGAGAAATTGCAGAGAGAAGTGGCTGAAAGAGGAGAATGTGGAGGAGTGGAAGAAGAAAGTGGAAGAGGGTCAGCTGGAGTGGGCAGGATAACATGGAGATCGATACTGATAGTGAGACAAAGAGTCGAACTGAGTGGGAAGCATTAGCGTGAGAGAAAGGAAAGAGATTCAGAGAAAAAGGATCGGTTGAATGCGGCAGAATACTGTGGATGTGAGCGCTGTGTGAATCAGCAGGTTCTTCGGACGTTAGATCAATATTCTACATCGAGACTTTTGAACTGCTGCCAAAAGTATCCATACCTCTCTGACTTTTTCATGTTTTGTTTGTGCATTTTGGGAGATTTTATGTGAAAGGTAGAAATTTTGGCGCAACAACACAATGGACCTATAATTATTTATACGTTTTACAACATCCAAAAATTGAACAAAGTGCTTCATAGATTTTTGCGACGTCAAAAGAACAAAGTATTGTTTGTACCTTGACCCTGGTTGCTCAGCTGTGTGAACCTACTGAGTCGCTCACAGTGCATTTCTCAGTTGATTATAGTGTTCACTTTGTCTTCTGTCAGCTTTTGGTCTTTTGACCTCAATGCCACACCGTGTTCATGAAAGGAGAGAATTTCTGAGAGATAAAATGTGTTACGGCCATTTATGGCATTAAAAGCCTTCATGCCGTTGACCTTTGCCACATGTTTTCCCTGTTTCTCACAACCCACTTTCCTGTCTGACTGTCAAATAAAGGCCACAGCACCTGACAAAACCTTTAAAAAACAGACATTAAGATATTCAACATAATTCTGAAAATAAACTGGAAGCCAGTAAATGCTCCCACATATCGGGGTGTGTTGTGTGTATTCTATGAGCCACGCAAACTCTGCATGCACACTTCACAGACACTTAAAATTTCATAGTTGAGTGAACCAGTTGCTTACAGTTCTCATGACAAATTCCTTTTAATTCCCCACAGTCTGACTAAATGCTAGTAAGTTTCTTCTCGTTTCTTCTCCATCAGGGTGGACCTGGGTGACCGGCAGCACAGAGCGTGGCAGTCACCCCGTGTGCCTTTTGACAGCCGGGTGTTGCATGCATTACAGGTCAGTGTACCGTGTTTCCTGCTTTTTTCAGGTTGCAACAACTAAGAAGAGGAAAAGACAATGTAAACAAATGAAACACAATGATAAGATTCCAGTCAGCTTCAGATTCCATCAGTTTATATTTGAACAAAACAAAGTTTGTGCAAAGATTCTGCAACTTAAATTACCAGTTTTAGGCTAGCTTAGCTGACTGGCTTTTTCTTAAATAAATAGATAAAATATAATTTTGTGAAATATTAAGCTGAGTAAAATAGATTTTTGGGCATATTCAATACATTTAAAATTCCTAAGACTAGGACTTGTGATTAGAATTTATTCTTTTTTTTTCCAGCTCCTCTAATGGAAACCGCTGAAATTCAAAAGCTTCTTCTAAAATTAGACTGAATATTTTTGTATTTTCATTAGCTTAATTTATTTACACCTCATGTCATGCACGGATAAGATCATAGACAGCACTGTACAGTATTTACACTCAGGAAGTTGATCCTTGAATCTGACCATCATCCCTGACCTGAAGAGCCAATCATAGAAATTGAGAGCATATTTTCTCGGTTCTCCCACAGTGAAGCCTGATGTTTAAAGAGGCAGTATTATGTAAAAATCTACTTTTTTCAGCTTTACATCAGGTTGTGATGTTATTCCCTCATCACAAACATACCTGGAGTGTTACTTTGGTTCTTTCAGGTATTTTTGAGTAACCATTCAGCTGTGTAAAACGCCTGGGTGGACCTAGATCCGCCTTTAAGGCTGCAGTTTCCAAGCTACAGTTTCCACTTCACAGAACAGTTGTTCCCTGCAACTCAGCTCAGAAATTAGCTAACACCTGGTGGAACTGTTCATCTGCTGATCTCATTGTCTGGGATACTTCTCAGTGCAACACTTGTAAAAACGTTGTTAAAGGATTAACAAAGGAGTCAAGTTATGATAACTTCCTGAAGGCGGAGTTTCAGAAAGGCCCAATTTCAAGGCTTTAAATTACAAGTAAAAATTATTTTAAGACATATTTCATATCATATCTATTACAACTGCAGGAAACACAGTTACTTGATTGTGCTATAAAATGACACCATGTGCCTAGCAAACACATAATACTGCCCTTTTAAGTCAAGTTACAGAAAAGTGGTGAAATTTAAACCGGTTCAGACACCCACTGATCCTGAAACGGCCCCCAGGAGCAGCAGGTGAAGAAACAGCGTGAGTGCACCGGATAGGAACAACATTTCACAATCACAATGCTTAGCTGTGGAGGGGACGGCGAGCTGAAGTAAGATAATAATGGAGACATAATAATCGGGATTTGCGGTTATGAAATCAGCGGCATAAATATCCCCCTAGATTTGTAGATAAACAGATTAGATCATCTGTATACCAGGCTTGTGTGAGCCATGACTCCGAGGATGCAGTTTAAACCAACCATCCTTCTCTGCCTCGTGCGCTGGCCGGGCATCATTAACTCCACTGTTACTAAGATGGATTAGCTTCCTGAGCTCATCTCTCTACATTGTTTTTATGGAGCGTTTTCAAAAAGAATCCCATCTTTTAACCGGCGCGGCGAAGCAAGACGCAGCGCACAAACCGAAACCCAGCACAGGCCACTTCATTTGGTGGCTCGTAAATCCTGCAGCGTTGCTGTCAGGAGTAAAGATGAGTAAAGCCTCGGACAACTTTGACAGGCGGGTAAAAAGGTTTTGTCTTTGTAGTGTCGCAGTGTGTGGGGTTTCTATTTAAAGCCTGGAAGAGGGCAAAGAAACAAGAGTCAAGGACAAAAGATTTGGCAGCTCAGATTCTGAGTCAGTTTAAAGAAATGCTTTATCTTTAAGAAAAAGAGATGTTCACATGTGTAAGTTAAGCCTAAGTCTCTAATGACTAAAATTAAGTCTGAAATTGAACACATGTCTTCTTGTCTCCTTATTACACAGCACGGCTACAGGATAGGAGTTCTAATCCTTCTCCTTCAAGGTACATTACCTGCTAAACTTTCAAAATGTTTGACTTTAAGAAACTTCAGCTCAACATGTCAGTCAGTTTTTGCACATTTAAAACTGCAGCATATAACTTTTACAAAAATGTTTTTTACATATTTGTTGTTCAGACAGATGATCTGTGACAAAAATTAATCTCCTCTGTTTTCTCCCTGTGGTCCTACTGCCATCTGCTCGGCCAAAATCAACCAATCAGAGCCAGGAGGAGGGCCTTAGCGCTGTCAACCTGTACATGTCAGTGAGTACATGACATTGACATGTCACAGATGACTGCTCAATGTGTGATTTTAATTGTGTTTCTCCAACATTAGAGGAGTATTGACAACGTTTAGCTCAGCTCACACTTGTAATGGAAGCTCATTTATTGTTTATTTTCATCAGGCCATGTTCTGTTCTTATACTCATTGTTGCTCAAAAGGTCTCGTCTTACCAGGTCATTCCTTTGTATAAAGTTTCTTAGCTTATGTGCATGTTCTGCTTTTTGTGTATTTGGATTTGGCTCTTAGTTTTGTGTCCTTCTTTTCCCCCTGATTTGTTCTCGCCTTGAGTCGTAGTTCAGCCCTCAAGTATTTATTAATGCTCACATTAAGCAGTTCATCCCTCAGTTCCCCAGTTTGCTCTCTTCGCCAGATTTTTTGTCCTCCCAGTATCATCCTCATGACTCTACCTACGCTCCATGTTACATTTTTGGCTTGGCTTTGGTGAAGTGTCTTGCCCAAGAACAAGAGGCATGTGGAGCGGGGATCGAACCAGCAATCTGCCCATTGTTTCTACTTTTGTTTTCATAAAAGTGTTCAGCTTAACCTTCTCGTGTATCTGCATTTGGATCATTTAAAACCAACTAAAAATTACAATGACATAAAATATAATGCTTGCTGTTCCTGAACTCCTGAAATACTAGCCAAGACCTTGCAAGATTCATCAGCATCCAGTCGGTTTGTATTGTCCGTGTTGGGTCTTCGTTCGGTGACAACAGGGTACAAAAGTGAAATTGTGCTTCTAATGGAAAGTTCAAGCCAATATATAGGGATAGTTAAGAATTTACCCAGTGTGAAGGAGCAAGTACAGTCTTCTTGAAGTAAAAAAAAAAAGTTTAGATGGAAACTCAATGTCAATCACTTAACAGATACAGCCTGTTTATCCTTATCTGCAGAGCAGCCCTTAGCAGAAGCTACTAGAGGCTACTGTACAAAGATTTTGAGTGTTTCTTCAACCTGAGAAACACATTTTTCTCTTTCTATCAGTGAGTTTCACAGCTCGGAAAGTGCCAGACAGATAAAGACAAAACTGAGAGGTTTGTGGTGCAGCAACAGCCACACATCCCCTGATCTCAGCTCCGTGCCAATATCTGAATGAAAACAAAAACAGATGATAAAACGGATCCGTTTGCCAAACCTAGATGTACCACCAACATTTGTGAAAGACTGGGCCTCTCTCAAGAACTCAGTTCCAGAAATCAAAATTAGACTTTAAATTACAAATGTGTGCAAAAGTTTCTTCATACACACAGCTACACATTGTCAAAGAATGCAAGTGGCAACAAATGAATGTGTTGCTGCTGTACACAAACTGAGGTGATGTAAAAAAAATAATAAAATGTTTCTATATCAGTTTTGCAAAATACATCAATTTGGATATGACTGCTTGGAGAGTTTAAGAGAATCACCATGACAGAAGCCAGTGAATGCAGAGAGAGTGAACGCTGTAGCGTTATCTTACCCATCACGTAAATTCTGTTTCCTATTACGAAGGGCGTGGCTCCGTAGCGTGGCGTAGGCATGGAGGTGGTGGCCTGCCACTGATCCTTCTCTGCTTCGTAGACTTTAACAAAAGCCTGAGGCGTTGTGTCTGCTCCCATTCCGCCCAGGGCAAACACCTTCCCATCTGCAGAGAGACGCCCAGCAGAGACATTGTGATTATTAAAAAGTTCATAAGACCATAACACACGTTACGTGGTTGTTGAAACCATCCGTTCATTTTTCATCAGCTGTTAACTGTGAGCCAGCAGTCCCTTCAGTTTTTAATGGAAATTCACACAAAAACAACAGAAATTAAAATTTTTCACACTAATGAAAATTTTCTTCAGTAATGGTCCAAAACTCATTCTTTAAATGATGTAAACTCTCACCTGCAGGTGGCAGTAAAGCCTCAGCTTTACTTGATGTATAACTATAATCTGTGATCTATAAGGCGAGTAACAAAAAGTTATATTTACCGCTGTGCATTTTTATCTTACTTTGTAATAATTTACTTTTGAAAGGGATTTAAAGCTGTATGAAACATTTATAAAAGTAGTTGTTGTTTTTTGCGTATTTGTTGAAGCTGTCACTGTTATGACAGCATGGCATGACATATCTGTGGAAAAGAATTGAGCTCCTCTACCTTCTCCCAGTACTCTGCTATGATACAGCTTCAGTAACTCTCTGGCCCTGAATTTTGCACTAAGCTTCAGATTATTTATTTAGGTCTTTTGGAGGAGGGTGTCAGTATTTGAGAGTTTTTTCGCCGTGGCTGACCACGTCATTGTGTCTGTGTGGAGAGGAGAGATGCAGAACCAAGCCCAGCCTCAACCTGTAACTGTGGGTATGGGAGCTGCAGTGGCCAAAGCAAGTATATTATTTCCTTCTCACAGATATCAGTTAATTCTGTGCCTTTCCACGTCTTACTGTGATTTCTGCTTCGTTTATGAAAAAGAAAAATGTGCAATTCTGTACAAGTTTTTGTCACTGTAGGCTCTAGGGACGATATTCCACAGTGACATCTCCTGACACAATCAGTCAATCACTGCTGAGTCCTAGAGATTCCTTTTCACCACTTCCAATACTGATACCGATATCTGAGGTTTAGTATCAGCAGATACGATACGGTATTTACATATACAATATTTTAAAACACAGACATAAATGTACTGAATTACAAATTAATTTGGTAACCAGTACAGTACACTTATATACACCAACAACATCCCAAGCTTGGTCAAACATGTACAAACACCAACTTTAATTTGTTCAGTCAGCCAATGTAAGAAAGAAACTGAAACTGACAAAAACAATAGGTTGACTACCTTGGTCAAATATATTTTTAAAAAACTGTAACAAACCTTCTTTCAAATGGTTCAGAAAGTGCAACTAGGGATTCTGAATATTAGGAATGCACTGATATGAACATTTGGACCAATATTGATGTCCAATATTAATGTTGTTGTTATGGCCAAAAAACAATATCCACCTATACTATATGTATTTCACTTCTGTTTCAACATCTTTGGAGGCGAAAGGGGAAATGACCAGAACAGACAGCAACAAGATAAATATAAATATCGGTTGTTTATATCGAGCCAGTATTATTTATCAGACTGAAACAGATATGTTAGAAAAATTACTTATATTGTCATTTTCATCTTACATTGGCGGATACCTTTGTTAGTGCTGATATGTTGTGCATTCTTACTAAATATAAAAAGCACGACATTGCTCATAGCACAAAGAATAGAATTAGATTGGTGCATCTAAATGCTAATCCACAAAATTTGCTTTTGCTGCTCCTCTTTAAATTTCTATCCGACTGTAAACTTAGAAAGCAATCATAAAGAAAATGGATAAAAATGTTGCCCACATCTCCAAAGAGCCAAAGAATCTGATGCATTACTGTGCCCTTTAGTCCTGTCAATACAGCTCAAGAAGCAACATCCGCTCTCATCTCTTTGTCATCCACACAATCTGCATTATTTATTCCATGAGTCTGAGAAACGACCCGTGGAAAAGGTTTTCACAAGGACATCTACGAACATCTTCAGCTACCGCAGTGCCATTAGAATACAGGAAGGAGGTGGGGGAGAAACTGCTGAGGTAGCCAACATGATGCTACTGCTGAAACACTGCAGGGCCAGGAAAAAAAGAGAAGAGAAGAGAGAGAGAGGAGATAGGAGGAGGAAACAAGAGTGTAAAGGAAAAGACCTGAACTGATGAAATTATTGCATTAATAAACCATTAACCCTCTGAAAGTTGTAACAAGACAAATGTGGTAAAGAGCAAGAGTGAGAAAAGAAAGACAAGTGAATCAGAGGGACTCTTAGTCACTCAGGCAGATGATGGATATTCTGAGCTGTGACTTAAACTGTGAAGAACAAAGCAATAATAAATCTGTCTCTCAGGATGCAGCAATCTGCACGTACTTCTGCTCTCAGGACTGGGTAAATCCAATTTTACTGCTGCACATAAACCAAATGGTGCAGAAAGAACACTAGCATGAAGCATGGCATAATACATGTATTTGGTGAGGAGCTGCAAGGAAGAGCAATCACATGACTGCAGAGTTTTTAAGGACTACCACTGAGTCAAAGAGAAATCTTACAAACGCTAAACTCTTACACCACTCCATTTTCACTTACATTTCACCTTAAACCCTAGGTTTTGATTTATTTGAACTTAACTTAGGGTCAAAACAACCAAAACAAGTTTAGTGCTAGCAGGAGAAAAGACCTGTGGTCTTTTACCAAAGACAAAAGAGAAATTCTACAACTACTTAAATCTGACACCAATTCTTTTCTGTTTACATTTTATGAAGAAGGAAGTTGCCCTGAGTGTCTTCTTCTGAGGTTTTCATGTTTCCGACAGTGCTTCTTGATGCAGCGCCCCCACAGGCGAGGGGGGGAACAGGTTTTTCTAAGGCTTTGGTTAGTTTGACAAAGCACAGTGAGCTAGTTGGGTGCCTCGCCCCGTTTTTTCTCCTCCAGGGCAGCCCCTGCACGCCTGTTAGTGCAGCACAAAGAGGAAGCCCAGCTATTAAGCATACTTGCAACAAATTTTGCCAACTCTAAGCTTATCAGCTCAGTAGAACATGCAAAACAGTTCGACACGAACACCAGCTTCTATCGGGAAGTTTACTGTGCGACACCGAGTAAACCGTTGTAAAAGTACCTTTGCACAGACATGCCCAGCGGACTCCCTCTATAAGAACGCTTCAAGTGCCTGCAGAGTGAAATATGTGGAAAAAAAGGAATGGGTCACCAACACCAGCAGTCAGGATTTGCCCCAAAGGCTAGAATCCAGCATGTAGGAGAAAATGATAGAACTTATTAGGAAGAAATTCATGTAAAAATCTAAATATGGTAAAGTCACAAAAGAAATACTTCTGTCAGCAAAAACCTGTGGTCATGACTGCACAGATACCTGAGCAGCTGTCACAAGACGAGATCAGAAGGTAACAAAATGAGCTGAAAGTGAGTGTGATGGATTGCAGAGACTCAGGAGT
Organism: Poecilia reticulata; assembly: GCF_904066995.2. NCBI lineage: Eukaryota > Metazoa > Chordata > Actinopteri > Cyprinodontiformes > Poeciliidae > Poecilia > Poecilia reticulata. The sequence goes on from NC_088836.1 coordinate 4,606,753, forward strand.
CAACATCAAAGATCAAAAATGCTCTTTCAAAAAGTTCGACTCAGGAACCCAGCTGGGGATGACACAGGACAAACAACCAGACACACACTCACGCCCAGGGCAATTCAGAGTATTCAGTTCACCAAGCAGTGATATTTGGACTGTGTGAGGAAACCGGAGTACCCAGAGAGAACATGCAAACGTCATGCAGAAAGACCTCAGGCTGGGTTTGAACCTTCTTGCTGTTAGGCAACAGCACTCCACTGCCAACTGTGCCTCTGAGTAGCTCCCATCTAAATGGAAATCAGATGCACCTGAGCTCAATTCCAAATGTCATAAAATATTAAAATATATCCAAAACTATATATTTTTTTTATTATGAGGTATTTTTTAAAGAAAACGTCATATAAATGTACTGTTCTCTGATAGCAAACATGTTATTGTGAGAGTAGGAAAAAACTCATGGACAATGTTCTCTAAGTAAAATAAGCTTTATTTTTCATGTCCGTCGTCACCCCGGGAGACTCCATGGCAACAACAGGATGATATACACATGGCACATCAACGCACGCTAAATAAAATCCATCCCAACTCAGCGCCTGACCTTAAATCTCTTTCTAGAGAGAAGTAATTAAAAATGGCCTTCAAGGTCAGAACAGAGGAAAAGGTTCCATAAAACAAAACTGCAAACAAGCAAATTACCTCAGAAGGATTTGAGGTCTGAATATTATTTCAAACTGTGTGACTGCGATGTGTGATCACTCTGCTGGTTTTATTCACATTTTCCAAAACAAACTCGTCGTCAGTGTCTGGCCCCGGTCAGACCCTGCTGCTCATCCCTTATTATTTTCACTTTTCTCTGTATCTATACTTTTACTCCTCTTTCATCACTCCCCATTGCTTTTTTTCGCTCATTTCATCCTCTTCTCTTTCTTTACTGAATATTTTATTCTTTTATCCATGTTGTGCTTATCTCACTCTTCAGTACAGGCCATCCATTTTCCCTCCTCTGAATGTAGAATTTTACCCTGAGTGTTGGAAATGTAAAGCAGTTTCAGGAAATCACAAACAACACTTGAAGACATTTGTATGGCTAGCATCACTGTGGATTATAGATTCAAAACAAAAAAACTTTTCCTGGTGTTATTGTAATATGTATTTGTGTTTTTCTGCTTCTGTTCTAAAAGTTATCTACATTTTGTTACATTAACATATTGAACAAACCACAATGTATTTTACCAGGATTTTATCTGATAGATTGACGAAAAGTGGCACTTTATTGTGGTGTAGAAGAGAAATTAAACGTGATTTTTTTTTTTAGGTTATAAACAAATCTGAGTAGTGTGGCATACCTTTGTATTCAACCCTGTCAAACTGATACCCCTAAAATAAAATCCAGAGCAAAATCTCAGTGAGAGAGCATTAGTGAACAAACAACAACAACAAAAGCTAAAATTACTCCAGATGTCTCAGTTTCCATTTAACATTTTGTTAAAAATATTTAGTTGCATACTTCTCAGTAATTAGTGGAGAAAATGTTAATGTTATTACAGCGATCAAACTCATCTTAGGAACCAGAAAATGGCATAAAAAAATGCCTATTTATTTTCTGACCAAGCTGAGGGGGAAATCCAAATCGGGTAATAATAAAGCTAGAGAGAGAATCAATTTATTCAATAATTACCATAATTCAGTTACATTTAGTGTATAATATATGCACATATATATTCTGGACCTTTGCCTGATAGAGGAATATGACACAATTCAATTATTTAAATCAACTAAAATATGTGTGCACAGCTGAAACCCGAAAATTACACACACCGAGTAAACAGACAACTCAAAGTTAAATCAGATGAAACATTTCTCGTTTTAGCCTCGTTAGCAAATAAAAATAACTTTCTTAATTCTAAGTGCCAGAAAACTTAATGAGAAATTTTCTGAGAGAACTTTTGTAACTTTCCTTGAAATCAAAAGTTTCCATACATTTGGTCAATATCAAGAATAACTGTCTTTTAAACTGATGACTTGAGTTCAAACCTTTTGGGCTTTTGGTGTTTGAAAATATCTGGTTCCAACTTCAGGTGGAACAATATTTATGTAAATGGATAAATAGAAATCCTCCTAAAACAGAAAAGAGTTATGACATTCATCTCTTAATCCATCCAGGGCTGGATTTAGAGGAATAAGGGCCCCTGGGCTGGAGCAAGTGTTGGTGACCACTCCACCCACAAAAAAGAAAAAAAAAATCATTTTCTCATGCAACTTACAGGATATTGATAAGGAGGCCTACAAATTACCAGGTACAAATTATTGGATGGTTGATTAAAAGCATGTAGCAGATGACTCCATGTTGGTCCCAAAATGATGAGCTGGAACTTCATAATTTTAATATTTGAGTGTTGTTTAAATTAACAAAAATATAACAATATTTAATAAACACCATTAATTAAACACGAAGGGAAAAACATAAAATAAAAAGTTACTTCCCCATAAGTCCTTTCTGCCATCTAAACCCACTTGTCCTTGCAAGATATGACATAAAACATCTAAAACTAACACAGAGAAAATGACATTTATATTCCATTTTATCCAATATCACTTCATATAGGATGGAGCAACTTTTTCATTCAACATCAGGTGAGGGAGCAGAACAGCTTGTCTACAACGAGATGCTATTATGAGCTTATTGGTCAAGAACACACTCACAGACCGCTCAATAGCAAAGGTACAGTTTATATGGCAGCAATTACAGTTCCCCCTTTAAGTGAAGGTAAATCAATACTTCTTTCAAAAAGGAAACTCAACCCAAGGACCAAAGGATCAAACCGTTTTTATTAGGTTGAAAGATCTCAAGTCGTTTTGGTGAAGAGAAATATAAATAACTGCCATACACAGAAAACAGGCCTAGCATTTTACATTCATAGGTAAAAGTAGCTTCCTTTTCATGTTATGAAGACACACACCTGTCAACAGATGGAGAGTCTGTTTTATCTACATCTACAGAGCAGGGATACATCATACAAATAAATGCTGTCTCAGTTTAGAGGTTTCGGTTTACCAGATGCTTAGCACTGAACTTTGATGACAAATGCAAATGTAATACAGAAACATTTGTCATTTTTATTGTTTTTGTACCCTCACCTTCCTGCCAGTAAAATGTTCTTTATGTAAAGCACCTTGAACCGCCTTGCTGCTGAAATGTGCTATTCAAATAAACTTAATTGATAAGCTCTTTAGAACTAAAAAGACTGGATCCAAACAACATCTTATTTAAATTCAACTCTGCCATGTGTAAAAAGTATGCTAAAAATTAGCTTATTTTGACATACAATGCCGATAAACTATTAAGGAAAGGTAAGAAAGAAGGAACAAAAGTAGGATCATAAGTAGGAACAAAAGTATGAATGAATAAGTAAGAGAGACAGGAAGAGAGAGAGAAATGACCTTGTTTCCATACTTGTTCATTTCCTGCTAGATTTTCCAGACTGCACCAGCAGCATCTTAAACTGTAGAGCTGCTGTGTGAAAATGGATCCTGAGTGGAGTCAGCAGACAAAGTGTTTCCATATTCTACCATTGTCCAGAAATAGAGCTGTTGTTAATGAGAAGAGACCTGAACAGAGGGCAACGCTCTGCACAGTCTTCCACAAACACCAAGTTGTAATTCGGTCGAACTCTGAACTAATCAACCAACAGGAAGCTGTTAGTTTCTATTCACCACTGACGCTGCTCTCCTTTCATTAAACGCCTCCTACCTCTGCTGTTTCTGTTCCCGCTGCCTGACATTCAAACATCCTGGAACGATTGATCCGTGAGACGGATCTGCCCTGGAGCGGCTCCAGGGCCACCGGGCCAGACGCTCCACATCATAATTACAGCATCTCCCCGCTGCTCCCTGGCTCATTAACTGCTTTTACGTCTGTTGTTGTGTTGGTACCGCAATTTACACTTTAGGCTGTGATTTAGAAAAATCTAACGTTCAGGTAATTAAGGTTTTGATTTGAAGCCCAGTACAGCAGCCAATCCCCCAGTTCAGAGCAAGCAGAGCTCACACTGGGTTTGACTGGAAACCATAGAGCCAGCACTAGGAAGCTGAGTTTATTACTGTCTGCATAAACACAGACAGTGAAGTTTTCTAATTAGTTAGTTCCCAAACAGAATCATCTGTGCTGTTAAGTTCATTTGTCAGGGAAAGTTTTGCTGCTCGGTACATTTATGAGACAATCGTTTGGCCGACAGCAGCTCTGATCTGCTGCTGGGTTTCCAAGCGTACAGCGTCCTTTAAAACTCCTAACTCATAATGGAACTTTATCACGTTTTCAGACAAATGTGCTGTCTGTGTATCTAATTATATTTTATTCACAATAAACAGGAGTAAAACAGTGGAGACTTTTTTTAATAACTTTAATGTGTTGATTTGAATTATTTATGTAAATTTTCACGTGTTGAAAATTTTAACGTGAAAAAAAAAACTTTTTAAAATGTTTTTTTTTTTCTTACAAAGGTTTTGACTGGAGCCTTCATGTTTTCTGTTGTGATCAAGCTGAGCTTCAGTTGTTTTGCAAAGAAGAGAGAGCAAAAATTTCAGTTTCAATCTTTTTTCTTTCACAAGGGTAAGGATCATTTTGAAAGGTTCTGCATGGACTAGAAATGCACCAATCCGATATCAATATCTGTATCGGTCCTGATAGGTGGTCGACCTGTTTTTGTCAATTTCAGTTTCTTTATTATAACATTGGTTATTATTCTCATAATTTCGCTGACTGAACAAATTAAAGTTGTGTTCTTTTTGCATGGTTGACCAAACTTGTGAAGTTTTTTGATGTATCAAAAAAATATGTATCTCAGTCCGTATGTGTTTTTGTTTAAAAAGTCAATTCAGCTGATTTTCTGTACTGGATCAGTATCAGTCGATACAAAACCTCAGATATGGGAACATGAAGTGGATGGTTGCATCCCAAGCTCTCTGGTACTGTTCAGGTCGTCGTTTTCCTGGAGGAACTCGTCCTGGGATGGTTGAATTTTGCCATCATGGTCCCTTAATTTTGAACAAACCAATAAATTACAGCTTTTATTTAAGTTCCATTACTGAATAACAAACACGTGACTATGTTATAGTCATGTGTTCTTTATGTCTCTATGTTGAACCTCTCACATCGACAGCTCTTCTTTAGCAGACCCCTGCTGTAAAGGTTGAATTAGAGCGAACAGCAGGAAGTTGGCCAAGTCCAGGCAAGGCAGCCATGATTCATCTCTTAAACATAAAACTCTAAAAGCGCTCTAATGGAAAACATCCATTTTTATACAAACCGTTTTGATTTAAAACAACGACGACAACAACGCACCAGAATGCTGTAAACATCCAACCAATAAGAGATTCTCTAGACAAGGAGAAAAGGAGGTTTACTCAAAAAAAAAAAAAAAAAAAGTCCAATGTATTCTTGAACTTTTCTGCAAAGACCTGCAGAACGTGTTTGGATAAATAAACCAATCAGGAGACTTCTGAACGCTTCAAAGTGGCCTGACAGAATGGTTAACATCAGAAAATGCTGCTCTATGCTATAAAACCTGACACGATTTTCTGCGGAGTCGGTGAAAAAAAGCGAATAGCTGCAACTGGACGGAAATAACGGACGCTTTAAATTCACAAAACGGAACCCGCCATTAGTTTCAGCTGACAAGTGATAAAGTCTGTCTTTTTTTTGAAGAAAATAAAAGTGCATATTGATATCTGGGGAGTTTTCCCCTCAGCACACAAACCCATCCAGAACATTCAATTTCCTCATGCGTGTCCTGACCTTCCCCACTGTGCAGTGGCATTTACTTCACCCCATCTACTGCATCTGAATTCCCTTCACGCTGCGCACCACAAAACTCTCAGTAAAGACAGAAAAAGACTGAACGCCCTTTGCTGGTTTAAAAACCCATTGAGCAAAGTTTTGGAAGGGAAAAAAAGTGAAATAATGAAGCTTTTTCACTAATAAAAGATGCCATTAAATTGCTCCTTTGTGCAAACTATTGGGCATCTGAATAGCACTAATGGAGCAGCTAAAACGGAGATTGTAGCAAAAGAACAAAAAAGAACAAAAAAAAGGGGTTAGTGTTCAGTCAGCCTTCCCTGACTAAATAAGCATCTTAATTGGGCCAGACTTAACCAGTTCAGGGCTGTTTTTGCAGAAGAACATTTATAGTGTGTTCCTTTAGGGTCAAACACTTTTAGGTTTTTCTCCCAAATTCAAGTTGAGGGGTTTTCTAGGGACACCTAGAGGCCAAAAACAAAATGAAACCAAAAACTCAAACACAAATGAATACATACAGTAGTACCTCTAATGAGTTGTAGGCAAGTTCTAGAAGCAGCCAGTCCATGCACCGATCCACTTTTTTCATTTCCAATACCAATGCCAATATCAGAGTTCAGTATCGGCTGATACCAATCGGATACAGAAAACTAGTGCAGAATTGACTTAAAACGTATCTTTTTTTTTTTTTTAAACACAGAAATAAATGTACTGAATTATTAATTTATTTGATAGCTTTGCACCAGAAAGCCATGCGTTTTAGTCCTCTTTCTGCTTTTGGAGCGTTCTCCGGTCCGCTTGGCGTTCACATGTTGAACCGTGTCAGAGTTCACTTCAACCCAACTGACACTGAGGTTTTTAGGTGGATCAGCGTTTGTTTTTTTTGGTCAGATTCATATTCACACCTTTCCAAATGAACCAGTTTGATTAGAGCGGACTAGACAGGCCTGGTGTGAATGCACAACTTACACAGCTTTTCAGGCCAGAGCTCCGTTATAAACACGCAGAGATAATAATACAAATTCTATATTGAAAACAATATGCCCAATTCATAAGATCTATTCACTCTAAGTCTATGCTTTATGCTCTGAGCAATGTCATGCTTTACTATGTTTTTTTTTATATTAGGTTTACTAATCGCACTTTCTGAACCATTTGAAAGAAGGTTTGCTGACGTTTATTTTTCATGTTTGACCATGGCAGAAAGCCTATAGTTTTTGTCAGTTTCAGTTTCTAAACATTTTAATTTTACATTGGCTGTTATACTCCTAATTGCACTACATGAAAAAATTACAGTTGTGTTGTTTGCATATGTTTGACCAAGCTTGTGAAGCCTGTTTAAAAAAAAGACAATTCAGCTGTTTTTCTCTATTGGATCGTATTAGTCGATACTAAACCTCGAATATTGTTACTGAAAGTGAAAAAAGTGAATCAGTGCATCCCTAGTTAAGTGCAAATGATCTAAAATATTAATTTGTGAGGATTAAGCCCCTCTTCCTTCATGGGCCTTGGCAGAGAGTCTTTGACCGTGTGGTGGTTCTTCAGACTGATTCCTAGCAGACATATGCAGAGTGTCTTCAGAAATCTCAGTCAAATCAATCACTTGATCCCTTCTGGGTGTAAAGTCCAAGACAGCAGATGGTCGTCTTCTTCTTCCTGCTTAACTCGGAGTGCAGGAGAGACAGAGGCCCGGTGGTGGGGAGCAAGGTAGGGAAAAACAAAAGACTGCAGCATAAAAAAATGTACAAACTGGAAAGATGAAACTTTAGTCACTCTTCTGTAGAAAAAAAAAACATATTCAAAACTACAATATTATCAGGACAATCTACAGGAACGTGTTGCATTGTGTGAGGTTATCAGTATTTTTACCACTCGCTCTGAGAACCAGAACAGAGAGGAGACTTTGAACTGACGGCTGCATGATTATTGGCCTTAGAGATGCATCACTGAAGACTTTGGTCTCTAAAAACACAATAAACACAGCTGGAAAAGGAGAAAGCAAGAAAAATAAAACAGAGCAGCATCCTGCTGTGAAACACCAGATAATAAGGACTGAACGGGATTCACTGACTGGAGTGGCTCCTGTGCCATCGGTGCAGTAGCTCTCATCCTGAAGACTGCTGCTACAAGCATGTTGTAGGGAAATCGTCTTAGTTCATTATTTCCCCACACACAGTTTTAAAGTTTTCATCATGTTTAGCTGTTATTTTAAATATCAGCCTGTGTGTCAGCTGAACAGACTGAAAACATGATGAATGCTGACTGAAAACCTCGTAATAGTGAGCTAAACTCACTATTCTGTTTGCACTGCTCACACGGTATGAATTAATTTAGAATTCAATTTGTTATAAATGCTATTTTTTATAATCGATGTTATTTCTAATACATTAAAACAGACCTCTGAGTTCAAGTTATAACCATGTACTTTAATATTTTTAGTTAGTTGGAATTTGGTGATTACAATGCAAAGTAAAACGATGAATGGTTTTCAGAAAAAAATTTGAAAACAACAATTCTGCAAAGATTCCTGCTGCAAATCACAGCAGAGGTGGTATCATGCTGAGGGAAGGCTTATAGTCAGCAGGTAAATGGAGGCCAGTCAGAAATGATAGTAGATGGATAGAGCTAAAAACATTTAGATAATGGCAGACAACTTAGAAGAAGTTGTAAAAAACTAAAAACAGAGTCAGAGGGTCACCTTCACCCTGAACATACAACCTTAATTACATTGAAAAGGTTTAGACTAAAGAAAATCCAAAGACCAGTCATCATTCAATTAGAGAATCTGAGGAAAGAATTGATCATTGGTCTTTACAAGTTCAGTTACACATGACAGAGATCCACAGCACAGATGGTTAAACTCTTTGTGGTTTGCAGTTGTTGCTCCACCAGAGCTCTCACAGCATCACATGGTTCATAAAAAGCTGTGAGTCCTCCTAGTGTCTTAGCTCTCCTGTAAAATTTCCCAAAACACAGCACATGTAGCCGCTCCCCAGTATAAAGGGTTCGTCTCTCCAACGCCTGAATAAGATGCCACGTCTCCTGGCGCCATGAGGATAATTTCATGTAACTGTTTACACTGACGCCGCCATGATTATCCACGCATAATTTTAATTTCATTTCTCACGTAATGGAAAAAACCCCACAACTGCAAAATAGTTTTTCTGGACATCAATAGAACACAGACAAAGATTTGTTCACATTTGAAATGGAAACTCAGTCACTGACATCATGTATTTCCGTTCAAATCCCTTCTTCTGTCCTAAATTCCTCGAAGTCTTTTACCTTCCAACCGAACGCCTGTGAATGTAACGGCTTCTCTCAGCGCAGCCTCTCTCCACCTCTACTGGCTCTGGTTACTTCATCTATCTGCAGGACGCACTAATCAGATCTTCTCCGGAGCTGCTGTTGAAATGACGATAATGAATGCCCGTGTTTGTTTCGGGCTGTTTTAACTTGCACAGACAAGAGCATAATTGATTCCACCGCTGGAAAGAGGACACGTATTGTCTACAGGAGACAATTCTGCTGTCATGCTGTTATTTTATGCATTATACATATTGTCAGTTGAAAAAGGTTTTTATCTCTCTGATGTTTTTGTCTTCTAAATGATAAAAAAAGTTTTTGCTCAGGGATAATTGCTGTGCTCAAACATAACGTCAGAACTGGTTCTTGTAGTTAATACCAGATCTATCTATGCAGGTGCATGACTGAGGTAAAGCTGCGCTCAGCATTAAATGGGATCCTCAGCTGAAGAGGATGTGAAGCAGCAGCTGGAGGGCCGTGTGTGTGAGAGAATCCGTCTGTGTGAGCACACACGTATGAGGCCCAGGGAAAGGCGTGGGCGCCCCATGTCACATGAAAACAGGAGAGTGTGTTTTAGTCACGACGATGATGAGGATGATGATCAGACACAGAGACAAGGCAGCTCTGACGTTCCACAGGCCGCCATTGTTTGTCAAACACAAGGTAGCCGACATTAACCTAAAGTGACAGCTCGGTGACGCACAGCTCAGGCTTCTGCAGTGACACACACTATCTCTCTCACACACACACACACACACACACACACACACACACACACACACACACACACACACACACACACACGCATACTGTCCAGACTGCATTTATCTTTCCCGTTTCGTACAGAGAAGCGCCCGTTCCCCATTTCTCTCATCTGGCTGCTTGTGCAGGAATGACAGGTCTGATTGTGTTGTGCTTCCTGAGCCGAGGTGGGCTGATGACAGGGCAGTGACACGGCGAGCCTTGGCGTTCGCTTGGTTCAAACGCGGTGACAAAGCGACATCATTACCCATCATTCCACGGGTGTCAAGGCTGGTACAAACAGGCTGCGACAGCATGTCTGCTTTGACTGCACAACAAACAGCTCCTAAGTGTGCGTGCGTGCGTGCGTGCGTGCGTGCGTGCGTGCGTTTTCGTGTGTGGGGGTACGGGAAGCTGCTATTGAGGTGCTTCTCCACTGCTGCCCTCACTTTACAAGAACTAGTAGAACGTTCAATTGTCAATTGGTGGTTGTTGGGAGGTGATCCTAATAATGGGAACAAGACTTTTACAGTAATTATGGGTGGGTGATACAAACTTAAGGGTTTATGTGGTATTATTGTGATAATAAAATTGATGACAACTATTTATCTTTTTTTTCCTGTATGGGTGTGAATGAATGACACAGCAATAATAGCCCCGCAAACACAAATACAGTTCTTGAATAACCTACACATTTGAAATGCGCTTCTTTAGAACACATAAAAGAGTGTGATTTGTATCAGTAAACTGCACAAATCAAATGCATTTAATCATATTTTCAAATTGCTTGATGCTCACAATGAACAAACTGAAGAAAAAGCTAAACTAACAATCCCAACAATACAGACAATTTTGAGGGGTTTTAAACATCACTAATTGGAATTTATTATGACAATGAATAGAAAATTGTTAACGTGATCAGAAATTTACATCAATAAATGATAAACGATATGATAAATATTCAGCCCTGGCGACAGGGTCCCCGCCAACACATGGCACGTGATAGCTAGGGCAGCAGCAAAAGTCGAACATTTGCACGTGTGGGAACGTCGTCTACATGAACCAGCTTGAAATTTCACATGTATGAATTTCACCGGTCGCTTGGATGAAGAACTGAAAGTGATTGTCGCCTCATTGCAACAAGTTCCATAGAGACTGGATGAAGACTAAGCTATGTTGCCTCCAGTGTATCCATCTTTTCTACACTTTTTGGTGTGCCTAATTGATTAGTGCCTAATTGATTACAGTATTTTATATTGGATTCTGAGTCTGTAGGTTAATGGTCTACTTTACTATATTATTTTGTAATATTTAGTTTTTATTAAAGTTTATGACTTTCGAAATCATTGACAATAACCTTTCTCCAATTATGCTGCGCTAAGCAAAGAAAATGAACATGAATATTAATCTAATTTATTCACAGGGAGGATGACATTAGACCCCCCACCAGCCAAGAGTCACTACTATACAGTGTGGCATCTGTGATGATTCACATTTAATCCAATATTAATGAGTCTTTCAGAGTCGCATCTAGTCTGAACGGTTGTGTAACACGTTTCTGCTGCTTCAAGAAAAATAAAATGATGCCTACTTAGAGCAAGGTCATAACATTTCATGACATCATTAGATCAGACATGATGCAGAAAGAAGCTGTTGTTCTGGAAACAGACAGGAGTATTAGCATAATGGCTATGGCTCTGGGTGGACTGGTCGTCCTTCAACTAGAAGGTTGGCGCATTAGAGACAAAAACAAGTGCAGCATATTCATTTTACAGACCCAGTATGTTGAATGACAAGCAAATATGTTTGGATAAGGATAAATTAAAAAGCTGTTAGCAAAGTGCTTTGCAGAATTAAGGAAATAAATTGCTGCAATGCCTTTGAACTTTTTCATGCTTTGTCTCTACACAGCCCCAAACTTCTATGTTTCCTATTAGTAATTTAACTAGGCCCAGGATTTTAGCATGTTAATCTCAATGGATTAATTATGCATATTTTAATGCGTCAAACATTTTAGCGCAATGAATTGGAATATTTTTTACATAAATAAAAATCCATCAAAATAGAGATGGACGACAAAAGTCTCTTCTCTTTGCACCAATACTAAAAACAGTAAATATCCTTGTTGTTGAGCTCATGATTCTGTAACTTCTATAATCAAGGAGGAAAAAGGGTTTTCAAATTGATAATGTTGCTTTTTTGTCAATATGTAGTTATTGGTTACATTGTGAATAATTAATTACAGACTTTAACTTGATTTAAATGTTTTAATGGAGTTCAATCACTAATTTTAATTTTGCCTTACACTGCAAAGTAAGGCAGTGAAGCGAAAGTTAAAGAACATTTCAGCAGACTTTTATGTTTATATATTTAGCTCTAATAAGTCAATACGTTTGACTACTTTTAGTTGCAGTTACAGCTGCAAGTTGTTTAGGGTATGTCTCTCTACTAGTTATGTACCTGTAGAGACAAGATTTTTACCCATACTGCCTTTAAAAATAGCTCTGACTAGTTGTGATTCCATTGACCAACAGTTGTCCAGTTAGCAAATTCTCCCACCTGAGCTTGAGTTTTTACATCTCCTCCAAGGTCGTCATTGTCATTGTAACGTTCTTCGACTAGGCACAAACATGTGCAAGTGCACAAATTGGTTTCATTTCATGTTTTCATCTGATAGGATAGGATATTTGCAGTAATTTTCACAAAGTATATACAAAAACTTGCAATCTGAAAACAAAAGAACCAGCTCTACTCTTGGTAACTCTAGTGCAGTATTGTTATTCCACTGTGCCTGACATGTTGCCTGCTCTGTAATGTGTAATCTCTGGTAAGATCTGCAGTAATGCACGTTTTGATGCCATTGTTGGCCAATGAGGATTTCTGAACCACTCGATTTGAAGTTTTTAAATTTGCTCTAATGGTGTCTGCTCTAATCATGCAAAGCAACCCAGATTAGAGTCGATGGAAAGACAAAATCTACCCGATTTAGATGGTGATGGAAATAAAATAATTTTAAAACAATTTAAAAGTTAGCTATTCATTTATCACTGCTGAAATCTACAGGTTTAGTTAAAGTAACATCATCCACATGCTACATACACTGGCAAAGAGTTCAAATGTCTCCCTGTGAGAGTTCAGAGTCACAGTCCTGTTCTCTTCCCTCCAATTTGCATTAATTAGGCTGGACCTTTATGCAAATTCAGAGCTGTCAAAATGAGGTGTCGCTTTAAACTTCCCATGCTGATACCAGTGTGTAGGAGGAGGACCTAATGAGAGTAATGGAAATGGCCTTCCTCTCTACGGACTTGGCTAAAATGTTCTTTGAAAATTGTCTAAGGTTAAGGAAGATCTCAGAAAGTTAACCTGAGAGGCAAAGCCACGTGAAATACTGAGCAGGGAGAATTTAGACTGGAGGAAATTATGTTGCTATGCCGATATTAATATGCAAAAAAAAATTGTCCATAAAATTAAAATTAATTTGATGTAAGCAAGTAACTTTGTCTGGTGAAGCAAGTATTGGTTATTATCATGATCCCCGGATAATAAGGTGAGAGTTTTAAGCTTAGCTCCCTGGTGCTTCTCATCACAGCTAAACTAAAAGGCTGTTTCAGTTTGTTATTGGATCTGGGCCGAGCGAGTTCATTCTGAAGACAAACGCTTCAAACCACAGTTTGAAATCCTTAATCCATTACTGGAAGCATAAAATTGAGCATCATCATCATCAACTTAGAACTGTAAAACTAAATAACTTTTACTGTAATTCTATAACAGTAGAATTGCAACAATCACATTAACATTGGAAAAGATTTGCAGTAAAACTAAAACTCACAGAAATGTAATAGAATTACAGCAACACTGTGAATTACTTTAATTTGCAGTAAAATTGCAATAGAACTACAGTACAACCAATAAAAGAAAGACTGTTACAGAATTACAGAACTGAAAAAAAAGTCAATAAAATTGTAGGTACAGTAAAACTTTAATAATCACAAAACTTATATCTCATATCTGTTTTTTCAGTGTGGTTTCTACACATTATATATAAGCACAATATGGATTTTACTTTTTAAAATTAGTTTTAAAATATTTTTCCTTTTACTATGCATCTGCATGGGATTTAGCTCTTTTTAAATAATTTTAATAACAATTATCCTTTTTATTCCCATGTGTTCTTTTTACACGTCTGTCAGCAAAAGCCAACTGCTGTCTTAAGAGCTGCTGTTCTTGGCCTTGTAAAGTATCAGAACTTTAATTCAAAGCCCTCTTTAAGTGTATATATATATATATATATATATATATATATATATATATATATATATATATATATATATATATATATATATATTACACTCACAATACTAGCAAAATCTATACCTTATTTACAGTAAATACTCTTTGAAAGTCATAAGAAATATATAAATATAGCAAAAATATAAACATGTTTCAAGGGAAACCAGAAATTAAGAAAATCTGCAAAAATTGAATTTGTTTACTATTGATTACTATTTTGTAGTTATTCTCTTTGTCCTTTTTTGTCTTTTTCTGTTTCCTGTCTGAACACTGCTTGTTTAAATGCTTTTGAGATCAAGTAAAAAATCCAGTTTAAAAATGTGTGAATGTGAACGTTCTGCAGGCAGAATTTCCTGCACAGGTTTATCATGTCTGCATCCTTTGACAGCACACCCACGCTATTAAACCAAATTACAACATAACCTTCACTGGACAATTTAATCAACCAATTAAATTTCTGATTTGTAGCCAACGGGGTTTTTTGCACAGCTGCGTGGCGTTTGTGCTGACCTGCGCTGATCCTGAAAACAGCTACAGATGGACGTGAAATTGCCACGTTAATGTCCGTGCCCTTTTGTAAGAAAGGTGTGAAGTAAAAAGATGGTTGTTGCTAGTCAACCCAACAACTGGAGATCTTTAAGTGAACTACGCCTGAATATGTGGGTCTTTAATCACAGTGGTGGAAAGTAACGAAGTACAAGTACTTCGTTACTGTACTTAAGTACAGTTTTCGTGTATCTGTACTTTACTTAAGTAGATTTAATAATGGGGACTTTCTACTTTTACTCCACTACATTTTACAGTAAGTATCTGTACTTTCTACTTCACTACATTTCTACAAAACTGTCGCGTTACTCGTTACATCCAAGTCGCGTTGCTCTTTTCTTCCGTTAAAATGTGAAGTTCATGGATTTAAGGTGGCGCCGTAAAATCCGAGCAATAACGTGACTTAGTGTCTGTTGTCACCCATAGCCTCCCCCTTTACTCGCACGCGGAGCTCCAGACATGCGCAGTGGTTTCCTCTGAGCGGGAGGAGATGTTTGTCTATATAATAGCGCTGCATAAATTGATATGGCGACATGTAAAATCAGCAGCGCTTCGCTTTCACAGACGGTGGGACTTCGTCCAACTTTTAGCGTCACTTGGAAGGAAAGCTTAAAGAAAGGTAAGATCTGTGCTAGCAAAGCTAGCTGTACTGAGACACATGTTGCATCTGATGAAAAAAAGTTGTCACTCATGCTGAATTATTGTGTGGAGGTGTTGACTGAGGTGTAGCATATATGGGACAACGCTGTGACCAAAGTCTGCAATATAGTGATATGACATTCAGGAACGATCCGATTCTTCTGGACGGATCTTTACTAAGTCCTAAGGACTGAAGCCTCACTGAGAGCCGTTCTTTGTTCTTGTGTACACTGCGGTACACAGTGTGCGGTAGACATTCACTTAATCGCTGAATAAGTAAAAGTTGAATGTTGGACAGTGTTCATAGTTGAACGTTATTTACCGTTAATTGCGATGTTTCAGTTGTGGTTTCTGACGCCCAGGGCGTTATTTTTCTAGGAATAGCAGGAGACCTCTGCGGATTGTAGCACATTGATGAAAGCAAAACAGAATGAAGTGAGTTTTAATTGATACTGGTTAAATATATTTCAGCTCTAAGTATTTAATATCTAGGTGTTTTTATGGGAATGTGGATCTTTCAGATCAATCTGAAAACCAATTTTGATAGGTAAACTTAATGTTATTGTGTCATTTAGCGTGGGGCGCTGGTCTTGGTCTCGGGTTCGGTGGTCTTGACTACAACTCTGCTACGTGGCTCCTTGGTTGCATGTCCTCCACCCCGCCCGCACCTTCTTTACATCCCCTTTCAGTTGGATTTCTTTCTAAATAAATGTGACTAATGAAGTTCATGCTATGTTAGGACAGGAGACAAAATGTTTCCATCCCTGAAATTATGATTCATAGAATCACATATCTAAGTCTAAACTGTTACAGAGAATAAACACAATAAGAACATGTTTAATCTGTGGTAGTGTTAATTAAAATGGCACATTTCTGATGTATTAAAATTAAATGCGATCGGCACACTTAATGATATTAGCGATTAGGTAATGCATTCAGCGAGTACTTTTACTTTTAATACTTAAGTATTTTTAAAAGCCAGGACTTTTTTACTTTTACTTAAGTAAAATGTTAATGTGGTACTTTGACTTTTACTTAAGTACATTTTGACTGTGTATTTGTACTTTTACTTAAGTAAATTTTTTGAGTACTTTCTCCACCACTGTTTAATCATCCGGATTATGCTTACAGTGGGTTTGCAAACAAGCTGCCCAGTGGACCATATGAGAAGTTTAAATGATACGTCTGATGTATAATTTAAATATGACATATATGATTTGTACACTATTAGCATTGTTTAACCATAGCACAATGGGGTAGTCTCTTCCTTTGCTATTTGTTTTACAGTGCATTCGGTATACAGCGCTACATGCTGGATAGCTCGCTGGATAACTGGCAGCTCAGACTGGTTGGCTCTTTTTTCCAAAGTCCTAAACTACCACATGTTGTGACTGAGTGACCAAACCAGGTGGTTTGGTCTGTTTTCATACTACTTACCCAGAAAACCAGGTTGGAGCTGAGTTTTCTCCACTGAAAATAAATTTGCTTAATGTAAACAGGTAAATAAAAACAAAAATAAAAAAAAGTTTTTCAATGAAAAATGTTTGGCAGTAAAATGAGGTGTGGTTTTTTTGGCCATGTCAAAATGGGTTTATTTTGCTAAACTGAAGCACTTTGTTTGCTTTATGAGTCACATGATCAACAACTGGATGTTTCCATTGGTGGAAACCATAAAGAAGATTTTGACAGGAAGTACTTGAAGCATGATGGCTCGGCATGTTTTTTAAAAACTCATCACATGAACTAACATATTCACGAGTGATTTTAATTTAATTTCTTATTTGATGGAAACACCTCAAATGCGAAATAGTTTTTTTTCGACACTACTGAATTCTTGACGTAGTTTTGCATTTGTAATGGAAACGCAGCTTCAGTAAACGTCTCGCCAACTTTAAGCTACTTGTACAACAATGCACAAAAGATCTGCTGCTTTAACTGCATCCAGCAATTTTCAGAGTTTTGGTTTTATTGGAAACCATAAAAAACCTGATAATTATCTGCTCCTCTCTGTCGGAACTGTGTGGTTGTAACATGACAGATGTGATAAAGTTCTGATTACTTTTGCGAGGCATCCATAAGTGTTAGACTTACTAAAGTAATGAGTGTGGCTTCAATTCTGAAAACCGATGCCATTTCCTTTAAGAAGCGGAGCACGCTTCCAAAAATAGGTTTCAATGGAGTATTTCTTCATGCCTCACCTAGATGTGTCTCTTTGCCGCACTCTGGCACAGTGTAATGAATGTTGCACTTTTTCCCGCTGTCTAACAGAACCTGAACGCTCTTCAAACACCTACAGAAGCTGCTTTCTGTTGCCGTTGGAGTCTTTAGGAGCTGGAAGCGATTGTAGCCTAGACACCGCTCTCCTTCTGTAGAAAAGTTTGCGTCAGCCTCGTGGGGAGCGAACCTCGCAGCCGTGGTGTGCGCACATAGGCGGCACGGCAGCTTTTCTTAGAGATAAAAAACAAAAACAAAACGGAAATCTGATTTACATTTCAACGTAAGTTGGTAATCTGAGATAATGTCAAGAAGGTTTTCGCAGGGCTCAGGTGCGGCCTGTAGAGATGTTTTAATTCATTTCTCAATGTGGCCCATGGTGAAGTTGTGAGGAAAGGAGAACAGCAGCATACGGCTCCGACAGCAACCTGGGTCTTATTGAAATAATAAATGGTCCAACAGCCACCTGGGTGCACATCTTAACGGCAAATGTAGCCCAACTCCGAAACAAAGCAGCTTGGAGACGAGGCAGCTGCTGTTTTCGTGGCTTAATTACACTGCAGAACATTGTTCCACTGCAGCGCCTCCAGGTATTTTACAGGCATCTCATTTTAACCCTCACCCAGTGTTTATCTGTAATCGCTACATTAACGTTAGCTTTACAAATACGTCCACATGTGCAGCTTGACTTTCCTGCACAACAATCACACAGACTTTAAAACACAGTTAGGTAGTGAGTTAGGACATAAATTATTCTCCATTATGGTGATGCGTTCCATGACACCGGACCATTAGCAGAGGACAGCATGCTGGTATGAATTTATTGGCTGATAGGTTTGTTTGCCCAGGAGAGGCCAGAGCTATTTGTCTGTAACAGAACATCTTGTTGCATCAGCGTGGAAAATATTAGCCAATCACAGCTGAGCTGCAGCTTAATGTGTCACGCTTTACTGTCGGAGTCCAACTGCAGCGCTGCAGTATTTCTATCACGGCATCACCTTAAATAATCAACATATTCTTCTATTTTTTTCCTGCCATCAGATTTCCCAGCTGCAGTAGTAAAGATCTGGATCAGGTTACACCACCTGAAACTTTTTCATGTTAAATACATTTAAATAAAACCCAATAACTCACTCTGCCCTTTTAATTCTGACGTGCGGCCAAATTTATTTTTGAATAATACAACGATCCCCTTTCCCATTCGCAAATCACGACTAACACAGTGCGCTAACGATTCGTGATTTGAAGCGGTGAACAGATCACCAATAACATAATTTATTCTACACATCTTTGAAACTTTCTGATATTTGGAGAGGACTACATAGGTTGCAGCCCCGCAGTCGGCATTTATTTAGAAAGAAACCAACGACACCCTTTACATCTGCTGCTGTCCATAACACCCAATGTCCTCAAACACCTGTTTTCTCTAAACCACTACCTGTCAAAATTTGTGTGACATAAGGGTGTCCACCAACCTCGCCCCCCCTCCCCCCTCCCTAACAAGACCACCCACCGTGACCACTACCTGTCAAAATTCGAGTGACATAAGGGTGTTCACCAACCTCGCCCCCCTCCCCTCCCCCCACATCCCCTTCCCCCCAAGACCACCCACCGTGACCACTACCTGTCAAAATTCGAGTGACATAAGGGTGTTCACCAACCTTTCCCCCCTCCCCTCCCCCCACCTCCCCTTCCCCCCAAGACCACCCACCGTGACCACTACCTGTCAAAATTCGAGTGACATAAGGGTGTCCACAAACCTCGCCCCCCCCCCCCCCTCCCCAACAAGACCACCCACCGTGACCACTACCTGTCAAAATTCGAGTGACATAAGGGTGTTCACCAACCTCGCCCCCCTCCCCTCCCCCCCCCCACCTCCCCTCCCCCCCAAGACCACCCACCGTGACCACTACCTGTCAAAATTCGAGTGACATAAGGGTGTCCACCAACCTCGCCCCCACTCCCCCCTCCCCAACAAGACCACCCACCGTGACCACTACCTGTCAAAATTCGAGTGACATAAGGGTGTTCACCAACCTCGCCCCCCTCCCCTCCCCCCACCTCCCCCTCCCCCCAAGACCACCCACCGTGACCACTAACTGTCAAAATTTGAGAGAGAGATAAGGGTGTACTTATAGTCTCTTGCAAGACACTTGCCAGGAATTTCTTGCACAACACCTTATTGGGTCAGATTGAACCAGCACATTCAACATAATACATAAAACATATCTTAGTGTGAATCCACATAACTTCCAACTATTAACATGATTATATTCCTCAACACTATCACTCAAAATAACCGACAGCAAGGATTCTTAGCAAGATATTTTTGCTGAAATTTTTTCTTGTCAGCGCAAGCTCTGCAGGCAATGACCTCTACTAATTCTTTGTCAGTAGGTCTTCGAACGCCGTAGATATTATTTTCTCTCGCCCTTTTCTGTAGCACACTAGTAAGGGTTTCAGAGTCACGTTTCTTCTTCCTAGAGCCAACGACAGCAGCCGCGGACGTTTGCTCGTTAGAAAGATTGGCCATATTGTCCCCAAGGACAGATCTCTCTTCCAATGCCACTTTTGTCAGTGCAGAAGTTGAGCATTTGGACTCAGCGGTCTCTTTGTCATCACCAACTTCCCCAGCCGGGGAAGTTTCTTCTTTGAGATCCGTCAAATCGTTCTCTAGGTCAGATCTTTCTTCCTGGGTCAGGTCTTGTAATGCCTGTTTTGTCAAATCAGAATTTGAGTTTTCAGACTGATCTGTCCGAAAACTCCCAGAATGGCCTGGTGAGGCACAGGAAACTTTCTCAGCCGAGAAAAGATATTTATCGAACTCATCGTACTCAGTGTCATCCTTATAATCAGCTATATCAAAGGTGATCCCTGGAATTATTTTGTTAATAACCTTCCTGATTCCAGTGGTGATTAAATATCCAACCCCAAAAGTCACGGGAAAAAACATTGTGACTGCGAATTGTGCCATACTTAATAATCTTGTCAAACACTGCTGAGTCAAAGAGCTGCTTTTAAATAACCTCCTGTTTTGCGATCCAAGCATTTAGAACTTCAGATGTTCTTTCATCTATGACATAAATCTATGTCATAGATGAGGTCATAGGTACGAGTCACTGTAGTTGTGGGGGAATGTCTTGCTTCTGATTGTTGCTATGGAAACGGTCAGATCAGTTCTGCATGACTCAAAGTATTAACCCTTTGCAACTGTGTCACTTAATCATTTCAGGCGCCATAACGAACTTCAGAAGGGCATACTTTCAGGAGTCTAGGGATTAAAACAGAGATTTTAATGGTTAAATATTAAGTTTAGAATGACAATGGTATATTAAAACCATTAATTTAAGTAGGATTTTTCATCAATCAGGTTTAAAATTTTGAATTATACTTGACTTAAGAATATTTTAAAAGTAAAATTAAATGTAACTTACAAACATTTGCTGCTGCTGTTGTTGTAAAATGTGACAAGAAATGTTGCCTGCTTGGAGAAGAGATACAAAGAAATAATTTTGGTTTAATAATTTTTAGGGCTGAAATGATTCCTCGAGTGATTCGAGTACCTCGATTATTAAAATTCCTAGAGGCAAATTGATCTGCCTCGAAGCCTCGTTACATTATGCTTTATTATTTAGTGCACCGTGTTCCGGCTGGGTTACTACTTGCTTTGCACAGCGCTCTCACTTCCGCCTGAGTTGTTGACGAAAGCTAACTGTTAGCAGTATAACGTCCAGCTTTCAAGTTTGGCCTGGGAGGATTTTACTGATTCACATTTCTAAACATTTTTGGAGCTGGGTCAGTTTAGTATGATCCAGATGCAAAAAAGTGGTAAAATCAATCTTTATTGAAGTTTCACAAATCCAATAAAGGTTTCACAAAACCCAAACATGGTTTTAAATATTCTGCTATTACAGCAGGATAATCAAGTCTAAGATTGAAGAGTCTAGGTGTTGTAGTTTTGGAATTAGAGCAGATCTCATGTGACCGAGACCAAAATAGGATGAAAATTGTCCTTTAGTGAAATTTCACAAATCTCAAACAAGGTTATAAATATTTGGCTTGAAGAGCGTAATGTTCCAGTCCAAGTTTGTAGTGTCTAAGTGTTGTAGTTTCGGAGCTGGGGCAGTCCTATTGTAACCCAGATGAAAAAAGTGTTAAAAAGTCTGGCCATCTTCCCTGTTCAGGGAGAACGTGGGGGAACATGCCAGTTTGTTTCTGATAACTTCTGTGGGTTTAATTTGAGTTTGCTAATTGAGCGTTTACCTTTCCTGGTGTCTACTGAGCAGGAAGGAGCAGCAAAGGGAGACGAAAGCTCCAGGTGCTGCTGAAAGCTCCTGGAGCTTACTGTTAGGAGAGGTGATGCTCTCAGGAGTTATACTAAGTTTAATTTATGCTTTGATTGACCTTAGATTAGTTAAGTTTACCGATTTGCAAGCGTGTGAATATTCACTGGTACCATTTATTGTTTTTGTGTTAGGTTTGTGTGAATAATGTTTGTTTCTTGTTTTATTTTGATTACCCCTTTACTTAGTATGAGTGGTGAAATTGCCCCAGGTATAAAAGCCAGCCTCTTTGTCTCACTGTGTAATTGGTGTCGGTGCAAATGTAACATGCAGCTGTGAATAAATCCACCTCAACTGCAGTTTGTTGTCATGCCTCCCTTTTAAACGCTGAGCCTCTGCCAGTCGAAGTGTCAGTGAATATGCAAACAGATCAACAGAGAGGGAAGATAAAGATTGATGGACAGATTGATGGATGGATAAATGGAGGGATTGCTGGATGTATGGTTGGATTGGTAGATGAACAGATGCAGGGAGGGATGGAGAACTGACTGGTTCATTGATGAACAGATCGGTTCACAGGTATATCTCAACCCATCTTTTTAAATGTGGAATTGTTCTATTTCCATGATAATATTAGTAAATGGTTGAATTGATAAAACAATTAGACAATAGAACTCTAGAACCAAATCTCTCCCTACTCTGAGCTTTTTCCATACTTAAGAAAAATATGTCAATCAGACCGGTACCGGTCCGTGGACCAATTGGTACCGGACCGCACAAGAAATAATTAAATATTTCCGTTTTATGTATTGTTTGAGTCTGAAGGATCTTTTATTTTGAAAATCCTTTAACCAGATTCTCTCGGTTACTTGCGCGGCAACATTGAGCCCACAAGCAGCAAAATGAGTAAGAAACAGATCAGATGTCTTTGGAAAGTTTCTTTGCAAAGGGGAAAAGGCCCAGAGAAGAGACAGGAGAATGGATTTATCCTGGACCGGTAGGCGAGTCCCACATTACAAGTCCGCTCTGCGTAACATGTGGCAACCAGCTGATAATGAGGCAATGAAGCTTCAAACTGCTTCGCCACGTAGAAACCAAGCAGGCTGTGGATATAAGCAACACTTCGGGTGTCATTGTCTCTCATCACTCCCAGATGTCTCGTTGCAGAGAAACAAGATCAGGGCTTCCGTTAGTCATTATTGTGAGTTAAAATTTTCACAAAAGTAAAATGTTCGTTTTTGTGGCGCATCTGTATCTTATTTTGAAGGGATATGTAAACGTTACCATAGCGACCAGAGTCAGAGCGTTTGGGCTGTGGTAGAGACCAGAGGAGAGGAGTAGAGCTTGTGAGTCTTAAGTCTGGTTTAGACGGAAAGATTTAAGAATTGTCGGCCGATTCTCCAAACCTCTGTGACTAGGTTTTTTCATAGTTAACATTTTTAACTGAATAAACATAATAATATATAATAATGACCTTTACATATAATAATAAACATTTCCACATAACTCCGATATCCACCGGACTCTCAGTTGCGCGATATGTCAGCTGTTTGGGATTCCCCTCTGTTCTTACGTCACCGCGCTTTCTGATTGGCTACTTGTCACATTCAACAGGTTTTGTTCTCGTTCCCAGACAGGGAAAACCCTACAGCCTGCGATAAAAGGGCCTAAGACAACAAAATTTGACATATTCAGGCTTTAGCGGGAACACCAACATGCAGAAGCCTTATCTGACAGTTCATTCCGTCAGATAAGGAACATATCGATCAGTGATCCGATATATTACGCTAAACCAACATAGGAATAATAACAGTATCTACCGTTGTTTGGGGGCACAGAGTCAGACTTTCTCCAAACAACACGTGCGCTGCGTTTTGCAGCAGTAACTGCTGTAAAGTGAAGCAGAACACGAGCTGATGCTTGAAATGGGAGCATAAATCCCTACCTAGCCATGTTGACGATATATTTGGTAACTTTCAGTAACACCCCTCCCTATAAAACATTAACTAGAATCATAACCAGTGGTGGAGAAAGTACTCAAAAAATGTACTTAAGTAAAAGTACAAATACACAGTCAAAAATGTACTTAAGTAAAAGTCAAAGTACCACATTAACATTTTACTTAAGTAAAAGTAAAAAAGTCCTGGCTTTTAAAAATACTTAAGTATTAAAAGTAAAAGTACTCGCTGAATGCATTACCTAATCGCTAATATCATAAAGTGTGCCGATCGCATTTAATTTTAATACATCAGAAATGTGCCATTTTAATTAACACTACCACAGATTAAACATGTTCTTATTGTGTTTATTCTCTGTAACAGTTTAGTCTTAGATATGTGATTCTATGAATCATAATTTCAGGGATGGAAACATTTTGTCTCCTGTCCTAACATAGCATGAACTTCATTAGTCACATTTATTTAGAAAGAAATCTAACTGAAAGGGGATGTAAAGAAGGTGCGGGCGGGGTGGAGGACATGCAACCAAGGAGCCACGTAGCAGAGTTGTAGTCAAGACCACCGAACCCGAGACCAAGACCAGCGCCCCGCGCTAAATGACACAATAACATTAAGTTTACCTATCAAAATTGGTTTTCAGATTGATCTGAAAGATCCACATTCCCATAAAAACACTTAGATATTAAATACTTAGAGCTGAAATATATTTAACCAGTATCAATTAAAACTCACTTCATTCTGTTTTGCTTTCATCGCTGTGCTACAATCCGCAGAGGTCTCCTGCTATCCCTAGAAAAATAACGCCCTGGGCGGTTGCCCATATTGCATATGTCAGAAACCACAACTGAAACATCGCAATTAACGGTAAATAACGTTCAACTATGAACACTGTCCAACGTTCAACTTTTACTTATTCAGCGATTAAATGAATGTCTACCGCACACTGTGTACCGCAGTGTACACAAGAACAAAGAACGGCTCTCAGTGAGGCTTCAGTCCTTAGGACTTAGTAAAGATCCGTCCAGAAGAATCGGATCGTTCCTGAATGTCATATCACTATATTGCAGACTTTGGTCACAGCGTTGTCCCATATATGCGACACCTCAGTCAACACCTCCACACAATAATTCAGCATGAGTGACAACTTTTTTTCATCAGATGCAACATGTGTCTCAGTACAGCTAGCTTTGCTAGCACAGATCTTACCTTTCTTTAAGCTTTCCTTCCAAGTGACGCTAAAAGTTGGACGAAGTCCCACCGTCTGTGAAAGCGAAGCGCTGCTGGTTTTACATGTCGCCATATCAATTTATGCAGCGCTATTATATAGACAAACATCTCCTCCCGCTCAGAGGAAACCACTGCGCATGTCTGGAGCTCCGCGTGCGAGTAAAGGTGGAGCCGATGGGTGACAACAGACAGTAAGTCACGTTATTGCTCGGATTTTACGGCGCCACCTTAAGTCCCTGAACTTCACATTTTAACGGAAGAAAAGAGCAACGCGACTTGGATGTAACGAGTAACGCGACACTTTTGTAGAAATGTAGTGAAGTAGAAAGTACAGATACTTACTGTAAAATGTAGTGGAGTAAAAGTAGAAAGTCCCCATTATTAAATCTACTTAAGTAAAGTACAGATACACGAAAACTGTACTTAAGTACAGTAACGAAGTACTTGTACTTCGTTACTTCCCACCACTGATCATAACTAACTATTCTCTCTGGTTTATTGGTCGCAAAACAGGAAAGCACCGATAGAACTCCAGTTAAAACGAGTGGTGGGAGTTGCAGTGAGCCCTGCCCAGCCTCAGTGTTAAATGAGGCTGGGTAGTGTTAAATGTTTAATCAGTGTTAAATGATTAAACATAAGGGACATCATGGATCTGTTTCTTCGCTCTTCATTTTTAAATGTTTTTCTGAAGTATCGGATCAGGTCTCAGTATCACCCATTGCTCAAAAGCCAAGGGCTTGGACTTGGTGCTAATAAGTACCAAAACTAATACGGCGATGTGGATATATTTAGTTATTACACATGTAAAATTGCTAAGAAATGCCATAAGAAATTGTCTTTTTTCCCCCCCTTGACTTTCCATAATGACCTTGGTTAATGACTATTTTCAGCAGACGAAAATCCCTTTTTGTAATTATGAGATTACGAAATACTGTGGCATAGTGAGACTGAACAAGAACACAACAAAATGAAAAAGCATGGAAAGAAACTGGGACTCACTTCTTACACAAACCAATGAAGTCAACTACATCATGTCAGAATTTCCCAATGCAACTAGACACACTACTGTGAGTGCAACTTTATTAAATAATGCACAAGAAAAGCAGGTGAACTTGTATTATTTATAGCTCGAGTTCAACACGGTCACTACTGAGGACGGTAGGAGTTGGTTCTGTTCGTGTTCTTGGGTTGGGAACCAAGTCTCCATTAGGGGTTCTTGTACATCCTGTAAATTTTCCACATTAATCTAATTTTAGATGAACCAATCTGCCTAAAAGAGGTGAAATTTGAGAATGAGATGGGTATAAAATTCATTTCACTTTTATTGGTACTTAAATCCAATAATAAAGCCAACCCAGGCACCATGACAAGGGTAGACTTTGGAGGTTGTTGTGTGGGAAGCTGCTGTCATGGAAACGTCCCCCGGTTTGACCGACAGGGTCGCGGCGATGGATTAGTGTTGATTTCTGGTGAGGCCATAACAATCCGCTGTACGTCTGGGGGACCGAGTCTGATGCTTGTTTTTCACTGACCTGTCAAGAGCTGCAGAACTAAGAAAAAAAATACATTTGAGACCTGAAGTTTTTCTCGAAAACAAATCATTCAAATGCAACGTCAACAGCAAAGTGTCACTGTCAGGGCGGATGAGTAACACCAGTCGACGGGAGAGAATAGGTAGGAAAGCAGAAGCTTATGCAGAGAGCTTGCTTTCAACTCTGCATCCAAGAACAGAAATGTTCTTGTTTCAGGACAGAGAGCAGCCAGGAAGAGTAACTACAGCCAAAACAAAAGTCTGTGCATGTTACACATCGAAGCGAGCTGACAGGACCGAACAGAACCGGACACGTACTTTGTTTGGACCTGTCTGCTGGATTTCTGGATCACATTGTGCACTGACATTTAGCTCATCATTCTTTAATAATACAAAAAGGTCCAAGAAGGGAGCCAGGCCACCAAAAACTAACAAGGAGAACTGTCAGAGCAGTGGAGAGAGAAGAAAGATCTGACAAGAAACAGAGGGAACTGAGCTGTGCAGGTGATTAGTGATGGTGAATTGTCAACAGATGGGAGATGGAGGAACAGAAACTCAGAAGCTAGAAAAGACAAACAGAACTCAACCCAATAGGAGAATGAGCCAAGATACCGAACTAAGAGGCAAAAAACAAAAAGGAAACAAGAACTGAAACCAAAAAAGTAGAGCCATGATTGAAGACTAAACTCAAAAAATGAAAAACAAAAAACTTCAACTCTAATAGCACGACAAAGTGAACTAAAAACCAACACCCAAAGAGAGATCTTTTGGGTGACTTAGGTAGAAAAGCAAAAACCCAACATGAAAAACAAGAATCCAACCAGAAATATTGAAGGTTTGGACGGAGTTGAAACCTGCTGGTGTTCAAATTCAACATTTTTTAGCATTCCCCTTTGATGAGACCGGTGTGGTTCCTCATGCTTCACTGGGTCAGAACTTTCAGGAATTCATTCTGGAAATATCAGACATGACTGTGATTATGAGTAATGTTCTTACGGTGAGTTCACACCAGCCCTGTCTAGTCTGCTTTAATCAATCTCTACTTAGTTTACTGCAGGGCATTCTGGGTAAATACAACCTAAGCAAACGTGAGTAGCGCAACAACATGCCTCGAGGTCTTTTCACCAAAGACAAGAGAGAAATCCCACAGCCGGTCAAATCTCATGCCACTTGATTTTTGTTTACATTCTGCAAAGAAGAAAGTTATGTTCAGTGTCTTCTTCTGAGGTTTTCATGTTGTTTCCTTCAATAGTTCTTGGTGCAGCGCCACCACAGGCGAGAGTGTGAACAGGTTTTTCAAAGACTTTAGTTCATTTGACACAGTGCAGTGTGTGCAGGAGCTCAGAACGGAACAAATGTTGCAATTTTGGTCCCCAATCTATCAGAGTCTGCCAGACTACCAGGTGTGAAAACATCCTCACACACAATGTATTCAGCTTTTCTTTCTGGGGCCTTCAGTAAACAAACCACCTGATTAGTAGTCATTGTTTCCTGCTGAATAGCACCTGATTGAAATTATTTAACTTGCCAAGCCCGAGTCTGCTAGCTGGCAGCTGCTTTCCAACAAAAATCAAGCTGACTGCATCAGCTCCAGAGAGGAAAAGTGGACATGATTCGAACAGTCAGGATGAAAAGCAGCGTGCATAATGTCTCCTGAAAAAAAAAAAACAAACTCACAATTAATTTGGAAAAGGAAGCGCCAAAGATCACTGACCAGTTGCATAACTGGACTGTTGTGCAACTGGCAAAACATCTTTCAGTGACGCATTTACTGAAATCAAATCTCCATTTATTGATCAATACGACTTGACATGATTCCAAACATGTAATTTGGGTTTGTGGAAGAAGAAAAAAAAAAGAGATAAAGAAAAATAGCAAAAATCTTTCTTTTAAAGGGGGAACAGGAGTTTTATGTAAAATCAACCTTTTTGAGCTTTATGTATACCTGTAGTGTTGCTTTGATTCTTTTATGCATGTTTGAGAAATCCAGGAATGAAAAGTATGCTTAACACCTACTTAAGTTATTTTGAAAAGTCACTTTTCATCTGACAAAATATTAAAAGTTTTGATTTATTGAATATGACTGCATAGGTACAAATAAAGGATCTCCTTGTCTTTTGCAGTCATTAGTGAATACTGCAGTCTGCTATACTGTATCCAGAACTGGATAACCTTTAATTCACCCTTTTTAAGCAGAATACACCAAACAATAAGATGGAGTTCAAAATGTTTCAGTAAGCCCAGTTATCTCTCTTCACTCTGACTTCATAGTGTATGAGTTATTATACAGTTTTAAAGTAACTGTGTGTGACTCACCTGATGAAACAGAACCAAACCAGTCGATCAAGGCTGGAGGATGTGGGCTGAACGTAGCCTGTAATGCTGCATTACGTAACAATCAGGAGGCTTCAGAGAAATCAGGGACCATTAACGCGTAACAAGGTAGGGAGAAACAGGACTACACTGCCGGAATTGATCTTATTAGGAGGAGTTTCTGGCAACGCTGATCTAAATGTTCATCGGATTTCCATTTTGACTTTATGCATAATGAGCGCAAGCAGTAAGTGGAGCTATATTTGACTGGAGTTGGATTCCAGCCCCCTGTGTAATTGCCTTGACATGAGAAAAGCCCGCTACATATTGTAATTATAGCTTGAATGAAGATGGATATTGGGTCTTTCAAAGTTAACGGGATACATTATTAAATTAAACACTTGAGTTGTTCTCGCTAACCGGAAAGCGAAGGGTGAAGGCGTGATGAAGTCTGGCATCCGCCGGGTCAGCCGGAGGTTCGAGCTGGAGGGGGAAACCGTCTGGATCAAGAGGAGATGATGGTAAAATATGAACGTTTCAAGGCAAAAGAGGGAAATTCTGCTGCTGATCAGATCTGGATTCAATACTTCACACCAGAGCACTACCGAGACAAACCTTGCTATGTCTTTTTACTTTTTAATCTTGCCTTTACTTTTTCTGCAATTAAAATGTTTCTTCAGATGCTTCTTTTGATTAATCATAAATCTTTATTTATGGTGCGCCACTGATGTTTAGCATTTTTTTAGAGGAAGCAAAGTATATGACTTGCAGCATAGATTTACAACAAAAATTTATAATATGGCATTACATTTTATCTAGTCCAGAAAACCCCAGAGCACTTTAAACTACATTACGTTATTCATCCATTCAAATACACATGGTGTTGAGCTACATTGTGGCCACAGGTAGGCCTATTTGCAGATTTTTTTCATAGAGCATATGTACTGTATATGCAATAGAAAATGCAGGTTCTTGAAGTTGAAATATTTATGCTACTTGACATGCTATTGCCTGCGTTTGCATAGCAGTCAATTCAGACACATTACTTTTTCTTTTTTTTTTGTACCCTCAAAAGCAGAAATAAGGAAGACTAGATGTTAGCTAACCTGGTGAAAACAGCCCCTGGTTCTATGCTTCACTTCGTACAGACAGTCTGGACTCTCCACTGCTGATAAACAAATGTCTCCTGAAGACATGTACTTTGTTGAAGCTTTAAATTTTACCCAATAGTTAATATTTTGCGGTGATGTATGTAAATTTGATGTTATAAAGTTTACTGGAAACTACCTATGCTGTAAAAAAAACAACCAACCATCCTCCACTGCAAACAGAGGAGTGCCGATCTGAAACGGATAACTGTTCATGTTGATTCAGCATTTGGAAGTGTGATCAACATGGACTGAAAGTCTCCGTTTACTTCCTGTGCTGCCATGCAGGCAGACTGCAATTCTAAAGCAGCACAGAAAATTGATGTCATCGTTCACAATTTCTCCTCCTTGTAGTATATTTGGTATTTGAACGAATAAAATAGGTACTTATGAGTGTTTTTAGATTGGGTCTCAAGTCTTCAATGGGATGGATCCATAATCTCTATGGATACTGGAGCTCCATTGTCTTTGCCCTGAAGATGAATGGCAGCAGGTGTTTCTGGTTGGTCTTAACAGGCTCAGAAATGCGGCCATACTGTGGATCCCTTTGGCAGGTTCTATTTCTAAATGAATGCCACAAAAACTGCAAAGATTTAGTGCC
The DNA here is from genome assembly GCF_904066995.2 of Poecilia reticulata. Lineage (NCBI taxonomy): Eukaryota > Metazoa > Chordata > Actinopteri > Cyprinodontiformes > Poeciliidae > Poecilia > Poecilia reticulata. The sequence goes on from NC_088836.1 coordinate 4,637,329, forward strand.
TTGCTAAACAGCACATCAAAATCTGGACATTTTCAATGGTTCCCATCTGTTCCAGACAGGGTGGGAGAAAAAGTGAAATCTCTTTCAAGTTTGTTTTTCTTTCTTTCTTTTGCATATTTATAACAGTTAAGTTATTTATGAACCTGGTAAGTATCGGATCATTGTCAACATGTCTTGATGTATACCAGACTGACAGAAGGTGTGCTGTCTTTCCACCATTACTACCCATCATCACAGAATGAAAAAAAACACTTATTATAAGTAGCTTTTGCTCTTCAGAGAATTGATAAAAACATGGAAAGCCTTGTAGACCTCAGAGTTTAAGAGGCTGGAACACGATTAACAGCGTATGACACACTCCATTAGCTCTAAGCTGTAGCATTGTGCTGTCATGGATACGATTGCTGTGTGAGTTAGAGGTGAGTACTACAATTGCTTCCATACAGAGGGATGGATGAATACTCCACAAACAGATTTTAACTCATCTCAGGAAACAGGTGATATTTTTAGACAATTTGTACTTAGATCAAAAGTTTCATATGCAACAGATTTCTCTGTTCCGCTTTTAGTTTTCTGAAATACGTGTTTCTATGGTAATCAGAGGGCTAAATGAATAATGAAAAATACCATTTGAGGAAAATTTATATGAATGGATTTAACTGGGTCTTTGGAAGAATCATTTTTCGTAAAACAACCTAAGACTATTTAATTCTGTAGAAATGCCTTTTCAAAGTTCAATTTCTGACGGATAAAAAAAAAATCCTACAAAATTATGGCAAATTGTTTAATTTATTTAAATGCATTTAATGAAGAACAGAACAGAATGTTGCATGATAAAACAATGAGGCCATTGCTTTGTGCCTCCAAAGCAATGGCCTCTGTTTTCTCTTTGAAAATTTCAAAGATTTTTTTTTTTTAAAGACAACAAAAATAGTTAAACATCTAACTACCTGAAGAATTCTTAGCCATCAATAAAATGACATCAACACAGATGTCGAACTTTATTCAACTCAAAGTTTACCAGACAGCCAAGAAAATGAAATGATCGCTTCCGAATTTATCTGGAAAAATTAATTTAGGGGAAGGTAAGTGCTAAACATATTCAAAGTTAGCAGAAACACTAAAGAAAATACTAGCTCAGCTATCAGAGTACGAGCTAATAGCGAAGTGTATTGGATATGACGTACGCAGTTATCAAAGAATGCCCAACTAAAGTCTTTATTGATAGTGGTGACAGTTCTTGGTCCTGCAGAGATGTTGTGTCAGCACTGAGTAATCATTTCAGTTTCACTGCATCAAGATCAAACCAGCGTGTGGCTCAAGTGGCTGTGATTGCCTGCAGAAAGCGTTGTGTGCCTGCATAGCAGTTTTAATAAAAGAAGAATGAACAGGAAGTGGAAAAAAATGAAACTGCAATGTAAAAAGAAACGCAAGAAGATTGAATTTCTTCCCATGTACGACCTAAAAAAAAAAAAAAAAGATAATTTCTGTTTGTTATTGATTCCCCCTAAAAAATACATCACTAGTTGAATTGCTACAGTCAGCCACGACAGTGGCAGAAAAAGAAAATGACTCTGTTGAGCTCATTATAATGCATTGCACTGCTGGGGAAGCCTGGGTCCTTGGATGCCAGGACACTCCAGATAATGGCTTGTTGATCCAAACACAATTGCTTGCTGGACTCTACTTTCTGCTGAAAGATGTACTGCCAAAGCCAAAGCAGGCCAGCAAGAGTGCAAACAGAAATACCAGAGTGCCTCTGATAAGCATTTAGCTATTTAAATTGCTCCATTTCTCTGACCCTTTTTTTTTTACGCTGTTGCGGAGAGAATAATGGGAATCTGTATGTTTTTTTTTTTGTTTCTGTTTTTTTCTATCATTTTAACGGAACAAACATCTGACATTTCTACAGAGGTGTGTATACTTCCCAGAGAGACAGAGCTTCTGAGGACGAGCAATCTGGGTGCCACTTCTGTTCGCTAAAGCACATTATAGGGAAAGGAGGCATAAAATAGATTTACTGAGGGATAATTCATCTCTCAGGTCACATCTCTGTTGGATTATTTTCCAAAGACCTCAAAGACATTTCTCAGCTCCGATTCATTTCCTGCAGATAATTTTAAGGCCTGCTTCTTCTTTTTTTCTTTTCTTTTTTTTATACATTAGTCCTCTACTTGTCCCCCATTCACAGTTTCCCAGAAGGACATTCTCCTCAATACGCTGAAACAGAACAAGTTTATAGGGAGCCTATTTTGTGCTTGAATGATTAATGCATCTGTGTTAAATGACTTAAAGAAAATGATCAGAAAATGGCCATGGTGAAGAAGTGGAAAATAGGTGAAATAAAAAAAGACACAAAAGTTGAAGGGGTTGAGAAAGGCTGAAAAACTTTAAAAAGGCATAAATGTCTGAATCCTTTGAACTAAAACAGTCCAGCACTTCTACTTTTACTCCATCTGATTGAAATTTTTTTTTGTCAAATCATAATTTTTGCCTGCGTTTATCTGACTTGCTTAATTTGTTAAGTTAAGGAGCACAAATGGTGGTACACTGAAATTGTAATTTGATCTAACAGCAAGTGAAAATCTGAAGTTAAAAAAGGGGGAAAAAATCTATTACATATCCTTCTATATACATTGATCTGAAGGTTCTAACTTAAAATGCTAATCAACAGCTGCTTTGCCATTACAAATGTGCACAAGTCTGTCTATATTTTGGTAATCTTTTAAAAACACAATTTTGCAATTGAGGTGTTTCTATTAAATATCAAATGAAGCTAAAATCACATGTGAATAAGCTTGTTCATGATGGCAGCAATGGATGGAAACAGTTCTATAAAATCAGGAGACGTTGGCATTTTATTCAGGCGAAGCGACAAGCCCTTATGCATGGCAGCAGCTACATATGCAGCGTTTTGGGAAAATTGTAATCTGAGATTCTACAGAAGAGTCACAGATTCAACACGCAGGAGTGACACACAACCGTTAATGGACTGTGTGATGCTGTGAGAAGAAAAAAAAACTTGCTCCAACCACTTCCTGTCATCTAACTAGTCGTTTTCACCAGTAGTAGCATCCGCCTGATGATGCAAAACAAGTGTTTCCATCTCAGTTTTGTGAAATACATCTCGACATGGCTGAAGCCCACCTCATCCTAGGACAAAAAAAAAAGTTCTTTTAAATTGGTGTGTTTACATTAAGCAAATTTATTTCTGTAATTTCAAGTTGTATAATTTTATGAAAACAGTTGCATTGCTCTATGAACAAAGTGGCTGACAGCTTTGATATTTTATATACCTATTTTCTTCTTTTCTCTCTTTCTCACCTGCCCTTCAGTCACTTTGTGACCTTTAACCTGTCGGGTAATGCCATGTATGTCTGATGTGAACATCCGCTGCATGTTTTAGATGTGCCTCTATTCCAGAACAGCTGATTCAAATGACTTTCTTCTTTTCCATTTTTCTCAGGTAAATATGAATGTCTGTTTTAGTGTGTTTGAAGTGTCTGTGATGTCAATGTGATTTTATACTTTTAAATGTTAGAATAAACTGAAAATGTCTGATGTGGAGCGTTGACTGTCATCTATGTGTGGCTTTTGTTTCCACGGATGGAATCATTGAATCTGGGAGCACAAGAGAATATAACAAGCCAGAAGTTTTTATTTTTTATTCTCTTAACATGATACATCATTATTTTATCTTGGATCTGTTCTACTGAACCTCTCTGGACAAGAACCACAGATAGGGGGGAAAACTGTGGTTCTAAAACGATGCATCAAGTCCCCTAGAGAGTTGGGTTTTTGTGTGTGGCTGCCGAAACATGAATAGACAGAATCACCTAAAATATGTTTGTGTCATCTACTTACTGTAGATCTATTTCTGAGATGTATGAAATATATCATAAGGGAGAGACAGTGTCCTGTGATGGAATATTGATTATAATAATGGTTGCTTTGCAGCTGCAGTTTTTAGGTCAATAAGTTCCAACAACAATATCTGAAACTTCAATATTTATTTGCTATTTCATCACTACTTCATTTGTCTGTTTTGTGACTTTGTTGTGATAGATGGAGGTACAAATCAACAGAAATAGGAGTAAACATGTCCTTTGATTGTGTTGAATAATGAGGAGCAGCAAAATGAAGCTGGCCTCCTGGGAGAAATAACAATAAAAAAATCAATAAGCAATAACAAAACAATTAGCAATTGAGCAAATGAATTAAACACCTGTGTCTTGATACGGCTGCTTACTCACAAACTATTGTCAGATTTAAGATGTACCCCAAAAAGAGAGAAACGTAGCAACATCAAAACATGGATGCTGAAAATGTTTTAATCTAAAGCTCAGTTTAAAGGTAAAAAGGCTCAAAACTTTAGAGAGCGTGAAGAAATAAACACAGAGAAAAAGTGTCTTCTTATGGATCTAATTTCAATATCAGACAAAGACAACCTTGGTAAATACAAAACACGGTTTTGAAGTGGCAATTCTATTTTAAGAAAGAAAGAAAGAAAGAAATGAAGAAGAAACGCTAGTAGCTACGGGTTCTGGGACTTTATTTATCCTTTAGCTGTCATGTCTATCCTCCACTAAATATATTTTTGTATTTATGTCTTAAATCAACCAACTTTTAAGATATAATATAATCGAATATAATCACAGTTATATGCATGATTTTTTAAAGAAGCCAGCTTTGCCCTTCAAAAACATCCACATGCATAGAAACCCTTCCATGAGGAAATGATGGAGCAAAACACAAGAAGGAAAAAACATGAGTCTGTAAAAAATAGTTTGAATCCTCAGGCATATATTCCTACACTACTTTTAAAAAGTTTATCTTTTCGTCTTGATAAGTAAACACTTCATACATCACTTAGATCAACTGTCAATCTTTGCTTCCCTTTGTAAAGTGAGGGGAATGACTAATTGCTCAACAATGACTGATGTGCATTAAAATTCATACTTTATGAAGTGAAAAATAATAAAGCCCAGAAGTCACAGACTGGACCCTCTAATTGAGCTGATGCCTGAGTAGACCTGCTGTTACTCCACGCTGAAAAAAAGCTAATCGGATTTGCTGGAGTCATGCTGGTCTGGGCATGTCTGGTCCCACTGGTGGGACCACGACACCCAAATCTGCATGCTGTCATTCAGCAGATACTTTCATCTAAATGAGAATATAAGCCTTGTTTCAAGCAAAGTAAATGTTGGATTTAAAGCAAAGTAAATGTTGGATTTATGTCTTGGAAAAGAAGGAGCCATAATTTTAAGCCAAAGACGTGATCTTTTTTTTTTTTTTGTAAAAGTAACCAACTTACCAAAAAGTAGGTTTAAACATTTAAATCTACTTTAAAGATAGATTTAAAAACTTGAGAAAGCGTGAAGAAATAAACACAGACAAAAAAAGAGTTTTTCTTCTTGTGGATGTAATTTCAATAACAAAGATAAATTTAAAGTAGATCAAATGTTTTACCTATTTTAAAAAATTTAACAGATTTTTTTCTGCCTTTCTTGAACAAATAATAAATCATTACAGGATGCACAGTGGGGGTTGAATTCCTAAAAACAGACTTCAGTCTCTCTCCAGCCCTCACTCACAGAGTTGGCAGGCCTCATTTATGGTGTGAAAGAATTAGACCACCGCATGTCCGTTGCTGCTCCGCCCCATTTGCCCCCCTCCCCTCACTCTTTGTGTGCTTGACTTCATGTCATTCCTCCACAGTCCACCCACATCCTTCCTCAATCCTCTGTCAATCACTTCCCACACCTCACAGACTTCCTTTCTTTGCCTCCCGTCTCCTCTCTCTCTCTCCAGCCTGGTTCTAAAAGCCTCATCAGCCTGTGAGAGTGGCAGAGAAAGCCCAGACTTATCACCAAAAGGACGCAGGAAATGCAGTGATATGTCCCTCCAGTGTACAAAAAGCACTCAGCTGCAATAGTTCTCCCTCCAACCTGCATAAACAAAGTACAAACAAGGGAATGTTTATTTTATCACTTTTAAAGGGGCTGTCTTATGTGTTTTCCAGGCCTATTTGCCATATTACAGCACAATCAACTAAGTTAACTTCAATTGCTATATAAATGTGGTATATACCAAATATGACTTAATTTTAATTTAACTTTGCAATTTAGCATCTTAAAATTGGGCCTTTGTCTCTTTAAAAACGCATGCTCTTTCTGAAGCTCCGCCTTCAGGAAGTCATCACAACATGGCTCCTCTGTTAACCCTTTAACAACGTTTTTACATGTATTGTTGAGAAGTAGCATGTATTGCACAGTTCCACCAGGTGTTTGCTAATTGCTGCTGGCTAGTCTGAGGGAGCTGAGTGGGGGAGGTGCAGAGGAAGGATGCTCTGTGAGGCACAAACTTGGAAATCACAGCTCCTCTTGAAAGGCGGTCCTAGGTTGACAGCTGCATGGTTGCCATGGGAAATTAAAGGATTTCTCAAACATGCATGAAAGAATCTAAGCGAAACTCCAGGCTTGTTTTTTTATAGGTTTTGTTGGCTCTAGTGGCCTTTACTTGAAAGTAGTTTGACAGGAAAGAGGGTAATGAGAAAGTGGGAAGACATGCAGCAAATGTTGTCAGGCTGGGAATCGAACCTGCGACCACGAGGACTAAGGCCTCGATACGTGGGTCGTGCGCCACCACATTGCGCCACTCCAGACATGTTTTCTATGATGAGAATAACATCACAACATGATGTAAAGCTCAAGAAAGACAATTTTTTTATGATACTGTCCCATTAAATGAAGAGCTTCTTCCAGCTCCAAATTATGTGCAGCATCTTGTAATACAAATATTAAGTGCTAATAGTTTTTAGATAGAGTCTGAAGGACTTGGGATAAATTACAGTTTGGAGCAGGCAGCTAGGGAATTCTGCCAGCATGTACTCTTGATAAAGAACAGGAGAATCATCTTCCTGGCCTCTTTTGTTGTACTCACATCCTCCTCTTCCTTATTGCTATGCTAAGCAGCTTATACTCTATGTGTATGTGTGCGGTTTTATGTGTGTGTGTTCGTATTTACACTGTACATTAAAGGCATGCAAGCCTTGGAGGCTGTGTTATTCAAAGAGTGAAAGCGCTTTGAGTCCCAGATTCCGGCACTATCCTACTTTTTTCCTACTGTTTCTCCTCCTGTTTGTGTCTGACATTATTTTTAGATTTCCACCCATCAGCTTCGTCGCCTGGAGTCGAGCTTGGTGGGGCACTCCGCTGCTCACGACTGCTGTTCAGCTTCTTCCTCCCAAGAAATCTGCAATTCAGATGAATTGCGTAGGAAGAGAAAAGCAGTAAGGTGGCACCTGGCGCCTTGCGGAGCGGTGATGAATGTGTCGAACTTTGGCTCAAAGGAGGAGTCCAGGCCTGATGGATCGATTGAGGAAGAGCAGCGGAGGGGAAAAAAGGGTTCTGGAGGTCAGCAGAGCCACCTAGTCTCTGTGTTTTACTGCTGACAGGATGATTGAAAGCTCACTCACTCACACACGTTGTAAGGAGAATTTAAGACTGTTTTTACAATCTACTGAAGGATGGTGTCACGCTTTCTTCGCCCCCAGGCCTTGGTTCAGGTCATTAATACTTTATGGTTTCTCACTGGATTGTCACTATACTTTTTTCTTGATTAAAAGTCTTGACAGGGTGGCAAAGAATATTTTTAGCTAGGGACACAATATTTGGGTCTTTTCTGTATGTGCAGAGGTGAGCGACACACACACACACACGCACACACACACACACACACGGTTGAAATCCAGTGATCTATGCTGAGTGTGCACATAATATTCAATGTTAGGATTTGCATGTTTAAAGTGACTAGTGTGACAGAGTGCAACACAGAGAGACAACCAAGCACACACTCCTATATCTGAGGATAATTGAGAGTAATCACTAACCTATCAGTGTGGACTGTGGCAGTACCTGCATGTGTATGGAGAACATGCAAACTCCATGCAGAAAGAGCCCAGATCAGGATTCAAACCCAGGCCTGGGCTGTGAAGCAGCAGTCCCATACTGCCCCTCCTGACTCTCCACTGCTTACTGCTTCACTTCTGAGGCAGTTGATATTTACCAGACTGCTTCGTAGGGACATTAGGTTCGATTTTCTATTTGCACATTTTACTCTACAGTTTAAAAAGTGAGTCGGACTGCAGTCTCAGGCCCCTAAACACCAAAGTAATTTCAATGTTGTTCTGTTGAAACAACGTATCTTTCCCAATAACAAACAGGGCAATATTACTAAATAGAAACACCATCTATTTTTTATACTGAAGTGAAAAAGGCAGACATGCACATTAATTCCACTGAATTCCCTGTTCTATGCTTTAAAACAAATCTGGGCCTCAATCCACATTTCCATATCAGACTGAGCTGTCAGAGCGTGTGAAGCTCGATTTGCCTAATAAATGTGCTGCAGGGCTGGAATGCAGCATTTTCTTCAAAAGCCAGCAGAGAAAAACTTTATAGCAGGACCAAAAAGGACAGGAGAGCATGTCAAACTGTCAGCTTGTACGCTAGTCATTTTTTCTTGGCCTCTAATGTTAAATAAGAAAAAGAAAGCAAGGGAGATTCAGCTGAATCATGTGCAATGAACTGAAAATCCTGGATGAGCTCAGCTTCCAGCGCAGGAAGCAGAGTTCCTGTGCTTAATTCTTCCTTCAAAGAATTACAGTTTTGTCCTAATATGTAAGAACAGGGCTGATGTAGATTACTGGATACAAAACACAAAGAAGAAGAAAACAGGACGAACTGAAGGATCATAGTGTGGCAAGTTTTGTGATGACTTCACGCTTTAAAAAATTCACACATGGCAAGTTGCATTTCTTATTTAATGGTAACATTGTGGGTTGTATTTTTTCTACACTAGCAGAATATTAACAAAAGTTGGCTCACATTTGCAATGAAAACACACCTACTGACAAGTTTAGTGACAGATTGCAGAAGAGCTATCACAAGCACGTTGACCTAGAGTTACATACTCCATGTGGTATGAAAATGGCAGTGAATAAACTATAAAGAGCTAAAATGCTAACCCTTAGCTCATTGACATGCTGCATTCAAAGTGTAAACAGTGTATAAGCTAAAATGAGTAAATATGCTAAGGATAACTCAAGCCGTGTTATTTCAGAGTAACATGCTAAACCTTCTGCATAGAAGTCCCTGCTCTTGTTGCATTGTAATAGCAGGCCTGGAAGTGGTATTGGTATAGTACCGGTAGTTTTTTCATCCTATTTCCCTGCTGTAAGCACTAGTTTCCTAAATAAGCCTAATAGGCTTTGGTCTAACTTTCAGTTTTATCTGCCTTTATGCCAGTTTACCTTTTTGTCCATCAGTCTAACACAGTAAACCATGAAACTTAGAGAGCAGATAATTAGCGAAGACTGGATAAAATCACCCAATTAAGGCAAAACATAAAGAAGCAAACGATGGAGGCTATTACACCAAACACAAAGGGATCTAACTGAACTCTGAGCTCCTCACTAAAAACGTCAGATGTGAAAGGCTTCCAACAAAAAACACCAAGATGAAGCACCTGTGTCCATCCATGGCCGAACGCCTGACCCCATCATCTGCTGAACCAGCTGCTCCTCATGAACACGCCGTCAGAAAACCTCCATCACTCACACCACACCAGATCACTCACACTGCCTCAGAGGGGTCGCCTTTTATCCTGCTCCTGCCTTCTTCACCAGGTCCGACCGCCATTCGCTTCCCTCTTCAACTGTTTCCTTTGTCTGGCCGCCTTTTGACCTGCAACATCCTGTTTTTGACACACTTGTTCTGTCGCTACCTCCTTAGGAGAGCAGGTCTGTACAGCTGCAACAATTACACCCGACATACTATGTTTTAGGGGAAGTGGAAAGAAGCCATTTGATACCCAACAGAAGAAAATAAAATGTTCCATTAGTTGCATAAGCAGTGTATGAAAAGCTTGGCTGCATTTTTTTGTGTTCACTACTAATACAGCTCCTGCAGCTGTTACGTGTTCTTTTATCAGGCTGCTGCATGAAGATGTGACTCAAATTAGAAACAGTCTATTTTCTAACTTAAATTACATTATTTGAATGAGTAGAAATACACAGAAGACCAGCATAGGTTTAACATTTGCCAGTTACTTAAAGAGAAGTAGCTATAGCAACAGGAAATTTAGTTTAGAGGAAGTGCACCACAAAGATCCTCCTGTATGAAACGCATACTGAAATTGGAACATATAACAGTTTTTTGGTCAGACAGACTTATGATTATCCGCTTATCTGGATTTGAAATAAATTACAATGCTTACAAAGTTAAAAATGCAGACATTACCTCCTCATAACCCATTAACAAAATTTTCAAAAATTCAGAACCATTAATATTGTTTTATTTTGTATCTTGTTCTCTTGTTCATGTTCTTTAATTTGTTTTGCTTGACTTATGGAGTGTGCTTCATAGGATGCCTACCATAAAATTACATTTGCTTTCTTGCACAGCTTCAATTTGGATTTTGTGGAGTGCTTTAAAACCGAACACTCAAATGGCAGCGTGACATTTTCAGCCGTCTGGTTCAGTGTAACAAGCAGCAGAAGTCACAGCAGAGTTGGGGACATGCTGATGAAGGACACCATTAGGTCAGCAGAGATGAAGCCAGGGTCTAATCAAACAGTTTGTTTTAACAGATCTCATTTTATACCTAACATAAGTGCCTTATTTCCACAGTGTACCGCCTTTATAACCTGCACAGTTTGCAGCGGATCTTTATTTAACATACTGTACTAACATCTTTCCACATGGTTATTTATTGATTCTCATTGGAGTTAAATAACTTGTTGCCAGCTGAAATATGATCACCCATGCAGTGACAATCCAAGTCTATCAGCACAACAGGGAGACTCAAGAAACATTTTTATTCACAGACCAAAAAATAGAGTCACAATCATAGATCCAGCAGGTTCTCAATTTTGCAGTAGCAACATTCCCTGTTCCATAGTAAAATACTTTCTTCACTAGACACTCACACGCTGACAGCAACTGAACAGCATGCTGTAAGACATATTTCACTTTGTGGTGGAAATATTTTGGTATCTTAATGTCGGTAAATATACACTTCACTCCTAGATACAACAATTACATTGGAAAGCATAAAAAATAGTTTGTTTGTTTTTGGTGTATCTGATGGTATAAGAACTTGATTTGTTTTTCACAGCATGTCCCTGGACTATGTTCAGTAACATCTGTCTTTGTCTCCTGCACCAAGAAGCAGCCAAATGAAGCATATGTCAGCCAAGCAGTCCACAAGATGGAGCAAAATTGAATAACTCATGAGAAGAAAACCAATGTGTATGAGAAAAGAGTGTAAAATCTATTTCTAATATGTTGGTCGGTTGGTCAGCCTGATAGAATAACAATTTATTTGAGAAGTAAGTGGAAAACTGGCCCTGTCAATTCTTACAAGAAAAAGAATCTGATATCACAGTCAGATGTAGTCATTCCACATGTCAGTAGCAGGATTTCCACTACAAATATGCAAAAATCTTTGTCTATGTGCTGATCTGCTGATGTCAAAAAAGCACAACACATGGATTCGACATGTTCAAATCACACACAACTTTTTATGAACAGTGTGATGCTGTGAGCTGCATGTAGTATGAAAAAAACAAAAACAAACCATCATCCTCCAACCACTTCCTGTCATCTCCTTCCTCATTTTCACCAGTAGTAACATCCTGTCAGTGACCATGTGAATCTTGTGATGCGAAAAAATGCTTTGATCACAGTTTTTTGAAACACATTTTGATACAGCCATAAAACCGTCTCCTCCTAACACTAAAACGTCCTTACCACTGGTTGTGCCGTCTCCACATCATCAGCTCGGTGTCAACATACTAATACATCACATACACATCCAGTTGGATGTGAACACTGTTTCCTGCCTAGCAGCGTCCTGTGTGAGTCGCTGCACCAAAAAGTATGCACAGTTGGTGAAGTCCAGACAGCCAATGAACTAAGTTCACCCGAGTATGTTGGGGGCAACAAGAAACTGCTACTGTCCTTGTGACACAACACGTTGTTGCTAGGTAACCAAAGAGCTAATGCTACAGAGATACTTAAAAAAAACTCACTGTTAAGACCCTACAAGACCATCCTCAGCATTTTCCTATTTACGAATTAAGTAATCGAGTCTGTTCTTTTTATTCTTATTCTTTGAGACTTTTCCACATCTACCATTCAGCCAGTCTTATTCAGCAAAGCCCAGGGGCTAAAAGACAGTTTAGAATGAGATAGCATTCCTCCCTGTTTGTCCCTCGGCAGGATAATTCACGTTGCAGCTGCTTAGGGATGCACAGAAGCACTGAGCAACAAAAAGCCTTTTAGCAGCCTGATTATCTTAATGGCTCCACCCATCTTTTGATCATTGTGTTCTGATTTCTGCATTCTTGTGAGTTCTCAAAAAAAATCTATTACTCTGTTTTGTTTTTTGTTTGTTTTTTTGTTATGCTGAACAATATGCCATTTTTCCCTTAGAAATTCAAACCTGTGGTCCAGTCCATTTTGGACTATTCTGGTTTACTTATTATTATTCCACAAGAGAAGCTGATGCAGGTTGATGGACTTCCTACATCAGTTCTTCTGTTTTCTACAGAGTTCGATTGCCCTTTCTACAGTATGAGCAGTGTGTTGTCCAAGGTCATGTCACGACAAGGTGGAGGGTCAACTTACCGATGTTCCAACCAGAGGATTCCTCCTGAGTTAAGAAGAGGGTTTTTACTGTCTGCTCAGTCAGCCAGTAAGAACAAATGTACAAATTCAGGGCGTTTTCCTCTTTAAATGATGGTTTATTTTACAACTTCAGTGTCTAGAATGAGTAACGTGATGATGGAAGGGTATTAGAGATGCACCAATCTGATATTAATATCTGCATCGGTCCCAAAATTGAAAAGACTGGGTATCTGTGACAATGTGGCAATCTATAAGGGAAGATCTGTTCAGTCTAATTTTCAATCTACATTATACCTTGAAATCCTAATTGCCCTTTATGAACCATTTGAAAGGATTGTTTCAGTTTTCAGTTTAATTTTTTACATGTTTGACCAAGGTAGTAGATCTATTTATTTTTTTATTTATTTCTTTATTATTTGTTTTGCATTGGCTGTCATTCTCCTCATTGTGTTGTTTTTACATGTTTGACCAAACTTGTGAAGCTATTGATGTATTTACGTGTGCTGCACTGGTGCAGAGTTATACATTTGTAATTCAGTACATCTATCTGTGCTTAAAAAAGACACGTGGCAGAAGTGAAAAAAGTGGATTGGTGCATCCCTAGTGAGTGAAGACAGGTGTACTCTCCTAATAAAACATGGAAAACAACACTAATCACAGTATATGCTAAAGTTTATATTATATGGGTTTATTTAAAGTGTTTCGTTGTCATAAGTCACCAATCTGTGAAGCCTGTGAAGAGGATTCAACCAGTAGTTTGAAAGGGAGATTCTGTAATATTCTAAGAACTGTTAATGTAATGATCCAATGCAGATACATGCAGACGACCTCTAGCATCACACACACATGCGCACGCACGCACACACACACACACACACACACACACACACACACATGCGCACGCACACACACACACACGCGCACGCACACACACACACACACACACACACACACGCACACACACACAACAGCACCTCATAAAAGCTGCGTCTTTAAAGTCTTCCAGAACAGAGAAGCTCCACGGCTCCATCTCTGCATTATTCATCTGATGAACTCCTCATACAGTGAACATTTCTCCTCTTTGGTTGTGGCTCATCTGTGGATTTTGGAGCATAAAAAATAAAAAAAACACACTGACTCACTCGCTGGCTTTGCACTCAGTAGATAGGAAGGAGATGCAAAAGGCAGCAGCTCCAGAGCAGCTAAATGTTTTTATGTATGAGGTGAATCCTCCGTGTCTGATCATACATTTGTTGCTCAGAAGCAAATATAAAAATATTTTAGTAGAAATATAAAGAATACATAAGATGATTCTCTGTTGGTGTTCTTTAATACTGTTCAATAACCTACTCAAAGGGAAGTGAAGGTGTTTATATGTTGAACACAAGCTGTAAATTCAGTATTCACCACTGATCTCCTCTCTGAATAATGTGTTCATATTACCGACAATTAAAAGGATCAAAGACGTGTTTTTCCAGCAAGTAAAGTTCCCATTGGCATTCCTCCTAGTATTTTCTTTCACCAGTTCGAAAACTCTAATTTAAGTCAGATCACACACACCAGTAAGTCATGTGGTCTAGAAATTTTATGATCATCTGAAAAGCAACAAGCTAATCTAAGCAGCAATGCAGGGAATGCTGATCCAAGAGAGACAGATGGGATAAAACATGGTCCAGAGATAACAGAAACTTATCACCCAATGGAATATATGAAACATAATAAAAAACTCTTTCATTGCCATCCTATAATAAAATTGTAACAACATAACCTGAATTGTGACCATTTTTTTAAATTTTTTTACATGTTTAGAACATTATGGTGGTGCCATTTATAAAGTTATAGTCAAAAATTAAACAGCAACATTTTGGGAAGGAAAAAAATGAGGCTTCGTTTTTTAAAATAATTTTTTGTTTTACCATGTTATTCATTCTTTTATAACTGTCACAGTTTCAAACTAAATTTTTAGCTTAAAATTAAAATAAAATCCCTAAATATGTATCTCCAACCCAGATATTTAGTTAGAAAGCTAAATAAGGCAACATTTATCTCTAAACTAAATATATAGTCAACAGCTTAAAGGTAAATATTTAGTTTGTTAACTAATATTTAACAGAGAGCTAAATATTTAGCTCGGTTTGCAGCCACGAGGAGCCACATGGGGCTGAAAGGAAGAATGAGTCTACAGATGGGAGCAGGAAGATGTTAACGCTGCAGTTCCATCTCTATGCCCCGGTGGTTCACAAAGCGGTGATTATGAGTGACTTTGCAGGCGGTCCTCCTTGTGCTGCGTCTCCGCTCCACCAGTGAGGTGTGATTGTTCCTTACCTCCCTGATTCAGAGAACCATGAGAAACTGCCAACAGACTTGCAAGCCAAAGTTGACAGAGTCTGAGAGTTTGTCAGAAAGCAGGTAGCTGAACATGACATGTAACCAGATCACATCAGCAACATGAACAAGGTCTCTCTCATGCAGAGAAATTTCTAAATAAATAGGAAATATGGTAAAGCTTGCACTCCAGTGTATAAATATTTCTAAATATATACTTTTTTTTTACCACAGAAAAAATTTAAACATTTTGTACAAACAGGCATTAAACCTGATCACTGAGTTTACAGCTGAACCTACAGATTTTTTTTTTTAAAGGATATAAAACAAATTAAAAATATCAGCTTCTGAAACTGATGTTGGTGAGGATAGAAGATGTGCCATGACCTCCCCTGTCAAAGCTTCTTACTGTCAAAGGGAATCATTTACCTTGATGGCCTGCATTAACCTGTGATTTGAATCATGATGAGTCCCATCAGGGGGGCCAGTCAAACGTCTACCTGCCTGCTAGCTCATGACTTGATTGTAAATGTCGTAAAATGATGCATTTACGTCCAGTTGATCTGGATATTTCACATTATCTCATGTTCTGTGGCTGAGATTTCATCTAAAATGGATGTTTGCTTCATGATGCCGTTTATCCTTTAGGTTAATACACCTATGAAGAGAGGGAAGCACTTGTTCCATACGCACGCGTATGCAGTTGTGCTAAACATTTCTCTGCTTAACCAGAATCCTTATCGGTACCCAGTGTCTTTTAAATGGAACATCACAGAAAGCAGCTCAGAAATTCAGATTTTTTGTTGTAGGGTTCTGTTCAGTAATTTATGGTAATATTCAACTCTTTTTATGTTTTCCCCTCTTATTGCTTTCACAAATCAATTGTAAACAACAAAATGTGTTTTTTGACAAAAAACAAAAAAATCTTCATGCTGTAATGGTAAGCACGAATACTACTTAACCAATAAATGAACTCTTTAACTTTAGCCATAGCACCAGTTGGCTGGACCTCTGTTAAATTAGGTCAGTGACTTTAAAAGGGGGTGAATATTTCCATCCATCCATCCATTTTCTTTACATCCTTGTCATTAGTGGGGTCGCGAGGGTTGCTGGTGCCTATCTCCAGCAAACGTTTCAGGTGAGAGGTGGGGTCACCCTGAACAGGTAGTCAGGGCAACACAGAGACGGATAGGACAAACAACCATGTACACACACCTAGGGAGAATTTAGAGAAACCAATTTACTTCACAGTCATGTTTTTGGACTGTGGGAGGAAGCCAGCGAACCGGTGAGAACATATCATGCACAGGGAGAACATGCAAAGACCATGCACAAAGACCCCGGGCCGGGAATCGAACTCAGGACCTTCCTGCTGCAAGGCAACAGTGCTACATGTTACATATTTTAATTTATCATTATTTTTGTAGAAAATAATGAAGGGGTTTATTTTGCTGACTATGGTTGGTTTGTAAAAGTATGAAAAGGGTAAAACATCCATAAAGGAGGCCTGTCACCACAGCAAGTTTTGCTGGATGATAAACTTCCCCAGTAATGTTTGCAAACTGGAAGATAAGATAAAATGCAAAAAAACAAAAACAATAACTAAAACAAAAATTAAAAATACAAAAATACCCTTCAAAAAATATTAATCATCAGAATGGAAATAATCAAGCTCATTTTAATTGATCATGTCATTAATTGAATATTATTGCAACAGCCTTAACAAGAGGGTGAACACTTTTCATAAGCACTGTACCTAAAGTAAAAAGACATTAAGCGTGCTAAATCTTAGAACTGTGTAGTTTGGCTTCACTTTATGGTCACATGGCAAGAAGAAAATAATCACAAGGTGCTATTAGCGAGAGCAATGGTTTGTGTAAGGCAGAGCCTCAGGCTGGGATTTAGGGGAGAACCAAGGTGAAGCAACGATGAAGTTAAGCCATTAGTGAAATTAAAAGGTGTTTGATTAAGCTGGATGGACTCTTTGGAAAAAGCAAAAGGTCAGACTATTGAAGGGAGACAGAAAAGGAACAAAGTATAGTGTGAAAAGGTTAAGGAAGACACCATCAAGCAGGTAATGGAGGTGTGATTATGCAAAGGAAGTGAACAGGATTAGCTGATGGGATCACTGCTCAGGAGGAGGAGGAGGAGGAGGAGGAGGAGGAGGAGGAGGAGGAGGAGGAGGAGGAGGAGGAGGAGGAGGAGGAGGAGGATAATAATAATAAGAAGAAGAAGAGGCCTGATGAGGTAAAAGGACAAAAAAATCCCATCAACATATTCAGCTGGGTAGTGATGCATGTTTGTGTGGATTAATGCTCATAATTACTTTTAAAAAAACATGCATACTATTAATGATATTTCTATATATTCTGTAATTAGGTTAATAAAAATGTTGGCGCAAAAAAAACATTTTGGGTTTAATGATGAAGCCACATTTATGAGAAGAAACAATTTTAACAATATTTTTGGTAAAACTAAGAATTTTTTTCAAAATCATGAATTTTGCTTAAAAGAAGAAAACTGCAGAAATGCTGAAACATCGAGTTCCTTTAAATCAAGCCCATCTGTTTAGAGCTGCATTTGATTTGTAGTAAATTGAAAATTAATCAACATATTTGATGTGTATTTGCTTAACAATTTTGATGGTGGCATTTGACTAAATGTAAGGTTTATTGACTGTTTCGTAATTGGTGACTGTATTATGATTTTATGATGCCTTATTGCTTAAAATGTGCTAAAGAAATAAACTTGAACTGAACTGAAAATTCTTTTTGAATTTTCACAAAGATACATAAGATTTCATAAATCTCAAACTGCAAAAGTAAACACTAGCAAACAACATTTGACCAACAGATAAATCAGTCTGGCCTGGATCTTTCCAGACATTTCTGCACACACTGCAGCTGTCCCATGCCATGAGCACCGCCTATATTGGTGCAACCGGGATTCAAATATTGCAATAGTGATGCAATAATAACACCACTTAATCTCAAGTCATACTTCCAGCACTGATAAAGACTCGCTCCATGAGGCTGGATACTTGACAGTAAAGCAGATTTATGTAGATTTTAAATGAAAAACGATCAAATGCAGTCTAGAATTATTTCAGCCATGTGTGTCGAACTCTCTCTAGGCTCTAAAGCAGAGGTGTCCAAAGTGTGGCCCGGGATGAAATTTGTGACTCTTGAAATTATTTTACAAAAAAGGTTGGCCAACAAAATAGAAAACAACTGATGACCCCAAAAAAATCTTTAGATAAAGCAAAGGCCTGAAGCTCTTTTTATGTTTGGGATCTTTAATGATCCCGAACAAGTTCTAAACAACTTTATGTATTGTTGAGCAGGTAAGACAAAAAAGAAAAATAAATAAATAAATCACAAACTTTATACATTTTGGGGTTTTTTATTTAATGAAAATAAATGTTGTTTCACTTTGCCAGTTTTGGCCCACAGGGCAAAAGGTTTGGACCCCGCTGCTCTGGAGGGTCAGAAAGAGCCTTCAAAACAACAGCTGCATCAAAGTGGTTTCTATCTGTATATTGCTGAGGTACATGAATGTAAAAACATGTTCTATATTATTTAACTTTAACTTTGGACATCAGCTGTAAACATACAGCAGAAGATACAAGGGATTGTATCCTTTTTCTTCTATCTCACACCAATGCAACAATTGAAGGCACTGAAAATAGTTGCTGACATGCATTTATTTTATTCCAAATCAATATTGCAGACATTCTGTTTTTAAATCAAATAAAGCAAGTATCACACAAAAGACTACCTGATTTATCATGAAGGAAAGTAGAAAGTGTTTCTGCCTCTGGCTTAACCTGCCTCCTACTCTACTTTCTGAACCTCTAGGAACCGGCAGCACACCAGCAGGGCTCTGTTAGGATCATCTGGCCCAATAGGATCCCTGATGTATGAAGGAGCTTATGAAGGGCTTAATATGTGAGAAGGAGAATTTTAAATGGAGCCAATAAAGGGAAGCTAAAACAGGAGAAACATTTTGTCTCTTCGATTTTCAACAGGGTTCTTGCTGCAGCATTTAGCATAAGTCAAGGCTTTTAACTGATATTTATGTAACTGGATATGAATTGGCTCCATTTGTCTTCTGAAGTGCCTTAAAATGACATTTCCTGTAAAACGGTGTTATAAAAATACACTGGGATTAAATTAAGGCTTTTCTGTGTGTGTATTTCTGCCACTCCACTGGAATGACTTCTAGTTATGAGCTTCTTTTGTCTCCATAGGCAGCCTTCCCGTTAGCTTCACTTCAAAATCCCGCCCCACCCTCTGCTTTAGGTTAGTTAACCCCCAGTTCTGTCTCACACATCTTTGCTAATTGCTGTTCATCTGTTGTTTAATCATCATTAGTGTCCCCAGTACACACAGCGCCCTCCACAAGTATCGGCACCGCTGGTCAAAACCTGTCCAACAGCTGAAAATAAATAGTTGTTATGGAGACATTACTTACAAGAGGACAGACTCTGTTGCAGTTCTCTAGCAGTGCATCATGTTCCAGCCTCGTTTGTCACAGTTTTTAGTTATCTACAGATGGGGGCAATTTTAGACAAACAACAACTGCATATTGTTCATCTCCTGAGGTGAACATCTGCCTTCTTGAATTCTATGTTCCATTTCTAAGAGAAACTGGCCACCGTCATATTATGTTTGAGATCCTCCAACAACTTGAACAGTATAAAATATGTAAGAAGTGTCTAGTATTTATTTTGAAAGAAATATTAGGAGTTTTTTGTGATATCTTTGCTTAGGTTTTCCTTTTCATTTTATTAACTTTTTTTAATATCTTCATCACAATATTATGTCACCTTCTCTGATTGAAAGCCCTAGAATTTGGAGAAAGTAAACCATTTGTGAAGCATCAACAATCTGGTGCAAATTAATACCTGGTATAAAGCTAATGCAGAAACAATTAGCTACTAATCGAGGAAAAGATAAGTAGGGAGTTTAATTTTCTGCAAATCTTTAATGGTAAACTTTTATATTCAAAGGTTTCTTTCTCTGTGAGTTTGTTCTTATTGCTACTTATGTTCAAAAAATAATAATATTACTGTCACTACATCAGGGTTTTCTCTACATGGTCGTGTCAGACCGAAACAAAGTGCCTTTTTCTTTTGCCACCTGTCTTTCAAACATGGCAACAACAGTGTATTACTAGAGCAGATTTACTTTAGATAAATCCCATAGAGACACTGTACATGACGCTGGGTATGATTAGGTTGTAGACTTATTTGAACGGCATAAAATGCCCACTCCTCCTTCAAATTCTTGTGCCACCACTGGGTCTTCCAGGGATTGTGGTGCACCATCACATGTTCAGAATAATTTGCTTTTTGGCTGTAAACCATATGAGATATGTATAAATGTATATATAAAGCTGCGCTGCTTTCAGGAGTGAAAAAAAACTAGAGATGACAGTTCAGAGTAGAGGAAGAGAAAAGGTGAAAGAAAGGAACCAAAGGAAAGTGAAGCTGAATCCATTTTGAGTTCAACTAGCCTATGAAAACAACACTAATGTTAAACATATTTCAACAGTAACATAGATAATTGATATAGTCAGGCCATATGCACAGTGTTCCCTCGTGACAGGCCAGCAAAAAAAATCCTAGAGGAGACTCAGTCTGTACATCTATATTTGGGTATTTGTTCTAAAGTAAATCTGCTCCAGTAATACACTGTTGTTGCCATGTTTGAAAGACAGGTGGCAAAAGAAAAAAGCACTTTGTTTCGGTCTGAAACTACCAAAACAACCAATACTGAAAAAGTTAAGTCATGGATTCTAGATTGGGGTCAGACTTATAGATGTTTGAAATACACTGCTTTGAAAATCTGTCCCATAGAGACACTGTACATGACGCTGGGTATGATTAGGTTGTAGACTTATTTGAACGGTATAAAATGCCCACTCCTCCTTCAAAATCTTGTGTCACCACTGGGTCTTCCAGGGTTCTCCACATAGAGCCTGGGATGTCAAAACAGCTACACGACAGTAGCAAACCACCATTATCTCACCATCAATGTTTTGTACATGCTCAAACTGCACTGATGGTGCCATTTTCAATCAATCTGTTGTGAAGGGGAGGTCACTACAGTCACACAAAAACACATAAGATGGCAATTTGGATTGTAAATGTTAGTGATTCAGTTAATCTACTGAATAATAAAAGCCACACTGGTCCCAACCTTATAACTGATTCTTGCTGTTTCCTGTGTATTCATTTTAATGCCAAATTAAATATGAATAGCAGTCTTTACAAGAGGAAAAGTTACCTCTTTGGTACAACATGGTTTTCTTTGTATTCCCTGTATTCCCGTTTAAAACTTTATGGTCCGAGATGTTTTCCCTTTTGCTCTGCAGTGTTTTACATTCCTCCACTGGATCACGACAAGTCCATCCTACCCTAACAGGGTATCATGTGGTTAGCTTGGGGCAGTCTATTACAAGGATGAGTCTTTGAAGAGTAAACACCTTCCACAGGAACATTAATTCCCCTCAACGACGTCCCATTTTCCCACTGCAGCTGTAATGCCCCAAATAAGAGCTGCTTTTTCTTTTCTGTCCTCAAACGGTCACTGTGAAATGTAAATGTTCACACTATGGTCAAAGAAATACTTCACTGTCCTTGTTTTTGTTGTTGCCCTGCCCTGCGGTTACACCAACCATCCTGAATCATGTTGGACCAATCAAATTACAGCTTATTTTCAAATAGGGTGTTCATAATGCTCAATGCAATCTTTGTTATCGGTCTGCCTGTCTGCTCTCAGCAATAATAAGCGACTCTCATCCATATTCAGAGAGAGTGTCATTGAGACAGCACTGATACCTTATTATCTTCCTCACCATTATTATGCATGGAGTGAAAGTGGAGACGGTGCAACGGCCATCGACACATGGGAGGAGGTGGCAGAATACAATAAATGTGGAAATGTGAAAAAGCAGGAGAGGGAAATATGTGAGACCCGAATGCATCAGAAAGATGGCTGAAAGGAAACGAAAACGGAATTTTTTTCAAGTAATGAACACGCGTCAGGATGCAATCGATCTTTTACATCTTTCCAACCTGAACAAATGATAAACTTGTAGTTGATTGATTGATTGATAAAATACCTCAAATGAGTCCTTCTGCCTTTGTTTGCTGGACTAAAGACAGATGAAAATGTTTTTCTCCAGATGTAACTGCCATGCTGTACTCGTCACAGTTTTTAGTCTCAGTGTTATTTTGACAGCCCTATAATCAACAGTAAAAGGCAATGTGTGCAAAGAGCCTTTCTTTTCAGTTTGAATGACTAGAACATCAAACAGAAACAGCAACAATTGTATCGTCACAAATTATATTTTCTTTTACAGTCATCACAGCAAAGTGACATGAAAATACTTAACTGCTATCTTGGCTTCCTTTAGTCTTCTCCACAACTTTAATACTTTTTTTATTTTTTGTTGTTTTTGTTTTATTCTAAGCAGTGTTTTAGAGTGGATGTATAAATTATTATAAACATAACTCAAGAATAGTCATCACAGTCGATGCATTGGTTTTTACAAATTACAACTAAGTACAGGGATTTCAATAATTTGATGAACATGTTCTGGTTTTAGAACCTTGTGTCACTTAAAGAAAAACAATTATTGTAATGTTTAATGGTTTTTAGAAAAGGTCAAGAAGAAAGTAGTAAGTGGAACTTTTATTATTAATGTACTTCTCTGATGAAAACATTATTTTTACCACCATGTTTTGTGTGGAAAAAAGAGATGATTTTAATGTATTATTGCATATCTCTTCCAGTAAAATGCTCAGTATTACACAATGGTGTTTTGGTCAAGAGTACAGGATGTCATGTCAATCAAAACCAGCAAATATCATTCTTTTCTTTCCTTTATTTGTTGAGGTTTTTTTTCCCCAATGACTGCAGTCATATCAAACACTGTATCCTGATAAGGTCAACTATTTGACAGCAGACGCTTCGGGTCCATGCATGTCAGTCCGTTTCTGACTCCTTAACTTTATTTTTTCCAAATGTCATTCCAAAATCATATTCACAGCTGACCTTTCAGCTTCTAACAGTGCCAATGTCAGGCTGAATGTCTGTATCATACAGTATTATGTGTCATGTCTGTTTCTAAACCACTGCAAGCTTCATTTTCTCAGCATGTTCTTGAAGAGCGTTTGAGAAACAGACAGACCGTATCGTCCACTGATCATAATTTACAGGATCATATCCTTCACACCATCGTGGTTGACATGAGTTACGACAACGCTTCATTTTTCTGCATCAACTATTAATTCCTGTGAACTGGTGTAAGTGTTCAGCTCACACTCCCTGTTTAGATCAAACTCTCCAAAATAATAACCACAAAATGAAACATCTAACATATAATAGGTCTGTTTGACACAGTTATTAATGCAGTATTTTTTGGTCTGTGTTGAAGTTTAACTACATCGTATTAACAGCATGTGGAGTAATGGCTGCGAATAAAAGCTGACGCCACGTGGAGAAAAATGAAGAGAATTTTCATGTTGAGCTTTTCAGGCACAACAAAAGCCTCCCAGCAGCATGTCTACCTGTCAATGCGTCTATTAGGACAAAAAGGGACCACTGAGCCGAAGCGCATCAAATGAAACAGGATATGCTAATGTAATTTTGCATTAGTTGCTCTGTATCACTCTATTACCCAGCCGAAGCGGTAAACACAGCACCGCTGGGGCCGCCTGTCGGAATGTATGTGAGGAACCAGCATTCTGGTTCTGGCTTCAGCTGCCTGCGACGATGAAGGGGACAAAGCAGGCTGGGAAAAGTGTTAAGGTGATACATATGAGAAGGCCAGAAATAGAGGGAGATGTGACGGTGAGGTGTGTTTCCATCATGGCGATATCAGTGGAGGATATGCACTTGTAATATTAGTCTTTCACTGAATTCTCTCAAAAAGTTCCCTTCATTTTTTCAATATAAATCCTGTACTTAATTCTGTCTGTGTGTTTCACATAAAGCTTTACAAGACATATTGAAATGAACTCTGATGCTTTGTTTTCAGGGGATTTGTACAGAATAAATATCACACTATATGTGGACAATGTTAAAAATAGTTTATTGTAGATCAAGTTTTTTACCCTTTTTAACAGGTGTGTAGGTGTAGCTAAATGCAGGTATAGTGGTGGACACATTTCCATTAATCCTCTAATGCGCTAATTCACTAATAGTGGAGCTTATTTTTTGCTTATAGTGCTTTAGCCTTTTAGCCAACATTGAAAGCATTTATTCCACATAAATTCCCACACACTAATTTAGTTGGGTGTTTTCTGAACTTCCAGTTGAATAAAGTTCAATACTTTAACAGCTGTGAGTAGATGTACTCGACTCCTTCATACAGAGATTCTGGCCACACTTCCATTAATCCGCTGATTGTGGAGCTAATTTTTTGTGTAACACTTTAATGGTTTTGCTAACCTTCAATATGTTGAGCACACTTAGCTTCCTCTAAATCACTCTTTCTCAAACTGTGGTCTCCGGACCACTGGTGGTCCGTTTCCTCTCCACATGTTCTCCACCCATGATGCGGTGCAGCAAACGCCATTTATTCTGTACCCAGAATGCATTACTGTAGAACTACAGTAAACAGTTTAAAATCTACTGATGACTTGTGTGCTTTCTGACTGAAGCTCTGCCGCGGTCAGCGAGGCAAAATCAGCAACAGCAAGCAATATTCAGCAACTATAACACTACAACCATGAGTGAAAGGTCTGTTCCAAAGAAACAGACCTGAGGTGATTCTTTGAGTGCAGTATTTTGAAAGTAACTCTGGGGTTTGCTTTACAGAGTGGATTTATACATTTGACATTTTAACAGGTGAATGAATCTAATTGACAGGAGCTATACATAGGTTCACTGGTTGGCACACTTCTGCTAATGTGCTAGCAGCAAGCTTTTCATTTAGCATTTAATGTTTTTAGCTAACCGCTAGAAGGTTAATTATTTTTTCCACTTAAATTCTAAAGCTCCAATTTACTTGCCTGTTGTATAAACTTTCAATGAAATAAAGTTCAAAATCTGCGTTCAAAAGTTGTGTAAGAGTTCTTGTAGTACCTGTTTAAAGTGGAAGACTCTAGTTCTAGAGTAAAGAGCTCAAAATCTACTGATGGCCTGCGTGCTGTCTGACTGAAGCCCTGGCTTAGTCAATTAGATGATACAATGTTGGTGCAGTACTTTAGTGTTAGTGGAATTAATGTTTTTATTTAGTGCTGTGCAGTTAGAGCAGCAAACTTGTTATCTTACGGCGCCCACCACTGCTGAGGTCAAACCTGCCTGCTGGGGCAGCACACTCCTGCAGGACCCAGTCATCCTTAATTGAACCAAATCAAAATCTATTTTTAGACATTTTTCATCTATTCTCCATTTTTTCCCTCTCATTTATTCTCCTCCTACATCCATCACTTCCCCTGGGGCACAGAAGTCTCCCCCAATCCAGGAGCAGAAACCCAAATGAGCGGCGTTGTTCAGCGTTGCTTCCCTGTCAGACAGCCAGCTCTTGTTTGTTTAGGGGTTTTTTCTCCCTGTAATCATCCTCTCTATGAGCTTCTAATGAAAGTCTCAGCAGGGCTTCAGGCTTCCCCTGGTAAAAGTGCTTTGGCAGAGAGGAAGAGGCGCAGCCAGAAGAGTCTACAGCAAATTGAGAGAGTCATCATGGAGCAAGCTCACAGAATCAGTAATCTGGGCTCCAACTTTGAAGAGTCAGCACTGTGGTTTTTGGTCAAAGCTCTTCTAATCTTCAGCTAAACTTGGCCAAACTGGCCACCAGGAATATGATTGGTTTTAAGGCGATTTGCCAACAAGCTCATCAGCATGCAACGTTCCAGGTCACATTCTCACCACAGTATGTCTTTCACTTTTTTCTTTTTTTTTTCTTTTTTTTGCTGCACAGACCTTTGCTCTGCTGCTCTTACTGACCTCAATGGTGATGATGCAGCTTATCCACAATATTTTTTTGAAGGGAGAAAAGGTTTCTCCTGAATGTTTTGCAGTCAGTATGTGTAGGTGAAGTGAGAAGCAGCAGTGCTTATACCGATCACTGTGAGGGTGATCTTCTCGGCTGAGAGAAATCTGGTGGTGCTCTGAACTCCACATGCCTTCAGGCTGCAGTGCGCTCCGGTCTATGGGGGCTAACATCAACGGAGAATTCGTATCCCCACCTCTTCTGCCGCAGTCCCCTGTCCCATCCCCCACCGCCTTTGGAGGAGTGCTAAAAACTTTGCTCAATATATGCATTTTCCAAGGAACTTGCCTTTTTTCTCCCCCCAAGGACAACTACCAGCAGTTTAAGATTTGTTTTTTAGGCCACACTGCAAAAACACAAACACTTACCAATTATTTTTGATCTAGTTTCTAGTGCAAGTATCTCAGTATACTTGAAATAAGACAAAACAAACTTAAAGTAACTTTTCAGCAAGATCTAGAAGATTGTTTTAAGTCGATGAATCCTTGATATTAAATTTCTACTAGTTTCAATGGCACTTATATTTGTTATATTTCACTTATAACAAGAGAAAAATGTCTTGTGGAAGTAATCTGCCATTTGAACTAATATTTCTTTTTATCAATATTAAGGAATTATTGACTGCGATCTTCCTGAGAAGTTACTTGTAAGTTAGTTTAGTCTTATTTCAAGAATGCAATGATATTGCACCAGGAACTAGACCCAAAATACTTGGTAAGATTTTATGTCTCTGCACAAAATCAAAACATAAAATATAAAAGATGTAAACGTCACCTGAATATTTCACTGAATTAAAGAAATATATATTTGTAATTTCATTGAGCCATCTCATGTATCAAAGCTTTGCAAAAATGTTCACTCCTATTGAACTTTTCCACACCGAGTTTATCAGGACTTTATGAACTCGGCTCCTGTATGTCTGAGATGATCCACTGGTTGAACGCAGCTTTCTGAAACGGCTGCATCCTTCATGAACTCTGACCGTTTTGAGACACTTTTTAGCTTTAACCAGGTAACAACTGTGACGTGAGCCGCCAACAGATGAGCTTTCCTCATTCTTCTCCCTTTCCCCAAAATTGTCTGATGCAACCAGGTGTCACTTACATAAATTTAGTGCTTGTGCAGCTAAGCTAAAAACATCCTAACAGGGGGGAAAGTTAGTACTGGGACATGTATAATATGAAGAAAATATCAAATGAGAAAAATAGATCCAACAGATTCAGTTGCATATTAAAATAAGATTTCGTCCAGTCAATCAACTTATTGAAGAAAAACATGAAAAATATATATATATTATAGTTTAAACTTCATAAGGAAGTCTATTACACTGCACTGGGGACACAATGAAATTGAACATGTTGGTCACCAAAAAGGTGTGTAAAGAATAAAATAATATTTAAAAGGCATTTCATTTATATTTGAATAATGGCAAACATCTAAATGTATAATTAAAATACTTTGTTGTAAATATTTGGTACATTTTACAGAAAATAATTGTAAGCAAATCATGGGGACATGGAATGTTGCCGCAAAAAAAAGATCACCCAATTTCTGGAAGATATTTAAAAAATCCAAAATAATACAAAAACAATAAATAAAAGGAGATTAAAAACCATACACAAACAAAACCATATATAAAATAGATTATGAAGTCACTAAACAAAATTGCCTTTCAAAAAATATTAATCATAATGGAAATCATTAAGCACAATTCATTTATTATGCGACTAATTAGTTGCTTATTGCAACAGACTTATTGGTCGATACTGATATTGACCTGATATATCAGCACAAATCACACATACTTTTATCACTTATTTTGTAGTGTTGAATGATAGAAAAGTCTTGATCGAGTGACAATGCTCCAATAGAGAACAACAGTCAACGGCAACAGGTACAAGAACAACTGACCCATTAATTACTAACCTGTGGGTCTGCCTGCAGAAAAGAAGATTACTAAATGCTGGAGCAAACTAAATGCCCCCATTAGGTGTCTACAGCAGATATTTTAGATGCAGGTATATATAATCCATGCATGTTTTTTTTTTATATCTAACTGATTTCCAAAATCTATATCGGATTGGACACACCTACTAACAGTCACTGAGCTGACCATAAATTACTCAGAATACCAAAGCATAGTACAGTCAAATGTGCAATTCTGTCTGAGAGCCCAAACTGGTTCAAGAACAAATGTTGAATAAAACGAGTGGCCCAACATTCCTCCGCAACAGTATGACACAGTGATCAGATCATGAAGAAAATGACAAGTTGTTGCTGTTGCAGATGGTTTCTGGGTACATTGTCTCCACTCAGTTTTTATATTGTAAAGGGTAAACTGATGCATGCGGCAATCTTGTTTCTGGATTAGATTATCTGCTTTAGTGTAATAACAGAACATTTGAGAGAACAGCAGACAACTGTGAGTTTCTTTCCACTGTGTATATCTCATATTTAAGCTGCACCATCTTGGCTGAGACATGAACATGCAAATATTCCAGCACATGGCCTCCGGCACAACATCTCAGCGTCAGCTCAGCTGTGCGATGCTATCAAAAGCAGCTGCCATCGAAGACTGATTCCTTGTACAGAAAACGCAACGCTCAGCGTTGTGGGTTTTAAAATAGTCTGCATGAAAAACAGAAAGTTTCATACTTATTGCCAAGCTCTTTTTTAACACAATGAAAGGAGGAGAGCAGGGCTATGCCATAGCTCCGCAGACAAATGTCACTTTAACGTCATTATCGTGGGCCAGGCTATGATTACACCATGTTATTACAGACAGATAAACCAACAGATGCATAAAACAATAAGACTCCCAACTGATAAAAGTTTCCTCAGAGGAACCAGCATATGTCTGTATGTTGCAATTTGAAAACGCATCAAAAGTTGCATTAAGAAACATCGAGCCCTGCTTATTAAATCTGCTGCAAGAGAGTCCATAGACGTTTGAAAGTCCTTCAGAAAGTCTGGGGAACCAGTGATTGAGACCACTTTAAAAGATTACTAGAATGTCTGCTGCTTTGATGTAAACTGCAAAGAATTGAAGTAAAGTAAATACCCAGTGTGGCTTTCATCTGCTAAGCTGTCCTTGGTGACTCAAAGATTCCATAGAGAAAACCACTCTAAAAACACCTTGTATAATCTGCATAAAAGTTCTGGTTTAGTATTTCTTGGGGGAAACAGAACTCCAGACTTTAAAGAATGTGACTCTTCATACATATAAAACATAATAAATATGTTCTAGTTAGATTAGGTCAAAATTGATTTTTTCATTTCTTCCAAGCAAAATTCTGTGTGGCCAAAATCAATGGCAAGATGGAAACATGTTAGAAGCTGTAGAAGTGCTGTTCTAGCAACACATGAAATCCAAATCAAATATAGTGAAGTTCCAGGTTATATCTTCTTAAAGGGAGAGTATTATATAAAAGCAACCGTTTTTCAGCTTTATGTAATTATTATATTATTATTATTCCCTCATCAAAAACATACCTGGAGTGTTGCCTTGATTCTTTCATGCTTGTTTGAGAAATTCTTTAATTTTCATGTCAACCATTCAGCTGTGCAATATGCATGGGTGGACCTAGCCCCACCTTCAAGACAGAGCCCCCCCTCAGAGCTGCAGTTTCTAAGCTTCCACCTCCCATGGCTGAGGAGGAGCAGAGCAAATGTTCAGAAAGGTCAGAAAGCATGGGAAGCGGGGGGAGTTGTCCCGTCAGACTGTTAATTCCCGAAACCAAATACGCGCAATACAGAAAAAGAAAAGTGCACATGGGGTCAGTGCAATGCCACCAGACTACGCACAGAGTAAAACAACTTGTGAGGTCCAAATGACACCATCCCTAGAGACCGTGAGAGGATTAAGAGTCATCCCGATGATCGAGGTATCCTTACGATTGTCGGAAGGGAAAAACTGACACTGTAACACCAACACAGCCTGCTTTCTCAAAAGAGCCAACATAGCCTCTATCTTAGAAGGTTTTTTCCAAGTCACAACTCTTTTTTTTCCCTCAATAAACGCTCTCCTGCAGCCCTTTGAAGCCACGACAGCACGCTTTTATCTTGTACCCTGTAGAAAGCAACTTTATATTCCTCAGGAGCCTGACTGACTGGTGGAGCCGTCACCTTTCACTCAGTCGGTCTGCAAGGCGCCTCGCACTTCACTGTGCAGAGGCCAGCAGTCATTAATCACAGACCAAAGCAGAAGGAAATTAGACTCATCAGTACAGTAGCGGTATGATATTTCTGAGCTGTGCTTCTGCGACAATTAGGGACGAGGCCTAAAAGCTCCATGGTGCAGAAACCAACGCCTGCAGCAAAAAGAGGTTAGGGGGGGAAATGTGGCAAAGACACACAAACACACACACGCACACAGAGGAATATGTACAAAAACGGTGGATGTAGATTCTTTATGCAGCTGGATTTAGGAATAAAGGCAAAACATGAAACGGCACCAGGAGAGAGCTGGAAGGAGGAGGACACACATTCACACACATGCCTCCACATTTCACTGTAGGCATGACACACACTCTCTGAAAAGCATACTTTGCATAAGTCACACACACTCTCAGACATGTGAAACTATAACACACGTATCACCTCTGATTAGTCTAAAAACAAACACGGCAATCACACACTTGTTGCCAGGCAACAGTGATACCAGCTTGGTCGTTCAACCCAAAAAACACAGAGCAAGTTGACAGACAGACAGGGAAACAGTGAGGGGGCGACCGGCGAGGAGGGTGAGGTGTGAGGGGAGGAGCAACAGGAGAAGGAAGGAGAGGAATTGCAGAAGCACATAAATTATGAAAATATGACATTTACTGCTTCAAAATCACTTTTCCATGGAATTTGCCAACTAAAAATATTTACAATTAGCAATCACATCTAGTTTTATTGTAACCATAATGTGATTATCCCCAGAAATTAAACTGATTTAAGTCTCACATCATCTTAAATTGTATAAATATATAAAAATAAATGCAGCAACCAGGTCCTTAAAAGTTAGTTAAAAATTATAAACCATATTTTATTCTTTGCACACAACCTTAAACATTCAGTCAGAATTACAATGAAATAGCTTGGATCAAAGCATATTCAACGGCTAGAATGGCCTAGTCCAAGTCCAGGACAAAATCTAAACCAAGTGCTTTCGTCAGGCAACAGTCTTTAAAAGTATCAGTATAAATTTACTACCAGTAAAAAATGTGAAGTACCGTCATCCTCCTACTACGTCTTGTCATCTGCTTTGTCTTTTCAACCAGTAGTAACTTCCGGTTGTGGATCATGTCACTCATGTGGTACCAAAAACGTGTTTCCATTCTAGTTTTGCGAATTACACTAATTGTAATACAGCTGAAAAACCACCTAGCATGAAAACTTACAGGAAAATGAGTTTTTCCGTTGAGCAAATTTATTTTCGTAATTCCAATTTGTGCAATTGTATGGTCAGTGGAAACACATACTGACTACTCAGTCATACAGTGAACCCCAATCTGTTAACGGTTCTGTATATGCAGATTCTCTTGGGGAACGTAACTCAATTGTTTGCAGAAGACCTGCCTACTTGCAGATTTTTTTGTAGAGCATATCTAAAATATTTGAAAGGAAATTGAGTTTGGGGAAGCAGAAAAACCTTGGACACAATGTTACTTAACATGGCTAGCTCTCGCAAAACAGCCAAAGTAGGAACATCATTCCTTTTCCTTGGCATTGATTGGCTGTTCCATCAAGAGCAAGATAACAAGGACTGTGGTAGTGCCAGGGTGATTCCCACTGTGTATATTAAGGTATGTTTGGTGTAAGCATTTTTTGAGGAACCTAAAATAGTCGCAAATTTCAGCTTTCACGATGGCTGTGGTCCCTATACACCCCCTCCTTGTCAGTAGTAATTTCATGTAGCTACAGGACGTGCAGCGCCACCGCAGCAGGAGCAACTCCACCTCCCCCACCCCGCAGAGCGCCAGTTTTCTACCTTACGCCTCCTGCGGAAAGGCGTAAAGTATGGCGCTTATAAAAAAGCCCTGGCACTAAACTTTTCTTTTTCGTCTCATGTGGGAACACTTGTGAACGAACCCTCATGTTCAGTCTATCATCTCAGCTTTCCTATATTTGTGGTTTGAGGGCTAAAACATTTAGAGAAACATCACACCCACTGACTAAAAAAGCATATTAGATTTTTGAAAGTTGCTTCATACGACTCTTCTTGTCCAAGTCATAGTTGATCATTTTAGTTAATTAGAGATGCACTGCATCCACACCAGGGATGGACTGCTTTCCTTTGAATATAAATCTGAGCTGTAAAGTCATAGTAACCCAAGTGCAATATGTTAGTTGCCTATAAAACTGGAAGCACAAGAAGATAAACAACATGGTGGCAATAAATCTCCACTGAATTGCAGGGCGAGACCAGGTGCAACAGAATGATGTCAATAAGAGGTGACATTACTACAGAAGCGGAGAGCAAAGCAAGAATAACAAGAGGTTTATGTTATGTGATGACCACATACTACTTTCGATATCTGAAAATGCATCATAAAACTAGTTTTGCACACAAATAAAGGGGTCTGAGATTTAAAAGTTGGGTTTAAATACACAACATACAGTAAAGAAATGTCGACAATGATGCTTGTTCAGAGTAAATAAAGTATGAATAACATTTCTTATCCATATTTGGACAATTTATTCCTCAAACATCATGAATAAAATTGACAAAATGGACATGGAGTGAATGCCACATTTTTCCTGCAAACAGTCTCGGCCGTGTACAACAACTTTCTAATTTCCATCCATAAGTTTTAAGCCATTTATCAATCTATGTAGGTATCTTGTGAAGAATCGTATAAATGTCTGTAATTTCTCAATGACTGATAAACGTTCCTTAAAAGTATTCATGTCGCTTGCAGATCCAAACCTGAATAGTGGCAACGGACTAATATCAACATTCCTGTCGAAGTGCATGTCCACATAAAATATGCCTGCACACTTCTGACCAATCACACAGCATATCCAAAATGTGAATTTAGTCCTGTTTCATGGAAAACTGGACCGGTTCAAGTCTGTTTACATGCGTTTTATGAACTTGGAGAAGAAAGATGGATTAGTTTCAGGAGGCATTTATGTTTCCGACACTAATAAACATGACACTTCCAATACTATGCTGCGATCCAGACTTTAAGGATGTGAATAAAATACAACACGGCGCTGATCTCGCCTCCTCTCTGTCAGACTCAGTGACCAGAGCTCCTGGTGCTGCCCATCACTGCTCGTCTCATCTATCTTTGTGAGCTATCAGGCAGCTGCCCATGCAGTGATCCACTTCCTTTAATTTCAGATTCCTCACTTCACCATGCTCTGATTCCATATAGCAATACCTTGGTGTATTAGTTTCTCTGTATCTCTTTGCTTCTACTCCTTGTATCTTATGCATCTGCTTTACTGACAGACTTTCATAGATTTTAGCTTTGTTTGCTGTTGTATTGACTAGCTTGTTTTGCTGCCATTGTAAGATAATTTAGCCTGATTGTTTTCTTGTACAGAGGAATAAACTGAGCTCTGTTGGCTCCGTTTTGATTTATTGCATTTGTGAATCATCATCGCCCAGAGGCACTCTGTCTTTTTAAGTTTCTTTATTAGATTAGTGAGCAATTTAGAACTTTTCTGAACCGAAGCAACTTGATTTATATTGCCACTCTCCACCCTTAGTGATCTGGGACTTAACAGCCTACTTAACAGGCAACTTGTTGCCTTTGTTCTGTTAAAATGAAACACCAGAAGAGTCATATACATCTGACATCCTTACATTTATTAAAATGTTTCTTTTGTTCTGTCAACACAGAGAAAATATATGCAGACTCTTCTGTTGTGGTTTATCCAAGGTACCTGCAGGTTTGAGCAAGTTAAATTTTAAAACTTTTAAGACCTTTTAATGACCAAAAAACTAGAAAAACTGAGGATTGTTTGAGGATCTTCTTGTATTATAATGAAGCATAGTTGATTATTAGGCTTGATTGTAATACAGACATAATGAAGCATAATGCATATTGTGGCATTTCTGGGGTTTGTTTGTGACTCTTGGAATCAACTTTGTGATTTTCACACTGCATACGACTAGTTTCATCAACCCAAAGTGATGATGACTTTCATCTGACGCTGCTGTCTGTTGCTCCCTGTGTGCCGGGCCCATCACACATGACAGACACAAAAAAGCTAACTAGCTAGCTAGCAAGGGTATATTAGCTGCTGGTTGTCAGTAGCTTCAACTGCCTTCAGCCACAGAACACAATGAAAATGTCTGCCAACAATGATAACTTCACCCTGACAGAAAAGTCTAGAGAAAAACAAAACAATATATGAGATTAAATAGTCCTGTCCCAACAAATTTTAAGACCCGTGATTAACTTATTTAAGGCCAACTTAGATTTTATTTAATGAATGTACGACTTTCCTTTTAGATACATGAAATTTAGAATTTTTAAGGATGCGGGAACACCTTGTTATCGTATTTTCTACTAAAATAGTGTTTAATTGATTTGCAAATTACTGCATATTATTTTATTACTAATTACACACCTTGGTATAAGAGCAAAGCACAGACATTAAGTTTTTCATTGCACTTTTTATCTTGAATTGTTTCTTTAAAGTTAGATAGAAAATTCTTGATTTTTAGTCACCTGTTCTAATGCTTCAGCGTGTGCTGACTGACTGATATGGCTTAATGTTTTGACATATCTGTACAATAATTCATCACCCCATTCACCAGCACATGAAGCTCCTATGCCTCTAATAACAGCATAAAATGTTACTCTGATTAGAGTTGCACTTAGACGCTCCTGTGTTCTGTTCTTAGCCTTCAACATGAGTTCATTTTGCAGGTAAATAAAAAAAAGCTCATCACAGAAATAAGCCCTCAATCTTTCTCTATTACCTTGAAAGGTCACATTGATTCTTCACTTTATCTGGTTGGCTGGCAACAGTATGCTGCCTGACATGTAAACACAGGAAACAGCAGGGAGGAAATGCCTCAGCCTGCGTGTCATGCTTCTAGTTTTCTCTCTGCACTCAGTCTTCTAAAATGTAAACACTTCAAACTTCACATTTTTTTACTTAAAAAATGTTGTACAGACGAGTTTTGTCTGTACAACATGTAGTTAGTTGGTTGTTTTCTTCACTGCATCACTTTCCCACAATTCTTTTCTTTATTTTAAGCTTATTGCTCCATAGCAGCTCACTCTAGTTATTAGTGCTTCATTGGATTTTTCACTGGACTTCCATCCATCCATCCATCCATTTTCTTTCACCCTTGTCCCTCAGTGGGGTCGGGAGGGTTGCTGGTGCCTATCTCCAGCTAACGTTCTGGGCGAAAGGCGGGGTACACCCTGGACAGGTTGCCAGTCTGTCGCAGGGCAACACCACTGGACTTCGAATAAATGTTTTTTTTTTTTTTTCTAATTGTCCAAATCTTGTAAAGAATCAGCTTCAATGAGTTCTATGCAGTGAGCAAATGGACAATATATAGCATATATATATATATATATATGTATGTTTTTCTTCTAGAAATATTGCAGCTAAAATTATTTCTGACCCTTTAATGAAAGAAGTGAAAGAAGCCGTCGGATCAAATACATTTACATTTACGTTGGGCCAACCTTCAAATAATTTTTTTACAAAAACTAATTTGGAGAGTATTGTTTTAGGAAACTACCATATCTTATGCACTTAACAGTTTTCATATTCTACAAAAATCCACATTGTGAACTGGAAAAGTTTTTATGAATCAGCATACACACTTTAGCCCCTTAAAACCAGCAAACACCTGGGAAATGTAAATTAAGCCCCAGTACGTTTATTCAGTCAAGGCAGACTGCATGCTGATCGACTCTTCCACATGAAAAATCCTCTGCGACATTCAAGAAAGCCTCGACACAAACAGAGATATATTAGCTGACATATCCACCAATTTCCTCAGGTTAAACTATTGACTACCTGACAATCCAGACGCCTGCCTCAGACCTGGTGCTGTGTGCTCCGAGGAAAACGTTTTGTCACTTCTTATGAGCAGCATGAAATCTCAGCGTCTCTCCACACCAACCACTTATGAGTGACTTCCACTAAAAAGACACTTCAACCCCTAGAAGCCCTGATGGGACGTCTTCCAAATGTATCGACTTATTTAGCTCATTTTAGCGTGTCACAGATTTGGGTTCATCAGTGCCACTGTGCCAAAACAGTTGGATTCTCCACTTCAACTCTTAATTAGTCAACTTGAGGCATTTTGTAGTTATTAATGGATTTAATCCACAGATAAATGCAGATAAACATAAACTCTTTGCAGCAGCAAAGCAACTGTGATAAAAGTGCCTTGCAAACATTTTTTTATTTTTTTAAACAAACGTCACTGCTTTTAATCTTGTTAAAACTGGTTACATTTTTGGAGGGGAGCGGGGGGAGGGGGGGTTATCGAGGTAGAAAAGGGGGTGAGCACAAATGAATGTGATGTTGATTCATTACATAGAATCTCAGCAAAATCTACTGAGGTGTGTGGATGCAGCATTACAACATGTAAATCAGTTCAAGGTGTTAATACTTTAGAAAGGCATTGCAGTACCACTCACTAATGTGCTGGAAGATTTGCTTAAATTTAAGTGAATTACTTCTCTAGCCAAAGCCCCCAAGAATTAACAAACAGAATTCAAACATTAATCAGTTAGCAGCAAACACGAGGGAGCATTTGCACAAAAGCCAAATGTGGATTCAATGTGAATAAACATTTGAAAGCCAACCCTTCAACGATAACACAAGTTTCTATATGTGGGAACAAAGAGTTTAATGTTACGGGTTGTATCATTAAAACACTTTATGCCTGGTTCACATGGCAAGACTTTAAAATTGTCAGATGATTTCAGAACCTGAGAGACCCCACACATGACATACGGTGTGGCGTCAACTCAAACAGCAAAGACAACACCCCACAAATAAACCAATTTCATTTGCTAACATTCAGATGTCAGGTGGAAAATCTCCCAAAACCTCGAGATCAAACGCAAGTTCAGAGTAAACAAACATGGCTGCCTGGGAGGAGGCAATAGCGATAAATGGCTTGTGGATTATATTTAATAGAGAAAAAAACAATACAAAGACATCTCCGAAATTCACCAAACTTTCTGGTGCGTCATGCCAGTTGCTTTGTCTACTTTATTTAGAATTCCCCTCCATGTTTCTGCCACCTCGTTTTATGAATGGTTACATGTCAGACTCAACAAGTTGTGTTATTGTTTGTCCCTGGGAGGACACCATACATACTGCGATATCGGACCAAGTCACTCCAACATGTCTTATTGTACATCTTCATTTTAGATCAGAGCGGTTCCAACATCTTTCAGAGCGAATAAGATCGCTCCTAACACACCACACACAGCAGGAAAATATCTTAAGATTATCTTAAGTTCCCTCCCAATAATCGGGCGTCAAGGTAGCTCTAAGATTTCCAAAGCTATCATTCACTTATTACTCTTTCAAAAATATACTATGATTTTAAAAGTCAGCAGACTTTTATTCAAAGTTAACATCTCGAAAATCATAAAAGCAACTCCTACAACTTCTCAGAAGAAAGCAGCTGCATGCAACGTCTCAAACCCTGATTTCACCGCCTTACCTCTCTCCACGGCGGTGACTCCCATGGAAGGCTGACCTAGACTGGCCTTCTTCTCCCACTTGCCCTCGTCTGGGTGGTACATTTCCACAGAGGCCAGCGGGGTCTGTTGCTGGTTCATTCCTCCGAGCACCATCACCTGTCCCCCAAGAGCCACGGCCGAAGCCCCCGCCCGCGCAGTGGGGAGCGGGGGCAGCTGGCTCCACGTCTGGCTCTCGACATCCAGAACTTCCACACTGTCCAAGGGCGTGCCGGTCTCGCTGCAGCCCCCAAGCACGTAGAGCAGGCCCTCGTGGTAGACAGGCGTGCAGTAGACACGGCGCTGCGACATGGGGGGGAATTGCTCCCAGTGCAGGGACTTGACAGGACTCACCGCCATCTCCTGTACAGGCATGTCTCCAGGGCCGAGAGGAGGGGACGCACCATCACACGCCGAGCTGGAGACGGAGAGCCGGAGGACGGAGAAGATGGGAGCAGGACGGGGTGAAGCGTCACGCAGGGTACAGCAAGGTGGAACAAAGGATAAAAAGGAGAAACAAGTCGGAGAGCAGGCTTGTTTCTGTCTGTTTGACTGACCGGTTGAACTCCTGAGTCCACAGAGGGACAGAAACGTGAGGACGGTGAGCGGAGTGGTGTGGGGAGCAAGCAAAATAAAAGTTCCTCACTTCCAGATGTCACGAATCTTCCCCTCTTCAAATGTTTTATTCATCCAGCCGTTGATGTTTTGGATCAAGAAAGCCATCTGTCCTACTGTGTCTTCGGTTCCCTCCTCTCCCTCCTGGCGAGTTATTTTGAGTAAAATTGGCTTTAATGTGGTCCTTATGAAAAATAAAAGATGTGCTTGAGGAGGAAACCCATACGCTTTGACTAATAAAAAAAACTCCAGAGTCTAAAGAACAAACAGCCCAAGGAGAGAAGTGACCATAAGATCAAGGAGCACTGACCTTTATTCGGTTCTCAATAATGGCAGAAACACTCTTCCAGGCGGCATTTCAGACCTTAAGGTAAAGGCAATATTTCAACTCCTCAGCATCTGCTCTGAATGTTTATTTACATCCAAACGATGGGGCCACAATTCGGGTAAAGAAATTCTTGATAGCTGAATGCAAAGTCTTTAAAAAAAAAGCTCTATGGGTGTTCAGTAAGTGTAAGACGTCTTTTCATTTAAAAGGAGTTTGCGTCACCTTTAATTAAAAGTAGAACTCCACCACTGTGGCTTCTGAACTCCGTGCCTCGTAGCTTCCTGGTGGCTTTGGTGAGGATGAGACTCCCTGGAACCTGGAAGGAAAAGAAGAAAACAGTTCTGGATGAAACGGGGGGGAAAAGACGTAACATCAGAAGACGGATGTAAATATGTGCCTTTGCACAAACACAATTTGAATTTCTTATTTTCACATTTATTCCCCACAAACCTACCCTGTCAGTTCTTAATTTAACAAGAGGTGACATGAAAATAAAAAAGCTTTACTGAGCTTCTCCTCGCTTTCCGGGTGAGTTGGAGGTTAAATGTTTCTTAATAGAACTGTCCTGCTTTGCATTTAAATCAGTTAAGCTCAGGTCAAACATTGCAGGTGTCCTGCTAATATCTTGTAATAAGAATATAATTGTCCCCTTTCTCTGGACAGGCTTTGTGTCGCTGAATCAGGTTAGAAAGCTTCAGCGGTCACACATTTTTCAGCTCTCTTTACAATTTTTCCATGACACTGACTTTAGGGGCTTTGAAAAAAAAAAACCTTTCCAGTAGTTAAGCTTTTATGCCCCTAAGCCACAGTTCTGTAAATGTGTCACAAAGTGTGCACTTTCTGGATGCTGACTTGAGAGAAAGCATTCACTTATTTGAGGAACTCTGCTTCTTCTGATGCTATGGAGCAAAAATAAGATTCATTTTGTTTTTCCTTTCTGGTGGTACGAAGAAAGTACATGTAACTTTTAAATTCTACAGTTTTTAAATTCTACAGTACAATAAATTGATCCAGTGTGTCCATTTCTATGAAAGCAGGTCTTTTCACAGTTTGCTGGTCTGATGATAAACATCAGCAATGACCTTAGAAAGGCAGTTTTCTATAATAATCTTTTCAAACAACTTGAAGTCCACCAATCATCAGCTAAATCAATTATTCACAATTGGAAAACACTGAAGATGTCTGCCAATTTTCCCAAGTGTGGCCATCTTACCAAATTCACCATCAGTGGTCACTTTTTAGTGAAACATCATCAGAGAAAGTCAAAAAACCCAGGAGCTCCATATAGAAATCTGCATGCCTAAATTAGCATGTTTTAGAGGGAGCAGATTGTGAGCAACAAGATCTTGAGATAAGCTCGCAAATATTCTTATCTAGAGAAACTGTGTGTCTTGACGTACACACTAGGTGGAGTAAGCACGACTTTCAAAATCTAAACACATTAATTACCAACCTTAACCAATTTATTTTATGCTGCTTCTTCTATAAACACAATAACTCTTTTTTTGTGAAGTCCACTGATGAAATGACAGGAAAGAATGATTTCAATGTATTTTATAGCTCAAGTCAAGATGTTAGCATGTTAGCATGCTTTGAAACCTCAGATTTGAGGCTAAAGGGAAATTTTTGTGTATTTTTAGGAATCACAGCATCGATCAGATAATGCAACTTCTAAGACTATTAGTAAGCAAGAGCAAGATCTTTTATTAATGACTGTTTCCTGCCGCCACATTTATTAACACTCATTTGTTGGTACACTGAGGTTGGCCGGTACGCAAACTATTAGAAATCAGACGTATATTAATAATATAGTCAGTGCCTAAATCTCCACTGGATTTTGATAAGCTACTAAACACTCAGCAGTGTGCACAGATGATTACTTTATCCCAGGGGGAAATACCTTTTAACCTTCAAAACCAAGAAGATATAGCAAACTGGTAAACCTCTAATTATGTGGACAAAAAGACCTGATTTGTTTCCATTTTAATTCAACCACAAGAGTCCTTCACACAATATTCATTGAAACTGCACAAACACACAAAATGATACTTGTGTCTTTTTTTCCCCACAGCTTGGTGTTTCTTTCTCAGCATGGCTTATTGCTGCTGTCAGTTTTAGAGTCTGACTGAGCTGCTTCCGTCTGTAAATGCTAGCTAATGGGAGACAAAACAGAGCTGTGCTCATTCCTGCAGTTAAACTTAGCACATCTACCACTGTGTTGTGTTTGTATCACTCTCTGTCAGAGCAGGAGTTGAGAAATAAACACTCCCGACCGCTGATGTTATTTAACTAAAGAACAGAATATGGATTGGACACCGTTCCACTGCAGACAAAAGCCACTTATTAGTGGGTGTCAGTGGGATTTGATCCACTCAGAGAGCAATCCTACTGGTAAATTCCTCTGCTGGATTCTGCCCTGAAAAGCTGTAGGGAGAAAAATTACTCGGATTCAAACAGAGCCCTTCACAACTTTAAACGCATCTCAGGATGCCGAGTTTGGCTGCGTGGGTGGGAACCTATAATCATGTCAAGGTTCAGCTCAGAAGTCCATTATTGAACACTTTTATAATCACATTCGGCCTTTTGGCAGCAACGGCATTAGCTGCGTTTCCATTACAAGTGTGCATAAAACTGTAGGAGAAAACCTCACATTTTTGCAATTGCGGTGTTTCCATAAAAAAAAAAAAGGCAATTAAAGTCACACATGGATACGTTTAACATGATAAGTCATTAGAAAAACATGCCACAAGATGGCATGTTTTTCTAACCGTAGTAGTTGGAGGACTTTCATTGTGGTCTTTGTGGTTTGTGTCAGTGGCAACATCTGGTGATTAATCACGTGACTCGTGTGTTTCGAAAAAAGTGTTTCACTTGCGATTTTGCTAAATAAATCAATTTTGATTAAAAAAAATAACACATCATGCTAGCAGAAAAACATTTTTGACAGCAATGACCAATTCTTGTTTTTTAACAAAAAAAGTTTTTTTTAACGGTGCATTTCCGTTGAGCAAATTTATTTTGAAAATGTCAGATTGTGCAGTTATATGGTCAATGGTAATGCAGCTATTCTCTTTGTAATATAGGTGTTTGACTCAGTGTGTGTGTGTATGCGTGTGTGTGCAGTAGGGCAGAGGAAAAGTGGTGCCATTCAGAGAAATAAAGCAACACAGTGAGGCTCCCTGCTCGGCTGCCCTCACATTCTTTCTCGCAGTGTGTAGTACTAAAACACATTAATAATTAATGATGCCCTCCTCCTCGTTGCAGTTATGTCCTGAGCCCAGTGGACACCCTGACCTTTGAAACGTGTTACGGTAAGTGTGTGTGTGGGTTTGTATAAAGAAATTAAATGTTATGGCTCTTATTTTCAGTCCAACTGTGGGAAAATTAACCCATGAGGCAAAAACATGTACGTTTCTGTAACCACGGTGGAGTCTTGAAAACTAAAATCAACAAATGTACCTTACAAAAAATCCTTCAGGCATATTTAATAAATGCCCTTTCCTAAATGGGGAATTAGATCCACCTGTTCAGCTATTAACCTCTCCAAAGGTTTCAGGAGGAAGAAATTAAATTGAGAGCAAATGGAAGCTGAAAAAGGCTGTCATACAAATGGTGAATCTGAGATTTGTTTAATTGTTTATTTTTGAATGAATAACCTAAAGTCTGAAGAAGACAGATGGATAGGAGGGTGCAGACGTAAAATTCTGGTTCAAATTCTGTTCCCTTATTTCTCCTACAGTTACACGACTATTTCTTATTGGCCCACTTCTCTCTGTTGGCATTAGCTTTCTTTT
Source organism: Poecilia reticulata (assembly GCF_904066995.2). Lineage (NCBI taxonomy): Eukaryota > Metazoa > Chordata > Actinopteri > Cyprinodontiformes > Poeciliidae > Poecilia > Poecilia reticulata. Next base: position 4,679,756 of record NC_088836.1, read on the forward strand.
CTTCTTTTCATCATTTTATCTAAAATACAAAGATGAGATTAAAATTTGTTAGTTTACTAGTAGTGCTGTAGATCTGTCTTGAATCATGATTAAGCACTGATAAAAAAGTGAACAAAGTGTCAGGAAGAAGAAACACAACCCGATCATCAAGTCATGTGAAATGTTGCAGATTTAGGATGTTTAGTTAAGGGAAAAAAATCCTAATCACATTTATTTCCTTATAATTTCCTTGATATTTTTAATTCCATGAGTTACAATATAGTCTTGTTATTATTCTACGTAAACAGTGTTCAATCTTATGATTTGTAATACTTATGTATCGTTGTAAGCCCACTTCAGGAGTTTTCAGAGTCCCTGGTGTGGTTTTACCTGGAGTCTCATCAGCACCAGCAGAGGTTTTCAAGAAGTGCAATAATGATCTGACAACACTTTACCTAAAACATGCAACTTTTCTGTTTTACAGGAATATCTGACTCAGGACGGTAACACTTTATTTGACAGGGTGTTTGACATGACACCGTCATAAACATGACATAACACCTGTTATGAACATCAAGGGGTTTTTATGAATGTTTATGACAGTAAGTGTCATTTGGAAAATAATGACACTATTAATGCAAAGTTTCTCTAAAAGTTGCATTGAAAGTCCATTAAAAGTGCCAACTTTGCATTAAAGTGTCAATATTTTGCAAAATAATTAGTGGCATGTTGACCTGGTTCAACACATGATTCCTCTGTTTAGAATAAACTTCCACATTCCCACTCAAAGGACTCCCTGGTGCCATGTCTGTCTTCAAATCCCGACTGATCGCTCTGCTGTTCAAACAAGCATTTGAACTCCTTAAACTACTACAAGTAAGGAACTGTTTCCACTGTTACTGGGACACGTGACGCCAGTCTTCCGGGTATTTATACAAATTTACATATGTATTTATGGGTGGCGGCGAGGCGGATCAGCAGCTGCGCTCTATTTCCCTCAAATTGGGGCGTATAAAGGAAAGGTGTGCAGCCTTGTGCGTGCACACGGGTTTATATATCTGAATTTTTGCTGTGCATAGCACAACCACATGAGGCCACTGGTCATTATAAAACAAAAAGTGGAGTTATGAACTGCGGTTATTTTCACAGCTCTTTCAACGTTTCTGGACTGCCTCAGTTTCACTGTAAAAGTTCTAAAGGAGACGACTGACAGCATTTTTATTTGGATCTGCTGATTAAAAACAGAAATCTGTTCAGACATCTTTATTCTTTGAGAGATATGTCATAAATAAAGGTTGCAGACAAAGGAACGCAATCTGTCGTCTGAAAGTGCTGAGTGGAAAAACTCAATATGGCCATTACGGTTTCTGAATATGCAACACAGAAACAGATGGAATTAATTATGATAAAATAAGTGAAAAAGACCGGAGATGGAATAGATGAGTCATCATCACCATGAGGAAAGGCTGGTGTTATGTATGATGATGAGTTTTCATCAGCACCAGAACTGGTCCTGATAGGACAGTTCTGAATTTAGGACGAAGGGATCTGTAGAGAAGCTTTTAGCAATCAGTATCTTGCCTTAGTAGGCAATACTCTGAATGTCCTCAATTAGAAAAAAAAAAACAAAACATTAGCTTAATTCAGAAGTTAAAGATTCTGGCTAATTAGCCTGGGGTGGATGAAAAATGGATTTCTATCATCTTGAAACAACTCGGTGTCATTGGATTCAATTAAAGTACAGAAATAATCATGTGATTAACATTGTGTGAATTTTTGCTGTGGGCCAGTCCTCCATCAAACAATTAGTCTGAATGAAAAATGTGTTTCACATGGATGACCTCCCATGATATTAAATCATCATCATGTTGATCACATTTGTTCATTGTTAGCTTCTGTAGTGAAACAAGTCTGCTACTCCAATGAACAATGGAATAGAAATATGGAACGGTTTGAACCACTCCCACTGCAAATTCATACAAAATGTTGTCTCAAGGCATATTACTATATAAAAAAGTCAATTTTAGCTACCTACATTCCAGTCAATCCAAGTTAACGAAGGAGCAAGTTCAGTATATTATTGAAATTGGCTAAAAATGTTTCTAAAGAAACCCAGAAGATCACATCAAGTGATTGACTCAGAGAATTTGCTCTTGATGGACGACCATGTAGCAAAAGTAGACAATCACTTGCGTTGTGTCGTTGACTTTGAGGAAATTCATCATACTGTGCAGCAGCAGTGGAGAGGAAAAACTCCCCTTTATTAGAAAGAAACCTCCAGCAGAACCAGAACCTGGTTATTCCCTCATCACAAACATACCTGGAGTGTTGCCTTGATTCTTTCACGCATGTTTGAGAAATCATTTAATCTCCCGAGGCAACCATTCAAATGTGCAAAACGCATGGGTGGACCAAGCTCCATCAAGTTGAGCTTCCATGTTACAGAGCACCACTCACCCCGCGACTCCCCCACTCAGCTCCTTCAGACTAGCCAGCAGCAATTAGCAAACACCTGGTGGAACTGCACATCTGAGGGGCTCATTTTACAAGTCACTTCTTAGTAACAACGTTGTTTAAGGGTTAATAGAGCAGCGATGCTGTGATAACTTCCTGAAGGCACAATTTCAGAAAGAGCAGGAGTTTCTTAAAGAGACAGAAGCCCACTTTCGAGGTGTTAAATTACAAAGTAGAAAAGTCATATTTGATATTTAGAGCTTCTTTTAACAAATGGAGTTAACATAGTTACTTGACTGTGCCTGGAAAATACAGTACTGCCCCTTTAACAGAAAATGTTCCCACAAAGATCCTCCTGCAATCAGAGGAACAGAGGTATCCGACACCAATTCATGTGAAATAAATGGGTTTCTGCTAATTTTATGATTTAATTTTTTTTTTATGTCTGCATTCTAAATATTAAGAGTCCAAGAAAGCATAAATATGTGATGACTTAAAAGCTGAAATATTAATGCAGGCTCCATCTGTGCTACTGTATGCATTTATTTTAGGAATCTAAATGAGCACTTTTATGACATAATACCAGTAGAATGAAAAGTACACATTGTTCCACCAAAGCTCAGCTGCTGCAGATTATTGTATCAGCTGTAAATGGTGTCATGTTAGAGCCAGCATGACAGATGTGACTATGACCAATAGTCCCTCGGGTCTTCTGTCCCTACTAGCAACACATGCTGCCAGCCTAATATAGCCAGTCCTCACTGCAGCTAAAACCAGGGGAAACTGACTAACAAAGGAAAAACTGAAGTACGAACAAAAAAAGAGAGAAGATGTTCAAATCTATCAAGACGGCATCGTGCCAAGAAAACAAGAAAGTTGTATGCAAACTTTGTTTTTAGACATAAAAAAAAATTGAGTGCTTTGTTTAAAGCACTCAATTTGCTTTAAATGGAGTCAACAAAAAAATGCTGAGTCACTTTAATATATATTGTACAACTATAACAAAGTATATTATTGATTTAACAATAAAATCACTACAAACTATGTTAGATTATCACGTCCACTTTGCAGAATCCAAATCAGTCCAAATTCAATTTAGATCAATCCAGTTTATTCTGAAAACTATCCATTCAGACTCAGTGCAGTTGGAAGAGACGCACAGAATCCCACAATAATTAGAGAGAAATATTCCAAGAGGTTTTTTATTAATCTTTAAATTCAGAAGATTCTTCTGAATCTTCAAACTCATTTTCATTTTGGGCCAAATTAAGATCCTGAATGCTCTTAAAAGGCCGATTGTGATATTGATAAAACCCGTTCACCAACTGTTAAAATATAGATGAATTCTTAAAATTAAATAATGATACTGAACATCTTTTCAGTCCCTCCAGGATTTTGTGATTTTTGTAAATTTTCAATAAAATCAAAATGTTTGTGGTAGTTATTTGGAAATGCGACTTTTTATTACTCGCTGTATAGATCATGGACTATAATCTGACATCAATTAAGGCTGAGGAAGCTGTTTAGTACAAGAAAGTAAGTTTTTGACCATTTTTGAAGAAAATCTGAAATAAACTCCCAATTATTAGCGCAAAAAAGTGCAAGGATTTGTTGATTTTGCATCAAGAAACTGGAGGGTCTGATTGATATAATTTGGCAGTAAACAGATGAAAACTGCATTGGTCTGATTGATGACATAATATTTAAGCACACACATTACCACATTTAGCAGCGAGTACATGAAGTTGATTGACAGCGCTAAGCCCCTCCTCCTGGCTCTGATTAGTTGCTTTTGGTCGGGAGTCAGCAATAGTAGCTCCGGGAGATTATCTCATAAAAAAAACTGTTATGACACGGTGACAGTTTTAACAAACATGTAACAAACTCATTCTGTATATGTTACATACTGCAGCTTTAACTTGAACATACCTTTGGCCGGCTCTGACTGTTCCAGGTATGAAGTTTCTAGAAAATAAAGTCAAGCTCTGAACTGCCTACCTGACTCTTTTTTGATAAAATGTTCTGAATGTTTATTTACCAGTAAGTAATGTGTGAAGTGAGTCAGCGAGGCAACAACACGGAAACCTCCTGGAAGGTTCCTGAGAGGCTGCAGTGCAGCAGAGCTGTGGTCTGTACAGCAGCCGCCGAGCCAGAACCGACTTCCTTCTGTCTGCAGCTCAGCCTGAAGCTACACATTACATTATACAGTACAGATGTGTGGATAGGAAAATGTTTATCTGCTATCAGAGCGCAGCAGAGTGCAGAGGTCCACAGAAAACATAATTCAATAGTTTGATTTTCGGAGTTTTCCAAATCTCTACTGAGTTTGGCTTTAGTGGGGCATGTCTGCTGCTGATAAGCCAGAGCTAAATGACCGGGGTCAGTATCACGCCTCAGTTGGTGCAGAGAATATAACGTGTTAAAACACACCTTTAGCCAAATACCTGGCAACGACGACTGCGGAGATATTTCAACAGTTTTTGATTTACGCTTTTTTTTTTTTTTTGCTTTTGTCATATTTTAAAAAATAATAAATCCAGCACCTGGACACGCAGACTGCGTCAGCAGCCATATGCTAACGGAACTTGGTGACGTCCTGTGCGATGGCCTCAAAGGATGCTACTTGTGCAATAGGTCCAGCCATGAAATTTCCTCATCATTTATTTGCTACCGTCAGTTGTTGGTGGTATTATGATACAGTGGAAATGATTGGGAACAACTCTGCCAGGCAGCGATTAGGCAAGGTTGAAATCAGCGGATACTGAGACGCTTTAACCCCGTCTCCATTGTCAAGTCTCATTCAGGACCGTTAAAAGTTTGGTTTGGTTACAGCTAAGCTAGGTGCGTCTCCACTGGCAGTTTGTTCCTCGCTATGTGGCGGGCGTTCTGTTGAAGCTGTGATGTCATTTTGTGCAGGCGCCCTTGAGCCGCTTTTTCTCCAAAATCCCTCAAGCTGACGGCACATACTGCCTTCTGAAAGTACGGTCTTCGCCATCATTACGGTTATTGTAGTTAACTAAAACTAACAAAATAAAAACTGCAATTGAGAAAATATGTCTGTTAAATAAATAAAAGCGGCAATTAATGGGGAAAAACTGGAACCAACTGGAAAAACAATGTGCGCTTAGAAAACTAAAGCGTACTGAAATTAGTGATATAAAATCCTCTGTTTTTGTGTTTATTTTCCTCCCACACAGGCAGTTTATGTCAGCTGTTGGCAAATTACGACACTCCGTACTCCTGCTGGTGGCTCTAAACCTGGTATGCAAAATGTCGACAAAAGTTGGGAGAAAGCACCATCATCAGTTGGTAGGTCAAATATAAATGAATAGATTTTTTTAAACTGGTATCTTCTGTTGAGCATTCATTACCCAATCTACGTAAACATGATCACAACATGATACTTTGACCTTTTTGAATTCTGCACCACATGCAAAATGAACTATCCATCCATCCATCCATCCATTTTCTTCCGCTTATCCGGGGTCGGGTCGCGGGGGCAGCAGCTTCAGCAGGGAAGCCAGGAGAGAGGAGCCAGTTGAGGTGGCTCGGGCATCTGGTCAGGATGCCTCCTGGACGCCCCTGGTGAGGTGTTCCGGGCACGTCCGACCAGGAGGAGGCCTCGGGGAAGACCCACGACATGCTGGAGGGACTTTGTCTCTTGGCTGATCTGGGAACGCCTTGGCGTTCCCCCGGAGGAGCTGGAAGAAGTGGCTGGGAGAGGGAAGTCTGGGCCTCCCTTCTGAAGCAAAATGAACCACAGCATGAAAAACCTAAGACTACTACTAAAAAATAAACTAAAACCACTAGTATAATTAATAAAAACTCAACTAAAACTTAGTTTTATAAGTTATTAGTTAAAAATTAACAAACACACTCTAAAAACAAATTAAAACTAACCGAATTAGACAAACAGAATGTCATAATAAAATAACATAAAATTATAGTGAAAACCCCCAAACTATTATAACTAATATATAACTAATATAACGGTGGTGATCATTCCGTTGCTCAAGCAGCTCAGTTTGCTTCATTAATCACCTCCCAGTATTCTGGATGGATTTTCCACTGTTATCTTTTAAGCAGACTCAGCAGACATACAGCGGGCGCCTGGAGAGAAAATGCTGTAGCTCCTTCTCAAATAATTTTCCAAAGTTTGCCCCTAAGAAACAGCGTAAATCTTTTGTACAATCCAAAGCACAGCGTCAGTACAGGATGTCAAGATTGAGCCAAGTTCTCTCCAAGTTTCTTTCTTAAAAACACAGCATCATTCAGGTCAAATATGTGAGCTTCACTCATCAATGCATTTGTTTCAACTGTATCTTTATAAGTTTGGCTAAAATGTGCCTTTTCTATGCCAACAGAAATTGGGTAGTCGGGCAGAGAGGCCAAAAAATGTACACGGGTAAGATTGTTGTTATTCCATACCTCAGATATTACAATCCTCTCTCTACTCTTCCAAAGCTGTTTGGCTCCTCTGCCTACAAACATCCCTTTGCTATAAAAGATTTTCTCTCCAACCTCTCAAACGGTGTCAGATGCCTCGTCATCTGGCTTAAGCTGGCTGATCCTATCTGGAGACGCGGCGAGCGCCAACCTCTTGAGACATCTGGTGCATCGCAAAGGTCAAAACTGTTTGCGTTTCACTTCCCACAACTTGAAACCAAAGAGGCTCTCCGTGCTCCTAGTGCGAAGTGTGGAGACGGGCGTGTAATCACAGTATCTGCTCTCCTTTCCTCACCTCTTCCTCTGAATATTTAATCCCACCATAATTTTGCTCTTGGCCATTTCATCCAGAGTCCTGCTTCTGATGTTCTTAACCAAAAAAAAGCCAAAAGCAAGGTCCTCTGACAAAGCCAAAAAACTTACTATAAAGCATTTTACTGTTCCCCCTTGTTCATTCTAATTCCCAACCATTGCTGTTTGCTTGCATAAATGATTTGCTCTGAAAGTTTGATGTTCATTGATAATTTAAATGTTCCCACTTTTTAATTCTCTCTGAGATCATCATAATTTTCAAACCATGCCCTCAAATCCCAGCTGCTCCTTTTGCAGTCACTGTTAGAGCATGCAGGATCCACTTCGATAAATCCGTTTAATTAATCTCAAACAATGAATGGAAGGAGGTGTCTAAAATTTGAAATGTACCGCATCTGATGTGGGGCAAACTCTGCGCTCTCAGCAGGATGAATCCTTAATGTACTACATTAGTCTGACAAATGCGCATGTCGTTTCAGCTTCCATTCTTCATGATTCGTTAAAAATGTCCCTGTTGCTTAAGACAAGGGAAGCTAAGTGGTGCATAGACTTCAGCTAACAGCTACAGCAGTGAGAATAGCTAGCTAATGTGCTCACCAGAGGGAATCATTTCCAGCTTGGTCATGTAGAACAGTGTTTTTCAACCACTGTTCCGCGGCACACTAGTGTGCCGTGAGTGATCGTCAGGTGTGCCGTGGAAAATATTCAATTTCACTACGGTACCGTATTTTCCGGACTATAAGCTGCTACTTTTTTCCTAAACGTTGAACCATGCGGATTGTAGCCCGCTGTGGCTTTTCTGTGGATTTTTCTTCAACCACCAGGGGGCTTTCTAGCAGGAAGTGAATCATTAGAAGTCAAAATAGTAAATCAAAGAAGAACGGCTAATTTTCATTTAGAACAAGCACATGCTAGCAGCAGGCACGATGGAGAAATGTTTTCAAACTCATATCATGCAGCTTTTAAGTTGAGGGCTGTCGATCTGGCACTACAGGAGGGAAATAGAGCCGCTGCATTTAAGCTCGGTGTGAACGAAACCATGGTTCGGCTTTGGAGACGGAGTGCTGCGTCCAGCAGATTTATTAGAACGCCGCCCTCTGCTGGGTCCTAATGGAAAACCGAGAGCAGCTTCCAGTTTTTATTTTATTTTATTTAATTGAAGGTGCTAGTATGGTGCGCTGTATAGTCTGAAAAATACGGTAATTGGTATTAAAAGATTTTTTGAAAATGAATTGTCTGCAAATAATGCCATCTTCGAGTATCTGCTGTAGTAGTAGCAGCGGCGTAATCATGTAATGTTCTTACCACTAGATGGCAGTAGGTACAGAGCATTTTACATTAAAACGAGAATTAGTGATGCACGAATGTTACAGGTAGCGGTGAGAGCACTGAATCTAGAAAGACTGATGACAGTGATGGAAAAGACAGTGAAGCTCAGCAGTAGTTGGAAAGAGCATGAGTCCATTTCCCACAACATATCTATGTGAAATTGAGCTTCTCTAGTCTGGTTACTATAAAAACTAAAACCAGAGAGACAGAGATGTTGAGGAAGAGCTTTGTCTTTCTTATATTTCTGCCAGGAAATCATCTGTTTTCATCCAAACATGCACAGGTTTCATACTAGGTGGGTAAAATATACAGATATTGACATTTTGTACATGCAACTCTTCATATTGTAACAGTGAATATGAAGTGAAATGTTTCCCAAATATTATTGCTTCTTTCAGGATAATAATTATTTTCTGTATTCTGGCTATAAGATGCTTGTGGATTAGTTTGTAAAACACTTTGAAGTTTTCTACAACTTCTTTAAATTTAACACCACAGTGTTGTGGCTGTGCAGGTGTAGTTTTGAAGTGGATGTGTTAAGTGCAATTTGAAATAAGAAATGTAAAATGTGATAAAAATGCATTTTGTGTTTGATTCCTATTCAAGAGATTTTGATAAGAAGGACTATATATAGGCGGCTACAGAGTATCTTCATTTCCATTTTTAGTTGGTGGTGTGCCTCGGGATTTTTTCAATTAAAACAGTGTACCTTGACTCAAAAATGGTTGAAAAACACTGATGTAGAAGGTGGGACATCAGCAGGTCGGCACTACTGCTGTATTGACAGCTGTGCAACCAAGTGATCATTTACTACACAATATTCTCTAGGCAACAAACAATGTTGTTGCCTAGACAATATTGGGACTGATACAGATATTAACCCTTGTGTGTGCGAGGACTGAGGCAAATGATACAAGTGATACGGGTGTGGGGTCGGTGGGACCCCATTTGTAAACACAAGGGTTAATATTGTTTGACGACTCTCTAGTTTCTGGAGATTTAAAGAAATGACTATACATCCGTAGAGTTGCTCACATTCCCAAATACCAAGTCCTTACTGAATACAAGTGTCATTGTATAGGACATAGTGAGGACAATAAATATATATCTGCCGCTTATTAATCATTTTAAAAAACATTTACATTTTCAAGGAGCATTAACCAAAACTCACTATATTCTCAAATATTTATTTTTCACTTCTCATTCAGTGATTCTAAGCTAATAGGAGCATGTGAAAGTCTGTTCTCTGAACTGTAGGGATCCAGTGGAAGGACTTCAGAACTGGGTTAATGTGCTTCATCTCCCAATTTTTAGAGAGAACGGCGGCACTTTTAGCAGACCGGTGAAGGCTCTGTGGGAATCAATGGGAGCAAAGGTAAACAAATAAATGAGTTTGTCTAGACCCTGCTGGGAAATTAGTCCTTCAGTCCTGGAAATGTTCTTCAGGTGATAGAAGGCCGACTTTGTAACTGTCTTTGTGCGACTATGAATGTTCAGTCTGAGTCCATCACCATACCTATTTTTGGCCTGATCACTAGTTTCTAGGTGTAATGACTGAAGCTGTGTGCTGACTCTAGATCGATCCTCTTTAGGTCCAAAAATAATAACTTCAGTTTTGTTTCTGTGCAGCTGGAAAAAGCTATGCAAGTGATGATGCTTAAAAAAGAAACTAACAAGACAACAAAAGCAAGAGCCCAGAAAAAGAAGATAAATATACATATAAAAAGACACACACATCCTGGCACCACTACAAACATGAGAGAATTAATGAGACCTGGTGCTCCCAGTGCTGCTTAACCCAAAATATTACAGCATGAAAAGAGAACAGTGTGCTTCCTTAATAACCTGGACTCCGGCGTTTTCTGGAAATGTCAAGCATGTATTCTGTTTGTGTTTCCTTCCTTCTGTAGACTCATTTTGATGAGAACATATCTGCTCCATCCAGACAGTACGGCATTTGATCAGAGACATGTTTGATCAAATGAGAGGATGAGAGGCGGGAAATGCCTCAGAAGGAAGCTGTGTTAGTTACATAACGCCATCTCTGAGCACTTCACAGCAGCTGGCTGCGATAATGTGATAATTCTGTCAGTCTGTCAAAGTGGGTGTGTATCTCACTTGGAAAACACAGTTGGTATTGTTTAGAAGTCATGCTTACTCAGCCTCCCGTGGGATTAGGAAAACAGGATTTTATTCTGAAATTATTTTTGAACTGAACTGAGTAGAACTGTAATGCAGTATTTACTAGTGTGCCCAAAAAAAGAATTGTTTCAATACCTGTCCAAATAGAAATTCAGGATAAACACCATTGATGATTCTAAATTATAGTTATAATATGTTGGTGTGCAGAGTGAAACTAGTGAGACTCAGCTAGAAAGGTTAACATTATTTTTAATTTTAATAGCTGATGGTTTTTTTTTTAAGTTTTCATGTTTTTATTCATTTCTATTGGAGTCTTGCAATGACATTTCACTCAATATGTACATTGTAAATGTGCTGTTGAAAGACCAATTATGTCCATGTCTGATATAGTTATATATAGTGTTTCTTGAAATGCTAAATTGAACAAACCAGAAATCTCCTTAAGCTGGCATATAGTTTAAACAGTTATATATTTAAACCAGAAGTATATTAAAAATATTTAAGACAAAAGAAGTAGCCAGTTAACTCATGAGTTAAGAGTCCAGTTTTGTGACATTAGGCCGGTCACAATATAACATTTTGCTGGACGATGAATTGTCCCTGAAATTATTGCGGTAAATTATCATATTTTTGTTTTTGAGACCATTTTCAAGCAACATATTGATAATTTCACAATAATGCAAGCTTGTTCTCTCAAGATCAATAAAATATAATTTTGTACAGAACACTAAACACTGGAACTGGAAGATTTAAAAAAAATTGCCAAAACCAATAAATAAAATGGAAATAAAAACCATCAATATACAAACACAAAAACAATAAGATTTGTAAACAAAATTATCCATCAAAATGTATTAATCATCAGAATAGAAGTTATTAACCTCATTTTAATTTACCGTGCCATTAATTGGTGAACAACAGGCTGACACAAGATCGGCTTTAGAAATAATCCATGCAGCTGTAGCTCAATATGTTAAAATATTGAACAATTCATGCATTTCAGTGACTCAGATCATGCGGCAAAATTACACACAAAGTGATACATTCCAACCTCTTTCAGTCACAGGTGAGTGTGGCTTACTGGGTTTACAACGGCTAATTGGAGCGTTAAGTAAGAAAAGGTTTTTCCATGCAGAAATATTTAGCTCTACACAATCATAAGGAAGATTGCTGATGTCCTCATCAACAAGGTTAAGCCACAATAATGAAGCCAGATGTTCACAGTGCTGTTTCCAGGCACACTGATGGAAAGTTGAGTGGAAGCAAAAGGTGCACCAGCAGCAAAGGAAATCAATAAGATATAGCAAGCAGATGTAGAAAAGGCTTCAAGTTGACCAGGCAGAGATGGATCCAAGACATGAGATAACACTGCCACATCCCTAGTTTTAACCCCTGAAGCAGAAACAATGTCAAAATTTTATTATCTAGGATATAAAAAAAGAAAACTGAACTGTTACTCAGTGGTCCAAAGTCCTTTCTTCAGATTACAGTAAATGTTGCATTTCATTTGGAAATCCAGATCCCTGAGTCTCTAACTGGCCGTATCTCAGAGGTAATAGTTGACAAAAACACAACATTTCATAAAGGTAGCAATAGGTTTGAGGCTCCAATTCCTGTTATTTGCCAAGTTTATTAATCACTCAAGAGTTGCTGGTAGCCAGCAGAGTTTCTAGAAGGCTTTTCTTGAGGTCTGATGGGGCACAGGCTGTAGAAGGATGGCAGACTAAAATATCTAAATAGCCTGCAGTCTTAGATCGCAACGAACATTAGGCCAAAAATAACTGTTAATGAGAGAGGAGGCCACGATATATTTGCCAGCAATGAAATGTCTTTATTATCCAACTTCAATTGTTCAATGTTTGGAAACATTTATTTTCACTGGATTGTACAGTCAATTCAACCATGTAATCTTTACATTATGCTTAGAATGGGCTCTGATTCATTCGCCCTGTTCTTTAACCCCGAGTCACTGCTGGTCAGAGAATATACAACCATAACGACATTCAAAAAACAATTGGAGTGTAAAAAAGGGTCTAAGAGAAAGAAATGCATGGAAATATACAAACGTACAGCTGAGGCTTACATATGTGAGAATCAGACGGGACATTAGAGACAGAGAGTTGCGAGAAGATGGGAGGGCATTTCAAATTGAGTCTGAAGGCAAAATGCAATTGCAATTTGCATAAAGTAAGGCACAAAAATAAGCCGATGAAGAACTAAAGGACTACGCAGATACAGAGTCGCTGGAAGTAGATGTGACAGAACGAAAAGGAGGCAGAAAAACCGAAGCCTGAGCTGGGCAGAAAGACAAAGTGGAGAGAGAGCAACAGCAGACAGAGTCAATGAGGCACAGAGGAGTAAAGAAAAATGTGTTTGCATGGGAATTATATAAACGCAGCCTGTCGACCAAATGAAAGCGTTTCTCTCCGGCGCACATTTCCCATCAGTCCCACTAAGAGGAACAGCGAGCCTGGTTGGCGCAGATGCCCCCGAGGTTAACTGTCCAATCAATCGCTCCACTAACCGTCTCCACGGAGACAGCCTGCGTGACATCACCGCCACCAAAGGCCGCCGAAGTATCAAACTGATAAGACAACGGCGTCAATAGTGTCCTGTGTCTGCAACACAATCTCTGTTGTGGGGCTTGTTTTTCTTTGTGCCATTTAATCTTCCAGATTTAGGTAAACCCTAATGTCTTTCTTCTGCCTCTTCCTGGATCGAATGGTGTTGAACAATGTGGAAAACAAAAATGCAAAAAGGTATGTACAAGGGAATAATAAATTCAATTAGCCTATAATTAAAAAGACTTAAAAAAAACATGGTGGTGGTTATAGGCAACACAAAGGTTCTGGAATCTGTCCTGAACCTTGATTGTGCTATATATGACTGCTGTTGCTATATATATATATATATGTGGTAGGACAATAAATCAATAATATATTGCAATAGACGTGTGATCGATATCAAAAGATAATTCAATATACAGAATATTTACTAAACTCCAACCCAGAACTGCAGAGAATTCTGTGCAGAGGGAAAGTTTTAGCCACTCGACCTCAAACGCACAGCTAGGCAAGGTGGGTGGCATCAACTATCTCACTCTTTCGTTGCACAGCAGCAGTTTCAAGTTTTGTAACAGTGCCTCAAAACTGCTAAAAAATAAACAACAGCACAGAGTTAAAACATAGAACAGAATAGAATAGGATAGGATGGAATTTACTTTATTTGATTAGAAATTTCATTGGATATTTTCCTACTAGAAACTGAAGGTTGGAGAAATGAACACAGAAAGTTGCTCCCAGCAGCAGAGAGGATTTATTTCCTTCGTGACCCTCATAATCTCCAACATAGATGTCCGTACGTTTTTCCTTCCATTCCCATCCCCACTCTCTGTGCCACACCAGCTTCTTTCTGTAGTAGAAGACTGCTCAACTCTTTTCCGTGGTGTAACTTGTGCAGCATCTGCGTCTGCAAACGTTGCAGTAGACAAATCATAGCCTTCTCAATATATCCAGTCAGCTTTACTTGTGCTCGTTTCTTCTTGTATCAAATTAGTATTTGACTTGTAAAGAAAATGTTTGCCTTGCAATAGGATTTTCTTTTTCTTCTTTTTTGTAAGCAAATATGCCCTTTCAGAAACTAATACATTTTCTGCTCTGTATGTATCCATCCATCTTCCTTTGCCTCCGACTAACTTCCTTGTAACTGTGGAGTGCTTAGCTCCACAGGGCAGCATATTTTTTGTTAATTTTCTGCCACATGAGGAGGGTCAGAGTACTGTCAATCACCTTGATATATAGGATTTATATAAAAAAAACTAAATGTCAGGATGAATACTGAAACGTTTGTACTTCAGTTAGAGGGATTCATGTAGTTTAAACTGTATTTTTAAACTCTAAATTAAAAATATTGTATAAAAATCAAATACAGTAGTGTCTGATTATGTTTTCTGTTACGAGTTTGTTGACAAATGCAGCTGAAATTCCTTGGAGAACATGTAAAGCTGTTGGATCGGCCTTAAGTACCATGTATGTTCTAGGCACATGGTGCCTTTTTATTAGCCAAGTAGCCATGTCACCTTCAGTTGTATATATATCAAATGTGAAGTAAAAGAAATTTGATTTTGTAATTTAACACCTTGAAATTGGGCCTCTGTCTCTTTAAAAATTCATGCTCTTTATGAAACACCACCTTCAGGAAGTCATCACAACAAGGCTCTTCTATTAATCCTTTAATAGAAGGATTCATATTTAAAATTTAATAATGATTATACAAGAAGCTTGTATAATCATTATACAAGCTTCTTCTGAGTGTTTCAGAAGAAACACTAAGAATAGTGTAGTATAATGAGCATGCTACACTATTCAGAATTTTGTTTGATAAAGGATACACATGGATACCTTTCCTTCCATTGACAACCAGTAGTAATTATTTTATATTGATCTTTCATAAGTCCCAGTGAAGTACAAAGAGAAAAGTTCAAGGAGTGTGAATTCTTTTGAGTTTCTTCTGTAGTTGCAGCTTTTTTTTATTTTTTGGTAAACAGCAGGGACTGTGTGACCTTTGAAATCCAACAGTAACACAAGGTTGTTTTTCTAGTGAGGGAGCAGTGTACGCAGAAAACACTGCAGCGTTTTGCACTGCATTCAAAGCAACTTGTACGATTTCTCCATTTGTCATGGTGCATGAACACACATACTGAACGTACTGAGCTACTACTGAGGTTTAAAGAAAACCAGGAGGTTCAACTGTCTCTTGATGTCCTGTGTCTTTGAGGGCACGGCTTCATCGATCTCTCCATTTCCCAGATCTAGCAAAAACACGCAACCTTCGGTTTGGAAAGAAAAAAGTGTTTGATTTTTCCCCATTTTTCATCATACTGGACACCCATTTGCTTCCACTTCACAACAGCTTCTGTGCAAACGTGAATATAACTGACGCCGAAGGCCTGGCTGTTTCGTACTATTCTCACCCTGCGGTGAGTATTGAGTGATGTGATATTCTGCACAAGTTGACCAAAGTGATGTTGACAGCTGGTATCGCTACCGCTGTTTTCTGAGAACACAGCAGTGTTCTCAGAACACTGCTGTGTAATCTGTGTCACGGAGATGGACAGACTGACTTCGAAGACGAGAAAATAACTGACGGGACGTATCGTGAGAAGAGGAGTGAAACTACGGAGGTGAAGTTTGGTAACCTAGTGATTAGTGGGAAACACCATCCATCATCTTAACAGGTGATGTGCTGATGTCAAATGTATTTTATGAGACAAATATAAACTGAGGAACTCCAAAATGCAGTTTTCAAATGTTTGTCTTGTCCATTACAGATGGCTGTAAAAAAATATTTTCCCATATTTGTTAAAAGTTTGCTATGAGACAGATAATCTGTGAAAAGATCAATCTCCTTCACCTCCTCCCTGACCTACTACTATAATCAGAAGAGATGCACCGCTCCCGACAAGCAGCTAGTGCTAAATATGCTAATGGCAGAGGAACAATTTACCGTTACAGGAAGCCGGTTTACCCACCGTCATTGGAGATCATGCTTAGCGTTAGTGGCAGTCTGTGTTGTGGTGAACCAGTTGTAGCATAGCAGAGAGCCCCCTTGCTCACACACTCCCCCTTGAGTGTGTGTGAGCAGCTCATACACAAAGTGATTGGCAGTGCCAAGAGCCTCCTCCTGGCTGATTGGTTCTGACTGAGTGGTGTATTTCTGCAGTTAGTACTGGGAGAACTGGGTGAAGGCAGAGTAGATCAATTTTTAACAGATTATTTGTCTTGTATTTTACTGTCATGACAATGATAATTTTTAAAGTTTTATTTTTTTTACTTATACACTGTCGCTTTAAGTAAAACAAAGCATTTGTAACCAGCCTGACATTGTTAAAAGTATGAATTCTACAAATGTGCGATGGGTCTTTGTGTCTTTTTGTTTTGTTGTTGTCGTTTGTTTGTTAGGGGGTGGAGGGGGGTTATCAGAATTGGTTTTTGCCTGGAACTCTCCCCTGGAAGTCATTTTTGTTGGTTTTTTTGTGGAAAATTTTGATGAATTATTAGCAAGGTAAATATGAGCAAACTAACTGGGATTTAGAGCTAATAAACACAAACGGATGAGTTGTTCAAGAACATCAGTCCTTGCTCCATGAAAAACTTCTGGGAGAAGAAGCAGTGTGGAAACTTTTAAAAGCTCCCAACACTAACTGAACAGAGAACCAGGAGCAATCCCTGGCAGCTGGTTGCTTATTCACCAAAACAGGATCTGAGAAGCTGTGTGGTAGGGAAATGATGTACAGCACAAACTGAACATAAGCACAGGCTGCTCCAGACTTGACCTTGCTATGTGACATGCTTCATAAAGACCGTTTTTCTCTGAGAGGGTTGTTTGGAGGGTGCGATTATAAATCTGACGTCTGAGACAAATGTATGCAGTACAGAAACACCTCTGAGGCAAATCAGTGAATGAACTTTGAAATACACCAGTTTATTTACTACATACCTCCATCAGCTACTGAAATCAAAAGTAGATCATTCAGTGCCAGCCAGAGCAAAGATGCTCCAACCCCAGATCCCAGCATGTACGGCGGTACCCTGTGGGGATGTCCTCTCTTCAAGGACTAGCATGTCTACATTCTCACCAGGAAAGCAACTTGTTAAATAGATTTCAGTTTTATTCCTTTCAAAGAATTTTTAAAGATCTTTTTTTTTTATTATTTTTTACATATAAAGTTTACATTCCTCTTCTTTTGGCTTCCAGTGTTGCTTCTCTCTGCATTTTGTCACTTCATGACAATTTTTCTTCGTGGATCTGTCAAGCACTGCTTGGATGTGCTGCCAGGCTTAGAATTTATCACCAGGTATAATCAGGCTTTCTGTAGGTTTCACCACCTCAGATTTAAGACGTTTTAATACCACTATGAATGAAATTGTACTTATTTTGTTCCCATTTGTCATCATCGCCATGTCTGAGGCCATTCTCCTTTGGTCCTATGATGGACTCTTTCCCCGTTCTCAACCTCAGCTCCATTTCCTTACATAGTAGCAACTTTGGAATAAAATTATTAGGTCAGACTGGTGCTTGACCGCCATGTTTAAAATTCACTAAACCTCTAACTTCAGTTTGTGTGGCACCAAATGCTGCTCGTAGATCAGTCCTAGCAGTAGCAGCAGTGGTGACGGTTTTCAGGGGAGCTTTTAGCCACGCTAGGGGCCTCATAACAAAAGTGAGGCAACCAGCAATAAATTTGCACTCGCAGCTAGTTAGCGGTAGCTTTGACCAAATCAAGACACAGAACACAATGAAATTGTCTGCACACGTAGAATAATTGCACCAACCGGCGAAAAATTTGCACTTACCCATTATTTACGTATTTACCCATTAATGATGTAAAAAAGCTAGCTAGCTAGCTGCCCAGGGTATATTAGCAGCAACATATCAGCAAATGCCTAAACATTAACCACCAGTTTATGTCTGGCCGTTTGCAGTTAACAATAGTCACTCCAGTGTTGCTAACTCAGCAACTTTCTTGCTATATTTAGCAACATTTCATACAAAAAAAATGGGTATCGGCCAAAATTGGAACCATCAGAGGTTTTTTTGAGATCACTAATCAGTGATCAGCCAGAAAACTGCAATCAATGCACCCCTAAAAGGCCAACAAGCTGGTCAAAGTGCAGCAGAAAACACTGTAAATCGTCTCCTCTGTCCACTCATTCACATTTACACAGTGTCCTCTTTACTCATTCTGTTGCCCTGTCCATATCTGTTCATCTGCACCACTGCCCTCTGCTTCTCCTCCCTTCCTTTCCCAGCATGAGCCACAGAGAGGAGTCTGTTGGGCCATTCAGCTTAAGCTTCCCACTCAGCCCTGCAGTTTTCCCAAATGACACCGTTGTCTCCCTTAAATAGAGGGGATGGGAGGCCGAGTTAAAAGAGGAAGCCACAAAGTGAGCGAAAGAGCAGCGAGCGGAAGGTGGGGGGGAGAGAGAGGTGGAAAAAAGAAGAAGAAACACAGGGAAAACCATTTTTTCTCTATTTTTATCCAGTGGATGACAGTGGAGTTAGATGATGAGAACCAGAGCAAAGAAAGGGCTACATGATGACTAAAAGAGATGATTAAAAATAAAAAATAAAGCACACAATACAGTTAAGCCAATGATTATTCATTTCGCTGGCATATTAAGGTTTAAAGTAATCTTTCTAGAAAAATAAAATAAAATCTTGTAACTCATATCATCCAAGTATCTTTATAGTGGGATGATAATGCTGTGAGCAGGAAGAATCTGCAGGAGCAGTCAGTCTTCCAGTCAATCTGAAAAGTCCTCTGGCTGACGCAGTTAGCATATCCAGACCGTCATGACATGCTAACAGCTCAATTCCTAGGCAAGAGAGAAGATATTCTGCATTGGATGACATCATCATATGGCTGGACAATACGGCTGAAAAATGCATCATGATATAAGCGTTTCATATCAGTCAATATCAATAATTATTGATTCGTTTTTTGGTTCCAAATATCTGAAATACTGCCAAGCTGGTGGCGTGACCTTCACCGTTTCATCCATAATTTCCTCTCATGCTAGTCTAACCTTCACTCCAGACCAATCTTTTTATTTTCAAACAGCCATATGAGGCACAGTGGCAAAACATGAAACTGCTGCTGCACAAGTTACTCACTAGGTTGTTGCTAGGTAACCAAAGAGTAAGTAAGTTAGCTGATGCCACCAAACTTTGCTTAGCTGGTCATGAGAGGTTGAGCGACTAAATCCTTTCCTCTGCCTACAACTGTGAATTAACATGTCAGTACACTTCCTGGTTCACACAGCATGCAGATTTTTTTACTTCAAATCTGCCAGGGCTATGAATAATTTGAAACATGTCTGGCGTGGATAGTTAACTTTGCATTTCAAAGTCATTTGCAAAATAATATCAAAACCCAAAACCAAAGAATAAAAAGGCAGAATCAGTTAAAAAGAAGCAACAATGGTTGAGAAAAAAAATGGGGGAAAAAAAACAAGATTATACTTGTCACCTAATACTTGTCGCCAAATCACGGATCACAAGTTCAGAACTTTATCAAATTAGAGTGGGTATGTATTTTTTCCCCCATGACTTTATGTAGGCCGAAATAAACTGTATGCAAATCTTGGCACACGACTGACAAGGCCACAGGTGCTCTCATAAAAGCATTAATGCAACTGAGGCTTTAATTCAACAAAGTCAAACAGCAGCTGTTGCCTCCTTCCTCCTGGCTCACAATAATACCTGTAGGGTGCCAGCAGCAGCAGCAGCAGCAGCAATGTGTTGTTTGATAAGTGAGAACAAGGACAGAGGTACAAGAAGGCTGCAACATGGATCCTGCTTCAGGCTTCACAAATCTGATGGAGGCTGCACTTTGCTGGATGCATACACAATCGCTGCCATGCTGAAAGGCAAAATGCTTTTGTCTTTCCTCTTCAGCTGTTCTGCAGTGACTTACAGCTTCTGCATTCTCCTCTCGGGCTGAATAACTGTCTCCTCTGAATAACTGTCTCCTTGCAGACCTGAGAGTTTCATATGGAAACTCTCAGGTCATAATGCTACTAAATTAGTGAACAAACAGATATAAGAGCTCAACAGCAAAGATACTGTAATTAATTAAACCATCAGATTGGTGCAAAGTGTTATTATACCCATTCAGCTTTCAGTATTTCAGGAAGTCCTGATTATTCATGGAACTTCTTTAGAAATGTGGACTGTGGATGCTGGCATTAGTGCTGGGGATGTCTGTGTTGCTGCTATATGTTTAGCATTGAGATGCTAATTTAGTCTTGAATACCTTCACTGATGAACTAAATCCTTTTTGCACACAGCAAGTCTTTTCCAGAGCCCCATCTGATCGTTTTTTGAAGCAAAAATTAACCTCGATGGGCCAAGAGCTAGGACCGCAAAGAATTCTGGGAAATATAGGCAGAGAAAAGGCTCAACCTCTCACAGCCAGACAGGCTAGGTTAAAGACATCAGCTAGCTCACTCACTCTTTGGTTACCTAGCAACAACTTGAGTAGCTTGCACAGCAGCAGCTTCAGGTTTCACCACCGAGCCTCATAACCGTTTAAAAATAAACAGCGTCAAGTGAAAACTGTGGATAACACAGTAAAGGTCACGCCGCCAGTTTGGCAGAATTTCAGATATTAAAAACAAAAAACTAAGCAATAATTATCAATATTGGCAATTACCGGTATCAACTGACCACTAAAATCGAGATAAGTTTTCAGTCATATCATCCAGATCTAGTGCCATTTCAAGAAAATACAGCAACTTCATCTTTATTGTGAGGTCATGTTTTATGGCAAAAATAAAGCTTAAAAAGTTTGCTGTAACTTTGTAACTTTTTGATAAAAGGGTTTCCCTGATGGGCCACCAGGCTTTACTTGTCCTCACCACCAGGATAAGGGTTGTTTATTTTAAATTGAGTTTCTAAAGTACACTAGTAAACATAACAGTAAAGACAAATTAACCTAGGTTTATAGTTAATGCATTGAACTGGGTGTGAGGATGCGCACACCAATTACGCCATTCTTGCACCTGCCTGTTGGCCTCGCACCCTATTATTTCCAATGATTGCATAAATATACTTTATTAATCTCAGAGGGAAATTCACATTTCAGTACAACCTGTCCAGAGAACACACACACAAACACTTCAAACATGACATGGGTAGAGACCGGAACCTGAGCACTGTGGGGGCGCCGCCCTTTCATTGGATGAATTGACAACGTTAGGTTAGGTTAAATTCCAAGTTATGATGCCCTGCTCATGTGCCTCTGCAAAATGTTTGAACTCAAAAACTGATGGACTGTCCCAGCAACCCTCCCACTGGGCTTAGCATGTTTTCTGGGGGAACCCTGCCATCTAAGGCCGCAACAAGAGTTTCCATTTCCACCTTTCCAGACAGAACAGTTCAGCCTCTGTGCGACCTCTGACTACTTCCCTTGACCACCCAGTTGTGAGTGCGGTGGCAGCAATCAAACAGCAGCGACTTTCCATGAGCATATGTCTCTCAGTGCCTCTGGCAAGCCTACAATCATATCTACAGCTCCATGTGGTGGCAGTCACAGCAATCACACGGAGGTCTAATTCCCACAGCGTGAGGCTGTGCTTCTGGCAAACATAAAAATGGAATCAATCATAAAGAATGAAAAAAAAAAAAAAAACATCCAAACGGTTCTGTTTCTGCCGAGCTGGGATCTTCTAATACTGCGCTAATACTTTAAGCCATAACACTGATTACTTGATTAAACCTTCCTCCACATTCTGCTCCTGGCTCCAATAAAGTATCAAAAGCTTGTTTTTCCGTCTCCCCGGCCTATTAGTTACCCAACTACCACCTCCATCAGGAGATCTATAACATCTAATCAGTATGTAATCAAAATGACTTGTTATAATTACCATGGAGATTTCATTCTTCTTTTCTGTACGTGTTGTGCTTTGGTGTGCTGCTGTTACCAGAGAGAGAACTGGAAGTCTGCCTCTGCTTCTTTTTTTTTTTGCAGACTCTTGACTGCAGCAGAGTAATGCAGCACTCAGAGTTGGCTAAACATTTGCAAAGGTCTAGTCAAATCAAAAAATACTTACGAACACAACTAGAAGCATAGATCTACACAGCTTTGTGAAATAACAATGGAGACATCTATCCGCCCCAACTGGCTGATGACTGTATTTATCTTATGAAAAGGTTGAAGTATGGAAGTCACTGCATTGCTTGTTACAAATTAATCAGCAGAACTGATTGGCTGATTTGCATCAACAGAGTCAGGTGAAAAAAATGAATTCACCATATGGAAACATTTAGCAAACCTGACAAAACATCTAGTAAAAATAAATAATTGAAAGTAAACACTTTGAAAATTTCTGCAAAATGTAATAATAATGCAATTTATGGTAAGGGGTAAATTAGCACAATGCCACCAAATTAAAATGACTCAAGTCACACACAGTTGAATCAAGATTTTGATGAAAATTTGATGAAGATCTGTTAAAACCTGAAATATTTACTTTGGTCACCTGGTAACCGTTTGATTCAAACCGTTTTTCAGGCCTTCAGAAAGAAGTTGGAGCAGCTCATTAGCCTGAGAAGAGGGTCTAAGGAGTTCTTCAAAGACATCGTGGGGTAGAGCAACTCTCCTCCACTCAGTTCCTTCAGACTAGCCAGCAGCAATTAGCAAACAGGTGGTGGAACACCACATCAGCTGAGCTCATTTCATAAGCTACTTCTCATTGCAATGCTGGAGCGATGTGATGACCTCCTGAAGGTGGAGCTTCAGAAAGAGCAGAAATTCCTTCAATGCTATAAGATGACATTATGTGCCTGGAAAACATATAATACTGTGCTGTTAACCATGAGTTCTCTTGATCATGTTCATGCTAAACACTAGAAGGAAAACTCAGTTTCAGAGTGCTGAGTAACTACTTGGAAAAACAAATTGACATTATTGTTGCTAGGAAAATGATCAACTTAAAAACTTCAGTAAAGTTAATCTAGAGTTCAAGTGTTAAAACTTTAATATGGTGCTTTTGAAAAATATATTAAAATAATTTTTTTCTCCTGAGCATCATGTAGCTGTAGCACAGACTGCTACAGGAGTTCCCTCCTGCCCACAGCCATCAGCACCTATATCAACTCTGAAAAAAATTATAAAACATGAGGGGAATACTTAATTTCCCTCTGAGAATAATCAAATATTTTTGAATTTGAATGAAATATGAAAAAAGTGTTGTTTTATAACTGTGGCATTTGGAGAATCACCAAAGGAGACAATAAAAGCTGTAATAATCTGACTTTACAGAAGGCATGAAATATATTTTGTCCACATGTAAAGATTTGTGTGCTCAACACAGAAGTCTCTGAAAGGCACGTCCAAGTCAATCCTTTAGGGCAGAACGCAAAAATGTGTATTTTTGTGACTTAACTTCAGCTCGAGTTGCCATGTTTGCGTTTACAGTAAACCAGTAATAATCCGAGATGCTGCTCTCATGCGTGTTATTCTAAACACACGGCTGCTTCCTCAGGAAAGGAATGATTTGTTTTATGTGGACCTCTCAGTGTTCTCGCTACACCCCTGGGACAGAACAATTCCATGTTTGTGAGATCACTGCTGTCCTACGCTTCTCTACAATCACAGTCCCAGCAGCAGCTCCAGGTTAGCGCCTAATGAGGGGAAACAATGCAAACAATAAACAGCAATTAAACAACAAGCCAGTTACTGTTTGTCTGAGCTACGAAAATGTTCTTGAGTGAATCTTAACTGAGCCATTTTAATTAACGCGGCGTTATCCTCCTGCTGTGAAGCTCGTCGAGTTGGATGTATGCTTTGACTGCCTGTGATGAGGAAAAACTAAATCTCTATCCAACACCAGCTTTCAGACAAACCCTTTGAAGGTTTTTTTTTTTTTCCAAAACTATCTGGTTATTTTGACACACTTTATCCAACTTCACAAAAACTAATTCTATGTTGGGAACAGTAAACCCCAGAACGAGTGGATGCCACAGATGTGGTCTTGTCGTGGTGTTAAAGGAAAATTAAGAGCTGTACCCCAAAGTTCATAGTTTGTCCCACATCCAGGCTTAGACAGGTTTGGATGGCATCTTCAACAAATGAGGCAAATGTCTACACTTTAGTAGAGACATATAAAGAATAGGGAGATTTTTTTTAGCACCTGTGGAACATAAATAGTACCTACGGGAAATTTCTGCACCTCCTTCAGTCTTGCCGTGGGCCTTCCTGACCAGATTATAACATTCCCATATTTTCTAAAACTTTTAGTGACTGTCTTTACAGCATCTCTGTGTATTAGGGCTGGGTGATACATCGATTTTGGCAATTACGGTAATCAAATGTTCTGTTTTTGGAGAGGATTGAAGTAAGAGTTTTTAAAGATACATTCTCATTTCTAAAAAAAAATAAGGAACAAAGTGAGGGAAAAAAATCAATTCAAATCAGAAATTGAATGTGTAATTTTATTTATAAAAGGGGCAGTATTATGTATTCTACAGGCACATAGTGCCATTTCATAGCATAATTAAGTAACTATGTTGCCTTCAGTTGTTAAAAAATGCTACATGTACCAAATATGAGCTGCAGTATGTCAGTGTTTAGGAAACACAAATAGTACATGAAACAGCAACAGTGGTCACTTCCTGCTTCGACTAGCCACATATGCTGCGAGTGAAATAAAACATGTCAAACACTTCCTAATAAAACACTCATTATCCCGTTGTCGGCTTGGAGTGCGTAAAAATTGTTTTCCTGTCACGCACCATACTACTTTATTACTTCCTCCTACTCTGACATATCCCCCCAGGATTAGAAGTCCCCGTCGCTGGCAGCTGAGTGTCCAAACTGTCTTCAGTAAGTAGGCCTCTTAATCCCCTGATGAGAATATTGGCTAAATTCCACACCTCCTCTGTCCGGTTTAATGTCTCAGAGAACCAAGGCTCCGTTCTCTGTATGAGTGCGACAGTCACCTTATCTGTCCCACACAAGCTAGTCTAATTACAGCTAAAGACATTTCACGCTCACACTCTGCTTCTGTCCCGCAGCGTACAGGAGGTTCATTCATCATGAAAGACACAAAACACACTCAAGTGCATCAACCGTCTGCACCAAAACTGGCAACTTCTAAGCCTAAGTAATGACACACTGCAAAAAAAAAAAAAAAAAAAAAAAAGCAGTGATGAATCTGAGCTATTCCACGTCAGTCTGGTTGCATTTGAGAAACCAGCAAAGAACCAACATTCAGGCCAAAAATCAACCTGAATGTTTTTGAAGCTATGGGTTGGTGATAGTCAAGGAACAGAATCGTAAAGAGAGTCGATGATCCCTGTGATGTATCAGTAAAAGAAGTCAAAAACTCCACCTACATCAGCTAGCATAGACGCCTAACAGTGTTACTGGAGCTCCAGACCTGGACTTGGAGTTCATTTGTCACAAAAACAAAGACTTCTAAACAAAATCATTTTAGTAACATTTTAGTGTAAACCTCAACAACCCACCACTTCTCATTGTTTACTTTCTAAACATAGCTAGTTAGAATTTACCTAACTTCATTTGAGTAAGTGGATTTCAGACATCGGTTGGAATTAAGTGTCTTTTAGCTGGTAATCTTAGAGAATTTTTTACTTTGTTTCTGTTGATAAAAATCAAGAAAATGAATTTAGTGAAAAACCAACATTTTAGAGTGAAATTCTGTTTTCACATCAGTGCATATGAAACGAGACCTCACCATGTCGGTCAATACACTCACCTTACTAATTAAAGTAAAAGAACAATTGATATTTCCACACAGGTATAACTTAAAAAAGTAACACAACCAACCAAGCCAATGTTAAAGATCAACATTCATTCTTTTTCTACACAGTCTACATTAACATTATCTATTTAAAAAGTACCAATATGCTCTATATTAGCTCCACTATATTTCAGTAAATTTGTAGGTACAAACTGATGCATGACAGTATGAGACATCCTGTGGCAGGCGGCATGTCGGACCAGAAAATGTTGACTAAAACCACAAGACCCAGAATGCTTCAGGGCTGGTGTCCTGCAACTTAAATCCACCAATATTATGTACTTATATTTAGTGACTACAGACAAAATATTTATAATAATAACAACAACAACTACAATAATAATAATAGCAAGAACATTTCTGAAGAAATTTAAACGGGGCCTGCCAAAGCGTGCCCGTCTGTTGGAACTGTTGAGATGCTTTACCAGGTCGAGAAAGAGTCACACGCTGTTAGACAAAGGCCCATAGTAAAGAGTTACATTTTTGATTCTGTTAGACACTAAGGTCCATTTCTCATGAAAAAGAAACATTTTCTCAGGCCACAGAGACATGGTGTGATTTCAGGGAGTCCATATAATCAGCTACCCTCCTCCTCCTCCTCAGACGCTGCACAGACCTTTTTAGAAACTCTTCTCGAATGTAATGGTAAAAGCGTCTCCTTTCAGCGCTAAAAGGGAATAAACTAAGTAAAGCCTGGATGCTTTTCTTGGCTGATTTTATGCTCCGTGTGTCAATACAAATTATGATTCATCGATCGGGATTTCCATTCCCAGAGTTCTGGGATGCTAAAACCCAGAACTCTGGGTTTTAGCATCAGAACCCAGAGTTCTGATGCTAAAAATTTGCATCAATGCTAAAGTAAGCTACAATGTACTCAATAGCATGTGGAAAGTCACAATCGTATGGAGCAACAAAGACTTATTCAATTCAGTATGTTAAAATTAGTGTATATGCTAAAATTAGCCAAAATGGGTGCCTTCCATGGAGGCCTTGCTTTTCCCTTGGGAGTCCTATGCATCGCTCTGGCAGGCCCCAATAATAAAATCGGTCTTGGATGTAATTAGAATCACCAAGTCGGTGTTTGGTCAGATAATGGCAGTTGCTGCAGCCCCAACAGAGGCGTTAAACACACAACTATGCCGACAAAGATTTCCTCAACTCTTCCTCAAACCTGAGTACCATCACATTAGATTGTAAAAATCTGCATAGGCATCATTTACACATCGAAACTGTCCACACAGGTACAGATGAAAAATGATGCTGCAAACTTCCTGAGACTCCCCCCATGGGACGCTTCTACACATTCCAGTAAGATCAAGAGAACAAGCATCAGTTCCTTAGTCCTAAACGGAGAGGGGCATAAATAATCAGTAATCTTGCACTATTATTTTTCAAAAACCCAAGACAGGACATGCAGAGTGAAGTCACAACAAATATTAGTTCCTGTTTCTGTCTAAAGTAAAATGGTAGCCTCAGGACTGGGTTCTCCTGTGGATTGAACTTCAGGATGAATTTAGCAAGAAGGTGAGCAACTCTGTTTCTGCAGCACAAACCCAATGAAAGATCAACAAAAACTATAAGAACTTAAATGCTTCATCCTCCACACAGAACCAAGACCACTAATGTAAGAGGATGCAGAGTATAGACTGCCGAGTCCCAGGTGGAGGTGGGATTCTGCTGGCCCTCAGCACCACTACGTGTCCCTGCCGTATCCAAGGAGACAGACGCTGCGTGTCAGCTGTAATCCTCATAATGAAAAATTAACTCACAGCACCTCAGGAGCCATAATCAGAGCCCAGATGGGAAAAGTAAGGAGAGAGAGAGAGATGTGAGGAGTAATTCAGGGGAATTGATAAAAAAAAAAGAAGAGGAAAACGGAGAAACAAACAGAATTCTCACAATCCAAACTCAGGCTGAGGACAGACTAAACTCCAGCGACGGTGGTAAATCGTCCAGATGTTGCCCGGCGGGTTAGAGATTTTGTAGAAAAGATCCATGTCATGAAACAGCTGGATGGATTTTCTGTGAATACAATAAAAAGCTTTGCACTCAATTTGGAAGCAAAACCGGAAGAAGGCTTTTACCTAATCCTGAGGCAAAGAGCATGCTGCTGCTGCTGCAGTAACCCAAACAGCTGAACTACTGATGGCAGACAGGTTTTATTGGAGATGGAGTCCAAACGGATCACCATTCATCCATCCATGGTGCTCTGCATGTAGGCCAGAAGGTTCACACTTTTTCTCATATGACTTCAGTGACAAAGGCCTACATGGCTCATCCGTAATGTTGACCTTAAAAGTTTTTTTCCTCATAACTCTTCCATAAAGGCCAGATCTGTTTAGTGCAAAACTTATAGTTGTCATAACGACAGTTTCTCCAACTTGAGCTGTGAACATCTGCAGCTCCTCTAAAGTTACCACCAGTACGACTGAGAACCATGGGAAGCTAAAGCCTATGCCACTTCAGGATTTCTGGCTACAAAATATTTTCAAAGATTTTTTTCCCCATCTTAAATGAAAACATATGCATTTTTTCTGGGGTTTTTTGCTTGATTGTGTTATTTCAACAGATCACATGTGTTAGAGTTTGTACACTCCAAGCTAACAATTATTTAATTTCTAAATTATTTAATAAATTCAATAATCAAATTAATCTGAATAACTGTTTCAGCAGTGCTACATTTAATTCTAAGGTCCAAGTAAAACTAAATCAAACCAACACTGGTTTGCAGTTCTGCCATTTCAGACAGTGATTAAATTACATACAGGTGTATGGGGAGTAAACAATTAACAGCAATAATTTGGTTTAGTTAGCTCGTCAGAGAGGAAAAAATGTGGGAGTTCATTTTTCAAAGTCATATCTTCACCATGCTATACATACATTTATAACTGTCAGAGTTCCAAACTAAATATTTAATTCACAAGCTAAATATTTAGCTTTAAAATTAAATATTTAGTCAGGAAGCCACATATTTAGTTCCAAACTAAACGTTTTAAGTCTGAGCTAAATATTTAGCTTTCAAACTAATTATCTAGTCCAGACTAAATATTTTCCAAATCTGAACTTTGAATAAACTTCCTATTTTTTTCTCTATTACAGGCAAAATAAACCAAATTATTGCCGTCAATTTTTTACTCATTTTTATTCTACTTTTCTCAAACTGCACCCCATACAGGAAAGAGGGGGTGGAGGTAGGGAAATTACAAATGCACACCATACTTTTCAGATTTGTGTTTGATAAAACATTTGACACATACCTGAACACTCTTATTTATGAATACTTCAACTTCCAGAAGGGGCATTCCTTTTTTTTTTTTTTAATTGGAAAATACGTGCCAAAGAAAGTGGACAGTAAGACAAACCCAGAAAAAGATATTCAGTCTCCGTCTCCTAATCTGGTTTGGAACACGCGGTGACGCGACCATCACCCCTGGCAGCTTCGGTGCGCCAAGCTGAAGCGCAGCACTGACCCATTCCTCCAAATCCGCACTCGATGCCAATTAATCGCCATCTGAACCCAAGAGCAACACCTGCGCATTGTTTACACGCGCAACACAAGCGGCGTTTAAAGTTCGCCGCAAAGCATTTCTTACCTGTTTCAGGAGCCAGCGGTGCGTCGGAGTTCACCGGTGAACACTTTGAAAGCGGGTCCTTTCCAGCAGAAACCCGGCGTGGAGATTCCTCTACTGTCCTCTCAACAACCAATCCGAGGGAAAGAAAAACCAAAAATCAACAGTTCCTCTCCCTTCTTTCACGAAGCGCTCCGCTCTCCCTCGGCTCTCGCCGTCCCTCTCCTCCGCTCGCCTCCCTCTCCAGCGCGCATTTTACGCAAGGCACGACAGCAACTCCCCGTGTCCACGCTGTGTGCCAGCTGTTCCCACGCTGACCTCTGACTAAAACAGACGATTCTCCTCTGCTTTAAGCTGAGCTTTTAATCCCCTCTCGCGTCGTCGCAGAGACTCGGAGCTTTGGCTTCAGAGGTTTCCCGGGACTCGACCTGCAGCAGCAGGTAAACTCCAGACTCACCTGAACGGAAGGACGCTGCCACCGGAGGTGAGAGCAGCTGAAACACGGCAACGCTGCCCCCATGTGGTTAAAAAAGAAAACTTTCCGTTTCCATTTTTAAATCACGAAGCACATTTATTTGGCCAACATCAATCCTATTGGAAGATATTTATTGCCGATCTATTAGTGCATGAAAAAGATCGTTTTTGAAACCGAAAGTGGGTAAATTAAATATAAAATAATGAATAGACCCTACAAATCAAAAAGAAAGCAGCAGCCCTTCGTAGCCACCTCTTTTTGCTGCCCCATTCACTACAAGGTAAGAGCATGCACAACTTGCAAGTATTGGAAAAAAAAGGCTTGTATAAAATGTTAAAATTAATACCAGACCATAAAAGAGACTGACACTTCTTTCTAAAGAGAAAATGGCAGCAAAACTTAGGTTTCCCAGTTCTTAATGAAACATAAAATGTCTCAAATAATGTTCTTTAGAGGTGATCAGTGTGCAAGGGAAAAATGTTTGACACCAACACTCTCCACAAGTCAGACAAAAAAAAAACACAACCATACATCTCAACTATGATGAAATGGAAATGAGTCGGAGTACTTTAGATTATTCTTCTACACAACTATTCATTTTGTCTTGTGTCATACAAGCTGACCCAGTGAGACCCACAAACAGTGTGCTCTTTCAGGTCATGAAATGGTGGTCAACCCCTCCCACCCCTTCAGTTGGGGGGGGGGGGAGGGTCTCCCCCACCCAACTGATACCATTGTCATATCCATACCATATGACAATGGTATGGATAGGGTGGAGTTATACAGTCACCACACAACATAGACAAATGATTGAGGGGCAGAAAAATATCAGTGCTTGCAACAAGCATGAGACAAACTAGTGTGCTTGGTGTTTGGGTTAAGCCCTGGCTGCCCAGTAAGAGTCCAACTTTGCTGCGTTTGCTGTCAACATCACCTGCTGCCCATCTCCGCAATATCTGAAGTTTTCCATACTGCCCTCGAGAAAACAGTTTCTTCAAGAGTTCCTCAGTATTCCATGCGATTGTGTGCTGGGGAATCTCCCATTAACATACTTGGGCAAGTGAAACTTTATCAGCTGTTGCACAGAGTGGGTCCCAGCTGGCATGTGATTGTCATTCCATCCAAACATCCTAGGACAGACGCCTGTCGACTGCCCTCATTCCTGTGACAACACCACCTTACTCATTGACATGATGACTGAGAACCCTTTGGCAGAGAGAGAGAAAGTCGGGTTCCAATCCAAGCTACACCTGAGGCCTGTAAAACCAGGGCTGACATTTCCATGGACCTGAGGTGGGAATATTCTGGGTTACTCTGCTTCGAACCCGTTCTCTTCCCCTTTCTCTTAAAAGATTTTTGATTGATTTGATTTCAAATTAATACATTTGTGTACACATCAGTTTAATAGTTATATACTGGAAGGAAATAAAAATGAGTTCTTCTCGATTTTTATTGGCGGTTGGCAAACATGGGAAGGAGGCATTACTGCCACCAACCGGTAGGGTTGACAATAGCTTCAGTTAAAATTTCCCTATTAAATACTTTTTTTAACCAAGAAAACTCCTAAGATATAACCCATTGAATATCAATGATGAAGAGTTTCATACAGTTATAAGCCGACAAAAGACAAACCTAAAATGCTCTTGGGGGCCCCCTGCTGATTTGGAGGATGTAAGCAGCTGATCTGTTTTCTAGGCAGCTGTCCCAGGTTTTTAAACAAAATACAGCACAACTGAGAAACAAAACTTCCACCATCCTTTTAGTTGAATATTCATGTTTTACAAGAAAAAAAAACATTTCAAAAAACTTTGTTTACACTTCACATTTTGACAAGATGTACACATTAAAAAAACACATCGAGGGGAACGTTTTCCAGCACCTTTGGCTTGGTTTTGACTTCAAAATATTTGAGTAAATTGTTCCAGGAACAAACCATTTCACTGACAATCTCATTTTTATTGCTAGAATTCAAAACAATTTAAAATCTGAGGAATAAAGCCAGGTTTTCTTCCACATACATGAGGAAGATCTCAAAAACCAGAAATAAACTCTTCAAAAGACCAAACCCTAACAGCTGGGTTTCAAATCTATTTGGTGAATAAAAAGAAAAAGTAAATCCAGGCAACCTTAGAAGAATATCTAATAGTGGAAGACAATTTTTCCTGTCAGGGGTCAACAGAAAATCAGGAGCCTTTTATTGCAAAGTTTGTATGTGACACCTTCTAATCCTCCAAGGGTTAACGGTAATTTTTGCAGTATCTCAAGATTTTCACAAAAGTAAAGATAATTGCATGTTTAGTAAATGAACGTTTCTATATAATTCAGATATGTTTAGTACAGTAAAAAAAAAACAAAAAAAAAAACATGCTGAGACTAACAGCAACCATGCAATTCAAATAAGAATTAAAAAGTTAAAAACAAACCAGTCATCGCTGTGCATAGAGCAGTGTTTCCCAACCCTGGTCCTCCAGGCTCACTGCCCTGCATGTTTTAATGTTTTAGGCGTTTTCTTGCTTCTGCCCAGGTGATTTCAATTAACAGACGTTTGCTGAACTGCAATCAGCTGAATCAGGTGTAGTAAAGCAGGGAAACATCTAGAACAGTGTTTCTCAACCCTGGTCCTCACTGCCCCCCTGTCCTGCATGTTTTAGGTATTTTCCTTCTGCCACACACCTGAATTGTATCTCTGGGTGATTAACAGGCTTCTGCAGTACTTGATGGTCATGCAATCATTTGAATCAGATGTTCTGGAATAGAGGCACATCTAAAACATGCAGAGCAGGGGGACGGTGAGGACCAGGGTGGAGAAACACTGATCTAGAACATGCAGGGCAGTGTGCCTTGAGAACCAGGCATGGGAAATACTGGCACACTGTATCAGCTACATTTTTGGCATAGTTGGTAAAGAAGTGAAAAAAAAAACCCCTCAAATATAAATTAGTTTTTTTTTTATCTCAGCATCATAATCAGTCACTGAAAACATTTGAGAACTCTTAAGGTAGACTTGTATCACTGATAGTCTTTTTTGGTGCTAGGAACATCTAATTAGTAATCCCTGACTTTGTTTACCAGGGTATAAATATGATGTGACACAGCAGATGTTTTTTCAGTGCTGAACTCATACTTGTTTTGCCACCACACACCAATGAACCTTTGATGTCAGTTCACCTGGTTACCGACAGTAACTATGGGTGGCTTTTTTCCCCTTTAACTCAATTTGTGAAGATAACTTACTGACAGCATAAAACAAACAATAGATAAACTCCACCTAACATAAAGCTGCAACTTTTCTAGTTTCTAGTCAGTTGTGTGAATAACATTTTTAGAGCCATTATTGTTTAATAAATATGTAATGTTTTCTTTCTCTTACTCATTTCAAGTTTTACATTTATTCAAATAATATAATATATAATATAATAATATAATAGTCCTTATTTGGCAGTGTAATTATGTTAATATATACATGTAAAAGAGTCTTCAGTTTGGGCTACGTAATATGAAGCCCGTCCTCAGCTACAATAAAAACACTGCAATTATCTGCTTTCATGTGTAATTTAAACCATCCTTACTCAAAGTGCTTTGATTGTTCATTTAGCTCTTCATAACCTCTCTAAAACCAAATACTAAATATACTCTAAAACCTTTAAAGAAAACTTTAAAAATACTTCACACTAAGTGCCTTAAAGAATAAGAGAGTAAGTCAATGCAAATGAAACCCCAACATCGTCCCAGTAGAGTTTTTCAGACAAATCTGCTGTGAGGAGTGCTTGGTAAAAACCTTCCCCTAAAACCTAGTTCACACTGTGTGATCATAAGACTGCTTTGGAAAAAAAATGTCTGGGGAAGGAAGATTTCTGATCTCAATAGTGAGTACTGACATCAGATTTAAATACCAAGCTTCGTTCAAGATGTTCTGCTTCAACAGATTTTTGTCCTCTCTGGGTTTCTGTCACTGTCTCCTTTGCTTTACCTGATTCTGTTTACAATAGCGCTAACACATGTAACTTGGTGTCCATTAACCGTTGGACCAATACTTCAGTTGAAGCTTTTTGATGTGATTCTGCTAAACATTATCTTACACCAAAGAGTGTTACAGTAGCATACATGTACATTCAGAATTTCACAGTATGATGCTTCCACAGTGCGACATGTTCAAGTCTGTTCAGATCCATGTCCATCCATCTGTCCATCATCTATACCAACTTATCCTTGGTGCTGCGGTCAGTGCTACACCCTGGACAGGTCGCCAGGGAAACGCAGAGACACACAGGACAAATAACCAACCACACACTCTGGCTAAAGGACAAGTGGGATACACCAATTTACGACTTCTACATTACCTTCTTAAGTCACAATTCATTCATAACGACATATTCAAGTATCGGCATCTAACTCCTCTGACCTAACAAATAAACAAGTTGAGGTAAAAACGCAACAAACCCCACAGCTCAAGTGGCTTTGTTATGTTTTTGAAAACACTTTAGCTGTTTGGTACCATTTTCAGACTCAAGTATCTTGTGAAGATTAAAGAAAACATTGTTCACATTGTTTAATACATTTGGAGAGACATCTGTGTGGTCATAATTTTGACGCTACAGCTAAAAAGAACAGATTGTTGTAAACCGTTACTAGCCTGTAGTTTGGTAAAGAAATGAAGGCTACCATTTGTTGCAACAAATGTTCCAAAAGTTTTGTTATCACAGTATTGCTGTATGTTATAGGCATATTGTGAAAAACTGCTTTAAATGCAAAAGAAAAAAAAAAGCTAATTATTTAAGTACCATGCAATCAGGTGTGGGTGACACTCGTTTACTGCACAATGAAAATGTTTTAGAAAGTAAAGATGTGATAAAGTCATGAAGAAACTACGACTAAAGCTACGTTCACATGTCAGGTCTAGATGCTCAATTCCGATTTTTTGCTAAAATCCCAATTTTCTTTTTCTTTTTTGTGTGGTCGTTCATACTACTAATATAATACGACCACAACCGGACTTCTCTGTGTGAATGGAGACTCACTCCCAATGCGACCCGCATGTTCAGAAAAACAAAGTTGACGTCACACAGCAGCGGTCTGCTTACAGATCTAATAATGGACGTCATCATCTATGGATTTTAAACTTGACAAACTGAAGTTTTTTTCCATCAATTAATGGGTGGCTATAAATCATGTTTGACATGACATTTTTTTAAGAAAAAGTAAATAAAACTGAAAGTAATTTTGCATTGTTTTTATCGTAGAGACGAAACTAAATAAAGATGTTAAATCTGCTGGGTGGATGATAGCGTACGTAGGTTTAACTGTAAGTGCTCTTTGTATAAACTGGCAATCTTTTGTAAATCAAATATTTTATAAATAATAATTATTGCAATGTAAGTAATCTCAGTGCTACACTTTTGGTAAGTCCATGTACTGCCGATGAAATTCTCATCTAAAAATAGCTCACAACCTTCCACCACAGTAAGGTCTTTATTTTAGATGACCCAACACCACACTTAAAGTGGCAGTGACTCTTTAAGTCACTGCCACTTCCATCCCAGCGAGCTGGGATGGAAGTGTTGCTTAGTTGACAGCAGCGTTGCAAACTGCAGAATGTCACATGGACAAACCTCACAGGAGCCTAGAAGTTGTCTTCTAGGCTGTCCCATTCCAGAGGTTTCTCTCGTAGTTTTCCAGGCAGATGTGAACGCGCTGGGTGAAGTAGCTGCGATCCGAAATGGCTCGTAGGAGGTCGGTCTGGACCAAGGAGATGTCGTACAGCTCCGCAGTGCCCGCTGCACGGGTGTTATGGCCGCCGGGTTCCAGGAACACCTGGCCGGGGTGGAGACAACGAGGAGGAAGGTGAGCGGGGACACAGAAGACAGGATGAAGATGACTTTCTTACTGCATTTCAAAGTCCAATGGGTATTTTGGAATGGGTAATAATCAATGGGTATATATTTTTCCCAACACACCTTAGAAATAGCTGTCAATTTCTGCTGTTCAGCAGTTTCTGAAAGACTCAGGCAAACAAGCATTTCCCATTCAAATCCACTTTCTCTGCCATTTTAATACTCCATTTGGCCTTCAGCAAGTTCTCTTAATCATGTCTAAATGCAGAAATGTATCCAGTTGCAGTCTTGTCATCGGCTGATTTATCTTTGTACATGACAAAGGATGTAGCTAAATAGATTTAAAATACTTGAAGAAAACTTGGTTTCAAATTGGTCTGATGAAAAGATAGATATTTTTAAATAAGGTTAAATGCACTTAGTTGGTAGATTAATTGTTTGAGAGGCTAACTGTGATTGGATTATTGGTAGAAATATTGATAGAAAAGTAATCGACTGAAGAGTTTTGGTTAAATGTTTAATCAATTGATATTTGTTTACTTCACCGATTTAGTAATTAATCTGCTGATTGATTAAAGCTACAGCTTTTGTAAAAAAAAAAAAAAAAAGATGTGTTTACATATTTGTTAAAATTATCACTCATGACAGTGTACAATAGCACTGATCTGTGAAAAAAGGAGGAGGGTCTTAGTGCTGTCAATCAACCTCATATGGATGCTTCTCTTGTTCTCTGATATGCTAAAGCTTCTTGCTGACAGCTAGCTTGCCATGAATGCTCAGGCTAGTTAGTTTGGCCACCAATGTCGGCAGATAAACAGTTTCCCAGCCAAAAGCATGATTAGCAGCACGTCCACAAGGTTGATTAGCAGCGTTAAGACCCCCTTCCTGGCTCTGATAGGTTGTTTTTGACCGGGAGCGGTGCAGTTCTTTATATTGCAATAGTAGCACTGGGAGGAGGTGGAGGAGGCCGATTATTTCAGATTATCTGTCTCATTCTATCACGACACGGTGACAGTTTTAACTTATGCAAAAAAAATATTTTAGTAGAAGTTTCTTACATAGACATAAATAGTATACTGTTGCTTTCATCAGTTAGTTTATGATACTTTCATAAAATAGCAACAAACAGGATCAAAACTAATTGCGTAGAAGTTCCAATTCATATTTAGATTAATTAGGACATTAGTGAAGCCACATTACCTTTGGACATACAATGGTGTCCTCATCATTTTGTCGGATGTTGTCATCTATAAAGACATGCTGAACATTCTGGTCAAAGGGGTCAATCCATAGGGGCTTCCCTCCTCGGATGGAGAAGGTGTTGGTAGCCCACCTGGACACAGACGCCCGGATTAGAAATTAGTTGAAATAGAAGAAGAAAGAACAAAGTGGCAGTGTATGTGCTGCAGAATCTGTTTGTGTACCAGTCAAAGTGGTCCTGGAAACCACCGAGACCCTGCACAGAACTTAGGTACTGGTAGAGTCCTCTCTCTCCATCACGAGTGGACACACGCTCTTCAGCCCGGCTCAGGACGACCCCTCGCTTGGTACAACGGATTTTACCCGGAGTCATATCCACTCTGAGCTGAACCAAAGCAAAACCGGGAGCAAAGGTCAGAGTTAGTAGAAGAAGAGGGTAGGAGAAGAGACATAAAAAGAAAGCAAGTCCTAAAGTTCTTAATCATACTAGCTTGATGGTCTAAGAAGGAACCAAGATTAAATGAAGAACTGTACACAATAAGGTTAAAGTAATAATGAAAAATAAAGATTATGTATTTCCTAGGCACATAGTAACATTTTATGGCAAAATTAAGTAACTATGTTAACTTCAGTTGTTTTAAAAATGCTATATCAAATATGACTTAAAAGAGATTTTACTTCCTGATGTAACACCTTGAAATTGCATCTCTGTTTCTTTAGAAACTCCTGCTTTTTCTGAAACTCCACCTTCAGGAAATCATCACAACATCCCTCCTCTAATAACACTTTAACATAGTTTTTACCAGCGTTGCACTGAGAAGTAGCTCGTACAATGAGCTCAGAAGATGTTGTTTCACCAGGTGTTTGCTGATTGCTGCTGGCTAGTCTGAAGGAGCTGAATGGAGGAGTCACAGAGGAGGGCTGCTCTATGAGCTCAGAAGGTTGGAATCTGCAGCTCTGAGGAGGAGCAGCGCCTTGAAGGCACCACTATGTCAAACCAGGAGTTTTAGACAACTGAATAGTTGCCATGGAGATTAAAGGATTTGTCAAACATGCACAGAAGAATTAAAGCAACACTCCAGGAATGTTTTTTATTAGGGAGTAACATCTTAACGTCATGTAATACTCAAAAAAATAAATTTTACATAATACTCCCCCTTTAAGGTAATTTTCTGTCACCTGAACAGTTAATAGGGAGAGTTCTGCAAGGCAACACTGAAGATCTAATATTAGCTGATGTTTAGGAGTGAGCCTGCCTCACCTTCAGCTCAGGCAGATCAGGGAACAGTGGGTGAGCTCCCTCATTGACTACTCGAGACATGGCCTTCAACACCCGAGGCAGGTCAGTCCCAAACGTGCGGAAAACAATGGCAAATTCCCGTCCTTCCCACGCCTTCCCAGGCGGAGTCACTCAGCCATTCCCATTTTCCTGCAAGAATTACCCAGCATGCTAGAGTTTCAGAGATGGAAATGATGTATAACATTATTTCTATTAAAAACTGTAAAACTGGGAGTCGGACTGAAAAGCCATTTTAAATTCAGTAACTTCTATAAAAATTTGGTCTTTTCCTCCTAAGCAAAAGTGTCTATTCTGCTCACAGATTGACTTCGTTTAAAATGTCAGGCTGTTCAATTAAAGGACATTTGACATCATAAAATAATACAAATCATATTTAGTGCAGCATCACAACCTACTAATCTTTTCTCACCACAGGGGCTCACAGCTAATATTCCACTGTGTTTACTTCACTTCATCATGTTAAATGTCATTCAATTGAATAGCATGACAATTTAAACATAGTCAAACTGTGAGCAGAATAGACACTTTTACTCAGGATGAGAAAACCTATTGCTATAGAAGTAATTGAATTTAAAATGGCTTTTCAAGTATGATTTGAAATGTGTGAGATGACGTGTTTCTATTATTGGGCTGAACTTATGGTTTGACGTACATTTAAAAATGACAGATGTTTTCATAGGTGGAATAAACATATTGATAGGTATTTTTGCATCTACCTATATATTGTAAAGTAAATATTAACCTAATGAATGGTATTCTGATTTTATTTATTGCTTGAAAATATTATTAGAATATAAAATATTACTATTTAAAATAGACGCTTTCGTGGAATTAAGTCATTTCAGTCTTCCACAGAGTGGCGAGGAATCAGTGAAAGTGGAATCAAGAAAGTAGTTCTCAGTGACTACTGAAGTGTTTATATTACTGAAAATAGAGAAATTAACTCAATATAGTGCTGAAATAATTGAATACGTTCTAAACAGCAGTTCCATCCAATTTTTCTACATGTGTGTTCTAGAAAAAGAACAATAAATTCCCGGTGTTCGCTGAAAGCAGCTGGACTTTACCGTGTTTGCTCATCTTCCCCCAGGTGACGGTGGTGAGAAAGTAATCCAGAGCAGCCACCGTCCCTTGTCCGGTCACCGTGTCCGAGACTAGGATGGTGTTATTCAGGTCCATGTGTAGAATTAACTTTTTCCTCGGTGAGTGGTCTGCGCAGCCGAGTCCCCGAGGGACTGACACCGCAGGGTCACCTGCTGTCCCCCGCACCGGCACACAGATACTGCCGCTCTCTGTTCCTTGGTGTTCCTCCGCCATGACAGCTCTGCGGTTACACAAAGGGAAACATTCTACATGACTGACTCATGGATCTTAGCCATTTGTCAGTTACCAGGGTGACTCACTGGTATCCAGCAAACACACGAGATGTTTACCGGTAGCTACTTCCTGATTCCCCGGTATCCATCTTCTTCTTTCTCATTATCAGGCGAGATGGTGACGAACACTGAGAACACCGACAAACAGCGCCATCTTCCTGTGGAAAAAGTCATTAATTTTTCACAGGCCTAGCATTTAATTTCGTTACTAATGAAATTCTATAATTTTGTTTGCAGGGATTAAACTAAGTTACTATTCATTATATTATATTTTATTTTATTTTTAATTATTGACTGTAATTTAGTCCGGGAGGTGGAGTTCAGAGGGTGAGAAACCCTGAAAGACAGCAGCCCTGGGATCACAGTCTGGAAAAGTAGGAAATCTGCCTTTCCCAGATATGAATAATGAATATAAAAATTCTAGTTGAGCCACGAGGCAGAAAACCCAAATGGGTAAATAGGTGGCGATAGAAGAAGCCAATTGATTGATTGATTGATTGATTGATTGATTGATTGATTGATTGATTGATTGATTGATTGATGATGATGATGATGATGATGATGATGATGATGATGATGATGATGATGATGATGATGATGATGATAAATACTTTTTTTGGAAGAAAAAGAATAAATTTTTTTTTTCTTTTTTTAGGAGAAGACATGTATTTGTGAACAAACTGAAGCTCAAACATAGAGAAACGTTTTGACTTGTAGCGTCAGATTGTCACTATGGTAACACAAAAAAAATAAAATATAATAATAATAATAATAATAATAATAATAATAATAATAATAATAATAATAATAATAATATAAAAATTCTAGTTAAGCCACGAGGCAGAAAACCCAAAAGGGTGAATAGGTGGTGATAGAAGCCAATTGATTGATTGATTGATGATGATGATGATGATGATGATGATGATGATGATGATGATGATGATGATGATGATGATGATGATGATGAATACTTTTTTTGGAAGAAAAATAATAATTTTTTTCTTTCTTTTTTTAGGAGAAGACATGTATTTGTGAACAAACTGAAGCTCAAACATAGAGAAATGTTTTGACTTGTAGCATCAGATTGTCACTATGGTAACACACAAAAATAATAATAATAATAATAATAATAATAATAATAATAATAATAATAATAATCAAATATTAAAATTCTATATTTCTTATATAAATACATATATCTACATATATATTTTGTTTTGTTTTTCCTTTAATGCATTGGCATTAAGAGGATAATTTTTATGAATTACACCAAAGACCCAAACCCAAACATGCAGGGGGCAACTGTAGCTGAACTGAGTGAACCTGGGATCTTTGCTTCAGGGCACTGTTCATGTTTAGCTTTTCTACAAATATTTCTGACAAATTCATTGTCCCCTCTTAACCCCTTTTTTTATTGGCCATTGCAACATCTAAATACATCTACAATGTGTCAAGTAGATGTCTCCACTGGTCTCTTCAGATCTTCTATCACACAAGACCTGACAAAACTTGTCAGTGGTTTATACGAGTCTCCCAGGTTAATGTTTTCATCTGTACTCTTTTCAAAAATGTCCCTGAAAATTGCTTCACTGAGCTCCTCAATCCTTCCCAGGGACAACTTGATATCTTTGTCCTGAACTTCATTCCAGATTTCCCGGGACATCATGTCACAGAACCCATCAACATGTTTAGTCTGGAAGCTACAAGCTGATTCTTCAATCATTTTGCTCACCAGACCTTTAACGAGTGTCTGTAAGGCCGTTTTTATCTGGGTTTCTGCTCCAGGTGTCTCTTCCTGGTGTTTCTCGGCTCTGGCTGTAGCTCCAGGACAAGCTGCGATCTCTGGGATGTCTGTGGGACTTCTAGTTATTGCTGCTTCTCCTTTCCCCTGGAGAAACTCCATCTGAAAGCCCCCTCCATCTATCACTTTACTATTTGTACGGGGTGGCTCTAACAAATCAGAGTGCGACCAACATTTTATTTTCCCACAAAGGTCACATATAAACTCATGACATCTTTCCACCTTGCTAACTTTCTTTAACAGGTATTTCTCAAAACAGGACAGAATTGTCTCTTCAAACTCTGGGATTTTCATGACTAGCAAACACAAGGCGTCTTTATCTGTACAGAAGATTGCGTTACAAAGCCTCGAGAAGATTTTTTTGATGTATTTCTTTCTTACTCTTGAGCGAAATTGTATTTGTTTCCCCTGAACCCGATCCCAGACTTTCTCAAGGGTCCATTTGAAGATGTCCTGGAAGACGTCAGCGTAGCAAATCTTATCTGATGATTCCAGCGCCTGACACAGAACCAGCCTAATAATCTTGCTCACATATTCTTTACTGGATTGACCCTCTGAACTCAGCTCTTTTGTGCTTTTTTTCTCAGCTGTGGTAAATTGGGATCGATTACAAGCCTGATTGTTCTCATTCTTAAATATTTGGACTCCTCCATGGGATGGCTGTTCTTGGAAGTCAAAGTCATTTGATAACAGTGATGTCTCACAACAGTGGGCTTTTCTACTATCAGTTGACATCTTTACAAATTCCTCTGTGTCTTCTTGAACGGTGTGTACAAAATAGCTGAGTTCAGCCGACATTTCCTCCTCCTGAGAAACTTCCACAATGGTTGGTAACTCTGGGACACCCTCCTTGAACCAGGAGTTTCCCCCACGGTATTTTTTATAAACCCCATGTTTCCCAGTTCCTTTGATGATTGGTTTTATCAAACCAGGTGTTTGAGGTCGCTGCTGGTCAGTTTGATCAGCCCTATTAAATAGTTTATGAATGCTTCTCTTGACCAAAGAGCCTTTCTTCACATTGACCATGTTAGTGGAGGATTGGATCTTTTTGATCACTTCTTTGACAACTTGTTTCTCCAACCTTTTAACGGCTTTTGAGTCGACCATCTCTGCAATGCCCAGGAACTTTGGAAGAGCTTCTGAGAGTCTGTTACCCACAATGGCTTTGACAACCTTGAGTGTGATAGACGTCCACTGGACTTTGTTCAAGACCAAAGCGGAAAAAAAAGCGGTCGCACCGACAAGTAAATGTTTCCGTAACCATGCTTTTTGTTTTTTATAATCGCCTGACAAAAACTTCTTCCAGTGCTTCTGCGGGATGCTCTGAAACAGTTCCTCGAGATTGACATCCATTTTCCTAGAACACTAAAACAAGATTTCTTCGGGCTCTGAAATTTGTATTATTCTGTTGATCCCCGAGAATCTCTGGGTCTGAATTTTTTACAGAAACAACCGAGATAAAAGTTTAATGCACAGCAAGAGAGCGAAGTTAGTAACACTGGTTGAAGGATTGTTAATAGGGGTGCCACGCCTCATTGTTACGTCACAGCACGGAAACCATGTTCCGAATTATACGTTCCGAGATGAGAGGAGCTGGAGGAGCTGGAGGTGGAGGTGCGGGGGTTGGATGCGGAGGCAATCTGGCTCCTGGGCTAATGCCCTCTAAGAAATTTCTAAAGTCTGGCCCAGGGAATTGTTCTCAAGTTTTACTGCAGTTCCATTAACCACTTGGACGATTTGGTGAGCTCAATTAAATTATCTGTTAAAAGCTGCAGTATGCAACTTTCATAACGTTTCTTTCTCCTCCCAGATTTATTAAAACCGTCACAATGTTGCAACAATATGGTACAAGACAAATCTGTGTAAAAAAAAAAAAAAAAAAAAAAAAAAGCCTTCTAGCAGTAATCTGCAGAAATGGACCGGTCAGAAACAACCAATCAGAGCCAGGAGGAGGGACTTAGAGCTGTCAATCAACTTACTGTTCCAGGAAAACCATTTATCCACCGTGATCCGTGGCTATGCTAACTGGCCTGCGCTCACTGCACTCTGGTGTGGGGAACCATCTGCTACCAGAAAGAAAGGGGGAGGTCGTCTCACATTATGCTGTCAACGTAGCGCTAGTTTTAACTAATAAACATTTTCAAAATACATATTTACTTTATTTATTGGATTGCCACATCTCTTGATAATTTTATAGTGTTGTGCTTACCCCACCACCCCCAATTTTTTTTTATTTCTTACATTTCCATGTTTCAGATCAAACAAATTTTAATATCAGTCATGACAATTTCTTTCTTGTAAGAGAAACAAAGTTACTCAACCCACGCTGGCATTATGTGAAAAATTAATTACCAACTGGGAAAGTCAAACT
The DNA here is from genome assembly GCF_904066995.2 of Poecilia reticulata. Classification (NCBI taxonomy): domain Eukaryota; kingdom Metazoa; phylum Chordata; class Actinopteri; order Cyprinodontiformes; family Poeciliidae; genus Poecilia; species Poecilia reticulata. Next base: position 4,723,670 of record NC_088836.1, read on the forward strand.
GACCACATTTTCTGGATCATAAGTAGTTCTATTCCCACCATTACATCTAAACAAAATCAAAATTAGAAAAATGTCATAATTTAAAACAACACTGAAGTACTGATTTGTATTAAGTGTCTAATCGTAACACTTCAAATAAAAGGTTTTTAAAGACGAACTGTTGTTGGTTTAAGCAAAACAACCAGCTGCTGTTCAGTGGAAATAGGAATTTTAAAAGTAAAAAAAAATTAAACACGACAGGTTCAAATATGAATAGTCTTCACTAGTTTTATTTACAGATGCACTTTTTTCAGATACTCCTGAATTGAGAGGTCCAGATGAGTGGAAACATTGCAGGCTTTTCCATCAGCAGTTTTATTTTAATCAACCATTTATAGTTTCCACAGCAGGATTAATAATCTTTCTTACTTTATATCTGCAGTTTATGACGAACGTTGCAGGGGTTAGACTGGACAACTCAAGACAAACCTGCAACAGTGAACTGGAGCAACATAGCATTTCAGCTCAGGGCGGGCGATTACAGCCTGTACAAAAATCAAGTCATGCATATTTCAGTTTATACCAAAGCCCTCTAACACTTACATCCACAGGATCAAATATTACAAGAATGGGGGAAGAAAAAAAAAAAAAAAAGGCAAAATCTTTAAGAAAACAGAAACTCATGTCCCCCCTTGCAGAAAGAAACAAAGCAACTGACTGGAGATGCTGCAGCAAAACAACTCAAAAATAATTTACACACATTTTAAACAAGCACCAATCAAACTACAGAATTAGCCTAAAAGTCCAAAGCATCAGTCAGGGATGGTCCAGTCCGGTCTGATCTGTTCCAGGTTTTCAGCTTCAGACCAGCCCTGATGGTTGACAACAGCGTATCCTCTGACCTCTGAAACATGGCTGCATGGTGCAGGTGTGGAAGCCGTGTTTGCAGTGATGAATTAGACATATGCCAGCTTATTAAACCCTAACGCGTTATGTTTAGAAAGTCACTGCTGCTCTGCGAGTCGAAATGAAAACAGTCGATACCCTGGTTGACCACATCGACAACTGAGCTTTGGAAACCCTCTTTTTTTTTTTGGACGCCACGGCAACTAGTCCACCTCCTCCATGTTACTGTAGGACGGTGCCGTGCACTCCGCAGAGTGAGCGAAAATGTCAGCTGGCACCTCCGGGGTGAGGGTGGGGGGTCCTTCAGGGTCCAGGTCTGTCCCAAACAGTGACTGGCTAGAGGCCTGGAAGATAAATCACCAGTTAAACGAAGGATCCTCAAACATTCACACTAGAGAAACAGGAAAAAACAAAAACACTTTCAGTCAAGGTTGTAGTGTGAATTTATTTAGAAAGCAGCATTAATACAGTACTGGAAGGAAATGAAAAGATATTACTTTGATTTTAATCATTTTACAGGTGGCTTCAAACTACTAACTCAGATTCCTTCAGCCTTATTCAACTCTGGATCATTTCAGATCAGAACAGTAGTGATTGTGCTCCCTGCATGACGATATTGCAACCTTCCTCATGCCTCTTCACATCAAGCTCAAAATGACATGTCCAAGTTAAAAGCGCATTAAAACGAGACATATTGCATATATCAGAGTCAAGCATTCATATACCCTAATTTTAATTTATAAGAAAACATTTGAGGATAACAGACCACCTGATGCTGCTTTAGAACCGCTTTCCCTGAGACTCAGAAATGCTCTCGGAAAATCATTTTAAAAAACATGTTTGCATAAAGAAAGAAGGCAGAAATGTGAAAAATGTTGATATTGCTGCCGTTTTGCAATTTATAAATTAAATTCAATTACTTTAAAATATATATATGTACATACTTTGTTACAAAAGAAATGTTCTTCAAAATATATAGGTACAATTTCTCATAGTGCTTTAAAATACAAAAAATATATATATAGTCAGAAGGAAACAGAATTCTGAAATTTGAAGCTTATTCTGCAGCTTTGACTAAAAGAAAAAAATATTGCTTACTACACTTCATTCCAAAATGTAAAGTATGTTTGTGGCTTTAAATATATCATGTAAAAATATATCAAACAAATTAAGACGTAATGAGCTGTTATTAGGCATGGGATGGTTTCTGGAATCAAGGTAACAGCACTGCTCCTCCCCCACATGTTGCTGAACACAAAATTTTAAAAAGCTAAGTTCAGCTAAAGAAGCCCCACCTTCTATTCAGAAAATGGAGAAACATGGCGGATAAATCATGAGCATCCTCTGCTCACTACAGTGGTTTCAGTCAGAGCTTCATCTTCAGATCATCTAACTGTATTTATAAAGGAACTTGAACAGTTTGAGTTGAAATATTTATGCTGTGGCATTTTGAATACCAGCCCAGCCCATACCTAAATTACATTAAAATAAACAGATTACAGTGCAGAAAACATACAGAACGTGTAAAATACGAAAGAATAGGACATTTTAAACTAAATCCACTGAATAAACCCGACAAGAACCAGGAGGAAAGAACCTTCAGGTTGCAGCTTCACTGCAGGAGCCTTGTGCAGAGAAATGAAGGTTTCCTTCAGCAGCAGCAGCTAGCTTCAGGCTAGCTTCCTTACTTCAGTCTAATTAGCCCTCCTAATGTCACTGACCCACAAACAGCCTTGCAGACAAACTACCGGTTCCCAATCAAGAAGCATCAACTAGAAAGTTCCACAGCTTTTAGCTCATCAAGTCTGCTCCAGGTAATAATTACTGACCTCAGATCACTTAGTAAAGAGTGGGCTTATTAAACCTGCAGAATGTAACTTTATATATATATATTATTTACTTTTGGAAACTGTCACTGTGCCATGACAGTATGGCATGAGACAGATGAAAAACAAAAAAAAGCTCCTCTGTCTTCTCCAAGCAGGCCTCGGCAGTGCCAATCATTTTCATGGACAGGCCTCTTACCCTGCTCTCTGCTACGTTGCAGCTAGCGTAGCCTGTAATGAATGCTAAGGCTAGTTAGCATAGCCACCAATGACAGTGGATAAAGGATTTTCCTGTAATAGTAAGTTGTTTATCAACCATTAGCACAATGAGCAGTGAATACATGAGACTGACTGACATTGCCAAGACTTTCCTTCTGGCTCTGATTGGTTGGTTGTTTCTTCAGATGGCAACAGCAGCTCAGGGAGGAGGCAGAGGATATGGATCTTTTCATAAGCTTTCTAACACATAGCATATAGTCAGGACATAGCGACAGTTTTAACAAATATGTAAATAACTTTTGTTTTTTAACAAAAGTTACATACTGCAGTTTTAAAGCTATACATCTACCTTAGCCTCGTCTATAAGACTACTTCTCATTTATTACAGAAACATTACCATAGTCCCATAGAATCCTTTCAGAAAGCATGTAGTGCAATCTTCGTTTCAAATACCTCAGTTATTAGAAAGGTATTTGTCATATTTGAAAGCATTATTATTAAAAGGTTCATCTGATTCTGTATAGAAAGGGATAAACTAAGTTAATAAAGAGAGCGATGACTGCAGTGAGCGTGGCCACCACTAGATATCGCACGCAGTCTTCATCGGGATAGTCTGACATCTTGTGCCTGCGGCGGCGGCGTGCGCCTGCCTCTTCCTCGCCTCTGTTCCTCTGTGCTTGTCGGCTTCGGAGTGCGGAGCGAAACAGTCCGCGAGGCCCTTCGTCGGGCCCCTCGTCTTCCTCCTCCAGTTCCCGCCATATTAGAGAGGCCTGCGATTGGCGGAAACCGGGTGTCAGCTTCTGGGAAAAGGCGAGTTTCTAACAAACACTCAGATCACACTTGGTAACGCCACAGTGAGCTGCCTGCTGAGCAGGAGGGACGACAGGCAGGCCGGAGCTCTTAACACAAAGTATTCGTACCACTTAGAGGCTGGAACCATGAGCTGAAGTTTCATTTATGTGTCACGGATCAATACATGGGAGTACAGAAGTGAAATGGAAGGAAAAGGGTGGAAGGTTTTAAGAGATGACCACACCAGATCCACAGTGTGGAACATGGTGGTGGCAGTATCATGCTACAGCAATTGGAATACAAGTGTTTAGATGAATAGAGCTGAAAATGCAGCAAAAAAAAAAAAAAAAAAAAAAGATTTTAGAGTGATTTGTCTAGAACAGTTTTATTCATAAAAATCTTTGAAAACCATGAATCATTTTCCTTGCACTTCACATGCTGGCCTATTGGATAAAAACAACCAATTATATCCACAGGGACATTGAATGTTACAAGTCAAAAATATGAGAACTTTAAAAAGATTACCATTTAAAAAAAAAACAAAAGGCTAATTTAAAGAAATGATATCATGTGATGTCACCATTTACATGAACCACTCCGTTTCAGATTTCCACAGATTTTGCAGCAACAACAACAAAAGTTCGCTAGTGTAGGAAATGTCTCTTTTTTACTTTGCCAATGTCAACAGAGAAGACAAATGCAAAATGCTTACAGTGGCACATATTGGCTTCAAAATGAAATCAGATTTTTTTTTTTTACAAAACCTTATTTCTGATTACAAACTATTTCTTCCCTCACTTTTTTCTTATAAAACATAAGAAATGACTAAATACTTTCCAACACTTTCTACAGTCATCCCTTCTAGGAGTCCAAATAGATACAAGCTAGAAAACAAGATGGTGGCTCTGGGTGGGATAACGTCACTAAAATATGGAAACACAAGGAATACATTGGTGGAAAAACAACCTGATTTTCCAAAAATTACATTTCCAGAAATAGGAAATTGGATTAAGTGATAAAATGGATTTATTGCCCTTAGAGGCGTTATAAAATGCGCAGCTGTTTTTAAAACATTTTGAATCGGTTAAAGGAGACCTTTGCAGAAAAATCTATGATTAATGGGTGTCGTTTCTCAGACATTTCACACACATGCTGCTGTTTTGTAACCAATTAAAAGCTCCTCCTAGTGGCTGGAACATTTATTGCACCAAACCTCTGAAAAGTAAATGTGAACATCTAATCAACGTGTGATTATGCAGCACTATTTAACATAAACAGCTTTATTTTATGTTACTATGGTTGAAGAAATTATCAACCTTTCATTTAAAGTACAGATCAGAACCCGGGACATAAAAGCAAAGCCTCTTTGTAAAGAAAACCCTGTGGTTTGTTATGGCTGTGGCGCCCTCACCTGGCTGGCAGAGGCTCCTGTGGCTGTAGCTGACTCGGCTCCGGGTGAGAGGAAACGTGGTGGCCTCTCCACAGGGGAGTTTCTGCGGCGGTAGAAAAGGACGTAGGCGTAACGCGTCACCACCTGGCTCTCCTCCACCATTGTTACGGTGCTGTCATCAAACAGCCGCCACCCTGTAGCCACACATGGAAGACAAATTCAGAATGCAATATAATAAAGGAGCACATTTACAGAAAGTAACTAGTGATGTTCTGATGTGAATCAGTCACAGCATTTTTACAGGGTATCTATAGGTTTCAGCAAGCCAAAATTAAGACTATAAGACTTTTTTAATCTCACTTTGAGTAAAATTTAAGACAGAAAAAAATATAAATATAAGGTCTGATTGGAGAAAGTTTCTGAATTACAATCAACAATGGTAAAACAAAATGGGAATCTGGATTTATACCCATAACAGATGGAAAAAAAAAAAAATCTAGCTAGCTAGCAAGGGTATATTAGCCTGGCAACTAGCTGGCTATTCAAGACGGTCTGTGCCTTGAGGAACAGAGTGCAATGAGGATGTCTGCGGGTGACTCAAACTTTTGCCTGACAGAAAAATTTGCGGGAAAAAGAAGAGAAAAAAAATCCAGCTGCGACAAAATTTAGGATCAGTGATTAACATATTTAAGGCCATCTTAAATTTTCTTAATGAAATTAAGACATTTTAAGAACTTAATTTAGACACTAATTTAAGACTTTTACATAATATCTTTAAAGCCCAAAAGTCTAAGTTTTTTTTAAACTGCGTAAAAAAAAAAAAAAATAGAATCACGATCAGAGTAAGCAAAAGTACACAGATATATTTGGGAAGGAGTAAAACTTACCAACATCACTGCGCTGACTGTTCTTGTCACTGGGCAGGCGAGCGTATGCCGTGTAGTGCCCTCCTATCATCCCTCCGTAGTGGTTGATGACTGCATAGAGGTCATAGATGGGGGCCTGCTGCATCTCATCCTTCTGGCCAATGCAGAACTTACTCAGATCCAAGTTCCTGAAACCCAAAATTGTTTAAGAGGTTTAGATTTTCACCAATGTTTCCCTTCTAACAAGCATATTGTGCTGTCACATGCTAAAAACTCTCAGATCAGTTCACAGCAGCTGCAATCACCTGACAGGAAAGTCGACCATGTCATTGATCTTGTCTCTCCAGATGAAGCTTCTGAAGGAAAAACGTTTGAGCTGGATGATCAAAACGTTCGGCAGACGCCACAGCAGGAGCTGCTTGGAGGCCTCTCGGTGCTGCTGGCACTTTGGACAGTACCTGAAAGCAGTCGGGGAGCAGGGAGGAAATAGATATAACAAATTCCGCAACAAGGAACACCAACAGCTCCATAAATATGTCAAAGAAATATTACATTTACAGACATTTCTTTAATTACTGGTTCTGTATTCAAGAGAACTGGCAGAAATTTCCACATATTTCACTCAAGTTTTTGGAGCAAATATTTTAGTACGCTTGAAATAAGACAAAAAAAAAACTCCACTTACGTACAAGTAACTTTTTAGAAAGATATGGCGGAATTATTTGTTTATAAACAACGGATGCGTGCGCAACTTGACTGATGGAAGAGCCACAGAGGCGACTAAACGCTCACTGGTTGCCATGGTTGCCTGCATTTATCTTATTGTTTTAACATTAGCTAGGATGTTAGACAGTGTACTAAACTGTTTATCACAGTGTGATAAAATAAGTTAAACTACCAAATTAACATTAGTGAATGAGATGTGTCCTAATCACCCATAACCATTAAATGCAGGTGAGACAATAAATGACAAGAGAAAATTGCCCATTAGAAGCAATTTTTAGGCAAGTTGATCACTAAGATCATTTGGTCTCAATGAAATATGTCCAGTCCCCCTAAAGACGACAAACATGGAGGTGAGCAGAAAAGGGTTTTCCGAAAACGCAAGTTTTGATAAGACAAAAAAAGGGGGGAATCCAGATTTAGCATGCAAAAGATAAATAAAATAATTTTGTCGTAGTTTGGTCACTATTAGAGGGAAAACGGGGATGTAGTTGCACCCATCAAGGCAGCTGATAAACTAAGAAATTCAGAAATTAAAAATGCAGCAGGCTGAATGGAAGGTAGCGTGAGGTACAGAGATGATGAGCTAAAATTAAAGCCACTGAAAACTGCAGACCCTGCAAAGCTGCATGCGGGAGTTGCGCTGAGTGAAGATAAATTATTTTATAACCTAATTGTAAATAGTTTCAATAGTTAGAATGATGTATTCTTGCCTGCGTTCCGAAGGCAGCATGCGCAGTAGAGCGGCTGCTGACAATGTTATGTCGACTGATAATCCCTCTATAGGAGCTTGATTAAATAAAACATTTCTTCATATTGATGAGAAAACTACCAATACCACAGTCACATTATTTCACTTACAACATGGGGAAAATGTCTTGTTATAAGTGAAATAATCTGCCAGTGTAATTAGTACATTTTAAAATTAAGGAATGTTTTACTTAATATTACTTCCTGCATCTTGCTGAAAAGTTAGTTGTAAGTTAGTTTTGTCTTATTTCAAATGAACTAAGAGACAAAATACGACTTTGTGGTTTTGCAGTCCTGGAAGCACGCCTCTTAGTTGTATTGGGAAAAATGTTTTGGAACCCTAGGAGGGACTGAGGTGGTAAATGTTTGTCCCTACCAGGCCTCTTCAGGTGCCAACACCTCAGGCTTGGTGAAGAGATTGAGGCACTGCTCCAGGGTGAAATGTCCCGCTCTGGCCGTCTCGCTCATGGAGCTGGGGTCGTCCTCATACTCCAGCTCCTTAGAGCTGACCAGCACATACTCCTTCAGACGCTCGTTGTTCTTCCACACCAGCTCCAAGGTCGCGTCATCTACCACGTCTGCGAGAGAATCCTCTGCAGAGAGCGTACGAGGGAAAATTAAAGCCAAGAACCAAAGTTGCATTTTAACTAAAATCTAATTAGAACCGATGATCGTTCTTGTACCTTTCTCATCCAGCCTTTGCTCCTTGTTGTTCGAGTCCAGCAGACCGATGTAGAACTGACTGGCATGACCCGACGCTGCCTCACTTGGCTGTTGGTACCCTGTTACTGCAGCTGCAGATTAAAACCAAAGAAGAAGAATCTGTTAGTGCTGGTCGATAAATCTATTTTATCAAATTGTTGAATTTTTGGCAGATTAAATTTTTGGAAAAATCTGGATTTTCTTAATTCCACCAATACAGTCCTTGGGTTTTCATAGTTCAGAGTGATGTCAGCATGCCCAGGGCGGCCATCTTCTATTGATTTGGACTTTGAATTTATGAAAATAAAGTTATAATATTAGGAGAATGAAGTAATTTTATGAGATCTCCAACATGAAAAGTAAAAAATTAAAATGAACGTTGAGGATTTTGTGAAGTTATACAGTAGTTTAGGTTTTACAGATAATATCTAATTGACAAACTAAATCTTTTAAAACACCGGGATCAAATTATCAAGAGGACTGAGATGGTCACATAAGATCTCTATGCTGGGGTTTTTTTCTCCATAAAAATTACATTTTTCCTTTTAATTTTCTAACTGTTCTTCTGCTAATATTATGACTATATTCTTTTAAATATACAAAACTTCTTGTAGCCTGGCCCTAATGTTCCGTCGGACAACTCACAGAAGGGATGATTGAAGTAGAAAATACTTTACAATATTTTCTGTCAACTGGCATTTCCTACCAGTATGTTCACATATTAACTATTAATTTGCACTTTATAGTAAACATTCAGCATCTTACCATATTTAAAAGTAGCCTGAAACAAATAAACTTAAGGCGTTCTGGACTAAGACAGAAACCTCAGAATAAAATGAATCTTAAAAATGCCAACAGAGTCTAATACCCCTTTTCTATTAATGTGAAAAGGTCCAAGCCTACAGAATTGAAGACTTACACTTCAAGTAAAAAAGTCAACACCATTACTAAACAATGAATAAAGTGCTTAAATTAAAGGAGTATCACAAAATTAACCTGTAAAAAACAACAACAACAAAAAAGTTTAAACTGGTCAGTGTGGCATCTTTGCTCGTTTCCTGCTGGAACAGATACTCCATGAAAACAATCTATTTTTGTGAATTAATCAGGTTGGAGGCGGGTTCAGGCCAGAGCCATCACTCGCCCTGATTCAGACCAAGGCCTGCCATTTAGTGATGCCTGATGTAGAATATAAAGAGAGACCTTTTCTTGGTTTTTACCTTCTGGCCGCACCGCTTTCTCACATGTTGTCTCTTTCTCAGCCTGAGGATCCAGAGAGCAGCAGGAAGTGGAGGAAACGGACTCAGAAAACCCAGAGTCTTTAGTCCGGGTGCTGGAGAGGGAAAAGGAACCAGACGCCTCGGAGTGGATGGCCGACGCCTGGCTGTATTCCCCCTGGAGCTCAGGTGGCAGAGAGGGACTCTCCAAGTCAGCATCGCCAGCCTGTACATCACCGCCCGCCCCCTTGGTCTCGTCTCCGGCTCCAGCACCGTCAGGAGAGCTGAGCACCATTGGCGGTACGTCTAACCGGGACTGGGGTGTTTCAGGAGACGTTCTGCCTGACTGGAACGGGGGTTGGAATACGTTCACAGAAAACCTGCAGGGACGGAGAAATGCCAGGTTTTAGTTACAGATCAGTTGGTTTCATCAGGATTCACACAGTCATCTGCTTCTTTAGCTGATGTGGTGGTACAGATTCTGAGTTTTTCCATTTATGAAACACATCTACAAAATGGTTTTGACTTAAGATATTTTGAAGTAATATCTTGGATCTTCACCAACACAGCAGCAGAATTCATATAAACTATAAAAGTACAACTGTGTTCATCTTCTATTGTTTCACAGCTGTTATGATTTAAAAGCCATGAATGTTTCTAAGAAGAAAAAAAAAAAAAAGAAAAAGTATAAAAAGAGCCTCAGATTAGGATTTCAATTTGCCATTTAGAGGCATCACTTATGATAATCCCATAGCGGATAATAACCGACATGAATTAAAATTCCTTTTAGAATGTTAATCACAAATTCTTAAAAGGGGCAATATTGTATCTTTTCCAGGCACGTAGTGCCACTTTATAGCACAATTAAGTAACCATGTAACCTTTAACTGTTATAAAAAGCTACCTATGTATATGAAATATAACTTTTACAAGAAATTTTACTTTATAATTTAACACCTTAAAATTGGTCCCGTCTCTTTAAAACTCCTGCTTTTTTGAAAGTCATTACGTCGATCCTTTATTAACACTTTTAACATTTTTACTAGAACTTCACTGAGAAGTAGCTCCCATGAGCTAAGCAGTTCCACCAGGTGTTTGCTAATTGCTGCTGGCTAGTCTGAAGGAGCTGAGCAGAGAAGGGCTGCTCTGTGAGGCAGAAGCTTGGAAACTGCAGCTCTCAGGAGGAGCTGCGCCTTGAAGGCGGCACTTGGTTCAACCAGGCTTTGTGAATAGCTGAATGGTTACCATGGAGATTAAAGGATTTGTCAAACATGCATGACAGACTCAAGGCAAAACTCCAAGTATGTTTTTGATGACCAAATAACATTATAACAGGATGCAAAGCTAAACCAAGTACTGCCCCTTTAATCTGCATCTTGATTCATTCTATTAATATGATCTCAAAGCAAACTCTTTCAAACACTGATGATCTAATCTAATATTGTTTTATTCCCAACAAAAACAGAACTCCTGTTTTTGTTAGGGTAAGTTTAATATAAAAATGACTGGCAGAGGAAGTCAAAATGAATCAAACAGGTGAGCAGTTGAGGTGGTGTGATTACCTGGAGTAACCCTCCAGCAGCTGGGCGAGGCGGGCGTAGGACAGGCGGGACTCTGGGACGCTTACGAGGAAGGGTAGGCCTACGTTCTCAGAGTTGGGGCGACATAGACTCTTGTGACTGGGCCAGTGAGTTTTCTGACAATGTCTGGGGGTACAGAAGAGAGAAAATACAGTCAAAGCTGGAGACATTCGCAGTTCGGCTCTGAAATATTCCATGATGCTCACTGATTGCAGTAGCCCACTCGATAGCAGCGGGTGCACCGCTTCAGTTTGTCTTCCTCGGACACCGGAGGTTTCAGGCAGGCAGCGCACTTTGAGATGGGGATGCTGGGCACCTGGAGTTTCTGGAAGGCAAAACGGAGCCGTTCAGATTGGATCGTTGCACCTCAGCTAACGGGCAGAACAAGAAAAGAGTTTTCTTTATTACCTGCTGCACTCTGAGCAGCACCACTCGTTCTTTGGCCAGATCTTTAGAAAGCACCTCGAAGCAGAACAACATATCAGACGGTGACACGGTGTCCAGAGAATGGGACGGCAGGAAGATGCGCTGGAAGCGATTTTTCGCCACCTGGCAGAGAGGAAGAAGAACAAGGACTCCCATCAGGAAAACTTAAGCATTTGTCGTATGATGGTCATTTTAGTACACTGATTATTCTGATAATTAATTGGATAAAAAATATTGTAATAATTTGCACATTTTCCACGTATCTACTTGAGCTTATTTTATACATTAAAAACGTATTTAAAGATGAAAATAAAAATGTAATAATTATTTAATTAAGAAAAACATTTTGTAGCCTAATATCTAGCAACATTCCTTTAGTGACCACTTGATTATTTGGAACAAAAGATGAATTTGCAGCAAAAAAAAAACAACTAAAAAATCTATCAACATATGAAAATCTCAGCCATTTCTGTTCCACTACTGATGGTATTCAATGGCTGTTTTTACTTTAGTTGGCACTAATTATTATTGTTAATTATAATAAAACTGTATAATTACTGAATTATATAGTTTTCTGCATTTACATAAGAATCAGATTTATTCAGTCCTTCAAGGATTTCACAATTGTTTTTGTAATTCTTTTTGCAATCAAAAAGAATTGCAAAAATTTTTGCCAATATTTTGAGGGGCTATTTTTGAAATATTTCTTAGGAATTTTGTCATCTTTTTCTCTTTAAGCCCATCTAAAAATCTTCATTTTAGATCAAGATGAAGAAAAAGAGAAGCACATGGATTTGGACACTAACATTATTATTATTTAAACTTAAAGTTGGATTTTTGTTACTTGCTGTATTGATCACAAACTAACTTGAGAGCAAGTAAGGATGAGGCAGCACTGCAGTAAAAAATGATTACTGCCACTTGCAGGTGGGGAATAGCATCACTTCAACTAAATATTTTGGGTCATTTGTGTGGAAAATTTGCAATAAATAATTCTGTGCAAAAAATGCAAGAATATGTAAACTTGGCTTGTATTTCTGCAAAACATTGGTCAAAATTATGTGTATAGACAAATCTTAAGAATAAAAATGTACATAAAAAAAACAACAAAAAAATCAAAAGAAAAACTAACCTCCGCCAGTCTGAGGTTCTCAGATTTAACTCTCACACTCCTGGAGATGGATTCCAGAACCTCAGCAGTGCTGGAGTTCTCCTTGCTCACACTAACCAGAAACTACGACACACAGTGGAAAAGTGTGTTAAAGGGGGGGTCAAAGTGCAAATGGTCATGTCAGGTAACCAGGAGAAGCAGAGAGCACAAATGATCATTTCACCTTGATTGGTTTTTTATGAGGTTCTTTAGCAAAGTAGAAAACAGAGAGCACTTTTTGTTTTTGTGGCAACGGGACTGGGAGGTACAGGAAGGGGTCAAAGGTGATGGAGACCTGTAAAAAGAAATAGTAGGGAGCTTGAGACGGGGTGAAGCCAGGTCTGTCATCCCACGTTTTAGTGGAGCTGAATGTTACCTTGGAGCATGTGGGGCACACTAGCTTGGATTTAAACTGGCCTTGGAACAGATCCACGATGAACGAGTCGTTTCTCATCTTGTGCCGCTGCCATGCCTCCTCTGCCACCACCTGCAACAACAGGAAAAAAGAAACAATCAGTTGAAAGCAAATTTTGACTTGGTTTTGCTTAATAGAAAAAAAAAAAAGTAAATCTCCCATGGGGCCAATTTTTCACAACCAGCCCACCTCATCAAGCCGTCCGTCAGAGTCGACCGTCTCGGTGTAGGGTTTGTTCTGGATCCGGTTCAAGTCCTCGTGGAGTCCGTCCAGGAGGAACGCCATGAACTCCTGCGCATCGTGCTGAGCATAACCTGTGAACTGGCTGGCCTTACTGGCCACGATCGCCTGCGAGATCAGAAGGGAACGTAGGAGTTCAGACGAGACTCGTGAAAAGGATTGTGAGAGAAATGGAAGAAATATTCCAAGCAAGTTAGAAAATCCCGCTTAATTAAAATACCTTTAATTTTGATGGTTGGAAGGCATGATGAGTCCCTTTCCACAGAGCCCTGAGCAGAACGGCAAAGCCGATGGCCAGCCTGCCTCCGGTTCCCAGCGGATTACTGCAGTTGATCTCGGATTCAAACGCTCGGTCTGACAGGGAGAGATCAGGAGGTTTTAACCAAGACAGGAAAACATCAGCACCTTATAGTAAAGCAATTTAAACATAGAAAAGTCTCAAATCGGAACCTTTGTAATCGCATGTTTCTAGTACGCCCATAAATCTGAAGCACAAGCGACATCTGCAAACATCAATGGACAATAAAACCGCTTCTCTTGGTTCAGTTCTGCTTCAAAAAAGTAACTGGTGGGATGCTGACTGTCATTGAGCTCAAGTTGTGGTGAAAGGAGTTAGCTTATCAGCTAAACTATTCAAGCCAAATTAGCATCTCAATGCTAAACATGTAGCAGCAGCACAGAGGTCCCCAACGCCGATGTCAGTGTCCACATTTCTAAAGTTACATCAATGATCAGGGCTTCCTGGAACACTGACAGCTAAATGGCTACAATAACACTTTGCATCTATTTGACAATTGAAAAATCCAAACAGATTAAAAACAATAAATACCTTTTTTGTTGAGCTCGTATATCTATTTATTGAGTGATTCAGCAGCAAAAAGGGTACTTGAATTGAAAATCTTGCTTGTTTTACATAGTTTTTCATTAAAATGCAATAAATTAATTTCAGTTAATTAAATTAGCTCAATTACAAATTTGAAGTTTCCACTAATTCTATACAAGCTCCTAATGTTCTGCATTAATCACTAATGTTTTAAAGCTTGAACAGCTAAAAGTGATCCAGATAAATTCTGTTGATGTTGAATAAACCATTTGGTTCTTGGTTAGATGATCATGGATCACCCAGAGCAGTAACGTGGTTGTGTTTACCATGGAAGTAATCCCTGAGTTCTCTGGTGTTGGACAGGGATTGGATGACGCTGTTCATGAAGCAGGTGTTGCCCAGGTTAACCAGTCCTGTGAATCCAGGCAGACACACCTTCTTCTCCTCCTCTTCCTCGTGGCACTCGTTAGCAGCAGGTGGTGCATGCGTCATGGGCTGCACCATGCAAGTAGGCTTGGGCAGAGGCTTGAAACACAAGCACACATTTCCCAAATTATCTTCACACACATCTTAGTTTATGTTGCTTGCTTGAGCTGGAGTAACCTGTTGTGTTTTCCCCTCACCGTGGTTACTGTGGGCTCCGCCTTGGTGATGTTAACATGCTCAGAGACGGAGCGGGGAGCTACAGTATCCAGACCAGTTTCCTCCACTCCTCTGGGAGACGCCTTGGGCACCTTGGTGGGCTCCTCTCCGACCCTCGGGGGTTCCTCCTTGGCTGGGAGGCTGTGCTGACTGCTGCCTGGCTGGCTCTTCTCCATGCAGGCAGGGCTGGAGGGCACAGCAACCTTAGCACCACCCACTGCACCTTAAACAGGACAACAGAGCTTGTGGTTAGAAGATCACCAACAGACTCACCGTGAATTGTGCTAAATATTACAGATTTCCTAAAAAATGATTTATTTTGCTTAAAAACAATTCTGTAGAAAGCTAAGCCTGCCACAATAAATTTTGCTGGACAATACATTGGCCCAGAGGTTATCACAATAAACAATAATATTGTTGATTTCAAGTAATATAATGGGGCAAAGGTATAATAATGCAACAACACATTCTAAAAAAATCAATAAACTTTAAAATTCTAATGAACATTTAACACTGGGACTAGAAGACTTTTTAAATATCCAAAATAAGCAACAGAAAGAGCAAATAAAATGAATTATTACATTCTTTAAAGTCTTTGAGAGAATTAAATGGGACTAAATAGAAAGCTGGCAGCAGACCTTGTGAGGCCGGGGCCTCTAGGCCACCCCAGCGCTGACTGTGTCTCTTCTTCAGGGTGATGTCCAGGCGGGACGGGGTGAAGGAGTAGCTGCACTGCTCCGGCTGGATCAGGTTCCTGACACACAGGAGGTCACATCACACTTTTTCAAATAGCTCGCCTTTATGCCATCAACTTCATGCAGAACTTGCACTTTTTCAGACCTTCGTTTCAAAGTGTTAGTATTAGTTGGAAATACCAACTAGACAATTTCCTTCATGCTGTTATTAACCAGTTATAAGGAAATCCGAGCAGAGCAGCTACCTGAGTTTAACTTGCCACTTGAACATTGTGTTTGGCCCACAGCCTGAATGAAGCCGAAGAAAGTTCACATCGCTGTCAAAGAGCAAACAATAAGTCAATGGTTCTGATAAACAAAGAAGCAAAGCTTCTGCTTTTTAGCAGCATTTTCAGGTGAGCCACCTTGTCTGGAAGATGAGAGTGAAGTCCTGCTCTCTGAAGATGACTCTGGCTGTTTCCCTGCAGATTCCCTTCATGTAAACGTTGACCACCATGAGGTCTGTGCCCTTCTCGTATGAGTCGTTTTTCACCAACGGCAGGTTGACCATTGGCTCGGGGGCTGCAGGGGATTTTTAGAGACAAAAAAATACCTGAGCCAACAAGTGATAAATAAGAAAATACAGAATGCTTCCTCACAGTTCCATTTATCTGGACAGGATGTGATCACGGTTTAGCCCCAGGGTATTAGAAGCCTGACAGGCCACCAGGTTTTACTTTGCCCCCCCCACCAGGCTAAGTGTTGATTATTTAATTTTTTTTATACGCCAGTAACAGTGATAGAGATGAGTTAAGCTGGGTTTATAGTTGATACACTGAACTCAGCACAGATTACCGTATGTCAGCAACCTAAGATTCAAACCGGTCTGTTTGGAAGATGCTCCTGTACCGGCATTTACATGATCCCTCTTTGAAGGCTCATTTTGGAGAACACAGCACAAATGTACGTATCAAATATCAAAGCCTTATGGCAAACTGCAAGTATCAATAGCAATGTAAATAGGGGGACGCAGATTTTAGGGCATTTGCACTGCAAGGGCAGAGACAAGGTTGTTGATATTTTTGAAACATGGACCTGGCATTCTGCTCCACTCATATTCACGTCCAGTTTAACAATGAAGTTTGGTATGACCTTCAGCTCACTCCGTTTTCAGATAAAAAAGCATCAGTAATCTTTAGCAATATATTGTTTATTTAAAAGATTATTTGATTATACAGAAACACTAGTTTTTTTTAGTCCACCGTTGTATTTTCATTTCCAAAAGCGCACCTTAGGACAATTTCTGGGAATGTTCGTAACGTTCTCAAACTAATGGTAATGATTAAAGAGTTGGAATAATCCCAGCTTCCTCAAAACATTTCCATTTAAATTGATTCTGCATTTGTAACCAACCTTCCTGTTGCATCACATCCAGAGTGGGCTCTTCCTTTGACTGGTCCCGTTTCTCCTCTCCGTCAGAAGTGCTCGACTTCGGCGTTAGATCTGCTGATTGACTCTGCCTGTGAGCTGCGCCGGCAGCCAGTTCTGGTAGCGTCTCTGTTATCCCAGGCTGCTGGGATGTGAATGCGTCCTGCTGGGATTCGCCCTTGGTGGGATTTTCTTGCAGCTCAAGGTCAGTTCCATCTCTTGGCATCTGTGGAGAAGAATCCGTGTTCTTGTTGGATTTGGCTGGGTTCTGGAAGCAATCGGTGATTTCAGGAGCCGTTAGCTGGCCGTCAGTCCCAGGTATTGTTGTTTCGGACATGTCTAATGACTCGTCTGTCTTCACCACCTTCACACAAAAAGATAGATATTAGTGTTCTGGAGGCAACAAAGACATCCGTTAGCGCTCCATTGACTTTAGACTGAATATTCACTACTTTTCTTCTCCAGAAGGAAGCAGGTTACCAAATTTCAGTTTAAACCAAAGTCAGGTGTAACATGATATCAGCATGTCCAGAAGTCTTCCTTATCCAGGCTGCAGTGATACAAGGAGATATTTTTTCACTCTAATGAAAAGGAAGAATTGCCTTTTATTTTAGTGATAAAGATCCCAACCACACAAGGCTTTTAAAGTCTGAACAAAAAAAATTAAACAAAGAAAATGAAAAAAAAAAATTTTCCAGGTTCTTACTGTAGTAGATAATTTCTCCAGCCAACATTTTACAACTTGGTAAATAATAAAATAATAATAATAGTGATAAAAAAAAAACAAAAAACACTTCATTCTGATTGACCAAGAGACTTCTCCCAGGGCAAACGCTTGAGAATCTGAAACATTTTTGAAACAATAAGTGGTTCTCAGAACAAAAATGAGCAGAGGCTTTAGACGAGCACCGTCTCACCTGAGCTCTGTCTCCAGCAGCCGCCCCTGGTGCTCCAGATTCCTGGCTGCCTCCCTCCTTCTCTTCTCTGTTGTCTTCATGTCTGTGTGAGCTGAGGTGAGGAATTTTACCAGCATCTTCAGTAGATCTGATAGAGGTGGGCTCCCCTTCTGCGTCTTTGCTCATGTTGGGCAGCCGCAAACTGTGTTCCTGAGATGGCTGCTCGCCTTTTGCGGCTGCCCTTGGCACGATGCTGGCGCCCGAGCGGTCATCGGAGCCCTTTTTCACCTGGACCGAGTCCGCGGCTGCCTTGTCGCCCGCTTTGTTTTTGAAGCAGCGCTTGAAGCCGCGCTCGGGCCTGCCAGCGCTGCGGCTCTGCTCGTCGTGTGCAGGTGACGAGGGAGGCCGAGGCTGCAGCTGCTCTAAAGCTAATCTGGCTTTCTCTGACGACTTCAAGGTGGAGGGTTTGGTTTCATTTCTGGACTCTGGTCGGGCCACGTCCTTTTCCTTCTTATTTGACTGAAAGAGTTGAGAAAAGAAAAGAAAAGAAAAGAAATGAGGCCATTTAACAAACGCCAACATGGTGAACTTAGCAATTAGCTTTTGAAATTAAGTAACTGTAGAGAAAAATGGTATTTTTTTCTGGTCGTCTTTCATCTTAAGTGGGTTTTTGGCCTCTGTATTTAAAACCACCAAGTTCATTAAAGGAAATATAAAGTTTTTGTTGCTTTGCAATAGAGATGCAGATTTTTTTTAAATTTTATATAGAATCAAAATTCTGAGTCATGGGAATTCTAAATTGATTCAAAATGTTCAAAAATCTATTTTAAAATGTTTTTAAGTTGTATATTTTTTGCCGCTCTTATTTGCGAGTATACTGCATACCGAATTACATGTCCACCATAATGCAGCATAGTATTTATAATTTTATAGAAATGTTTTAAATAAATGTTCCACTTCTTTACAGTCTTTTCATCTCGTCAGTCACATAATTTCAACAATATCTCCAGGCTGTTTGAATAGACAAATTGGTTTCTGAATTAAAAATAGTTTCCAAGTCAAATCATGACCCTAAAAATGGAATCAAAAGACATTGAAAGATTCACATCTCTGCTTTGCAATCCCACTCACAACTTTAGACAGATGCATATTGTAATTTTAGTAATAAAGTAAAATATATTTCTGTCTAAAGTTTGAACGCAGACGTATTTTGAAGGACAGCAAAAAGAGGAAGAAAAACATTGAAAGCGACTCACCTTGAGAGACGGCCAAATGTGAAACGGAATCTTCTTGTGCAAAATGAGATGCAAAAATCCACCTTTCTCCTTGTACTGTGCTTTACTGCATGAGGCCTCGATTTCCTCCTGCAACTGACAGCTCCACTGCCGCCCATCTGAACAATTAGAGACAAACCAAAATACAGTCAAAAGGAATATTTACAAACACCTGCCTGAATCCATTTTACTTAGTTGCAGTTATTAAGGTTTTAGCAAAGCCAACCTGGGAAAGACACATTGCAGTTTGTGTCGGTGAAAGTGGTGTCGATGTCCTCTGTCCTCTGCACCCCGTCTCCACAGCGCAGTCTGACTGTCACTTCATTCACGTTCTGCTTCCAGTCCACAAACACATCTAGACAAAGGTTATAGAACTGAACCAGTCAGTACTGGAAGTAAACCAGTACACAAAAATACACATGACCATCTGAACTTCAGAAAACATGCTACTGAAACATTAAAATGGTCGTAATTAATTTATCACATTTAAAAAACTGCAAGGTCAAAATTGTTCTAGTATCAAAATGAAGGCAACAATCCAGAGGTCTATAAAACAAAAACGACACTCTAGTTATAGAGGGAGAATAAATAAAAATGGCACATGGAAAAACCACCATTTCCACATATAAAAACACTGATGTGAATATCCCTATGAAAGTATGCACTTGCTACACAAAATGTTTAACAGAAATAGATGTTTTGCACACATAAATGGACATCGTTTAAATTTTAGAAAAAAATCAGACCGTTTATACTATTATAGCATATCTCACTGATAATCATTTTCAGTTTGAACTCTTCTAAAGTGATGAATCGGCTAAAACAGTGAACCTCAGAATAGCTATTATTGTAATGCATTCCCATTTTCTACAAGCTCAAGCTGATATGACATCTTCCAGCTGAAAACATGTTTTTTATATACTGCTCAAAAAAATAAAGGGAACACTTAAACAACACAACAACACTGATTGACCCGACGAGGGTCCCCGTTGTCAATCAGTGTTGCTTCCTAAGTGGACAGTTTGATTTCACAGAAGTTTGATTTACTTGGAGTTATATTGTGTTGTTTAAGTGTTCCCTTTATTTTTTTGAGCAGTGTATATATGTATAGGAAATAAATTCACAAGACCTTTCATCAGAAAATCAAAACTAACCCTTTACTAAGATTTTTGATAAGTTCTTGCGCTAAGATGAGGTCATTTTTCAGCCCCATCAAAATGGATGCATTTCGCAAATTTGCAATGAAAGAACTTTTATCGCATCACGAGTTATGCAATCAACAACCAAATATTACTGCGGGTGAAAACATTGAAGAGGACAACAGGAAGTGGTAGAACAATTGTTTCTTTATTCTGGACAGTGTGCAGCTGGTTCCACCAGAGCTCCCACGGCATCAGGCAGTTCATAAAAAGTTGTGAGTCAACCCCATGTGTTGAATCCAGAGTTCTCCTGTAAGACCAAAATATCTACAATTTCTAAAAAAAATTAGGGCTACATAGCCACTGCCAAGTGTAAGTTGTTTGTTGCTCCAACGTCTGAATTAGACACCTACATCTCCTCTGATGACTGAGGAGCACTAGTGCCATGGCTGCATTATAAATGTATGCATCTGTCCACATCTGTTGCTGCCATGATTTTAAATAACTTATAGCATAAACAAGCTTATTCATGCACGATTTCAATTTAATTTATTATTTAACAGAAACAATGCAATTGCAAAATTGTGTGTGTGTTTTTTTTATCTTAGCAGAATATAAAAGAATTAAGACACATTTGTAATGGAAACACAGCAACAGAGGAGCAGCACTGCACCACTCCCAAGTTATCCAGTGATTACCCACAGTAATTTCAACCAGTCAAATAAACTGGTTACTTCAGTAGCATGAGTATTTTATTTATTCTCACCTTTCTTGACCTCTGCCAGAACACCGTCCAGTGCTGCATTGGCTGCTGCTGCTGCCCTCTTGGCCTCTCTGCTCTCCTGGTTGGCCTTGTCCTTCTGTTTCTTCTTACTGGTGCTGCTGGTCTGTTCTGAGCCGTTTTCCCTAGCGCCTCCTCGTTGCTGAGCCCCACTACGACGCCCCGCAGTCTCGCTACCAGCTACTCGGTCCCCGCCGCTGCTGGCCATCTTCAGGCACTTAGCGCTAACCGGCCGCCCGTCGCCAGAATCACTACCGCTGCTGGGCTCGGAATCTGAGGTGTGTCTCTTCCTGCCTGGCCCGGCTATCTTGGCGACGATACTGGTCGGAACTCTCCCAGAACAGAATCAGGGTGCTGATCGCGGTGTCGGAACCTGCAGCATCAGAAATAACATTAAATTATTTTAACTTGGATTTTAATAAAAAATAATGAAAAACAAAATTGAAATTATAAAAAACTTAAGATTGAAAAATTTGAGATACATTTTTTATTTTATTTTTGAGTTTCTTTCCCCCTCATTTTCCCTCCAACTTTCTAAAGCCCCCACAGCGTCCCCCTGGCGGCAGCTACTATGAAAAACACTGCAGTATTTTCAATCTCGACATTTATCAGAGAAAACATTTTACTATGATCTTTTGTCATTTAGCGTAGACTCCACGTTTGTTTTAACAAAACCTCAAGTTAGCTTCACAACTTTAGAATAGAAACTGCTGGTTTAGAGGGTTTCATGTGAAACGAAATTAAACCAAACCAAACCGGACAGCTACCTGGAAACGAGAACATGACTTGAAGCACCTATAAAGCAGCAGTGACAATAAAAAATAAAAATAAAAACAGAAGATAAAGTAGATCACACAGCGGCATACAGTGACTGACCAATAATTAGCTCTGAACTTCCAAAACTCGTTCCATCATTATCTTCTATACTTTTTGTGAGTGTATGTTCATTATAAAGTGTATTGTTTCAATCTGCGTTTAATATTGCGTGTAAACTTTAATTTCAAAAGCTTACTTTCCATTTTGAATCAGTTTGTATGCAGCAATACTTCTAAACCGTTACCTTGCGCTTTATGTTCATAATACAGATTTAATTTGTTCTGCTTGTTCCATAAGCACATCTTAGCATGCTGTTTGTTCACTGATTATTTTTTGTAAACCTAAAAAGCCTCTGGATAGTTACTGAGATTAAAATACACACAAAATATATTAATTATGTGACATATGAGGGCAACCGACTGCACTTGATGGTATTAAGGGCATCAAGTTGAATACAAAAGTTTACCACAATTTTTTTTAGATTAAAAAATGTGAATACTTTTGCAAGGATCATTATGTTTGTAGTGTTGGATTTATATCCGAGACTCCTGTTATCAACTTTTAAAGATAATTTAATCACTGAATGTATCTCTGAAGAATACATTCATTTCTGGATTTTAAATATCAGTCATATGAATTAGCAAATATTTGATGTGAAATATGTATGTTTTAAAACGTACAAAAATACGTTACTTGGTGTTTCAGGTATATAAAGCTGGGGCGAAAAGAGTTAGAAGCTCCTTTATATACAAACATTAGGGCTTTAAGCCAATTAGGAGCAGGTTTCAAATAACGCTGAAAGGGAACACGGCCATTACAAAAGAGCCTATCCTACCCTCTTTTCCCTAGCCTAACAAAACATTCAGCAAGTACCGTACGATAAAAGTAAATAATAAATAGAGCAACATAAATTTATAAGAGTGAGCATTTATCGAGATACGAACCCTGCTCATAAAAGCAAATGGCTTTATTAGACGACTTGCCCTTACAATTGGCAGCTCAGTAGCTGGTGAGCTAGCCGCCTGAAAATAATAGCGTTTAATGTCCTCTCATGTCTATTAAAAAGTGACATTTAACTACACTACTGCGGCGTCAAAAAATGACTACATTTAGTCATTAGACTTAACTAAAGCGTACATGTGTAAACAAAGTAATTATTCACTGGTGCGCTAACTTCTCCTTTCCGATAATTTCACTGTAAAGGTTGTATTGATCCATTATTATTATTGCCATCATCACTATCAGTGTAAATTCATAGGTGAGGTCGCTAAACCTGAAATGCAGCAGCATTCTACCCGCAGAGAGCAGGAAAGGCTCAACGGCTAATGTCATTAGCAACATGCTAAGTGTAACTGAAACGAAAGGGTTGACACGGCTACCAGACAATAAATAAACGCTTACTGAAATTTCGTGACAACAAGCTTCCGGGTGTTTTAAACCCTAATATCTCCTATCACAGTGAAACTGAAGGCCTACTTACCTTAAACGTGATTGTAGTTCCGCCTGAACTCACAATAGCGGGCGACTCCTTAGCGCACTCTCCGGCTGCTGCTAAGCTTCTTCACGGCCTCGGGCTGCTGCGCTGTTTCTGGCCGGACTCGAAACCCCCGCAGTCTACGGTGTTTCTAGAATGTTCTACATCTAACCAGGACCCATTTCTGTCAAACTAGCACGGCTTTTCCGATACTAAGGAAAAACACAATGTCCAAAATCGAACTTACTGCGTTTGTGTCATTGTCTTCGGCGGGTAGAACCTACTTTGTGGGAAACAAAATATACTGCCCCACCAGACCCGAAATGACTGCCAGTCTGCGCTACTTCCTGAATACCACGCACACGTGATCTGAATACAGTCTCCCTCTCTCTCTCGCTCGCTCATTGGCAACTTCGGGTCCTGCGAGGCTGAGAGATCTCCAGTCGGTTTACTTTACAGGTAACAAAAGTCTCAGAATCATTGCGAAATTACATTGTTCAGTTGTTAATTAAAAGCAAAGTAAACTTAAAAAATAAAATACATTTATTAACGTAACTAACGTCATATAGATTTTCAGATAAACAGAAAAAAAAGTATCATTCAATGTTGAGGGCGGTGGGGGGGGAGAAGAAAAAATACACCCAGTAATTTGCCATTTAAGTTAAATTATGCAACTAAGTCCCCAGTGGAAATAACCGGGCTCAGCAGGCTCGTTGACTAAAACGTGGCATCAGAAAGCTCACACCTAATAAGGAGAGTGCTTGCATTCAAAACAAATAATGTTTTCAACGTGGCAATATGTGATTATTGAAAAAACAATGTTCAGTTTTTTTACAAATGTGCAAAAAAAAGTTTTTTTACACATTTGTTGTAAAATAGAACAAAACAAAAACAAATGTGTACTAATCTGTACATCTCGTACAGATAATGAAGAGACAGCTAATCTGTGGGGGAAAAAAATCAAGCTCCCCTGGCTTCTTCAAGTGCTCTCAGTGATACTAGACTCAACCAATAAAAATCCAGGAGGAGGGTCTTAACACTGTAAATCATGCTGGCATACCTGCTACAGCTTCTTCCCAGAGTCTGTCAGGAATGATAAGGTTAGTTAGCATGGCCACCAGTGACAATGGATAAACATTTTTTTCTGAAATAGTAAGTTATTTCTTCGCCATTAGCACATTGAGCAGCGTGTAGATGAGGATGATTGACAGCGCTAAGATGCTCCTTCTAGTTCTGATTAGTTGTTGTGATTGGGAATGGCACATTTCTGTAGACAGAAATTGTAGCTCAGGGAGAAGGTGGAGGTGATCAATCTTTTCAAGGCATGATGACGCTTCTAACAAATATGTAAAAGAACATTTTTTTATGCTGCAGCTTTAACACTCCAAACATGGCAGCATCACCCTGAGGGATGTTTTTTTTTTTTTACAGGGAATTGAAAAATGGTCTGAGTTAATAGGAAGTTTAAATCACATGGGATATTTTTAAATCAAAGCACATAAACATTTTTTAAAATGGCCCAGTTAAAATTTTGACCCCAAATCTAATGGAGGGCCTGTAGCAAAACTTGGAAATTTTTGTTCAGATGCTTTCAGTTGAAGCTGACCAAACCTAAGAAATTTTGTAAAGAATGGACAAAATGGACAAAGGGTGGTAAAGATTTACATTACCTGTCACATACAATCCCAACTTAAAGTTCCAGAGCTATTCATGGAACTTCTCTCCATAGAAGTAAAGAAATATGTTCTTATCTAACTTTTAGCAAACTGACAGACCTGTCCAGATTAGGAGTGGGCTCATACAAATATAGTCACATGAACAGGCGAGCTGACTCAGACTAGTTACATTTGGACATGAACTATTTTTAGAAAACAGCTTTGTCCCTTTTGCAGCTGCCCAATGAGGCCAACGTTATCCTCCGTTTATTAAAATAATGCAGTTTTGTGAGAAGTTAATGTTTGCTGTAACGACTGCTTTAATCACGGATACCTATACTTATATATTTCTTCTTCTTTGCTGTTAATATGAGCTTGCATGCTGACTGTCATTTTGTCCTGCTGTCTGGTCCGTCATTACCTTTCTAACATGGATCTAATAAAAAGCTGACTCAGCTTTTCAGATGGGGTTCTGCTGGCTGGAAGACTATGAGAGGAACACATGCAAGTTTGACCAGCAAAAACAACCATCATGGAAGAATATTTATACCGACAAAAAAATCTGAAATGACTTCATATTCATCTTTATTCAGAAAACTGTAAAACTTAACAAGGTACCTTTGGTGTTTCCATTGCCAATGACCAGTCATTGATACTGAAATATGTAAAAAATAAAAATAATAAAAAAAGATTTTTGCACTAGTCACATTTTGCAAAACTCAAACTCACATGCACAATGCCAATTGTCCACAATACTGACAGCATAAGGCACTATTAAAACCAGTATTTCACTTCTTCACTTCAGCATCAAAGATCAGTAACTGCAGGTCTAGCTTGTTCCGTCACAAAATACAGTATCTCAGCAGTGCCTAATGGGGTTGGCTTTCTTTTTTTATTAGTCTATTTTAAAAACAGCTTCAACCTTTATGCTTAAGGGTCACATACTCCATTATACTCTGTAAATGTAATATCTAATGTTACATTTGCAAACATTTTTAAACAATGTCAGGTTGATGTTGACCATATTCCATCCATCCATTCATTGTCTATACCACTTATTTTTGGAGGCTTGCTTAGCGATAGGCGAGTCCACCCTGAACAAGTCACCTGTCCATCGCAGGAAAACACAGAAACACATAAGACAAACAACCACACACACACACACACACACACACACACACACACACACACACACACACACTCACACCTAAGGACAATATATAGAGACCAAATAACCCAACAGTCATGTTTTTGCAGAGTGGGAGGAAGCCGGAGAGAACCTACGAATGAACAGGCAGATTGTGCAAAAAGACACCAGGCTGGGATTTGAACCCAGGACTTTTCGGTGCAAGGCACCAGTGCTACCAACTACTCCACTCTGCAGCCTGTTGGCCATATTTTTCACTCTGTACACTTCAGACTTCCAGCACATGTCTGAGTCCTGTCGTCTACAGAAATACTCAGATGACTCAGCAGTTGTTGTGTGTATCAGAGATGGACAAGAGGCAGAGTACAGAGATCTGGAGGGCCACTTTGTGGCATGGTGTGGGAACAATCATCTCATCTTACATGCGAACAAAACAAAGGAAATTATTGTTGATTTCAGGAAGAACAGGATCAGGTCAAACCCTATTTCTATCATGGGAGTAGAAGTGAAGGCGGTTCAAGAATATAAATACCTTGGTGTTCGCCTTGACAAAAGACTGAAATGGAGACAACAGTGAAGCCGTCTATATGAATTCTTCAGATTCAGTGCAGTACAACTGTTGCAGAAGATCTTTCCTGCCAACAGCCATCACCATCTTTAATAACTCTTAGAAGAATCTAAATTAATGAGAGGATTCTAAATTAATGAGTTACAACAACATTTAATTTCCCTTTGGGATTAATAAAGTATTTCTGAAATGAATGGAATTGAATATTTGTTGTTTTAAATCTGTTTTCGTTTAAATTTATCCTGTGAGTTTTTATCCTGTTGAAGTACTGGAAAGCTATTCAAATTGCCATAGTGTGTTGCCAGCAATGTCTTATATAAATGGCCACCACTAGACTGCACTGTTGTTTTTTTAGGTTCACTGTCACCAGTGAATAATTCCACCTATTCATCTCAAAAGTAGTGTGTTGTGCAGAATGTTTTTGCATTATTTGAAATTTAATCATGATGAAAATAAAATCTTATTTTCTGTAGCACCATGTTCCATAGCTGAGCTCAGAACATGGTGCTGAGCTCAGCTACAGAATACACTTCCAACTTCAGCTCAACCTCACACTGGAAAAACTGTATTACAAATTTAACTTGTACTTCCAGTACAATTATTTCGTGAGAAAATAATGCCATGTGGAAAAAAAAAATCTTTGAAAAGTGGCACAATTATGGGTACCCATTCTCTCGTAAATAGCCCACATGATTTCTGGAGGATTGTGGCCTTGGATGTTTATGGAAAATGGATTTTGGATCTGGTGCTCCACTTCTGTGTTTGTTGGTTTGGCCAAATATCTTAGATCATTATCCTTTTTTTTTAATTCTCTTTCTTACGGTTTATTCAATGTTACATGCTGTTTTTATTTATTTTTTCTTTAATTATGTAAAGCACCTAGAAATGCCTTGCTGCTGAAATGTGCTATACAAATAAAATTTGATTGATTGAATTGATTGATTGGAAGTCCCAATGTCAAACTGTTTTTAGCGTACTGGAGGAGGTGACCTTATTTTTATTAATTTTTTTAGCCATTTCAATGGATTTTATGATGTAATGCACCTATGGAACAGAAGCATGTAAACAGTATCGTAGCTGTTTACAGCCAAATTGTTGTTATGGTGATTCAAAGATACCACTCTTAGTTCTATAGTGAACTCTGGAATAATACATATTGGTTTTGAAAACTTAAATGCAAACATTCAAAGTTGTGTTCCAAATTCAAAGCAACAGTAATAACCACAAACTAAATGTGAGTAAAATATGTGCTCATTGACAAACTTTAACATCCTTTGCTGTTACTATGTTTTTTTAAATGTACGAATTAGCTATTTCCATTTGAATGAAAAACACTAACTGGGTTCACCACAAGGACACTGGCTTGCAGAGAGATTTATTTTCCCTTGAAAGCCTAGCACCATGTCTCCATGTTTCTATATATCTAACGTAAAATAACAGTGGTGGACGTCTTTCCTTGCGGTTTTGGAGGGGCTCGATTACTGGCACGTGTTGTAGATCTGGATCTGTTTGTTAATGTCGTTGAGGATGCTCCTCATCTTGTCCTCCAAACCGTCCAGCTGCCGGACTCTCCCCTCCAGCTTCCTCTGGTTCTCCTCATAGTTTTTCTCCAGCTCTGCACCAAGCATGAAGAAGAAAAAATATTTTAGACTTAAAATGTCACCTTTAATCAACTACATGCTCCATTTTCTTCCTGAAACGCAGGCAATTCCTCTACAGCTAAGCAGCACCTGCTAGTTTCTGTAGCTTATTTTGAGCATCGTTGAGGAGTTCCTTGGCTTCCTCTCGGAGACTCTCTGCCTTCTTCTTGGCGTCCCTCACGGCTTTGGCCTTTGTGTCCACTCGTTGTTGCACCTCATTGAATTTGTCTGTCAGCTGGCCGTCTAGGATCTGTACATAATGTGGATTTCCATGTTAGATTAAATGATTTCTCAAACATCCATGAAAGAATCAAGGCAACACTGCAGGTATGTCTTTGACGAGGGAATAATATTAAGATACGAAGCTCAATAAGGTTGATTTTACATAAATCTGCCCCTTTAAACGATACTAGGAGTGTGCAGTCAGACACAGACCTGCTTGGCTTCGTTTGCCTTGTCCCGGGCCATGGTGGCCGTCTCTTCAGCTCGGGCTGCTGCCATGCTGTTGTTGGCTCGCTTGGTCTTCAGCACATTGATCTCCTGTTCAAGTGTACCGAGGCGACCCATTGCATCATCCAGGTTCTTCTCACTGTTGGAGGTTTCTGTCTCAATCTGTGTAGAATAAGAGTTTGCAAATGATATTTTAATCACACGCAGTTTGGCTTGAAGGGAGCTCACCTGGCTGAGTCATTGTTGACATACTGAGAACACTGTTTTCTTTTAAAAAACTGAAAATAACTGGTGACCACCAGGGGGCAGCAAACACCAAAAAGTAATAATATTGTATATGGCAATAGAAAGATATACTTTCAAACTTAAATTATTTAAAAACTTAAGTGCTGACCCGTGTGCAAAAAGCATTACAATAAATATATCTATATATTTTTTATTAAAGTAGCATTATTTCAGGATAAAAATTAAGACGTAGTCAATAGTTCCCCCCAACCCCCCAAGTAGAATAATTGAGTAAGAATCACTTAAAAATACATTTTCAAGTTAATATGATTTAGAAAAGAACTTCATGTTATTAGAGGCTTTGCAATTAATCAATATGAATCAATCATATTTTTTCAGATACCAATATTTTGCATAAGATCAATTTAAATAAATTTTGGTTTGGTTGGCAACTGAATCAATGAAAATGGATGACAGTGGAAAAAACAGTTTTCCTGAAATTTTAAGTTGTTTCTAGGCCATTAGCACATTTAGAAATGTACTAAATTTCTAAATTAGCAGGGTTTTAATGCTGTTGATTGACAGCATTAAGACCCTCCTCCTGGCTCTGATTGGTGGTTTTTGACCGGGTGAAGTACATTTCTTCAGACAAAGTTAGTAGCACTTGGAGGATGTGAATGACATCTATCTTTTCACAGATTTTCTGTCTCATACTGTCACGACATGGTGTCACTTTTAACAAATATGTAAAAAGAGACTTTTTAAATAAAAGTTACATATCCCAGCTTTAAGGCTTTTTATGTTTTTATTTTTTTTTAAAAACATTTTTATCTAGTGTTCAAATAAATGCTGAGCATCACTGCTGAACATTTACACAGAACCAAGACGATGCTGACCTCAGCCAGTCGATTCTCAGTGTCTCTGATGTCTGCCCTGGCACTCGCTATGGCTTTCTCAGCTGACGTCTGGGCTGTCTTTGCATCCACCAAGGCCTGCTTTACCGTCTCCGCTGTGCTTTTCAACCCCTCAGCACGATGCCTTAACATCAACAAGGAATAAATGTCAGTAAATTAGCTAATGTATTTAAAAAAAACAGCAATCTGACTCCGTTATCACTACCTTGCCCTCTTGGCGTCAAGCAGCAGTTTCTCTGCCTTTTGAACGTCATCCTGCGTCTGCTGCAGGATGGCGTCCACGTTGGACAGGCTGCGGACGCGGTCCTTGATCTCGTCGGCGAGTTGTCTGATCTGTAGCGGTGAGGCGGGGATGGAGAGCTGCAGCACATGGTTCGCCACCGCCTCGATGCTGTCTGGATCGGCTCCCTCCTCTGTAAAGAGATCAAGGGGAGTCAGGGTTCAGCACAGGAGGCTGAACTAACAGTGACAGTTCAGCAAGCATGGACTCTTATCGAAGACTGACGAGTGAGGAAGTCCCTGATCTGTTTGATCAGGTCTCTGAGGTTGTTGTTGGAGCGCTCCACTTTGTTCTTTGTGGCCTTGGCTTTATCCAGAGCAGCTTGGGCTTTACCCTTAGCCTCCTCTGCCTTGGCCTTAGCTTCTTTTACCTGCACAGCAGACAAGTAAGCAATTAACCTTCAGAAAGGCAACAATGAAATTTCACAAATATAGCAAGAATTAAAAATTCCTGCTGAAAAAAGCAAACTTCAGAAAGAAAAAAAGTTTCCAAAAATATAAACGTGGACATTTTAGGATACAGTACCTTACAAAAGTATTGATAGTTCTGGGCATTTGTCATATCATTTATCATGATAAAAGTCTTAGAATAATTAGGGGTCTGCAACCTGAAAGGGGCTCTTTGGACCTTCCTTACTGGCTCATAATATTTGGTTAAAAACAAGTTCAGAAAAACAAAAATATTTTAAAATATAGATATAAAAAATGCAGATTTTAGCTGGGGACTTTTTGTGTTTTATTTTGCATGAAACAAATCCTGATATTTATTAATTTTTTCTCAGTCATTATGTTGTAAACTTAGTGTTTTTTAATTTGCATAATTTTCCACATCCCAGAAAATGCATCAATCCACATTTTGCAAATTAATTTTCTTTTAAGTTTTTCTTTGTTTTAAAACCAAAAAACAGAAATAAAAGGGTTATTCTTTAAAATGACCACAGACAGAAAACTTAAGTTATCATCCAACATGTGTGGATGATAAATCAGTTGTATGTAGCTGGACTGAGAGTGAAATTGGCTCTCTGGTTGGTACAGGTTGCAGACCATGTGCTAGCCTCTATGTGCTCCATGTGTAGTCTTACCTTGGTGAAGAGTTCCTGCATCTCCCCCATGGCTTTGTTCAGCTCCTTCTCTGCATGTTTGGCTCTCTCCAAAGCATTGTCAGCTGCAGCCACGGCTCCGTTGCAGTTCAGGCCTCCACAATGACGGTTCCCTTCGTCGTCACGGCAGCCAGCTCCTCCGCAGGGGTTCTCCGTGCAGGGAACATCATCCAGAGAACCACAGATCTGTTGGCGCAAACGGAGAGTATTAGCAGAGCTTGACAGCTGAAGCAAATATGGAATAAATGTGAACTTTCCTCACTTTTATTAAAAGTGATTGAAGGTGTTATATAAACTTGTCATAAGAAAATTTTTTACTGGATGATAAATTGTCCCAGAAATATTGTGAAAAACAATAATGTTGTTTTGAGACTATTTTCAACAAATATACTCATAATGATGCAAGTTCGATCTCTCAAAAGACCAATTAACTTTAATTTTGGGGGTAAAAAATTAACACTGGAATTGTTATATTTTAAATATCCAAAACGAAACAACCAAAACATGAAACGGAAATAAAAGCCACAAACAAAGGAAACCATAAATAAAATGATTTATCATGTTTCTATAAACAAAATTTCCCAGAAAAATATAATCATCAGAATGAAAATTATTGAGCTCATTTTAATTATGTCTATTGTATCAAGTTTACTGTAATGTAAACTATTCTACAAACTTTCATTTTAGTTAGAATTACTTGGGAATCTAAGGAAGCAAATAAAAACTATTTTATGTCAGTTCTTTATTTTAATTGGGTAGGAGTGCACTGATTGCAATTTTTTGGCTGATCACTGATCTTTAAAAAACCTCACCTGCCGATTCAGATTTTGGTCAACATCAGTTTTTTGATTGCTAAGTTGGTAACGGTGGATTGACTGTTATCTGCACATGTGCAGATGTGACCTGGTGGGCGGGTCTGTCAGTCATCCCTCTCTAATGGCAGAGAGAAATAAGAAAGTGGCTGAGATTTGATAAGATCAGTTGCCAATTGCCGATCACCGAAAAATGAAGGAAATTGGGACATTCAGGCATGGGATTAAAAAACACCTTGTGGTGTCAAAAACTTAAAAGCAGTGCTTCAAAGAACGAAGCGATGGACCCAACCTTCTCATTGAGGGTTTTCATGTCCAGACCCTGGGCTCGGGCCTTCAGCTCTCCCAGAGCCCGCTTGTTTGCTGCATTCTTCCGGTTGAAGTCATCCTTCTTCCCGGCAATCAGGCGCTCGGTGCGGCGACGAGTGTCTGCCGATTGACTGACCGTGCTAGGCTTGGTGGTGGTTGACTGGTTGGCCCGTCGCTCAGCGTCTCGAGACATGTTGTAGGAGCTACGGATGCTGTCATACGCTCCTGGACGAAGAAAAGGGACCAGATCAGTTGGGGTGCGTGTGAGAAATGGAAAACACAACAGTTTCGTCTGAGCTTTGTTTCATCCCACCTAAGAAATTTGAGTTTTTCAGGATATCCAGTTGATGATTCAGCTGCTCCGATGTGAGGTTCAGTTCTCGAGCCTCCCGCTCCAGAGTATTCAGCTCCTTGCTTGCGTCAGAGTTTCGGTCCTGGATGATTGTTAAATCTCCCTCCACATGGTTTAGGGCTTCGGTTGTCTCACCAATTTGTGCCCTTTGATACACAACAAGGTTGAGTAATATAAGAGGATGATTTGAGATTAATGTCAGAAATATTTGACAATAAAAGTGTACATTTCTGAGCATCAAAAGTTAAAAAATTTCGGCTTTGAAAAGCAAAACATTTGCAAGAAGAAAAACTCAGAAAATTTGAAATTAATCTCAGAAATCTTCCAGGTCTTTTTCTAGAAAATTTCTGAGATTAATCTCAAAATTTTTGGTAGAAATTTACTACTCCTTTATTCTATCTACAATGGTCGTCGTAATTATTGAATGAGTGCCTCAAAGATAAAAATTTGATCATGTAAATAATTGACTACTTGTCTTGTTACTATTTCAGTTTTTATCTTTTATTTTCTGTCAAAAATAAATAAATTAAAATGTAGTGGGGTGAAGCAGAAGTACCTGAGATCCTCAATAAGAGCCATCAGAGTAGCCACAGCTGCAGTCGTGGCATTTCTTGCGTTGACGATGGCCTGAGCTTGAGCCAGCTTCGCCTCCAGGTCTTTGAAGGTTTTCTCATAAGGTCCAATAAGCCCAGTGCTTTGAATCTCATTGGCCCGCTCTGCAAGAGTCTTGGTGCGCACTGCCAGGTCCTGATGATAAGAGTGAAAACAACAATTTTTCACGTTTAGTCAGTATTTGTTTGAGGATAAACTCCCTCGTTTTTCACTCAGAGCTGCACCTGCACTATCCGATCCCAGTCCCCGAAGCACTGGTGACATGGCTGGCAGTTGGGAAACTGGCCGGCAAAGCCTCTGGCACACTGGTCGCAGCGAACGCCCGACACCCCCTGTTGGCAGGCGCAGTGTCCGGACGCGCGGTTACACTGAGACGTCTCAATCCCTCGCCAGTCACAGTCGCACGCTACAGAGGGAAAACACAAGAGGACTAGGGCTAGGGCTGCTTAATATTAAAAAAAATATTTCATTGGGCATAATATTGGTCTGTTTTCATCTTTCTGATCTACGTTTCCTAATCATTTGCATGATTTATCGTTTTTCTCTTTTTTCTTTCTATCCTGCGAGATAAAGGATACCTTTATCTCGCAGGATAAAGGTATCCTGCAAGATACCTTTAGCATTTTTGGCCATATCAATTATGTCTACTGGCTAAATATAGCATTAGCAAGAAAAATACAACTATATAGCTCATAAAATGTATTAGCCAATAATTACTGTACTCCAATATGATATTGTCCTTTACAATATGATTATTGCACACACACACACACACACGCACACACACACACCCCCACACACACACCCACGCACACACACCCACACACACTGACGATGCAATTGAGATGTACTGTCAAGTACTAGTGAATGATAATGACAAAGATTATTTAGCTTTTCAACACAATGAATAAAAGATAACATAAAAGTTACCATATTTATTTTCTTATTTTAAGAAGTAATTGAATTATTTGTATATTTGTGTGTTTTATGTATTTTTTAATATTATACAAAATTGGTTAGAGTGGTTAAATAGAACATCTGCAGAATGTGCTAAAATACTTAACTGCATATCTGACCATGTGTACTAAGTTACTGAATTGTTATGTTTCTGACCTCTGCACAGAGTCCGGGGGTCTCCCCAGAAATTCTCCTCACATTCTGTGCAGGTCTTTCCTCCAAACCCTTCTCGGCATTGACACTGCCCTGTAAACTGTGGGACAGAAAGCAAAAGAAATACAACTCTTAGGACTTTAAACTTACTTTAAATTTCCTTCCAGATCAGAGGATCTCCTTCCATCTTTTTTCTTAGCTTCCATAAACTCCTTAATGCTAAAAGAATTCTCCATATGCCCATTAATGCCCACAGCTGTAACACTCACAGGCTAGTTACCGTTTTTTAATCCTTTATCTTATATGTGCAAACATCCAATGTCAAGCAACATGACCTGCCACAGCACAGTGCTTAGCTCCATGCCTTACTTACTTCATTGCAGGAGGATGTGACAGAGTTGTTGGGATCACAGTTGCATGCTTCACAGCCGTTCCCACTGGCCAGGTTCCAGTGGTTGGGGGCGCAGTGGTCGCACGCCAGACCTACGACATTTGCCAGACACTGACACTGGCCAGTGGCACGCTGGCACACACAGTCTTCACGCTCCATGCACTGGCTGCGCTCCGTGCCCAAAAAGTTGCATATGCACTCTGAACAAGAAAAAAATAAAGAAATAAACAACACAATCTGTCAATGAAACAATCTATTTTCTTTTCTGGACAGATTATGTTTTTAGAAAACTGTTACAAACTCCTGCAGTTGCGTCGGGACGCATCTCCAAAGTATCCGCTCCTGCAGATGCCACAGTTGGAGCCCTCTGTGTTGTAAAGGCATTTCCTGCACTCCCCAGTTCGCCTGTCACATGCATCCATGTCTGACATGTCTATGTTATTGTTGCACTGGCATGGCTGGCAGCGCCCTCCCGGCTGAGAGGGGTTGCCGTAGTAACCTGGGGCGCATTCTTCACACCGGGCGCCTGAGTTGAAACAGGAAGAGGAGGAGGAGCGAACACATTTCAATGAAAAGTGCACTTAAGGATTTCTCAACTTGATTTTATGGTGGATGGAATGGGGGGGAAGCAGGGATGTTGTTAAACTTGCAGCAGAAATGGGTCATTTTGGTTTAACTGTGTTTTTTTTCTATTATTAAATTGGGACTAAATAGTTACAGGCAGCCATTTCCTTCTCAAAAAACATAAGTCTTGAAAGGATGGAGATAAACATATGTGGAAAGTTGTGTCACCAGTATCAGTTTTAGTTACTCATAGCTAAACACAACACAGTGAGGACAATGCAGTGCCTCTAAAAAGTATCTGGATGTTTTCCCGTTTTAATGCTTTTACAAATCAAACATGATAAAAAATGTGGCTTTTTTTTTTTACCAAAACTTTACACTATTGACAACAAAATAATGACAAACCAAAATAATCCTCAAAATAATAACACCTTCTTAAAGATTGTTTTTTTTTGTATGTACTTTTAAAGTGACAAGTTTCAACAGGTTTGCATCTTCTATTCTGTTATTATGGAATGTGATTTTATGTTAAAACCCCATAATCTTGTTTTTAAATTAAAACAAAAAGTACAGCAAATTTTCTAGTAATTGCTTGTTTACACAACCATTATGAATTTATCTTGGCTTCTGGTGTACATAGCTACCACTCACAGTAAAATGGTTAAAATTCAGATTTGGAAAGATCTTCAATACAATCTGGATAGACTATGGGCATGTTAAAGATTACAAAAAACAGAGATTGGAACAAAAATGTAACAAATATCACCACAAAACAAGGACTAAAATGCTTTTTATAGTGACATCATCCAGTCGTGCATCAACTGCTTAGCAAGACACTGGACCAGACTGAGGAACAGCCAGGTTTACTTATTGTAGAAAGATTCTGGGTCAGGTCTCTGTTTGATGGATATTTACGCTGACCTGGCTCAAAGCTGGTTTTTGTATAATTTAATCTGTTTGTTACCTTAGGTGCAAACATCACAACACAGCCAGTGAGAGGAAAACTGAACCATCTTTTGAACCAGGTCTCACATGGAAGTGTGTTGTAGCACAACAGTGCTGCTGGGTTCATGCATGGGTAAGGCTGGTGGGGAGGACAGTAGGCTCGGTGGATTAAAACAAAAAAAAATAAAGAATAAAAAAAATAGGAGAGGGTAGCAGGAATGGGAGGGGGCCGACTGTCATTACTCACGCTTAAAAACGGTCACCCCGGAGCGTTTAACAATCCCTGTGCCAGTAGGACAGGGGAGGAAGGAAATGAAAACCATTACCATACACTAAAGCCCAAACAGAATCACTGCTGTTATAACCTCATTGGAAGTTTTTACTTCACAAAAAGTGCCTTGAAAATTGCTTGGAACTTGTAGATCTGCTCTCAGTTCTGCTTTTTTGCGACACTAAAATGTTTCAGATTATCAAGGTAATTTTAACATCAGGTTAAAATGATTACAAAAAGCAAGGGTTAAAGTTAGGGTTAGAAGAATGTCCAGCTGTCGGTTTGTGACCTAGATCTCAAACTGAGATTATACAGCACAACCACCTGTAGCAAAGCAGCAAGTTTAATAACTCCAAAAACAAACAAAAAAGTAGATTTTGGAGAAGATGACTTCAGATAACTACTTAAAGAACTTAAATTTGAAGGCCATGCCAGGCAATTTAATGCAGGAAAACCCTCCAATGTGGCCGAACTAAAAACAATTCAATAAACAAGAGTGGGCCAAAATTCCCCCAAGCAAAGTAAAAGAGTCATTGTGAGACATTGCACATGTTTGATGGCAGCTAATAGGATCAGCAGTTGGCAAGACCATTTATCAGGTCTAAGAAAGTTTTTTTTTAAATCACATAGGATTAGATTGTTTTGGATAGCTTATTTTCCCTAAGATGTGAAATAATCAAAACCTATTGTTTTATTTACTTAAGTCAACTTTGTCTGATAGAAAATAAAAATATGAGCTGAATGATTCATTTGTGACAAAAAAAAGCAAACACTTTGACAACACCACACAATACATATGTATCTATATGTGTCGATATCGATCTATATTTACAGGGGTGCCTACAGGATATTATTGGGGGGTACGCACAAAGCTATCATTGCACCTGATCCACACAAACACAGCCACTTCCCTAACACACATAAATCGCATAAATCTAAACCACATTGACAGGCCACATGAACGCAAACCGCTTGGCACAGAAACCGCAGATCTGATCCACACAAAGCTCAACTGTCGCGCACAGTGTGACACACACACAAACCTATATGTCCACATAGCATTTTGTAATTTTTAAAAAATAAATTACACTAAATAATAAAGACACGAAAGCAAAGCCTACCCGTGTGAGGAGGAGGATGCTGATGCTCGGGTGGTTTATCTGAGACTTCCAGAGAAGGATGTGAAGCGACAAGGTTTGCTTCATTTCTACTCTCTGTGATGTTTTGACTAGATTTAACTGTTCAGCTCTCCCAGTCTAGCGTGATGCTGAGGAAGAGCATTGAAGATGTCACGGTCTGTCAATGGAGGATTGATGGGGTGTCAGTGCGACACCTGTTGCAGCCCCACCATCCCGCTGATGGGTGGGGCTGATGGATTTTTGTGATTTTTTTATACGCAAAAAACTCGTAAAAGCTCACATGGACCACGTACATGCAGGATAAAAAGCTCAGTTGGGATCAGTGGAACTCCTCTCAGATGTGCATCAGCGACAAGTCTAGTTATTCATTTTAAGCATTTAGCTGACAGAAAGAACGCCAAATAAACAAAACTGACCAATAACATTCAGGTTTAAGACATTCATGTGCCCACCCCCACAGACTTACAAAGACTTGGGCTACGTACACAAAATACCTTTTTTTTTTTTTCCTACAATTTTGTTAATAGCAAATGGGGAAAATAATAAAAATACTCTGAGAAAAACCTCGAGGTACGCACAGCGCGTACTGCTGTACAGCTTCAGGCACCCCTGTATATTTATATTGATCGATAGACAGATAGACAGACCGATCGATAGGTAGATCGATATAGATATGTTACATTTCATGCATGTATACATGTACATACATATTTACATACGTACATGAAATCCTGTTTTATTGCATTAAATCAATGAAATCGATTTAATTTCTGTCTATCCACACTTTCATCATTGTAACGTTTACTTATTTGATGCTTACCTGTGTAACCTTGGTTACAGTTGCAGATAATTTGTCGATTGCGGTCGTCTTGGTAACAAGATGTGGCAAAGTGGCGTCCACTGTGGGGTCCATCTGGACATGGGCATGGGCGACACTGACCACCAGATGATATACCCAAAACTGGGTTCCCATAATAACCATTGGCACACCTACAAGAACACAAATAAATGTAATACAACTTTTAATGTAAAGTAAAAAAAAATAATGGATGATAGGATGTAGGTTTCCTAAAACTCCTGTTGAGGTCAAAGTTATGTTCATAGTGAGTTAAACAAATATAATTTAACTCATAAGGAAACAAAAAAATTACTGAAGACATCATGTCTGGATTATTCTGGCAGCATTTAGGAGCTGTTCACATAAATAAAAATTTTGAATAAACATTTTGTTTTTTAAGTGAACAAAGGATTCCTGACCTGATTACAGGAGACGCAACAAACTCATTCAAGAGAGTTTAGACACAACTGAGGTTAGTTCAAAATGAGCTCTTGCTCTGTAAGTGGTGTACATAATATTTTACTGCATTGCATAATTCAATGTCTCATTTAACTCATTCAAATAAAGTTTTAACCAAATGTATTCTGTAAAGCCACCTGTCACAACTGTCCCCTCCTGTGTTGTCCCTGCAGTTGATGCAGACTCCGCTTCTCTGGTCACAGTGGTTGGCATGTCCGTTACAGTGGCAGGGTCGGCAGCTGGGAAAGCCCCAGTGACCCGCCTGACACCCGTCGCACCTCTGACCAAACGCCCCTGGACGGCACTGGCACTGCCCGGTGTACTTGTCACATAGTCGAGTCACCGACCCCTCTGAGCTGCACTCGCATGCTGCCGAGACGAAGCACAGGATGTGGGGCCAGGAGCAGTAGATTGGGTGGGGGGGATAGAAGAGAGGCAGGGAAGAGAAGTTTCTTTTAGAAATATTTACTTAGAAACAGTAGAGGGCACCAACCATAAGTCTTCCAACTTCTTAAAGGTGTGTAACATTAAATCTAACATTAAATCCTATGCAAATATTGCACATGTTACACTGTCTTGAAAACGTATTTATACCCATTCAACTTTTCACATTTCACCACATTAAAACCATAAACTACTACACATTTTATTAGATCTTACCTGAAAGGAGTAACACAAACTAGAATAGCAAAGCATAGTTATGATGCAGAGGGAAAATTATATAATTTTTTAGATTAAAGCCTGAAAAGTGTGCAGTGCATTTGAATTTGCCCCCAACCAGTGACTCAGCATTGCTACTTCTACTATTTTTGCTGTGATTACAGCTGTAAACCCTTTTGGGAATGTCTCCACCAGCTTTGTAATATCTACAACTAAAATAAAATATTTCTGCAAATTCTTCCTTGCAAAATATCTCAAGCTGGGTCAAAACGGAAGGAAAGCATCTGAACAATAGTTTTCATGCCTAGGTGATGCTCTGGTTCTCTCCAACAGGACTTTGTATGACTTTCTTTTAACCATCCCTTTCTTCTCGACACTCCTACATAAAGGCCAGAATTGTGAAGTTCACGTCTTACAGCTGTCTGATTGACAAAATCACAGATTTATTGAACAAAGTATATCCAAAGCATGGATATTGTTTTCTAACTTTCAGAAAACTCCACTACACTCTTAATCTTAAAGTTAAGCAAAAGCCCTGTAGAGGAATTAAGAAGATATTCTGTGTCTTTATGCGAGTTCCTCACGTATGCAGCCTGAGGGTCCGAAGCCATAGGTTCCCGGTGCACACTTGTCACAGCGCCGACCAATGATGTTGGACCTGCAGCGACACTGGCCCCCACGGGGATCACAAAGGGAGCTGATGGACCCCTGAGGGTCACAGTTGCAAGCTGGTGGAGCAAAAACATGATATATATATTTCAGCCAAAGTTGAAATATATATATCTATATGTGTATATTAGGGCTGCCAAAGTTAACAGGTTAATCACACACCATTAATGTTCTAACTGTGCAATTAATGCACAGGCTTCTGTATGTTTTGGACCTCATCTCAACAGTTTGAACGTTATCTTCTTTGTTTCAACTGTTTCTTTAAGGGGCTGATCTCTTGTTTCGTAATGTCCCTCTCTCTCCCCTCCAGCCTACCTCACTTCTGACTCAGCAATGTCTG
Organism: Poecilia reticulata; assembly: GCF_904066995.2. Classification (NCBI taxonomy): domain Eukaryota; kingdom Metazoa; phylum Chordata; class Actinopteri; order Cyprinodontiformes; family Poeciliidae; genus Poecilia; species Poecilia reticulata. Next base: position 4,764,247 of record NC_088836.1, read on the forward strand.
ACATTCTACATCAGGAGGGAAACAGGGATAACCTGTTGCAGACATGAACAAAATTTATCAAAGCATTATTTTACATGCAGTAATTCACTACTGAAGCAAAATTAACTTACATAAACAAATGAAAAACATTAAAATTATAATACAAAAGACATGAAAAATAACCCCATCTTCAGCCTTTTACATCTGTCCTGTTTCAAAATGATTTACTTCTAATTGAATTTAACTGAGTGTAAAACTTTGGTAGACTTTTGGGTCTAATAAGCTCCTCTTAACGGATCTTCCCCAGGAAAACAAACTTGTCATGGTTATGTGGGTCAGTTTCCCCTGTATAGTCAGACCTTTTCTGTTATTTTTAGAGGTTAGCAAACAAATCCAATGGAAAACAGCACAAAAAAAAGTTCTATTCTGACATCCAGGATGGCACATCAATGCGAGCTGTGGCAAGAAGGTTTTCTGTGTCTGTCAGCGTAGTGTCCAGAGGCTGGAGGCGCTACCAGGAGACAGGCCAGTACACCAGGAGACGTGGAGGAGGCCGTAGGAGGGCAACAACCCAGCAGCAGGACCACTACCTCCACCTTTGTGCAAAAAGGAACAGGAGGAGCACTGCCAGAGCCCTGCAAAATGACCTCCAGCAGGCCACAAATGTGCATGTGTCTGCACAAACGGTTAAAAACCAACTCCACGAGGATGGTATGAGGGCCCGACGTCCACAGATGGGGGTTGTGCTCACAGACCAACACCGTGCAGGACGCTTGGCATTTGCCAGAGAACACCAGGATTGGCAAATTCGCCACTGGCGCCTTGTGCTCTTCACAGATGAAAGCAGGTTCACACTGAGCACATGTGACAGACGTGACAGAGTCTGGAGACGCCGTGGAGAGCGGTCTGCCTGCAACATCCTTCAGCATGACCGGTTTGGCAGTGGGTCAGTAATGGTGTGGGGTGGCATTTCTTTGGAGGGCCACACAGCCCTCCATGTGCTCACCAAAGGTAGCCTGACTGCCATTAGGTACCGAGATGAGATCCTCAGACCCCTTGTGAGACCATATGCTGGTGCGGTTGGCCCTGGGTTCCTCCTAATGCAGGACAATGCTAGACCTCATGTGGCTGGAGTGTGTCAACAGTTCCTGCAAGATGAAGGCATTGAAGCTATGGACTGGCCCGCCTGTTCCCCAGACCTGAATCCGATTGAGCACATCTGGGACATCATGTCTCGCTCCATCCACCAACGTCACGTTGCACCACAGACTGTCCAGGAGTTGGCGCCACCTCATCAGGAGCATGCCCAGGCATTGTAGGGAGGTCATACAGGCACGTGGAGGCCACACACAATACTGAGCCTCATTTTGACTTGTTTTAAGGACATTGCATTAAAGTTGGATCAGCCTGTAGTGTGTTTTTTCACTTTCATTTTGTGCGTGGCTCCAAATCCAGGCCTCCATTGGTTAATAAATTTGATTTCCATTGATGATTTTTGTGTGATTTTGTTGTCAGTACATTCAACTTTGTACAAAACAAAGTATTCAATGAGAATATTTCATTTATTCAGATCTAGGATGTGTTATTTGAGTGTTCCCTTTATTTTTTTGAGCAGTGTATATAAGACATTCTCTTTCACTTAAATGTAAGCGAAAGAGAATGTCATTTATATATATAAAAATGTAAGCGAAAGAGACTGTCATTTCCTCACCCAGGGCTCCATCATTAATAACGGCTGACATGCTGCTGATGAGTTTAGCACAGGTATCACTGATCTGTGGGCGGATCACACTCCTTGCTCCCTCGTGGCACCGGTACCGCTCAAAGGTCTGCTTCCTGACGTTTGAGGCAAGATCCCCAGTGTTGAACATCTCCATGGAGGAGTGACGCGGCATCAGCACAATCTGGAGTGGAGACAACCATTACAGTCAGAGGATATCACCAGACACTAGAACTGCAGATCCAAAGACGCAATTTAATCTCACAGAGTCTATGAGGATGACAGCGTAGTCTGCTCCATTGAGGATGCTGTTAGCATCTTGATAACGTGTGAACTCCAAGCGGAGGGAGTATGTCACACCTCTCTCCAAACACACTGGCTGAGGAAGAACCACAAACCTTGGGAAAACAGAGGTAGCACTCAGTTCCCATCAACACTGAAAGAGAAGCTCACAAGTGTTGGTGCTTGGATGAGAATATACAAGTGTGTAAAGAAATCTGTGTGTGTCCATGTGGGAGATTGCTTGTTTGCATGAGTCGCACACCTGGCTCCGGCTGGCAGAGGGACGGTGAGTCTGTCGTCATCTGGGATGGTGTTCCCACAAGGGCTGCTGGTGGGAATGGAACTTGGACGGATCACGGTTATCTGCACCTCCTCCCAGTCCCGGGGCATCTAGAGTTCAGAGGGTATAAATTCCTTGAAATGGTTCCCAGGCAAATAAACTAAAAAAAACAACCCAACTAAGACCAATGTACAGCAGGGAAAACAAGTGTCAAACACACCAATGTGTTTCTTATTAAAAATATTTATAACAAACCAATTAAAAGGAAATTCACAACAGATGTCAGTAGCAACCCAAGTAGTCCACGCATACAAAGAAATCAAAACTAAAGAAGCCAAAAAAAAGGTTATTTGTTAGGGCAATGAAACAGGGAATCATTTTTGAACACATGAAGACAAGAAGGCAGCATAAAGGGTTGGGTTAGGGATACATCGATAAATCCCATGGTTTTGGAAGATTGACAATGTGAAACTGATCTTATCCACCGAACCAATCTACCTTAAAATCAGTCATCGGCCCATTTTGCTCCATTTGACAGAAAGCTGACTGACAAGTTATGTCTGCTGTTAATAACAGTCAGAAATGTCCATGTTTAAAAGTTATTTTAATTTGATACAGCATTATAGTCAGGCTAGATTCCATTCAACTTCTCATTCATAGCTGAGGAGTACACAACCAAAAAAGACCTCAGATTAACATAAGTCATAATACACACCTGGGATTCGTAGCGGATGACTAAATCGTATTCCATAGAGTAAGGTATGTTATTTATCAGAAACTCCAAAGTGCCGCCTTGAGGGACCTGAGCGAAGCCGATATCTGTCCACTGAGCGGGTCGACCGGGCTGATGTTCCCTGGTCTCTAAGGTGCAACCCTGAAACCATGCACCCGGAAACAAACAGATCAAATATATCAAAGTTGAAAAGGTTTCTGTTGAAAATGCAGTAAAACTTACCTGCCCCATTTGAGCAAATTCAGCTTCATAAACGAAGTGATCCAGAGCCATAAAAAAATATCCAGACTCCACCTGCGTGCAATCACGTCCCATTATGTGACTGCGGCAGCGACACTGACCACTATCCATGGAGCATCTAAAAAGAGTGCATACACAGTGGTATTTAGGACTAATGTTGCCCTACAAATCCTTACAGAGCTAACACTAACGTCTTAAGGAGGTTTGGAATTAATGGATGAACATGCTGCTAAATATAATGTACAGTCATATTAAAAAAAAATAGAATATCCATTCCAATGAAACTGGTTCATCAAATAAAAAGTATTTTTTTAAATGGAAAAATGTTAGATATTAAACATACTTTTTATTAAGTTTGTTTTTCTGTATTAGAAATAGTTTTCTTAATGGTGTGGAGTAATATTCTAATTTTAAATGTCCTGTTTTTATTAGCTGAAAGTTGAAGATCCTCATAAATAACAGAAATAACGTCTTTCAAACATCCATCTCTGTCTGTAATTAATCTATATAATGTGTTTCACTTTGAGATAAAGTTCAATCAATGAACTTTTCAAAAATATTGTAGTTTATTGCATGGGTCTATAGCTCATCTCTTATTGTTTAGCGGGAAACTCTAAGAGCATGTAATCTTGCCATAATTGCTTCTAATAGATGGGCAGATGACAAAAAGAAAAAGAGCTGAACAGAAACTGTTGGAGCTGTGGGAAGTTTTGGCTGTGCTGTGAAATGTACAGATCAAAGTGATCAAGAATTCTTCACTGAGAACTCTTATTGTTATTTGTGCCAATAGCTGTGGCTAAACCCTTTACACAGCAATTCTAATTGATATGTAATGTAGTGAAGAAATTACCTAATGAGAAACACATTGTGGAGCTCGAACTCTAATAAGGTCTGAGTTTACAGGCCATTAACTCTTGATTATAGTTGAAGTGTTTAAAGAGGATATTTAGACCTACCTTTAGCAAAACTCTATAAAAAACAAAAGGTGTACAAAGAGAAAAATATTAAGCTCACCAAGTCATATAACTTACATGAAATAACATCAGGAGTGTGGGTGCAAAATCATTTAAACCATATACACGATTCCTAATCCATCCATCCATTGTCTTACACCCTTGTCCCTCAGTGGGGTCAGGAGGGTTGCTGTTGCCTATCTCCAGCTAGCGTACCGGGCGAGAGGCGGGGTCACCCTGGACAGGTCGCCAGTCTGTCGCAGGGCAACACAGAGACACACAGGACAAGCAACCATGCACACACACACTCACACCTAGGGGCAATTTGGAGAGGCCAATTAACCTGACAGTCATGTTTTTGGACTGTGGGAGGAAACCGGAGTACCCGGAGAAAACCCACGCATGCACAGGGAGAACATGCAAACTCCATGCAGAAAGACTGGGGCCGGTAATCGAACCCAGAACCTTCCTGCTGCAAGGCAACAGCTCTACCAACTGTGCCACTGTGCAGCCCACGATTCCTAATTTTAACAGATATTTTATACAACTCGTTGAAATGGGACGGTTACAAGTTAACATACATTATATATAAACTATGGTGACATCAGATAGGCATCAAGATTTACATATTGTGTTTGGCAGCAATAAATACTACAGTTCAAATATATCATGAAAGATTTGTGATGTTTGCAGTTTTTCCATGAAGCTTTCTTCGCTGTTGTTAACCAGGCACATGTGTGACGTGACCTGGTGGCCAGGTTGGCCAGGCAAACCTCTTTTACGACAGAGCAAAAAGGGGCAGCGACTGATTTTCAGACCTTTGTGGAGGTAGATGAGATTGGTGAATAAGATCGGTTTCACATTCAAGTATTGACTGATTGCCGATCTCCTAAAATTTGGGAAACTGGGGCATATTTATTTTTTGCCCCATGCCGCAGAATAATTCCAGTAAATGTAAACACAATTCAATTTATAGAGATAAATCAAGTTTAATTATTGTATGTTGGAAATACAACACATATATGGAAAATGTTCAGAACCTGAATGGAATCGTCAAAGAATAAATCGATTTCTGATTGAATTTACGGCGCCACTCACTGGTTGTCGAGCGCCCCTCCAATATCACATTCACAACCTCTGCATCCGTTCAGGTCGTGGCTCAGCCCCCAGTGTTCGGACTAGAGTTATATGATGATAGAGAGAAGGCAATGATTGACAGACACAAAAAGAAGAAAGAGTTGAACAGCTGCAACACTTTTCCTGCAGTGAGACTTTAAGGCAGATAGAGCAACAACAGTTTACCAGGATATAGCTACATATAGTAGACTTCATAGAAAGTCTACTTCTCTTTCTGAGAACATTATTAAAGTTTATCTGCTTTCTTAGAAAACAAGAACAGTTCACAGTATGTAAACAGTCACCAGATTTTTATTGTACTTTGCCAAATGATGCGAGTTCTACACAAGATGATGAAATAATCACATGCTCAGTTCAGATCTGTAAGAAAAGACCATAAATCAGGCTTATCAACCGGATCCACACACCCGGAACACATCAAGGTTTGACCATTTTAAGACCACTGTAACTCACACCAGCCGGACAAACCTTAAATCCCTCGGCTAAATTTAGAGCCATGACCCAGGCAGGAGCTCAGATTCCTGCCCATGCTATTCCTGGCTGAGTAGGTTCAGGACAAGGGGTTGAATTATAACAGAAGGCTCGTCACTGTTTAACAGCTTGGGTTGCTAGGCACACAAAAATGTCTACATGATTGTTACCGTGCCTTGAAAACATATTCACAACCCTTAAAACTTTTCACATTTTGTCCTTTTAAAAAGCATAAATGTCAACATATTTTTCTGGAGTTTTATGAAGTGGAAAGAAAAAGTTCACAGTTTGTAAAATTTTGTCTACAAAATAGAGTAGAGTGAGAGACGCAGTGAAACAGCGGCTCTGGAGAGAGATTTGGAAACAGGAAGAGAACCGATTGTATTGACGTTTTGGATTTTACTAGAAACGTTTTTGGCGAGATTTTTGGACTAGCAGCATGTTTGTTAGAGTTTGTGAGTGACCTTAAAGGGTTAAAATGATGACTATATCAAACATGGCTTAAAACCTTTGATTCTTTGAAATTGATTTCAGTCGCATTAAGAAACTCCTGCTCTTTCTGATGTTCCACCTTCAGGAAATCACCAAAAGAATGTTTTTACGTAAACTAATTTACAACGTTGTTAGGAGTGCTGAACTGATAAATGGTTTGAGAAGCTCAGCTGGACACTGCGGGTTCAAGAAGGCACTTTGGGTAAAAAGGTGATGCTTTGGGATAAACGTACTGCTGAATGGTAATAAAAGCATCCCAGCAGCATGACAACCAGAGCACCTTTTTTCACACTGCAGATTGTGGTTTGAAGATGACAAAATGCACATGGTCAAGGGACACGAATTATTATTTTTGAGAAGTTTTATTGGCTCTAGTGGCCTTTATTTGTCAGTGAATTGACAGGAAAGTGGGTAATGAGAGAAAGGGGAAGACATGCTGCAAAGGTCACCAGGCTGTTAATTTAACCTGCGACAGCCACATCGAGGTCTAAGGCCTCCATATGTGGGTTGTGCTTAACCCCTGCGCCACCTCAGCACCGCATGAATTATTGGTTTAAAGGCACTGTAAATGAGCCACTGCTAAAAAGCTTCATTTGGTGCATTTACTTTAATACTATACACTTCATTCAGCATCAATCAAACTCAGCTGAATGTGGTTCTGTAGTTTACAACTTTTCAGTCTACCTAACTTTAAAAAAGTATTAATAATAAAGGTAACAGAGAAATTATTTTTCAAAGATAAATAGACCTACACATAAACAAACAGAAGCATTTATCAAAAGATACATAACTTATTTTATTGATGACTAATGAAATTAAATACTAAAAAATCCAAGGCCTGAAATAATGTTTTGTGTTATCTTACTAGACACTGGTCACAGAAGCGTCCGATGACAAGTCGCTTGCAGATGCAGTCTCCACTGAATGGGTCACACATGGAGCTGCCCAACACGGTTCCTCTGGAGTCGCATCGACAGGCTTGAGGATGAAGAAAAAAATGTTACAGAGGAGAAAAAGTCACAGATACATAACTAGTTAAGATATTTTTTACATTCCTTACAAACATAGTCTGTATATTTGGTAACACTTTATTTGAAGGAGGGTGAATAAGACTGACATGACACTTTCATAAACACCTGTGATGAACATGAATAAGCCTTCATGAATATTTATAACTGTTGTCATAAAGCGTCATTCGGTAAATTATGACACTTTTAATACAAAGTTGACATTATTCAAAATGTCTTTGTTATGACAACTTGACATTAACCAAGAAATCATTACTGATATAAATTTTTTCTAAAAGTATTACTGATTACACTTTAAAAATTAGGTAACTTTATGTTATTAAAGCTAAAGTTTAAACAGTAATGATTTCTTGGTTAATGTCAAGTTATCATAACAAAGACATTTTGAATAATGTCAACTTTGTATTAAGTGTCATAATTTACCGAATGACGCCTTATGACAACAGTCATAAATATTCATGAAGGCTTATTCATGTTCATGACATGTGTTATGTCATGTTTATGACAGTGTCATGACAGTCTTATTCACCCCCCTTCAAATAAAGTGTTACCATATATTTTACCTTCACAGACATTACAATCAAAAAGCAAAAATTTCTCCAAGACAATCAAATAAGAAAACTAAAACTGCACTCACGTTGGCATCCCACAGGGTTGTTGGCGCTCAGGCCAAAGAAGCCGGTCTTGCACTTGTCGCAGCGTGGCCCTACTACGTTAGGCTTACAACGGCACTGGCCTCCCACCATGCCGAGCGACGGGTCAGTGTGGCTGTCACACAGTCCTCCATTCTCTGAGCCATCTGGGTCACAATCACAAGCTGGAAGGGCAAATGTGTCCTGGTTATTATTATTATTTGTCAGTCAAAACTACAGCTTGAGAAAATCTAAAGATCTATTCTATTTCTTATGTGCACTTAGTGCGATTTCCACTGGTGGTAGTATTATGGAGTTCCTCTGATATGTTAGTTCTGGTTTGTTCTTTCTGTAGCGTATTGTTCATAAGAGGAATGTTTAAGACATTTTGTTGCTGGCAAAGATGTCGTTTGGCTCAATACTTCTCTTTTTGCAGTTGGGGATGGTTGTTTCTAGCAATTTCTAGGACGCTTCATAGCACATCTGGTATTACACACATCATAACCAAATGTTGGCGATTGGGTAAAATTGGATCCAATCATTTCAAACTTCAACAGACGACATGAATGTTATTCATATCCAACAATATCTTTTTATAGACCCGTTACAAATTTATTTATTTACCATCCACACACTCACCTATGCAAACACGGGGGTCTCTTATGTGCCTTGTGGGATCTTTGTAGAAGAACGGTTTGCAGATCTCACAATTTCGGCCCATTGTGTTGTGCTGGCAGTCATCACACACCCCTCCACTCGTGTTTCCAGTGGCCAAATAGACCGCCATGTCAAAGTGACACTTATCTGAATGGTCGCTGCAGTCACACTCTGAATTTGAAGACATATTTACTCAGACAAAAACAAGCCACAGCTCAAGAAATGTTCCCAAGATTTTACTATGGCAGACACTATCATTTATATCTAGAGTGAAGACTAACTCTTGCAAGCGTGTGTGTTGCGGCCCTCAGCTGGTCTCCAAGGCTGGTCATTGTAGAAATCACCGCATTGCTCACAGTTCAAACCTTTTGTGTTATGGTTACACACACATCTGCCATGAACCTTGAAAGAGTTGAGACGGACCCGAGTAAAAGAAAATTCAATCAATATGGATGGGGGGAAAAAAGGAGTTGTAAAATGCTTGAAATGCTTTAGATGTAAATCCTCAGCACTTACCATTCCTTCTATGTCGTCCCTGATGCCTTCAATGGGTGCACACTCAGAGGCGTGGCCATAGCAAAAGCAGTTTCCACGTACAACAAGTTCGTATATGGCGTAGTAGTATTTCTCTTTAATTTCAGCTCTGTTGTCCACCAGGGTGTCTCCAAGTGTGTGAAGTTTGGTGAAGTTCAGTCTTAAGTTAGTGATCTTCAGTTGGTCTGAATGAAATAATGGATTTAGAGTCAGAAACATGATCATGAGACAACATTAAGATTAGAGTCGCACCAAGACTCCTAGTGCCATGCCATACTGTTCCATTGCAGAGCCATTTCTGGACAGATGGAAACCTTTACAGAGACAGCAATGGAATTCTGTGTTTAGCTCACTTATGCAACTATCTGCTCTTTGTCCTTTTGGAGAGGGTAAGTCAGAAATATCAAGGTTATCATATTTATGCTCTTTCAATCTTTGAGGGAAAGGAGTGAGACATTTTGCTGCAACAGTACAGCTGTCCTGTCCAAAAACCCACCATCCTTCTGATCTCCTTTGAAATATGTTATTTCTGGTCCCACTCTCTTTCCCAAGAATATACTGTCCCATAGTAAGACCAAAAGATAAATGTATGTTTGATGCCTGATTACAGTTTGCAATAAAGAAAAGATGACAGATTTTTGGATTCATATTGGGTTGACAAACAGGGGAACCTTGCAAGCCAAACGACTGCAAGCCAAAAGCTTGCAGTCGCAGAAATGGGGTCTCTTAAATTATATGTGGCTTAAGGCAACAAAGTCAATGTTTTGAAGTGACCATCACAAGGTACTGATCCCAGGCTCACAGAAAACTTTCAGGGCTTATAAACTTTGTAGTTATATTTAGGGCCCTTTCAGATAAAAAACTAGCAGGTTAGGCTTTTTAAAGATTGGCCTGAAAACTGCAATCAGCGCACCCCTTATAAAATGTAGTTAGTTTTTAATGCACTTCTAAACTACTGAGTTTCCAAGCCTTAAGAATGTGACTAAAAGATTGTTCTCAGATGACTCTCAATGTTCAGGACAAAAGACTCTGACCCTCATGTGTGTCTTGGATGAAACAAAAAGCTTTGGTCATCTCCTTTTTGACAGTTCTTCTATTTCAATAATAATAAAACTTCAGTCAATAAGTTAATATAATCATCAAACAAACTTGACCAATTTCAAAACAAACAGGAATCCTGTCCAAAAAGGCATTAACAGTACACTAACTAATTGTACCACATGCCCATAAATATGGATTCATTTGAGGTGAGGGGGTTAGATGACTTCCTGCGTGCCACTTCCAATGAATTATTTCACAACAGAGGATGACAGGCTTGGCTGCTGTGCTGGAAACAAAGCAGGGGTTTCTGGGAACAGCTCTTAAGTCCTGCCAGTTTAAACATGAGGGTTGTGTGGGAGAGAAACAGCTGCTTTTCCCATCGCACCATGTCTTCGACTCAGCAGGAACATGTTTCACAGCCCAGAGAGACTGGCTGTCTGTCTGTAATATGTCACAGCCGGATGACAGCAGCTATATGTGTTGGCTGGAGTTTGACTTACGGTGACAAATGGAAACACAGAAAGGAAAAGGCAAAACTCCTCAGGTGGGTTTCCTCTGTGGTTTTCCTCCATTCTGACACAACTTCAACGGGGTCAATAAAGCTAACTTTTATTAAAAATAATTTTTACATATATATATTGACACCATCACTATGTCATGACAGGCTGTATGAGACAGATAATTGGTGACAAAAATAAAATAAAAAAGTGAGCTCCTCTGCCATCTCTCTGTGTGAACTAGAAACAACCAATCAGAGCCAGGAGGAGAGTCTTAATGCAGTCAATCAAGCAAATTTGTGAGCCACTTTCTGCCCTTGCTATCCTCCTCTTCTTCCTGGTTCTGATTGGTTGTTTCTGGTTGGGAGTGGTACATTTCTTCAGACTGCAATAGCAGCTCAGGAACAATAATCTTTTCACAGATTATTTGTCACATTATGAGGACATGACGATAGTTTAACAAATATGTAAAAACATTTTTTTTTACAAAAGTTAATTATTGCAGTTTTAAGTCAACAACATATTTTATTCCTCTAAATGTTTAACAACCCCAGACATTGGTAGTCTACAATGGTGTTAAATGGCTTGAAATGTTTTATTTAAAGTAACTTATTTAATTTTAATATACATCACATACATTCTCAAACACAGCTGTTTTACTTTATCCCAATATGAGCAGGAAGTAGGACCTACCCTGAATGTTGGGGCTGTATGGATCCTCAATCTTGATAGCTGGATCCAACACTCTGTAGATGACCTAGGTCAGGAAAACACACATTATCCCCTCACATATGACTGTTAGAGCTAATTTGGGCACCATGAGCCCAAATATTCACAGATCCAGAAAGGCTTAAATGGTACATTTGATCTGAGCACAAGAGATGGTGGTTATGCTTTGATATGCTTAGGGCTCATTTAAAAACGGAACTTTTTTTTTAATGTCTTCTCCACACAAACTGTTTTTAATGTGGCATGCTGCGCTCTCCCAAACTTAATGGCCCAAATAAGTAAGGAAAATAAAATGTACAACTTTTTAAAAACTGCAGTTATTTGGACCCTACTTTCTAAGTATCAATTCAACCTTAAACAGAAGAACATGAGGCTTTGTGCTGAGGTAAGCAAAGAGACAGAGGACATAGAAGTAACTCCCTAATTTGTTATCAAGACGATAAGTGTTTCCTTCAAGTTATGTTTTAAGAATGCGGTAAAGTAATTGATAAACAATTGTATGGAGGACCAAAACTGAAAAATAAAAACAGAAATTTATAAATGACATGGCATACACTTAAAATGCACCAATTAATTGAGAAAGGAGAACTTTAACCCATTATCATTTAATTGACTTTCAAAATATTTTTTTGAAGTTCATTTCCAATTAATTATACATTTAGGGACATAAATCGGACAGAATCAGCATTCAGCTTCTATATACCACAATTCTGGAACAAACTTCCAGAAGACTGCATAAGGGCTGAAACACAGTAGAAAACCCCACATGTTTAGAGTTGCTTTTGATTCATTATTAGAACATTGATCAACATGCTTGATGTACATTTGCTTGATAATCTTGATGATGGTATTTAACAAAATGTAATGTTTATTGCTTGTTCATAACTGGTGGCTACTATGTTATGTTTTTATGGTGTAAAGCACTTTGCCTGCAAGAGCCTTGTTGCTGAAATATGCTTTGCAAATAGAAAAAATACAATACAATAAAATAATATAAATTAAAGTTTTTAAAATGCTGTTTCCATGTTTTTCCTTTTACTTATTGATGCATTTATGTCTTAATTTCAACAAGTTAAGCATCTGCCCATTTTATTAGCCTTTTCCAACTGCAGAAGCAGACCAAAGCTAATTGCTTAATAACCATAGCAACCAAAAAATAATTGTAAATTTGCTTGATTTAAACTCAAAAGCCAAATGAAATTAATAGAAAGCTCTCCAGATGTTCAAAATACTAAATTGTGGTTGGGATTTTTTTTCCCCCACCAATAAAGATCCAAATCCAAAATGGTTGCCGCGATCATAAACATCCACATGTCTAACCTTCTCATTCACAGCAATCAAATGGATAAAATGCCCTACAATTTGCTGTTATCAACCAATGACCACAACATGTGGTCTACAGCTACATCTGGAATATAATGGTAATATTCATTCATTGAATGTAGCTTTTTACATTCCTAGGACAACCCACTAGAGGCCGTGCAGGGCTTCAACATGTAAATATGTTTTTATAAGCACCAGTGGGCCTTACCTCGCCCTCTGTCGACGGCTCCAGGTCAGAGTAACGTGACTCACAGATCACATCGTTGATATTTTGCAGAAGACCCGTAGAGACTCCAGGGAAGGAAACAGCACAGTCATGAGCAAAGTAGCGATAGATCTGCCAGGTTCGACCAAAATCTGCTGATCGCTCAATAAGCATGGCAGCAGGGCGAAAAGTCTGCAAGAAAAAAAATGAAATGCTTTTTTTTTTTGTATTCTGGCACTAACTCTAATTTGTTTCAGGTAAGTGAGTGAAGTACCTTGATCTTACCTTAAATGTCATAATCAGATGAGTAAAATGAAACTCTGCCTCAAGATCCAACTCAATAAAAACATTTGACTTTCCTGAGAGAAAGAAAACATTAGTAAGTCAGGTATAGTCAAAACATTTCTTCCATTCAAGTGGTTAGAATTAAAAATTATAATGGAAATCACACTGCTTTACATCTGCATCAGACGTTTCTCACTGATGCAGTGAAAAACTGCATCAGATTAGTGATTAAAACTATTATGATTAGTTTTCATCACTAATCATAATAGCTACAAATTGTATAACAATATGACAGAGACTGAAAAAAGACTGGTTAGCCATTCATATCCAGTCATCGTGTACATTAATGTTGGGCTTCTAATAGTTTTTTTTTAAGGTGGTATATGTTCATGCAGCAAATAACTTTAAAAAAATTCTAAAGGGGCATTATTGTGTGAATTTGACTTTTTGATTACAGTTTGATTACAGTTATAATGTATTTATTCTAATCAAAAACATACCTGGAGGGTTGCTTTGATTTTATCATGCATATTTCATAAATCCTTTCATCTGCATGGCAACCATGCAGCTGTGCAAAACACCTGGGTGGATCTAGCACCACCTTCAATGTGAGGTGAAAGCTTCTGAGCTTTCACCTCACAGAGCAGCCCTCCACTTGACTCCCCCACTCAACTCCTCAAGACTAGCCAGCAGCAATTAGTAAACACCTGGTGGAACCACCCATCAGCTGAGCTTCTTATTACAGGAGCTTCTGTGAAATGCTGGTAAAAACATTGCTAAAGGATTAATAGAGGCACCATGTTGTACCTGAAGGTGCTAAACCACAAAGTCAAATTTCTTTTAAGTCATATTTGATATGTACTGAATTTTTATCGCTGAAGTTAATTAACACAGTTACTTGATTGTGCTATAGAATGGCACTGTGTGCCTGGTGAACACATAATATTGTCCCCTTAAAAGCAGGATTCCAGGGCATTATTTCAATTTATTAGTAAAACAAGTTTGCACAAAGCTTGGTATTTGATCACTTCGTATCATAAATAGGAGAGCAAGTTTCCCATCAGTGACCTTGTTTTTAGGAACAAACCCACATTTTTAACACAGTCACTCCAGAAACTTTGTATGTGTTTGCTTTATAGGATAATTTTTATGTTTCATTTATGTTTTTTGATTTTTTTTTTTACTTCACGTCTTAGGGGAAATCAAACCTCCCATCTAATCCCAATTATTTAAACCATGGGTTGCTACTGATGCCAACATCATGTAACAAAAACAAGAATAGAAGCAGAAAGCAACCAAATGAGACTGAAAGGAGCACAGGAAGTACAACCTATTTATACTCCTGCTTTTCCATGACAGCTGTGTGCACACAGAGATTTGATTGTGACTTTATAGTGAAGCACAAAGAACTGCTAAACCATGCAAGAAACAAGGCTTAAAATCTGAACTGTTAGAATCTGAACTTTTTACCATTTTGTTTCTTTTCTGTTTGAGATCAGCAAAACCTTTCATTATTTTGTAATATGGTAGTTAAATATACTTGCTGTCGGTCAAGCATAGAAACATGCATTTTGTATGGAGGCATGACATATTGGAAGCAGTATCTGCTCTGCCATTAATCTATTTGGTTGGGTGGATGGATTTTTTAAAAACTATTAAAAAGAAAACAGTATTTTCTACAAAATCTAAAGAAATGTCTGGTTCATTGAGGGTGTGTGAGAGAGGAAGATGGTCAGAAGATTACAGGAAGAATACAGGGAGTGCAGCAAAGCTGTTCCATTTTATTATTTCAAACTTTAAACTTGCTTGATGAATTTGATCAACTCAGCAAGCTTTTTTAAACTTAAAGATGTGCATTCTGAAGAAAATACACATAGAAGTTGCTATGTTAGGAATAGACTAGCTAAGAAAATCGGAATATGGGTTCCAATAAGGTTGTTTGTCAAATTAAAAGTTCCTTTTGAAAAAAAAAACAAAAATTTTAAGCAGGTATTCACAAGTTTCTGTATTTTGTATTAAAATACTTTTTTGATAGTCTGATGTAAAATTCAAATCTAAACATGGTGTTTTTATTTGGCGAAAGCATAAAATCAGCATAATTAACAGAAATAAAGGCTCCAATATGTCAGTCTGTGTGTAATTAAAAAATATATAGTGTTCCACTTGTGTAGTGAGTTACTGGACAAGATTAACTTTTCTATATTCTAATTTACTGAAATGCCCCTTTAAAATATCAGCTTTATAATTTAATTATAGTGGTTTTATAAAAGACATTTTAAAAGGGATTACTCTTAAACCGTTGAAGTGATTTTGGATTATTGATTTGGGCCAGAAAAGGAAAAACATTTTTTGAATACTGTTCTGATATCTTCTAATATTATCGCTTTTAAAATAATCAGAATCAGCACAAATCTGTTTCAGCAGATCAAAAAAAAAATGGAGATTGGACACAAGTTGTGTGCATTTAGTCATAAAAAAATTTGCAATTTTTTTTCTAATATGACTCTCTTCACTGTCTAAACAGTATCTAACTGGTTATTAATTATTCCCTCTAGATTAACTTTTATCTTTCTATTGGTTTTAATCTTCTTTCCTCCTTCCCTTCCTCTGATGAGATGCCACGGCTGGACCTGCTCTGTTATTAAGCTGAGCTTGAAGCTCCAGGGAGGATGTTGGCCACGGTGTCTTTATGTGAAACATTTATAGTTCTCTACAGCTACAAGTTGCTTCAGATTTGTAGTTGTAAAATACAGCTTGTCATCTTTCCCTCGATCCCTTTTCATTTTTATCCATTCTTAGATTTAACTTCTAGTACCCAAAAGTAGCCACAAAATCAATTTCATTTACCACTCCCTCTGTAATTTATGCGGTTTAGTTAAAACACAAAACACAAGCATCCATTAACCGTTCTCTGACTGCCACCAGGACTTTTTCCGATGTGGTTTGAAGGTGGTGATAACATTCTCTATCCGGTGATTAATGGTGTTGTAGACTGGGTCGTATGGTCGTCTGGAGTCACACTCAAAACATTTCTTCTCATCCTGTGGCAGGACAGGACAGCATCAAATATAGTGACAAGAGGAGAGGGAATTCAGGGATCAAATAAAAACAAACAAAAGTAAAAAGATCCTATAGGGAATGTCATAAACCCTCACCTGCAGGTGACTGACGATGCAATACCGCTCCTTCTTTCTCATGCCACAAGTGGACGAGGCCTTCAAGTTTTTTTCCCTTCCAACCAACAAGTCCCCAGTTGCTGGATAACAGCTGCCATGGGCACAGCCGTGGGCTTGGTCTGGTTCCTGGCCAACTGTGGCAGCCAGGCCTGGAGGGATAGAAACCAGCCATGGATCAAAAAGAAAAATGTAGGAAACAGTACTGGCATCATTTGAAAACAGAGCTTTATGACATTCATAAGCTGGCAAATAATTAGTCTTCTCCTTTCCGCTCCAATGAGGACCAAAAAAGTGAACTTTGGTCTGCCTACAAACTTAGGTCTTGGTTTGGTTGATGTGAATTCCAATGCATTTCAAATGCATACTGTATGCTGGGTTTCTACCTGAGTATTATAAGCCTGGCGGGTCATCAGGCTTTACTTGCACCTCAACCAGGGAAAGCATTTTTTGTTTATTTATTATAGGTTGCTTTTATACAGAAAAGTCGGGTTAAAGAATCTCTTTGGTGAAATGGTTGGAAGTACAATGGCAGCGTAGAATGGTCAGTATGTGAACAAAGGATAAAAAAAAAAATATTAACTTAAACCATGGTAGGCCACTGGTTGACTGGTTGGGGCACAATGTCCAAACTCCCCTACCATGGGGCTTAGCAAGGTTTTGAACAGGGTTTTTTAACGATTTGGTTTGTTTGACACAGTGCAGTGTGAAAGCAAACCGCACCAGCTGAAAATGTAACAAATGTTGCAATTCTGGTCCCCAATTGAAATCTACTGGGCTATCAAGTGGGAAAACACCTGGTAGTCCTGATAGAATACCTAAAGACTCTGGTAAGTCCATAATTAATCAGTTGACACAGACATAGGTGTCAACTGTGTGTGTAGTGTGTTGTTGCTTTTAAGACTCTGAACGTGAAAAAGTCCTTAAACACTAAAGGCACATAGTCACAAATAGGAATGTGCAATATGGCATAATTAGTAATGATATACATTACAATAAGTATAAAAATTACAATATAAAAGGAAAAAAATCACATTAATTGAGTGGAATGTATGTATTATAAGTTAAAACTTGTTTTTGTGGATGTTATTTATATGGAATGTTTGTAACTTTAGTTTTATTTTGCTGCAATGATAGGCAGCAGCATAATTTCAATAATGACTTCCTGGATAAATCAAAGTTAAATAAATAAATGAAAAATATATCTATATAGAAACACAATAAATTTAATGTAATGGATGTCTGTGTTGACTCCTGCTGTTTCTCCTAAGTGTTGTGACTGGAACTAGTAGTCAGCTGCATTGCTATGCATTGCTGGGATTCACGCATGTTTTGTTTTTGCTTGCATTTCCTCTTTTCCACATACTTTGCAAATTAAATTTTTTTTGTTCCTGGATTTACTGTTTAACCCTCCTGCAGTCATAAGAAACAGGGTAACCTACCCACAAGTTTTTACTCTGTGTATAGTCCTGCGGTTGCACTGTGCGCTTTTACGAGTTTGGTTATTTTTATTTGTGTGTGTGTGTGTGCGTGCGTGCGTGCGCGTGTGTGTGTGTGTGTGTGTGTGTGTGTGTGTGTGGTTTCGGAAAGACCGTCACCCTGTCCCACAGCGAGTTCTCACTCTCTGACCATGACAGTTGCCTTGCTCCTCCTGAACATTGTGCTAAGATGGCAGGAGTTAAGAAACAGGGTTCACTGGACTCAGCTTTATATGGACATAAAATAAGAAATAAGAAAACATGTCAGGGGTTCAACTGACATTTTTATGTTGTTGCTTTTTCCTTATTGTCCACCCAAGTTCTGCTACTTAATGAAGCAAGCCAGAATACCTAAGTCAAAACCCGCCGGTGTCTGCACTTTGACAACTACTGTCTAATAAATGTGAGACAACATCCACTACTAGAGGGATTATCTGGGGTTATCAAACTCAGCTCACAGATGTGACAACAAAGCCCAGTTACCAGCTAAATCCAGAAATATACCAAAGTAGATCAGAGTGAGGTAATCTAAGTCCACTAAATTTGGCCATGATACATCATACTGTAACAGAAACACCAGGAACGATATCAGTGTTGAACCAAAGTGATGGGAGTCCCACTGGAGCCATGGTGTGACTACATAGTCGGGCTATGTGTGGGAGTTAAAATAAACCTAATAAGTTTTCATGACAACCAGCAGCAGCTGTCACACATTCAGATATATATCCAACTGATATATATTCATTGTATATATATTAAGGTAGATAAATATTAAGATACACAACGGATATAAATCTGAATGTATCCTCCTATAGGTCAGAGAGAGAGAGTTAATTAGCATGAAGAGTGTACAATATTCCTGATGTCGATCTACAGTCTTTCCAGAGCAGGTGTCTCTTATCTTAACTCAGCCCTGGCAAAAGTAAAATGTAGGCTGCTGCTATGCAAACAATTTGACTCTGAAACATATTTGACAATCTTAGTACATTAAGATTTCCTCTGAAAGTGCCTGCAAGGTTTGAGAAGAAATACTTCAAAGCACACTTCTACTTTGTTTTCACCAAAGTGGCAACATTTCTAGCCACAAAAAAGGGGATAGAAAACAATAAGGAGGAAATGTTTTTGCAAAACCCATTTAAAAACTACAGTTACAAAAGTATTCACACCTTTCAACATTTTTAACATTTTGTTATTTCAAAATTTTGGAAAAACTCGTTTTTTGATACAATGTTTTGCTGCTAGGATGAGGTGGTTTCTTGTCTGTATCAATTTATTTTTTCTCACTAAACTGCAATGTAAGCACTTTTTTCACATCACGAGTCACATAATCAACAACCGGATAATGCCATTGGTGCAGACCACGAAAAAGAAAACTAGTAGTTGGAAGATGACTGCATGGAATGTTTTTTAATAACTTATCGTGTTAACAAACTTATTCACTTGTGATTTTAATTTTGTTTCTTATTTAATGGAAACTCCATAATTGCAAAATAGTGTTTTTTTCAACACTAGTGGAAAATAGACAAAGTTTTGCATACATTTGTAATGGAAACGCAGCCCGTGTCTGTATGTTCTCTGTGATTACAATGCAGCAGAACATAGACTTCCACAGCTTGAGAGTGCAAAGCGGCCAGCTGCAGATATGAAGCCTGCTGAGAACAGTGCAGAGGAGGATTTCACATCCACTCACACAAACACCCTTCAACAATCTCGACACACACTTTGCAACAAGCAAAGTCTCAGATTGGTGCCAGGCAGATGAAGGTAGCTCACACCGCTGCCCACCTGTGCATCTATGCAAACACACGTGCTCCACTTCTGCTCAAAGGCACGCTCATTCCTAATTACAGCGTACCCGCTTATGCTCCCTCATCTTACTCAATGCAAACATCAGGCTTCTGCTTGCTGACTCCACAAAAGACACCTATTAGTGGTTATGTACAAGACAACAACCAAAGCTGCCAACATTTTTTATTATTATAAGCGAAGGCTACAGAAAACCAAATGGTCCATGTAAAATAGATTGTTCCTCCTGTCTTTTATCTGTCAGTGTGTGAGAGAAAGAGTGGGAATCACCAGTAGAACAGGGCAGACGCCTGAGAGAGAACAGAGCTTCCCCTCCAGACAAAGGGCTGATCCATCCAGACACAACATCAAATCTGTCCTGGATACTGTTGGCCGGCACTCAAAGGTTTAGGCCTGTGTGCGTGTGTGTGTGGGGGGGTGTGCGTGTGTGTGCGTGCGTGCGTGCGTGTGTGTGTGCGTGTGTGTGTGCGTGTGTGTGTGTGAGGACAGAAGCAGATATTTGATGTTTGTATAATGACTTTGTTTTTTGTTGTGTTCTTATATGAGCGACTTTTTCTTTTTGTCTTCAGATTTCTAAACACAACATGAGCCATTACTTGAACTGCACCTTGAAGAAAATGTATGCAGAAAATGTATTTTCTTCAACTGCGTCACTATAATAATAAAGCAAGATATTTTAAGCCAAGTTGGATTATAACAATTAAATTCATAAAGCAGGGACAAATGGATGAAACCAAAGGTTTACATAAACTGACGCGTGACTTTTCTATTTATTCTAAGAGACTTGCTTGATTTCATCCACCTTGAAAAAAACAACAACAAAAAAACAGTTATATCTAAAAAGTAACCTACATATTTCTATATGGGTATGGTAGTGATGCGTACACATAAATTAATTTAATTGTGTGGAGTATCTAAGAACAGCCACACAGAACCGCTTTGGATTTGCTAATGGAAAATGAATCTGGTCGGACCGGGACAGTACCGATTAGATGTGGTCTAGTGGAAAAGCACCTTTAGAGTCTGGAAGTAATAAGATGGGCTGCATGAGGGAGCGTCTCAACTCCGGTGCTCACTTGTGGAATCAACTAGAGAATGCTGTTGATTCCAAAACAACCACATTAGCTCACTTGAAACAAATGCTTGTTGAGAAATGAGATGTCATTCCACAGCAGTGTGTGACCAAGCAGACCAGGCCATACTGAGGTTGTGGAAGTTTCCCCCCAAGCAGTAATAATGTCTCTGTTAAATGAAACATTTTGGGGGGGCAAAATGAATGTATGTAGCTGGACATAGACAACAGCATCGGTAGCCTACAGGCTACTTGTTAAGCTTAAGGTGATGTATTGATATTAGCTAGTCATCTTTTAACTAGCATTACCTGCATCCAACAGCTTTACTTAACAATCTGTTAGTTTGGGGGAAAAACTGTGAAAAGTTCTTTGCGTTTTGCTGGTTTGCTGCCATAATTCTAACACACACCTGCGTAGCTCTGCACAGCAGCAGCATGTCTCCTTCACTGCCTCACGCCAGCGCGAATGTCGTAGCGCTCATGCTGCGTTTAAAGGCGGCTCAGAAAAAAAGGTTACGACATGTTGACAACAGATTAAACAGTTTTAACTGCTGATAAAAGTGAAAGAGGACACAAATATGGGAAGTGTAGAAGCCCCTACTGTGTCAAATTGACATAGGAATAACAGAGTTGTCCATTCTAAGGTAAAAACCGAATGCATCCAGCGTTCATGTTTTGTTTTGTTTTTTCATCCAGACAGCTTCCTGCGCCCCCCCTGCAATGGCACGGCGCCCCCCTTAGGGGGCGCGCCTCACAGTTTGGGAACTTCTGCATTAGTGACTGGGTAAAATCTGAATCTTCAACAGAGTCCACGCATCCAGCAACCAATCGTTTCTCACTAGCTGAGGGTCCAGACTCTCTGCATGAAGCAAAGTGTAAAACAAAGGACTGGTTTTCTCCAGGTTATGTCTTGGCACTTGCAATCAGGGCAATCCCACTTCCTTGAGATTCTGTGGAAATTCCTGTGATGTAAAGCATTGGTAACAGCAATATTTTTTCTTGGGAGGTAGTTGGCAAAAGAATGATTTCAAGTTTCACTCTTTTTTATAGCAACCATTTTTAATCATAACTCTAAAGGAATGACGGTAATATCAGCTGCATTGTCCTTGTTCAGATTTAAGTTCAGATGACGTTGCCACCCGAACTTCAATCTAATGCTGCCTGCAACAGGTTTTCCAGTTTCTATTCAGAGAAAATTCTAAAGATCAGAGGACTAATCTGCACATCTACTCCAAAGACGGTGCCAATGCTGTGCCCAAACAAAACAAATGCAGGAAAAATGACCCAATTTCAACTACTTAATTATAAAACCCTAGAAGAAATTATACGTCAATTAAGCTCCGGTTCCTGCTGTCTGGATGTCCCACCCACACATTTCTCTAAGAAAGTTTTGCCTGTCGTTGCTACTGATCTGATCCAAATAGTAAACTCATCGCTTTCTTCAGGTGTTTTCCCCCAGGCTTTGAAAACAGCAGTTATCAAACCACTGATAAAAAAGAACAATCTAGACAAATCCCTACTGCAGAATTACAGGCCGATCTCCAAACTCCCATTCATCAGCAAAATTATTGAAAAAGCTGTTTTTAAACAATTAAATAACTTCCTAACAATAATGAATCGCTTTGACTCCTTCCAGTCTGGTTTTTGTGCTCACCACAGCATGGAGACGGCCCTTGTAAAAGTGTTCAATGATATCCATATAAATACGGACTGCGGGAGAACCACAGTGCTGGTTCTGTTGGACCTCAGTGCAGCTTTCGACACTGTTGACCATGACATTTTACTGAATCGACTGGAGAGTTGGGTCGGACTCTCCGGTCCAGTGCTCAACTGGTTTGAATCTTACATAAAGAACAGGGATTTATTTGTTTCAAACTTCTCATCAGAGAAGTCAAAGATCACATGCGGGGTACCCCAATGTTCAATCCTAGGACCACTTCTTTTTAATATTTATATGCTCCCACTGGCTCAGGTTATAACAGGAAATAGGATTAGCTACCACAATTATGCGGATGATACACAACTCTACATCACGATGTCACCAGGTGACTCTGAACCCTGGTGACATCACCCTGGTGACATCCAATCACTGAATAGATGCTTTGAACAGATAAATGTGTGGATGTGCCAAAACTTTCTCCAGCTGAATCGAAACAAAACTTAAGTTATTATCTTTGGACCTAAAGAGGAGCGAACAAGAATCAGTGCACAGCTTCAGTTATTACAACTGAAAACTAGCGATCAGGTCTGAAACTACTGGGAGTAGTGATGGACTCTGACCTGAACCTTCAGATCTACATTAAGACAGTCACAAAGTCGGCCTTCTATCACCTGAAGAACATCTCCGGGATTAGAGGATTTATGTCTCAGTGAGATCTAGAGAAACTCATCCACGCGTTTATTTTTAGTCACATTGATTACTGCAACAGCGTCTTCACAGGTCTGACTAACAAATCAATCAAACAGCCGCAGCTGATCCAGAACGCTGTTGGTTCTCACTAAAACAAGGAAGATAGAGTACATAACGCCAGTTTTAAAGTCCCTACACTGGCTCCCTGTAGCTCAAAGAATAGACTTGAAAATACTGTTGTTAGTTTATAAATCACTGAACGGTTTAGCACCACAATACATTAAAGATCTGTTATTGCTGTACCAACCGACTAGACCCCTCAGATCTTCTGGTTCTGGTTCTGGTTCTGCTCTGCATCCCCAGAACCAGAACCAAACGAGGAGAAGCAGCATTCAGTTTCTACGCACCACAAATTTGGAACAAACTTCCAGAAAACTGTAAAACAGCTGAAACACTGGGTGCCTTTAAATCTCAACTTAAAACCCACCTGTTTAGAGTTGCTTATGGCTAAATTAGGTTTAGAGTGTGGGTTTTGATGTTTTTGATGTTTTTAATGTTTTTATCTTTACTTTTCATCTAGTTATTAACTTCTTTTTATTCTTCTTTCACACTGTCTATGCAAAGCCCCCCCGGATAACGTCCCAGTTAAACAAATCTATATCTAGGGGTGTGAGAATCCTTGTTAAATGGCGTTTTAACTAAAACTCTGAGGTGTGAGAATCCTTATTAAATGGCGTTTTAACGAAAACTCAAATGTGTGAGGGGTTTAACGGAAGTCCTACAAGGGGTGTGGGTTTTAATGTTTATATCTTTATCCTTTTTTTTTCTTTAAAAAAGTGAAATTATTCACTGTCAAATGCTGTTTTTATTTTAATTATGTAAAGCACTTTGAAATGCCTTGCTGCTGAAATGTGCTATACAAATAAAATTTGATTGATTGATTGATTGATTGCTTCCCATGAGCTAATAAAAGATTCACTAATATTGCAGGCCACTTTGTGGTACCATTAAAACAATGCAAATCTTTGTTTAATTTCAGTTTCAGAACTAACTGCATTTCCCTAAAAGGACAGATTCACACATCACCATATAACAACTGAAGCAGCAAAGTTTGAGGAAAAAAAACAAACAAACATGATTTTTGTCAGTCTCAAATTGTAGCGTCAATGTAATTTCTCTGTTCCATTTTGAATAAAACAAATAAATGTTGTAGCTCTGGAGCAGAAGGGAGCGAGATGCAACATCCATGTGCCAGATTCCTGTGAGACAGGCTGGCGGGGCCAAGTTTGCTTTCACGTTTACCAGATAAGGCATCACAGGAAGCAAAGACTGACAGACCAACAATAAGACAAGCATTAACAACTAAACACACAAACACAAAAGGTGGGACACAAAGAAGAAGAATATGGGGCAAACATGGACATTGTCAGAAGAGTGTTTAGTTCCAGTTTCATTTTAAGAAATGCAGTGAGTTGACCACCTGACTTAGGGAGCTAAAATATTATCAGAAATTGCATTCATGCTCCTGTTTTAAGACCCCAACAGAAAAATGTCAATAACATTTTTTTTACCTACTCCCAGCTAATTAGTTTACCTTCTCCCTCTCATAGTCTCTGGTCTCTCTTTGCTCTGCACTTAGCTGATGCATGGCTGACTCCCACACCCCAAAAGCCAGCTGTTCTCCTCCCTATTCACCTTTTTATTACTCTCAGCCCTCAACTCCCGTCTTTCTTTTCTTCTAATAACCACTGAATCTCCACAGGCAGACCAGGCTCCCTACTCTGCCCTTGTGTTCACCTTCCTGACTACTGCCATCCTCCCTAAATCAGACGCTAAAGCCCTTTTGATAAAAAAAAGGAGGGTGCGGGGGTAGAAGGTAACATCTCATATTAGAAAATAAATTTTTTAAAAGATGGAAGCATTAAAAAAGGTGAGTATATGAGGTCTGCAAGGGAACACTTTAACTTTAGTGAAGTAAAAACTAATACAGAGCATGGGATAATCCATGTTTACTGTTAAGCAGAATTAAACTGAGGCTCCATCACACAGAAGGCAAATGCACAGAAATAAGATTTCTTTTCCCCATATGCGACTCATGTCTAACTTTTTCATGGCAGTGTGAACAGCCTAATTCCTATCGTTCCATACCAAAAATAAAAAATCTGATTTGTGTCGCTTCCATATGTGTTGCTGAATCGGATACGTACAATTTTCAAAGCGTCTGTAACCAAAATGGTCATGTCGCATTTTATCCAACTTTTACGCCATTGGCGTGAGACATGTGTCATAATTTTACACAAAAAAACACTATTAGTTGTACTTTATTTTTTCTTGGCTTCCTTTCTCTTGTTATGATCTTGTTACACTGTCAAATCCAATTGCTCAACAATGTTAAATTATACCAATAGATGGCAGCATCCATTATTACTTCTGTAAATAATCCACTGCTGTTTGCCGTCAACGTTCTTCTGTGCATGTGGGTTGCTTTGGGGTTTAGTAAACATTTAGTAAACTGTTCACACAAAAGTTTGATTCTGGTCATATTTAATTAGTAATATGAACTCCCATCTTAAAAAATTAATAAAGAAAAAAAAATTTGCAATTGAGCCCCTGTTGTATGAACACAGCTAAAATGTAAGACTTACTGACCACCTGTTAGAGTCACTTCAAGTGTACTTCTTGATAGCACCAAAGTTAACAATATGTTTAAATTTAGATGATTAGTATGATTCAATATAATGTTTTATCCCACTTATCTCAACATTTTCAGTTAGAATTGTTTGAAATAATTAAATCAGCTGAAATGATGGGAGAACGTCTGACTATCTGTTAGTGTCCATTACTCTAAGAAGCTCAGAGGGATGAAACATATTTTTACGACAGTTAAAGGACTTATGACTAATTAGCTTTGCAGAACTGCACTAAAAAATAAGGTATCCCTTTAACATCCTAAGTGGAGCTTGAAGTTGATTTGCATTTCATTCAGGAAAGACTGCACCGAACCTTAGCACCACCAGAACAGGACTACAGAATCGACCAATTCTGATTTGACTCTTTTAGTTACAAGATCAGAGGTCTACTGACCATTACATGAGAGCTCAGGATATCACAGCTGAGAAAAGCAAGCTGATCCTCCCTCAATGTTTCAGCTGTAACTATGTAGAAACCTGTATTATTCAAAGTGTCAATAATTGTAAGTCCCATTAACTATGACTGACTGTCTCCCTTCTGGTCAAACTGACAGTATCACTGACTAAAAACCAGACGCTTCCTATTACACTAATTTTTAAGATAACAAGGCTTGGCTCTGGGAAGCAGCTGGTTGCACTGGAAGACACTTCCACATTCCTGCCTGATACTAGAAATGTCTGACTCACTTCACAGTGGTTAAGAAATATGGAGTGAGACACTGACAGCAACAGGTGGTCAAAGTGAAGCCAGTTATACTGTATAGGGAACCTAAAGGACAATAGGTGCCCGTCCTGCCGACTTGTAATTACCAATCACTCAGATTTCATGTGAAACAGTTTTTCTAAAGATATGCTGATGATAGAGGTTAAATGGCAGCAAGGCTGATTGTGGGTATATGGGGGTACACATGGCCAACAGATGTGTCCTGAGGCTGGACAGCCTGTCCAAAGAAAACAAGTTGCTGCCGGTGTGGTTAGTAACCCGGGTGCCGTGTGTTTGCCCTGGCGCTCAGCAGCTGTGCAGGGAGTCCTAGACCTCTGATGGGAGTACAGTCCTGTGTGCTGTAGCTTCTAATCAGAACCTCTGATAAAGAAGGTCTGCCTACACATAGAGGAAACCACAGCACACACAGGACTGAGGCATGGCATGTGCATAGCGTCCCAAGTGCCCTTTTTAAAGAATTTATGCAACAGTTGAATGCGTTTAACTACAAACAATTATGGATGTGTATTTCTGCTGTGCCTTCTGTCTTCCTGTGTGTATGTAGAACTATTAAGTGTGCAGGATAATTGTTGTGTTGCATCTAGTTGTTAAATGATGAATTTGCCACATCTGTATAATGGACCACTTTCCTCTGAGTAGCCGAGGGCAGAGGTCAGCAGGCTTGGAAATGATTGAGACTACACCAGGGAGTACCATGGGAAGTGATTTTTTAAACAAAAGGTTTGAACTGGTAATGACCCTGTGTAAACCCTGAGAGAAGAGAATTGTTTCTGGTTTCCCTCCATGTATCTATTAAAGTCTAGACAGGTTACTGGCTGGACGAGTTCTAAGAATGAACAAGAATTGTCTCAATGCAACAAGAAAGCTGCTTCATTTAGGAGCAAGTATATGTGTTAGCTTGAAACATTAAGACAAGAAAGGAGATGTAAAGTTGCGGTTTACTTAATTAAAGTCAAGCGTGAAGAACGGGAGCTGCAACAGTTTCTCTGCCTGATTTGTTGGATCAACAGAAAAATGTGCATGACACATAATCTACTTTTTAAGTCATAAACACAAAATAAGGCATCATTGTAAAAAAACAAAAAAACAGCTTAAAGTTTCATTTTGATTTAGATATTCATATTCAATAAATTACAATATACGTGATGAGGTTTATTTGTCAGATTAAAAGTACCTTTTGAAAATAACATTTAGGCAGGCATTAAACACACTTTTCATTAAGCACACATTTCTGTTTTTAGAAATAGTTTTTTATTTGTCTAATGTAATATTCTAATGTTAAATGTCGTGCATTCAAGAAATTAAGGCTTTCGAACTGTGCGACTCTTCAACAACAGGCATTAATTTATTGAACGCATAGAAAATAACCTTAGGTCCTCTCTCCTTTCCTTTGACATTGTCCTTTATATCATTTGCTCCTTTCACTCACCTTCCTTCATTCTCTCTTAACCTGACACACTGCACCATCTGGGACTTTTTAAACAAGATGCATTAAACACAGCAATCTAGCAGACCACAGCTGTGACTCATTGCCATAATATAAAAGAAAACAAATCAAAACTTACACATTTAAAATTTAAAAAGGTGAAAAGTATATATGTCTCTGTTTCTCTGTATACATACTCTTACTATCCTTCTGGGGAGCAGGAGGAGAATCTGTTTTTAAGGGGAATAGATTAAAAATAATTGTGTTAGCTGTGAAGTTCAACAGTTTGTTCTGAAGTTAAATGGTCAACTAATCACGTTATGAAACATTTCTGGTTTCTAAATAAAGAGTATTAAATAATAAAGGCAAAAATGTTATGACCAATATTTTTTTCTATAAGCCTAATAGAAAAAAAATAGGATTTTATCTTATAACAAATACTGATTTTTGTGATGAGCTTTTCTTTTTCTTTTCTTTTACTAAAAATAATTGGATTATACCTAATGTAATAGCAGGTTCATTTAAGAAGAGGCATTTGCTGAAATCAAATCCAATAGTTTGTAGAACCAATATTTATCAATTAATCAAATTTTCTGCTTTTGAAGAAGGTTTCATTTTGAAAGATTTGGACTTTTTTAAGCAATACATTCTTTAGGTCTCCATATTTCAAACTGATGTCAGCCTGCACATGGAAAATTCAGACAAGTGTGTTGTACAGCCACCATTTATTTTGACTTTTTCTTTTTAAGAAAAAATAACATAAGAAGAATCTAGTTATCTAGTTAACAATGAACAAAATTTAGGTTATTTGGGTTAAAAGGTTGTCTGTCTAAACAGCAAATTGCATGGAGTCACTGACTTGCATCATTCACTGCTTCTGGATGAGCATATAGTAACAATTTCTGTTTACAGGTGAAGTAAGAGATTTGAATCTTATGAATAACAATGTTCAGAAACTACAGAGCTGGAAAAATATTTTTTAGGAGCTGGGATAAAGAGTTTTAAAATCTATTCTTTTTCATCTGAGGTGATCTCCTGAATGTGTGCGAGGGATATGGTTGTGTCTGTATGGCTTGTATGGCTGGGTAACTTTGCAGGGTGTGGCTATGGTATGTCAAACATAAATTTATAATCGTAACATCCCAGATAATTGTGGTCTGACAATTATAAACTTTATTTATTTAGTTGTTTCAAGTCTCGTACTTCACTCTTTGATTTGAAAGTCATAAAAGTCAAGTCAAGCGCTTCAGCTGCACTTTGTGCAACTTTTACTTACATAGTTGGTATGTGAGCAGCATACAAAGCAGGTAAAGTGACACAAAGGAAGGAAATGAACATGATTGTAAATAATTAGTGGGAAAAATGTAGATTCATAAGATCAAAAAAAAGTGTGCACAGCCTGTAGGTACCTAGATCCACGGCCTGGCCCAAAAACAACGTTGTCACCAAGCAAACTGGTACGAATGGATAATTACTGGATGGATGATCATCTGTGAGCTGTCAAGTTATTTAATCTCAAACGATACTATCAATCATTTCTCCTTTCTTAAACAACCACATGGAAAGATGCATCCTGTGGTTATTGATAAGATGCTAGTCTGCCAAATCACTACCATCCATTAAGCAGACAAGCCTGAAACATTTTTTCTCTTATCAATGAGAAAAGGGTTTAAATAAGAAAGGGAGCATAAAGATTGTTCTGGTGTACACTGGCGACTGCAGTCCAGTTTACCACTGTGCCAGCCTTTCCATTGTTTTTAATGAAACCAGCTCCCTTCATCCTGCCCCCACCAGTCCTCCTCCTCTGCCTTTTTTTATCTCCACCTCCTGTTTTAATCCAGAAAAGCCCATCAACAGGACGGAGAAACCTAACTCACCGTAGTTTCATATACCAGCTCTCTCACCCCGTCTTTCTTCTTTCTCCAAAGTCTGTTTCTTTTTTTCCTCTTTGTCCTGACTCTATCCTACCACTACTGCCCCCACCTTTTCTATGTTTTTCACCGTCTCTCTCTCTCTTTCCCCCTCCCTCTGCCTCCCTATTTGTTTCTAGTGTTGCAAGCTACTAGGCTTTACCGAACCATTGTTCTGGTATCCGCACATTTCCGGAGGCTGACGCTTGCAAAGGAGTCAAGCTCCCGCTGCCTAACCCTCTCTTACCTGGCCACACACACATTTCTAAGGAGGCTGTCTGGTGTAAAGAAAAAGAACAATCCTAAACACACAGTTGCAGATATGTATGTACCTGAAAGGGAGGTAATAAACTGAGCAGGCACTTTAGGTTAGAAAGCAAACCCAATGAATGAAGCATAATCAAGAAAAAGCAACGCTGTTAAGGTTACTGTTGACATAAAAAAAAAAAAAACTTTTATGTTTTTCATTAATGAAAACTTCTTTTCAGTGAAATTTCTACCTCTCAGAGAGAAACAGAAAAAGGTGAAAAGGAAAAGTGGAGCATGGCTGAATTATTTGTCATTGTCGTCAGGCTCGGTCTCTGAGTGTTTCTCCTCTTTCATCAAACACACACACAAACAAACTGACATCTATTCATTTGTGCACATCCAATTAACCCGCTCTCTAACCCGGGGGTTTAAGGCTGCCCCTTGACCCCACAGCTCGTCCTCCTGAAGTGTCAGTTTGAATGGACAGTTTCTTAACACTGACCTGACAGCACACAACACTTTCAATTTGCAGCTCTGATACACACCAGCGACGACCAAGGTTTTCCTTTTTCTTCTACTTAACTTTCATTTCACTTTTTCATCAAGGTTTTTTTTAAATACTTGCACAAGCACACCTGTAGTTTTAGATGAATATCACAGTTATCTGTAGAACTGATCTTTCAACATTTATCAAGTGCATTTATCTATTGAACCTCATGAATGTTTAATTGCTTTGTACACTGCATGCTTATTAAAAGAAAAATACCATTATGTTATTATATAATGTGACATGGTTACTTTGCATCAAGAAAGTCCTGGGTACATATGGACTATGCATCTTCTCCCTGTTCACGCATGGATTCTTTCTGCGTACTCTGGGTTTTGTGACTCTGGTTTCCTCCGACAGTCAAAAAACAGAACTGTCAGGTTAGCTGGTTACTCCAAGCTAGCCTACTTCTCATCTAATAACTGCTGGAATGAGGCACCATAAAAGAGAACCAGATGACAGCACATCTGTCAGCACAGTAACTTTCTAAAATTCATATTGTCATAATTCAATTGTTAAAAACATAACAACCAGTCCGTTACAATATTAGGTTTGCAGGCTTGATATTTATTATGCGATTATAAGCGCTCCCCTGAACACAGCGGTAGTTGATTAGTTAATTTTAAACTCCTGCTCTGTTATTTTGATAATGGAACCGAAACGCACAGAATTGCGCAACACCTTGTTGAAACAATAATCACTGAGATTATTATTGTTGTTGGGTCATTAATTTGAGCACGTTATGTTTTTTTGTTGTTGTTGTTCTTTAATAAAATTATTTTTGATAAGGAGTCAGAGGAGGACGTGCTGGTTTCAGCCTCCTGGCGGCGTTCAGTTTGTCTCCTAATGTCGAGATCGATTCAAAACCTTCCACGATCGACATATTGCGCCCCTGATCTAGCAAAGCACGAACAGTTCAGAAATAATATGAAATGAGAAAAAAAAGCTATTTATTAACTGATTAAGTCTGTTTTAGATTGTTCTTGAAAAACGAATCAGTCACGGCTGATTAGTGGGTGAATTCACTGCTGCACAGTGAACCCATTGATATTTTTTACAGCAGAGAGACGCTCCTCTCTTGAGGGTACTGCGTACTCCCGCTAAATCTTTTAGGGGTATGCAGTACCCTGCTGTACCCCCTTACTTTCACCACTGGTTTTACAATGGAAACAGGCAAAGTAGCGTACCCAACCACACTGACCCATGCCGTACAGCTCAGCGGAAACATGGTACATGTAAACATGAGGTCTATAGCTCAGAAAGAAAAAGCAATAGTCATGCACAGTACATCTGGACTGTGGATGTTTGCAGTTTGTCCCAAGTCATGTAAAAGATGCAACAAACATGGAGAAGAAGGTGCTTGTATCAGAGGAGACAGATTTGACTGCACCTTGGCTATTTCTCAGTATGTAAGAATGAGCAATGATTTCTGTCTCAGGTCAGAAATTATTGACCTCAAGACACTTTTTGGTTTTCGGTACCTAAAAAAATTTGGTGTAGCTGCAATGAGACAAAATCTGAGAAATCTGAAGTGGTATGAATACTTCTGCAAGGCACTGCATAATAAAAGAAATACTGCATTGTCACCACTTTACGCCTTTACTTTAACAACCTCGATCACTTAAAATACCAAACACAAACACAGTCTGAAAAGCTTGATGACGATCATAGGTGTGAAGTTAGTGCCTCTATTTGCGGATTCAGCTGGCCTGTTTTAGGAGGACCATAAACAGGGTGACACCTCCCACAGAGATGCAGAGAGACAGAACAGGGGGTGACCTCGGAGACCCTGGGGCACCAGAGGCCCTAAAAAAGAAACATCTGCAATCTTATCTGTGTTCAGAAAGACGCAGCAGCCAACCGGGTGGGAGCTTGGGATCTGTCACAACTCTTGTACGTCTTTCAGGAATAACAGGTGAGGACAATAAGAAATGACTTAGAAATGAATGAAACTGAAAGAGAAGTTAGGCCTTCCACACAACTTCAGGAGATCACGCTGGAACACCTCTCAGATGAGCAAAGCCGCAACATTAAGGCGTCTACCATCTCTAATCTGACATATATGCTCCATATTTTCCAGAGACTAATCAAAGAAAACCCCGTGACGTGGAGATCCCGTTCACTGGATCACTTCTGAGGATTTGTTCTGCAGCAGAGACCGACTTCAAAGCTCAGTGTGCGGTCTACTTACCGCAGAGGAGCATTAACAGCGCGGCTTGCATCTCTGAGCGCTCATCCACCGGGGCTGCCCGCCTGCCTGCCTGCCTGGGAAAGGCAACAATTTGGGTTCAAGGCAATGAATATCACCGCTCTTGGAGCGCTTTAATGGTTTACATTATACATTTGTTTATTTCACGAAGAACACAACTTTATGAAGGAGTTTGGCTTCGATTGCCTTTCTTTAATGAACTCTATATGTCACAGGGAGACATTCTATTAATTTAGTTTTTTTTTTATTTCTTCAGCTCAAACTTTGGAGATTCAGTGTTTATAAGTACTCACTTCCATAAGCGCACCATTTAAAACAAATGAGCAACAGACTGTGTACAATGTGTCTCTAAATGTTAGCAAACACAAGGGCGAAAGTGAACTCACCGTGTTTGTCCGGTTTCAGATGTTCGCAGTTCTGTTTCCCCTCGGAGCACTTGTTGCGGAGCTCCGTGGTGAGGGAGCCCTCAGCTCCTGCGCCTCTCTGTTGGAAACCCCGGAGCTGGACTCTGGCGGAGCGGAGTGGAGTGGCCAGGTAATAAGGGAGGTCCTATGGGTGCAAGGGGGTGGAGTGGGTGTTAGAAGATGACACGATAGAAGACACAATGGAAGCAGAGTCACGGAGTCACGGTGAGTGGACTTGGGGTTAAGTCAGTTCTTTGATGTATTTAATGTTTTTCATAATAGTTTAAAGTAAAATGCTTTGTGTTCTCTGTGTCCTTTACATTTCTTTTCAACAAATTTCAGAAATGTACGTGTGCATTTGTATTTAGCAAACCTTATGCACAAAAACGAGGAATTTGACTTTGGTTCCACTTTGCACTGAGTGAAAACATTTAATCGAAGTTTTTTCTGTCAATATGTAGATGTATGGCGTTTTTACAAAATGTCAAATTAGTGAAAATATGCATGGTATCAATCTGTCTGTTCATCAGAGACACTTGGAGGAAGAAACCGTCTCTGTGGAGACTGCATGGTTTTTAGCAAATAGTTCTCTGTAGCCTCAACCTGAAGGTAAAAGTCTAAACAGTTTGTGTCCACGATATGCAGGTTCTGCAAAGATTTTAGCCACCCTTTTCCTGACACCTTTCTATAAAAGTCCTGGATGGAGGGAAGGTTCTATTATTTTCTCTTCGAATAATTGATTTTGGCACTTACACCTGATACTCCCAAATAAGAATCAATGAAACAAAGGTCATTCAGAAGTCCAGTGAGACAAAATCAGGTCTAAAGTAGTGGAGCAGTTTGAAGCAGCTTTAGTTAGTAAATCAGTCTCCCAAGCTATGAATATCAGATGGAGTACTGATCAGTTTATTATCTGAAAATGAAGAGTGTGGTACAACTGAAAAACTAGCAAGGCAACTTTTTAACCTAAAGGGCAATGCAGGGAAATTGTCATTTGCAGAAACAACCAAAAGGCCCATCAGAATTAGGAGGACTCTTTAGATAACTCGTAACATATTTTTTAAGAGTAAATATGACTCATAACATATTTACGAGTCATAAGGGTCCAAAGTCCTTACCTAAATCCAACCAACGGTTTGGCTTAATTTAGTGTTTTACTAAGCCAAACACAAACTATTTGAAGCATAGAAGTAGCTAGTTGTTTGTTTGTTTGTTTGTTTGTTTGTTTGTTTGTTTGTTTGTTTGTGGGGTTTAAAAGCGTAAAAGTAGAATTCCATCCGAACGTTCAGACAACAGCCCTCAAATGTCTCCATCGACGTTCAGTGAACTTCTGCAGACAACGTTCAGCCAATGTCAAAATGAAACTTCATAAAACGTTCATCTAGCTAACATCCAGCTAATGTTCGCTGAACTTCCATAGACAATATTTGCTGAACGTGTAATGGAGTTTCATTTTGACATTTGGCAAAGGTTGTCTGGAATTTTATTTTTTTTAATATCCTGTCTTATGAGTCTTCCTAATTTTTTTGGTGCTTGCTTGGTGTGCAAGTATTCAGAGGAAATCAGTTCAACATGAAGTAGGCTAAAAGATCTCAAAATGGAGCTCTTCTTCCCCTAATCAAAAGAAATTCAAACACAGACGTAAAAAAAAAGTAATTGTATCCATCAATCATTTCAAAGACTGTGGAATTCCAGCAATCAAAAGTGAGAGTGATCAGCCACAAATGGAGTACGTGTGGATAACTTGCATGACTGGCCTACCAACATTACTCCAAGAATGCTTCAAAAAGTCATCCGGAGTAACCTGGAACAACATCTACATCACTGCAGGTCAATGTTAATCATATCAACAGTGATATTAGCTCAGAGAGCTCCAAGATAAAAGCCACTGCTGATGAAAAAGAGCACAAAGGTCCAGCTCTGGGAAAACGTTTTGTGGATTGATGAGATGAAGTAGAAACATCTGGGAAGGCTTATTTCCTGCAACATCTTCTAAAACTAACTCATAATTTATGAAAAAATATCATACCATTATCATACCATGATGACTAATGCCATTACCCTTAGTCAAACCCGTGATGGTAAGGGGTGCCTTGCTACTGAAGGACCGGGACAATTTGTTAAAAATGATGAAACCATGAATTCTGCTCTCCAGCAGAAGAATATGATGTAATATCTGGAAATAAGTTAATGACATTAAATTAAAGCTTGTTTGAGTTAATCAACAGGACGGTGATCCAAAGCACACTTTGAAGTGGCCTTGTCAAAGTCTGGTCTTAAATATGATTAAGTTCTTTTGGCAATGTGGATGAGATGAACACAATTCTGCAAAGCAGAGTGGCCCATAATTCCTCCACAGTCATGTAACAGACTCACCACACAAAAACAGAACAAATCTGTCAGGTAGGAAATACTTTCTTAGTATTATACTATGGTTAGTCCTGAAGACTAGGGAAATATTTACAAAAGAATCAGGCAACCTATTTATTTAACAAAAGAATGAATGAATTCATTCTGGTTGTGATTTATTTTGCTATAAAGTCCCATCACATGTTTTCCAGCCATCCCATGCATGTGTCCTGGAGCAGGAATGCGCGCTCCCTGCTGGATGGATTAAATTCCCTTTGATTGTCCTCAATGAGCAAACCACGAGCACGCTCAGGTCTCAGATGCTCCGTTTGCCCTCTCACTCTGAACCGTAGACTGGTCTTTCAGGTGGATGACACGAGTTGTATTAAAGAAAGACTAGACAGCTTTCATAGAAAAGAAAGTTTTCTATGGAGTTTTCTTTAATCTTGCAACAGAGAACATCTGCAGAAATCTCCTGTATTGGCCCGCTGCATTTTTTTTCTCTGAATCAGAATTTGCAGAAGTTAAATAGAACCACTCGTAAAGTCAGAATTCATAGTTGAAAAGTTAAAGTTCCCCAACCCACCCCAAACTCAAATTCAGCATAGCTGCAATGCAATTTAAAGCATAGAGACAGCTGCAGGAATAAATCCTTACCCTGTGTTCTGCACATCCACTTACCCACAACGTACATCACAAGCAGGTTTGCTACAAACACCTCATTTCTGTTCTGAGGCAGATGATTTGCAAGATTATAGAAAACTCCATCTCAAACCTTTCATTCAAGAATAAACACTAAATATTCTCCAAAGTACATTTAAACCACAGAGATATACATGTTGAATGTAGGATTTGCACTCATGACAGTTTATGTCCTAGTCATTTGTGGCAGTAACAGCTCTATACCTTTATAGAACTGTTGCCTTTAGTGTTTTGCAACTGAGCTGCTGGGTTGTGTTGCTAAAAGTAGTCACCCTTATGTGGGGTATTAAGTAACATAAAAAAGTGTAAAAGTAGACGGACCGGCACCTACAGCTATTAAACGCAAGGCAGCCATATTGGATTTTAAGGACTGGGTTGGTAAGAAACCTCGACTTTTACAAACTATTTTTAACTTAAAGTTAGAAAATATTCTAAGTAAAAATAAACAAAACTTAAATTGCATTTTCCCATTTTCCTTTTTTTTTTATTTTTTTTAATAGTTTTCTGATATGTACACATCAAAGTCCAAGTCCTGTTCTACTAGTCCTGTTTGTCAGCATGTCGGCATTTAGAACATGATTTTTTTTTCTCAGTTGATGAGGTGGCAGCTAACTTTTTATTCAAAGAATTCCAGGTCACAGATGATTCTGCAGCCTTTCCATAGAGTTGTAGCTCTGTCTAACGAGTGCAGGTGTTTGAGCTTAAAAACAAAGCCCTCTGTCATGTTACACATTCCCCGTGCAGCTCGAGGACAGCCTCTCTTTGTTAAAACTTAGAGAGAAAAGCACAGACTGAGAATAATAAGGCAATGAACGAGGTGACGAGTGAGAAGCTACGTCTGCTTCAAGGCTGCCTCTGTCAATTATAAAAAAAAAAAACAAGCAGAGGTCAATGTCAGTAATTAACTCTAGGTTTTCTTGAAGTGTGTTACTGCACTCTCTCTCTCTCTCATACACACACACACACACACACACACACACACACACACACACACACACACACACACACGCACGCACGCACGCACACACACACACGCACACACATGCTTATCGTGGAGGCTGAATAACCCCAAAACCTCTAACAAAAAGATATACTCTCTATCCAACTCCCAGTCCTCTTGATATCCGTGTTATTTTTGATAAAGAGCAAAACCTTGATAAAATAAAAAGTTGACAACTATATGACATTATTTTTAAACTTTGACTGCCCTTTACAGTCTGGTTGAGGTGAGAATAATATGCAACTAAGAATGTACAGTTAAATATTTCTGACATGTATTCCTGTTTTAGTAACAGTCGCAAGCTCTCTTCAGGATCAAGAAACAAGAACTATTGAGTCAGCAACATAGACGTGAAGCAGTTCTTAAAAACTGACTCAATATTATTCCAGTTATTTACAATGTGATAAAATCTTTAAACACGTTTCAGTTCACACAGTAAATAAATACAGACACTGGTATCATTTCAAAGTGCCTAATAATTTCACCTTCTGAAGAGAACAAACTGGATGTTCATGTTTTGAGATGAAATAGAAATTTTTACTTAAAAAAACCCACATTGTTATTTTTTAAAAAAATCACAATTATAAATATTGTGTAAACATTCCTCATCGTCGCTGGAATTTATTACTAACCCAATCGATTCCCTCCCCCGTTTCAAATCACAACTCAAACACATTTGTTTACAACTGCTTATTCTATCTAATGCCTTTTGCTCTTTCTGTTCAAGTGATTTTATTATTTATTGTTATATCTTTTAATTGATTTTATGTATATTTAAGGTGTCCTTGAGTGCCGAAAAAGGCTTCTACAAATAAAATACTTTTTTTTATTATTGCTAAAAACTCAAAGGGAGTGAAGGAAGACGCAGCCGGATGAACTTTGCCGCAGGTGTTCCCTCGCACTCATAACCCTCTTCCCAGTTTGACCATTCTTACTGAAGCCAATAAAAAAGACTGATGACAAACTGAAACCGAGGTATATGCTTTTTAAAGGTTAGGGCGCCCCTTAATGGTAAGACATATACATCTCTACAACCTCAAAATGCAAGACACTCCATTATAACAGGGAGAGACTTGTTTATTTTGCTAGATCAAATTTATTCATCTGCCCAAATACATCTCAGATGAAATATCTTATGAGCAAAAAAAAATGTTTTATTATATTTTTAAACAGAAAACATCAAATTCAGTTTCATACAAAGCTTTTCTCATGTTTGTTAAATGTAATGTTCTGATACATTTGGTGAAAATAACTTTCCGATAACATATTTGAGATATTTGTGAAGTTTATTAAACATGAATTGGAGAAAGTCGCTGTCTGTGGTCTGTACAGTGAAGTAAATGACCACCATAAGTAATCTGCTTGTTGAAATAGCTTAAATACAAATATCAAACACTGTATAGGCGATAACTAGGAAAGGACAGTTCAGTACATGAATAAGGTTGTTTATGTGATATAACACTTTGACAGGTAGACTGTAAAACTTGAAATCCAGTGATCATATAGGAGGTAGCTCCTGAGCAGCTTTTCTTTGTTAAAGGTGATGTCTGCCTGTTTCCAGTTGCAGCATCAGACTGTAATATTGTGACATCATCACACGCAGCTACTGTATTTCCGCACTTCTTCCTGAATTTGGTCTCTCACATCAGTGGCGTTTTGCTTCAGACCCTCCAGCTCCTCACGCTGCTTCTTCATCCGCTCCTCGTTGTTTTTCAATAATTCCCCTATTTCTGAAAAGAAAAAAAAACCCACAAACACTGGTATTTAACAAGTTGGACAGCAGGACACATATATGGTCATCTGCAGAAAGGCATGGAAAAAGAATTGATGAATAAAAAAGAACACAATGAGCAGCTGGAGCTTCAATGTTTGAACAATTCAAAGTAAATAATGTTGGTAGATTCCAGTTTCAATGCCTCGTTTCCATTGAGCGATACAGCACAGGTTGGTGCAGTTCAGTATGCAGTTTTATGGTTTGAGGTATTCGGGAGAGTACTAAACCATCAGTTGGACTGTCACTGAGCAGTTGGGCCGCACAAGCAAACACTTACTGGTATTATAAAAATGTAACGATAAAAGTGGTGAATGTTTATCACAAGAAGTGATGTTTTCCTGTCAACCAATCAATGGGTTGTGTTGTGCGACATCAGAAGCTTTGCTCCAACAGTGCAGCACCATTGTCCAGAAATTGTGAGGTTCGGGTTGGTTGTATGAGCATCTTTGACAATAGAAACAGACAAAATAGTCTACCAAAACACAAAAATCTGTGCAGTACCCATTTAGTGGAAACAACAGACAAGAGTACAATGATTTATTTACAGATATGGAGGAGAGTAGAACCTTCCAAAATTACTTCAAGAGCATCGCCGACTCTCAGCTACTCATAACAAACCCAGAACAACAGTATCTCAGGCCTTACTTACCTACAGGTCAATGTTCATGAGACATTTATAAGAAACAGCAGCAAAAGTCAAGCATTGCGGTGTTAGTGTGACGCCTCCTTTGTCAAGACCTAGACATCTCTTCCTAACTGACAGAAAGATTAACTCTGTTGTCTTTCAGAAAATCCTGAAGGATAAACTCCATCCGTCAGTTCCAGACCTTAAGCCAAAGCATAATTTAATGATGATCCGAAGGACATCAACAGGTATATCTAAACAGATCATTAAAAGAAAAATTGGCCAAGTCAAAGTCCAGTCAAATTTGATTGACAAGCAGTAACTCGACAGTTCAGGTAGCTAAACTTCCCACTGTGGCTGAGCTAGAACAATTCAACAGTAGAAAGAAAAAATAAAGACTCATTGCCAGTTGTCTCAAACCTTTTATGACAAAGTGTTCCCACCAATGTCGGCACAAACAGTTTTTAGGTTTAGGGCGCACTTACTTTTCCACATGAGGCCAGATTGATTTGAATAGTTTCCTCTCTAATAAATCAAATCAAAGTTTGAAAATCATATGTTGTACTTGCATCAATTTTGCCTGCTATAAAATGTTGTTTGACCAAAAACATTGAAGTGTGAAAAATCTAAAATAGAAGAACTCTTTACAGGGTACATACTTTTCACAGCACTACCATGAGCATATTAAAAGACAGCTCAGCAATTTGGACCACCATTTAGGAATAACAATTCTAAACATATTTATTTTTGACATATTGGGGAATTTTATCATGCGCGCAAGACAGAACAAAAAATGTCAGAGAATCTGTAGTAATCTTTATAAGCACAAATCTGTAAATAAAGATGATTTCAGAATTTTCTGTACACCAATTTAAAGGACAGCTGCCAAGTTCTAGATACTCACTGTCAAGATCATTTATCCCATTATTGGCTTTACTGAGGAGATCTTCTGCCTCCTCCGTCATATCTTTGACCTTCTGTTGGATGTTGTTCAGAGTTCCAGAGCTGCCAAGAGACTCCATCTTCAACTGCAGCTCACGGTAACGTTTCTCTGTTACATTTAGCTTCTGGCAGAGCACAGACGATATTAGTTCAATGTGAACATGAAAACTTTATTCTGATTAAACAACACACCCTAAGTGTCTCTCTTTGTGTGTGGACAATATTACAGAATTGTTTGTTTCTTTTTAGAGCAACCTATTCATTTAAAAACCTTGTCTTTTTTGTGAAGATTATGTGGTGAAATATCAGCTTTTTTTTTAAGACCATGCTATGAAAAAAACATCTTTGCAACTTTGATAGCAACTTTTTGAAAAAGGTTCCAAAAAACTAGTAATTTTAGCAACAGTCACAAAAAACATTGCAACATTCTGGTTGGACAGATTTTTTCACATTTATGATATAATCACAACATTAACGTTTATTTACTCTGTGAACTGGACCTATACTTGACTCCCTATTTACTTACCTGCACCAGTGTGGATGCCTGGTCAGTGGCGTTGTTGGCCAGGTTTATGGCGTCCTTTGCCATTAGTCTGTTCATCTCCGTCTTGTTCTTTAGGGCTTCCACCCCCTTGGACAGATTGGTTAGAAGCATCATGATGTCCATCTGCTTATCCTCAAGCTGCGCCAACCCCTTTTCCACCTGCATTACCAATTGTCGCAATGGAGAAGACAAATGAAAGAATATGAGGAGACATGTTAAAACTCTTTACAGAGGGGTGGGTAAAAGAGCCTGCACAGATCAGTCCTGCTGTACCTCATCAGTGGAGTTCTTGGTGCTGTTCAGGTTGTGCCGGGCCTCCTTCAGGGCTGCCTTTGCTTTGTCGATGGCCACCTCAGAGACATTCAAAGCCTGTTTGGTGCTGTTGACAAGATCCCTCACACCCACTGCTTGTCTCCTGGACAGGAATGACAGAAAAAACTTTTTGATATCAAACTATTAAAATCCTTAAACCGCATTTTGGGCCACACCCAGATTATGAATGTTCTAAAAATCCATTAGCAAACTGTTAAAATATCAATAAAAAGTTGTCTCGGCATTCAATAAGTTTTCTTAAAATTAAATAGTACTGAGCATATTTTCACACTGATCAGTCCCCGAAATGATATCTTGATTGTTTCTGTGTTTGTTTTTTTGGAATTAAAATGACAGATCTTGTGGTGGTAACTTAAAAACATTTGCAAGGAATTTGCAACATTTGTGCTTATGTAACACAGTAAGTGTGAT
Source organism: Poecilia reticulata (assembly GCF_904066995.2). Lineage (NCBI taxonomy): Eukaryota > Metazoa > Chordata > Actinopteri > Cyprinodontiformes > Poeciliidae > Poecilia > Poecilia reticulata. The sequence goes on from NC_088836.1 coordinate 4,806,183, forward strand.
TTTCTGCTACTCTCCATAGTGACCACAGACTATAACTTGACATCAAGGTAGCCTGAGAAAGCAGTGTAGCCAATGTAAGAAATACTGTCATCTGCAGGTGAGAGTTGGCATCACTTGAACCCTTTTTTTTTTTTTACTATTTTGGGGGAAAATTTGCAATAAATTAACAATTATGCATTAGTACAAAAAATGTTGAGATCTGTTAGCATTGAATAAATTGTCACAGAAAAACTGAGGGGAATGACTGATGTAATTTGGCAGCATACAGATAAAAAACTGCTTTGATTTGATTCATAAAATATTATTTGAACACACAACTGCTATCTTCAACAGTCTCTTTGTGTCCCTCTGGAGTCTAGAGGTGAGATTTGACCCTTAGTCCTTGAGTTTGACACATATGGTATAAAGGAACAAAAGATAGATGCCGTTCAGGAAAGCTGACATGGCTAAAGCAGAAGATAAGTCCCAGATGACAAAGGAGTGTTTCTAAAGGAGGACAGTGACAGGGTCACAATGCCTACTGGAATCTTCTGGAAATGCAATGCTGGAAGTACAACTCACTCTGCCTCTTTAGCTTTATTCATCAGGTCTTGAGCATTGCGGATGAGCTGCGAAGTTTGATTCATAATGTTCTGAACGTTGGTGAGATTGGCAATGCTGCTGTTGATCTGGTTGATCAGTTTGTCCACAGTGGTCCTGTTGAGCGGCAGCTTGATATCCAAGACCTGCTGGGCTACCTTCTGGATGCTCTCAGGATCTGCTCCCTCCTCTGCTCAGCACCCCAAACAGACAGACCCCAAAAGAAAATACTTTGTTAATGTAACGAGCATCAGATCAAAGTTCGACCTGAAAGCATCCATCCCCATACCTGTGAGGAAGTCCTTGATGGTCTTAATGAAGTCTTTAAGGTCTTTATTGCTTTTTTCAAAGTATTCCTTCTTCTTCTGGGCTTTCTCCAGAGCATTCATCGTCCGGTTCTTCACATCCTGAGTCTGGGAAGCTATGTCCTGAAGCTGGGCCCAACGAATCAATCAATCAATCAATCAATCAATCAATCAATCAATCAATCAATCAATCAATCAATCAATCAATCAATCAATCAATCAATCAAATACACCAGCCTGTGTACTAACAGTAGGTAGGATGGTTACTGAAAGCTTCACTACCTTCTTTGTGACGCCCTGCAGCTCCTTCATGGCCGCTTTCAGACTGTCTGTGAGGTTTGTGGCATCCTTCAGTGCAGTCAAAGAAGAACTCTTTGTCCCATCGCATCCCTCTCCTCCACAAACAAAGTTACCCTGATTGTCATGGCAACCACACGGGTTGTCAGAGCAGCTGCCATTTTGGCTGGTATTACTAGCACCACCACACACCTTAAAAGAGAAATCAGATTTAAAAGAGGTTTGACTACAAAATTAAAACACATCTTAATGTCAAAATTTAAAGCAATATATACCTTAATATTTGTTTTAATTGAGTTAAAAACTGTATGCAAAATATTCTGCTACAGAAACATACACAATAATTCACCAACACATGGTTATCGATTTTATTTTGGTGACTCTGAGGTGGTGCACTGTTTACCTTTTGGCTGAGATGTTGGACCGTCTCACTGAGGTTTTGGGTCTTCTGATGCAGCTCATTTAATGAATTGTTGTGGGCAGTTAGATTCTGGAGGAGCTGGTCTTTTGTGGTGTTCAGCATCTTCTCGGTAATCCCTCGAGTTTGTTTGGATTGTTCTACTGGACTGATAGGAAACAACACCGAGGCGTTGCACCTCTCCTCAGCCTGCTGTGACACTTGGTAGTACTTCTTCACTTTGTCAAACTGATCTGGTGGAAAACAGAAGCAAAGATGTGCCAGCTATGAGCAATATTAACTTGAGAATGATTTATTTCTAAAACATTTAGGTAATTTTGAATAAGGAAGCGTATCTTGTTGATGAAATACATTTCTTACATTGAAAACTTGAAAAACTCTACATTTAATCTCAGTGCAGTGGGGTAAATGTTTCATGTTAGGAAACAAATGCTAACAACATTGCCAGTCACATATGGAAGAATGATACTGCCAAAATTGGGAATAACTATAGAAGTAAATAAATGGCTTGATAAAATAATTCATGTGCCAAATATTGTATCCAAAAAAAACTAAAAAAAAATTTCCCAAATCTCTTCGATTACACATTGTGACATAAATTAATATGTGTTTAGCATTTTCAATGTTATCATTTTAACATTTACGTTCAAATTTTATTGTTTTATTAATTGGTTTCCTTTCTTTTTTCCTCATTTTTTAAATATTTATTTATAAAATAAATATAAAAATGATAATGATAATAAATAGTATAAATAGTAGTTTTACTTATTTATACTGATCACTTTTTCTATAAACTTGTATTTCTGTTTCTCTACACTATCAATATGAAATGAGTCCATTGTCTACAAATCACTTCAAAATGGGAAAGACAAGAAAACATTTGGTCACAATAACTTTTGTTGGAGGAGAAATGGTCCCAGTAATTATCACAATAAATTATCATTTTATGACCAAGTGTTTCTTTGGCAATGGCATGAAACACCAATACAGTTTAATTTCATAAAGAACTCTTAACACTGGAACTGGAAGATAATTTAAATATGCAAAATAAAACACCAATAAAGGCAGTAAATAGAATGGAAATAAAAGCCACATATAACCAAAACCATAAATGAATTGGATTATAATATCTCTTTAAACAAAATGGATATAATTTAAATTGATCATTAATTGATTAATTGCTTATGCAAAAGGCTTACATGTGGCTCAAGTAAAGCAGACATGTGCTACTGATCATTCAGGAAGCAGCTACCAGAAAATATTATTCCATATCTACACTCAGCCTGTTACAAAGACCCATTCAGTTTTGGGTTTTGCTACCAAACCCAATAAGCAGGATGGTAATCTAGCTGAATAAATCTCTAAAGCTCTCTTTGCTCTTAGCATTTTAGATGCATCAAGTCTCCAAAGCAACCAGTAGACCCCATTAACCTGTTAACTGCCTGTTAAAGAGGAATAGCAGGAGAAGCCTTTCACATCCCAACCATCAAACATAAATGATCAGATTAACAAACTAACTGGGGTTGGTGTGAAACAAAGGAAGAATATGAGAAGTGCTTAATTTTCACTGTAAAGTATGCTATAAAACAGGGGTGAAAGTAAGGGGGTACTATATATATATATATATATATATATATATATATATATATATATATATATATGAATTTATTTATTTATTTACTTACCCCCAAGAATTTAAAACTACTTTCACCCCTGTATAAAACTGAAAGTGTTTTATGGTAATATTTTAGGGGCTATTACACATGACTACCAGGGGGTTGCCATCATTACACATGTAATGATGGCATGACGTGTGATGTTTCTTTTAAGATTTGCCAGTCGATACCTAAAAATCCTGAGGTGAGGTACTTGTCCAGCAGCTCCTGTTTGAGAGCCAGCGTAGCATTGACATCCATCAAGTCTTTCTCCAGGTCAGTCAGAGTGCGTCTCAAGACCTCATCCGCCTCTTTAGTGTTGTTTGTGTCTTTGTCGATTCCCGTCAGACGTGAATTAATGAGAACGATCTCAGGTCTGAAACACATTTTTAGCATTTAGAGACAGGCAGGTGAGTGAGAGTCAGTAGATAAGTAGCTTTAGTTGCCCACCTGAGGTCATCGATGCTCTGTCCAATCAGCTGGTGGATCTGTTCCGTGTCCCCCGTTTCAATCAGGTCTCGTACCTGGTTCAGCTTCTGCTCAAGCTCCGTGATGTGGTTGATTCCGTCTCCGGGCGTGATCCCGCTCTCCAGGATCTTCTGGACGGCATACTGGATGTGTTCCAAGTCTCTTCTGATCTGGCACAAGTGATCATCCGCCTGATAGAAGCACTGATGACAGGGGACACAGTTGGGGAAGACGCCCGTGAAGCCACGTGCGCACTCATCGCACCGGACCCCCGCCATCCCGTCCTTGCACTCACACTGCCCCGTCACTCGGTTACACTGGTGTGTCTGTGAGCCCAGCGGGTGACAGCTGCACTCTGGAAGGAAGCAGAGAGAAATATGATGGTAATGAAAGTATTTTAAGTTCATCAGCGGCGCACCGGTTGCTGTTCCGTCTGGCCAATTCCAATGAACATTTTCAGGGTGAAAACTTAACGTTTCACATATTTTTTCAAAGAGCATGCACCAAATTGCGTCAATTTTTATAAAAGAAAATGGAAGGGCAGCATTATTTCATTTTCAGGAGTTAAATAGTGCTCCAGGAAATTAAATAAAGGCAAATATTCTCTATGGTGCAGGTCTTGATTGATTGGGGGATATGGAACAGATCCACCAGCTGACTGGATAGAGCATCGATGACCTCAGGTGGGCAACTAAAGCTACTTACTTACTGACTCTCACTCACCCGCAGTTCTTTGTGTACGTTTGTATTTGAAATGCAGTTCATGTTAACGCAAGTTGTTATGAAAATGCCATATATACCAAACATGACTTAAAAGATGACTTTGCAATTTAAAGACTTGTAAATGGGCTTCTATCTCTTTAAGAAGCTCCTGGTCTTTCCAACACTCCGTCTTCATCACGTCATCACAGGAATGTTTCCCCATTAAGCGTTTGTCAAAGCTCTGGGTTGAGCAGCAGCTCACATGATGAGCTCTGTAGATGTGCCATATATGTCTCCTCCTGTTTTTCTGACTTACCTCTACATTCCACTTGTGGGTCACCCCAGTGGTGCTCTCGGCACTCAGTGCACCGGTGTCCTCCGAAGCCGGGCCGACACGGACACTGGCCTGTGAACTGCAGAGGTGATGGAAACATGCATGCCCTCATGAGGTTTTTCAAACATTTCAATTTAAAAATTTTTTATTTTTAGATGCTTTTGCTCTTCCTCACCAGGTTGCACCGATCCCCCTCAGAATGTTGCTGGTCACAGTTGCACGGCTGGCAGCCTTCTGGCTGACCGTAATTCCAGTGGTTGGGGGCACACTGGTCACAGTTGTTGCCCATCACAGACCCCCTGCAAGGACAGGCCCCGGTGTAGTGGTCACAGAGACACTGTCCCTCACTGCATGCTGACACCACAGTTCCAGCAGTCACACAGGTGCACCCTGGGTAAAGGCAATGGATAGATAAGGAGAAGATCTTGGAGTCTAGTATTTTCCAGAGGCAGGCTGTTATTTTAATGAGCAAGCATAAATTTAATTAACTTGAAAACATATTTTTAGGAGATCATAACTGTATGTGTGTGTGTGCGTGCGTGCGCGTGTAAGTGTATGCGTGTACGTATGGGTGTGAGAGAGTTTCTTTTTGTTCCCATTTATGCCAACATGGTTCTTTTGACTGGATGATATTTTGGAAATGTGAAAGTTTCAGAAAGATTCAGAAATCTGGCTACATGGCCAGTGATCTTGGCGGTTTTCTTTGCATGATGACAAAGAGCCAAGTATTCAATTACATTCAAAAATATTTTATCGATCCCACAGGAAAATCAAATTTTCTGTGACATGTTTATTGTTGCATATTTAATTAGAGTTCATCACTAAAAATGATTTTTTTAAATACCAGTGGAAAGATGCAAAAAACCTAGATAGCAGTAATAAGAAGTCACTGACTGTTAATCACCATATCGAAGCTGGTATCTAGCTCAATATTTTTTATATGCTAACATTCTTCTTGCTAAGTTATGCCTTTGTTGTAGGAGTGGATGTGTGTTTACTTCCATCTACCAGGTCTAAGCATATCGTTCAGGATTGTGGTGCTAAGTGCTTTGTTTAAACTATATGTGGCTCAGGAAACTGAAATCCGACTATAGCCTTCTGACTGGCTGACAACTCCTCTGTCGACAGACCCACCGCCTACACATAAAAAGTCTTTTATGCATCCAGGAGTCTCTATATCTATACAGATTGCTTATGTGTTTTAAAACTGAAAATAAAATTCACCTCTGGCCATTTGCTTTAAAACCAGAGACAGACTTAGCTTCCTTAAAACCATGGTAAAAAATCTTAAAGTTGCAGTATATAACTTTTATTAAAAATTAATGTTTTTATATATTTGTTAAAACTGTCATTTTATTGTTAGCATAGTACAAGATATCTCTGAAAAAAGAAAGCGCTCCTCTGCCTTCTCTCAGTTCTCCCAATACTAACTGCAGACAAACACCGCTGAGCCAGAAATAACCAATCAGAGCCAGGAGGAGGGTTTTGGCGCTGTCAATCAAGCTTGTGATCGAGAGTGGTGCATTTGTGCAGATTGCAATAGCAGCACTGGGAGGAGGAGACTGATCTATTAAAAAATTATCTGTCTCATAGCTTCACAAAATTAGAGACATTTGAGCAAATAAGTAAAAAAAAAAAAAAAAAAAATTTCTAAAAATTACATGCTACTTTAAAGAAACAGCATCAATTTTATCATTATCATATCTCATCACTCACGTCTGCAGTCCCTGATCAAAGCGTTGCCGAAGTATCCTTCCTCGCACCGGGAACAGGACGGCCCGTCCGTGTGGTACAGGCACCTGAGGCACTGCCCAGTCCTGGGGTCACATGACCCCGGATCCTGGGGGTCGATGTTATCATTGCACTCACAGCGGAGACACTGTCCACCGGGCTGCTCTGGGTTGCCGTAGTAACCTGGAGCACACTGATCACAGCGAGGACCTTGGACGGGAATAGATGGTCATGGCGGGTGGTTAATGTTTAGTAAAGCAACAAAATGTTTTTTATGATATGCAAAGTTAACAGCCAGCTTCCGGGGATATTTCTGCCATGTTGAAATCATTTTTAACATCAATTATTTTAACTTCGGACTGCTGTCTACTGCAGGGAAGATACCAACAGCTGATAACGCCACAAAATTCAAATTCAGAAAACCTAAAGATTTTATTTGCATATCTCAAAAATAATGTTTTGTCACTTCAAAACCAAAACCCTCAATGCATTTTATTGGTGTGTAATGTAACAAATCAACACAAAGCAGAGCAGAAATGTGAAATGGAAAGAAAATGACACATTGTTTAATTGCAACTATCAGACCCACAATACACAGGATCCGACTTGGAAATCGATCCAAAGGAAATTGGGTCAGATGATTTCCTCAGCAATTCAAACACATTAAATCAAGTGGCTAGCGGGGCCTCACAGACCGCTAGTCACTCCCTGCGACTGCGGTTTGTTTTAAGCTACGCTGCAATTTGATGGTAATGTCTTGAATGAGACAGGAAGTGAAACAGAATGGCAAAGTAAAACACATCTGCTTTGGGGAGAATACAAACTGAAGTCATTCACTTGCAAAAAAAGCATCGTTTTTCACAGGGGTTGAGTTCTGAAAAGATCCCGTGATAAGCGAAATCTGTGAAGCTGCAGTATAACTTTTATAAAATAATTACTTTTATTTTTTGCAATTATTATACAGCATAATAAAATACTCTACATTGAAACCAAAGAACAAAACCTGTTTTCAGGTCAGCGGATGTGCGTGTTCATCAATCGGGCCTTAATGTGATCCGGAGTCATGTCATTAAAGCGTCTCCTCCAAGCTGTTTTGCGAGATTCACAGCTGTATCTACAGCAGAGCGATGGATCTCGTCAACCGAGCCTCCGGTCAGGCTTTGTACTGCCTCTGGCTACAGATTTTTTCCAGCAGACATTCAAAGTTTCAGTTTCCATCTCCTGAATGGCCAATCTGTGTTACGCATAGTTAAATGCGTTATTAAGTAACACTATTGGCACACAAGTAGAGAAGAAGCGTGGAGACTGTTTAGCCAATCCAGACACAGAACACAATGCACTGTAAAAAAAAAACTGCACAAAAAAATCCGCGAAGCAGCGAGACTGTGAAAGGTGAACCGCGTTACAGTGAGGGATCACTGTACTTAGAAAAACAATGAAAGAGTAAAACAGCAGGATCATGATAATGTTCCAGCTCACCTGTATAGCCTGGTTTGCAGTTACATATGATCTGATTGGAGGTGTGGTCAGATTGACAGGAATGGCCGTTGAAGTGGTTGGAACCAGGGTTTCCAGGGCAGGGGCAAGGGTGACAGTGATCCCCTGATCCGAGCACTGGGTTGCCATAGAAGCCTTCCACACAGCTGTGGAGAACAAAGAGAGATATTTATGCATCTGGAAACATACCTGCAGCAAAGCAGCAAAAGGCTATGTGGAAGTTTTTTGTCCGCCCCCCTCCCACCGTTCGCAGAGGTGTCCCGCTGTGTTGTCCCTGCAGCCTCTGCACTCTCCTGTCCGGGGGTCACAGAGGTCGGCGTGGCCGTTACACTGACAGGGGCTGCAGCTGGGGAAGCCCCACTGGCCCGGTTGGCAGTCGGAGCACTGGCGCCCGGTGGCTCCCTGCCTGCACGGACACTGACCTGTAACTGGGTCGCACTGGTGGCTGAAGGAGCCCTCTAGGTGGCAGTCACAGGCTGAAAAAGAGAGAGGAGCGGTCAGTTATACCTCTTGACATTTTAAATCCAGCTGATGCTGGCCAACGCCCCCAACTCAGCACATACACTTGCACCTGAAAATGGCTGCAAACCGATGCACAATTACACACCGTAAATCTCTGAAAAGCAGAAGTGGAGCCTACTGCACAACCAATGCACAATGCAGCTGGTGGTTTCTAAATGGTAAATCAACTACAAAACATTAGTCTGTTCCAGCAGCCATTGTGCAGTGGAAACAGTGGTACAGTGTACTTTAACCAGCTGCTGACCAAACTTGCTGAAGCTCTTTGGATGGCTAGGTGACGCACAGAGCTTTTTGAACTGCCTTAAACTTCATTAATATTGCGAAAAACCAGCTGGGTTTTTTTTTAAGTGCTTTAGTTGTTTATAGAGGTAGAGACCCAAGTGGAAACAGAAAAATGTGGATTTTGCATAATACATCCCATTTAATGTCTTCCTGTTTATCATTAATATTTCTGCTTTAAAGTGAACAAACTGTTTCAACAACAATGATGACCTTCTTTTCCAAGAATTGAAGAGGGGTTACTAAGAGATTTATTTTCAAAACTGCGTCTCTGTTGGTTTCAGAATGAGGGACAAAAGTTCAAATTTCTCTTATCCACTTGCGCACTAGCTACACAAGTGGATTACTGTATCCAGTATAACATAATGAAGCGGATACCAAGGCCTTTCATTCAGACTAAACAACGAGCATTCCAGGAAAAATTATATGATTGCTCATGCCAAAGTGCCTTCTACTCAAAATGTTCAAGAGGATTAGCGATAAAAGCCTTCTGTACAAAACTATTATAAATAATTACATCTAATCATCAACCACAACTGAAGACCTGCAGTTGTTAGTCCTCATAGGCTCCAAGAACAAACTCACCATTGCAGCCGCTCACTCCGAAGCCGTAGGTTCCTGGGGCGCACTGGTCACACCGCCGCCCAATGACGTTAGCTTTACAGCGGCACTGACCTCCGACCTTATCGCACTCACCGCTGATGGAACCCTGAGGATCGCACTGACAGGCTGCATGCAACAGACAATAAATACATTCATGTTCTGCTGTGGATGGGCATCTGCTCAGTCTACGTCCGGTTAGTGTGTCCGCTTACGCAGGGCCCCATCGTGAATGTTGGCTGAGATGCCGCAGATGAGTTTGGAGCACATCTCGGCCAGCGCTGGCATCGGCGTGATCATAAAGGAATCCAGGCACATGTAGCGGATCATGTCCTCCCGGTGCTGCTCTGTGTCCGGGTCGCTGCCATGGAAACCAGGAAGCTCGGTGTACTTGGGGATCAATACCAGCTAAATGGGTAAATGAAAACAGCTGAATTTACAGAATTACAATGACTCTGAGAATAGAAGGATGATTCAACAATCTAAGCATCAGCAGAAAATTCAAGCTTTTTTTTCCCTCTTAAATAGTAAGTTGGACAAAGCGTTTTTGAATGATCTTGTTAAGAAAAATAATTTCTTGTGATACAGCACACTTTTTTATACCTAAGTATGCAAAAGAAATGCATAACTTAATTGAAATAAACTTTTAAAGAAAAGAGATTCATGATAACAGACATAACAAAATAAATTGTGATGTCAAGGAAACATCTTGACTAAAAATAGTAACCCAAACTCACTTTTTAAGAAGTGACAACTGAAAGTGAAAACTTAAAATTCCAAATCGCCTGGCTTAACGTCTGAATTTGCATCTTTCTACCACTAGGGGGAGATCAGGATGCATGTCTCAGTACGCTGAGACATGCATCCTGCACCTAGTGCCCTTGCTCCCGCTATCAGTCACGCCAACTTCACTCAACATAAACTTCTTTATAGCAATTTTCGACCAGATTCAATATAAAATAAATAAATAAATAAAAATCTGTATTTGGAGCACCAATAAACCAGTTTAAAGGCTGCATGCCTGCCTGTGAACAATGAGGAGAGCTGGTTTATGGTTTCTTACTTACTGAGTCAATCAGGATGAAAGCGGTAAGGTGTCTGTAAGCGACTCCGTGTCGCTGGAACCTGATTGCTACCACGTAGCGATTACTGGGCTCAAAACAAAATGGCCTGGACATCAGGATGTATCTGGAAGAATACATTACAGTCAGTACTTGGGTAGTTACTAACACTGCACGTTGTATAGACTCTGAGTAGCTCGAATAGCAACTGATTTACAAGCCATCGTTTATTAATATTTATTTAATTAGAAACGTGAATAATAAAAATAAATACAGTAAACAACCATATACGAGTACATTCGGACATCTGTCTGACTCACATCTTTAAATATTTTCAACTAGATAAGCCAGACAGAAGCTGGCTTATGAGAGTTTCTGTCTGCACACCTTCTCTTTACAGTCAATGCTGTGGGGCCGGACAAATGCAAAGTAATGTAAATGAACAGCTTTTGTTAACACCCAAAGTTACTTATCAGGTTTCAGGATAATTCCTTTGAAACTTTGAGGTCTGTTTTCTCACTAGTCTTGTTTGCAGGGAATACTGAAATGACTATATCCTCATTTTATTATGTTCATGTGTTTGACATAATTGAAAAACTTAGAATCCAGACTTTCAAAGTATGTAAATAACTCCAAACGCCCTGATGAGACTTGCTAGCTGTATTTGTTGTGGCCTGTCACACATACATATAACCAATAGGAGAAAATCATTAGGTGCACATAGAAAGCATATTATCATCTTGAAACTTGTGCTTAAGGAAGAAAAACATGCAGTGAAAATATGCACAAAATGTCCCAAGAGGCCTGCAGTACCTCTGGAGGAGCTGCAAAGAGCCACAGCTCAGGAGGGAGAATCTGTCCACAGCACAATAGTCAGTTTTGTACTTAACAAATCTGGGATTTATGGAAGCGTGTCAAGAGAAAATGTATAAGAAATTCAATTTGCAGATAGCCCGATGTATGGAACACAAAAACACATGGGAGATCAGACAATTTTTGTGTCTGAATGCAAGTCTTTCAGGTTCACAGAAAGGATCATCACAGCTGAACATTTCATCCAGGAGAGGTAAGAGCAACTCTGCAGATCCCACACATTATGGACACAAACTGTCCAGATTTCAACCAAATTTGGATGCCACCTGTGATAAACATAAACAGGATCCTGCCACCCTTCCATATCTAAATATTTAGCCTGGAGCTAAATATTTATTTAGTAAACTAAATATTTAAATTATTTAGCTTGCTAACTAAATAATTTGTTTGGAGCTAAAAATGTGGCTGGTAAACTAAATATTTGGTTTGTTAACTAAATATTTGGCTTGCTAGCAAAAGATGTAACTTAAAGCAAAATATTTAGTTGGTAATCCTAACCCTCCCCTGGATATTTGGTTAGCTAATTAAATAACTTCTCACTAAATAACTAACTAAATATCCAGATGGTGGTGAGCTTTTTGAAGAGTTTTAGACATAAAAATTTAACATAAAACCAGATTAAAAAACATAAAGGAAAGTTTTAGTGTTCATGCAAATGTTTATCATGAGCTGCAAGCAAAACAGAAATTAGCTTGGCCATTTAACACATAAAGAAGAACCACTGGGAGTTGCACTTTTTGTTGTTTTTGGTCCTGTATATCAACATAAAACACCAAACAGAATCAGGCTCCTATAGAACCCAGGCAAACTCAATGAACCTTGCCCAGGGTTGAAAAGTTGCCTATAAATTAAAATCTTTCAGTCTGATTACACCTTCATCTGTTTGTTCTGCAATTTTTCCACAACCTGCACCACAGCAGTCTTCCTGTATCTGATTCTTACAAATACTCTGCAGTTTGTTTGCCCACCTGCATCTCATAGCGCGTACAAGCCTGGGCAGATTTAAGTGACAACAGTGATGAAATTTTTTCCCCCTCCTTGCTGTTTCAACAAACATCCAGGCGCTCCTCTCTCAGACGTACCCACACTGAGAGACATTCTGGTCTGCATGCAAACAACCATGACGTACCTGTTGCGGTGCAGCAGGGTTTCAGTGTAGAGCTGTTCGGCCGAAAGAAGGTTTCCACACCGGAGACTTGAGGGCAGCTCAACAGAGGTGATGCTGACTACAGCCTCCCAGTCCTCTGTGGACTGCATCAGGAAACAGTGAGACGACACGTTCACTGGAAATGCAGCTGTCACAAGCTGCATTTCCGTTAACCATAAAATTGTGCAAATTGAAAATACAAAAATAAATTCACTTAATGGACACAAGTCATGTGATCAACAGCCAGATGTTACTACTGGCAGAAACGACAAAGACAACAGGAAGTAGATCTATGGCTGACAGATGATAAGCATGAGTGCCATTGCTGAATTATAAATATATCTCATGTGACAGTTAACATCAGTCACTGCCATGATTTTAATGACTTGATGAGTGAACAAACTTATTCACAATTGGAAATTCAACATTAGCAGAAAATAGACAAAATATTTTTGCACATTTGTAATGGAAACACAGCTAGTGTCTACACGTAAACAAACCTCAGGCTCGTAGCGAATCATGACTTCGTACTCCATGGCGTAGGGGATGTTGTCGATGGTGAACACCAAGCCTGCACCATCTTTCACGCGAGCAAAACCGGGACCTGTCCAGGTGGCGATGTGGCTGGGAGCGTGCTCTCTGTGGACCGTCGTGACATCCGGCTGAGTGGGAAGAAGATGTGTCACCCACACAGGAAGCTATAGATGTCAGACTCACTCTAATATCACAAAGTAGTATTATTTCTCTTCCAATATATGTACTCATTTGTGTTTGTCTATCTACCGAGCAAAACCTTCAATAAAGGTTAAAAAGTGAGTCAGAATCCTACTGTCTGCTGAAGCTGCCGGATGCGTCTCAACGCTGCCTGAGACTGCTGCAGGCTTGAAATGCGCCGGTGTCGCCGATGCCTCCTCGCCTGGTTGCTGAGCTGCTGAATGCAGTCATCTGCTGCCTGCGGACGGACCTGCCCCTGAGGACGAGATGGAAAAAATAAGCTCCATGTGGGAGATGTGAGCTCAAACTTGTTTTTATTCATTGAAGCTGAAGTTTCACAGTTTTTACTAAAGATGTTAGTGAAAACTGAGGAGAAAAGTTGTTGCTGTGCTGTCAAATATTTAGTTAATCTATTCATTTTGAAGATTATATATACATCTGTCCATCAAATAATTCCTATTCAATTCTAGCTTTGTTCTTCTGATATCGTACTGCTCAAGTTTCGTAAGCAAGACGTCATAATTTATCGACTTTTTTATGTCGTTGAATATTCCAATTGTAAGCTATTTTTGTTCCAATGAAGCAATGGATGAATTTGGTTTAAATCCATTTTGAGCTAAAGTGAGTATTTTATTTTATGTATTAAAAAAAGTACGAAGTCTGTCATTAGTTTTTATAGAATTTTGAAAATTGCAGGAGTAATGACACAGGTGTAATATAATTTGTGGAGAGGTGTTTGTTCCCACACGTATGCAATGGAACGACTTTGGTCATTTTCTTTATCTCTTTATTTTAAACAATACCCACTGGGAATGATAAATTGCAAATGTACATCAGTGGTTTAGTAATTCCAAAGATTACTCTTTTTACAATAGTCATGTCAATATCCTCACGGTCAATTGAAGTTTTGTTTCAACACACTGAAACAATTTGGAGAATTTCTTTCTCTCCACTGCTGCTAGAAATAATGCTGATAAATGTAAGAGAGCTAAAAAAAAGAGCATTCGGTCTGACTTAATGTCAGGCAGGTAATGGATATTATTTTCATTAATATCTAGTTCCAACTGTATCTGCAGCATGTTTCTAAATCTTTACTGAACATGTTTATTTTCCCTCCAGGAGAAGTAAAACAAGCAGGATATGAAATTGTCACGCTTCACTTTGTGCCTTGCACTGTAGCCTTTTTCCTCAGGACATTCCAAAGTCACTGAACTCAGTCCTTCTCACATTCCTGATGTTGCAACTGTGGACTGTCAGAGCTTGCTTCTAGGACTTCATGTGAGACACGGACCAAAGAGTGATAAAAAAAAAGACAAAGGAATGTGCAAAAGCAGTTACAGAGGTAAGAAAGGATAAAGAATGTAATATGAGACTAGAATAGCTACGGGAAAGCGTGATTCTGGTTATCATCGTCTCTCAATTTAAGTTTAGAACCCAAACAGATGGACAGACAAATCTGCTGGTGACCTGGTCATCACATCGGAGTTTTTTTCTCACAAAGAAAACCTTTCAGTATCCCAGTCACTTTCTCCACAGTGCAGGGACTGTGGTGATGCTGCTGAGCTCACCGGAAGTGAGGGGTCGGTGGGCGAGCGTCCGGCAGCCTCTTCAGCCTCGTATTTGTAGTAGTCGAGCGGAGCACAGAAATACCCAGGCTGCACCTCCGAACACTGTCGACCAATGAAATGCCTCCTGCAGTCGCACTGCCCACTATCCATCATGCATCTTATTGCAACAGGAAGAGAAAAATGTAAAAATATTCTGGTTAGAGTAAATTCTGATAACTAAACCTCTATGCACCAGGCCATGGGGTTAATATTATAGACACATGCTTTCTAAATTCATATTCAGATGATGTTTTATCCATAAGATCAACCTGTTGTTGAACGCTCCCCCGAAGTCGCACTCACAAGGTCTGCAGCCACCCAGGTCATTACTGAGACCCCAGTATTCAGGCTGCAGAGACAGAAAACACTTTAATCCATGATGTACTGGGTTACATCAGGTAATTGATTATTAGTGAAGTTCCAATACCTGTTTTTTTTCCAGACCAATTACAAGAACAAATACTTCAGTATATGTACATGCTGATTCCACGTACTGGTACCAAGTAGCTAAAAAGTTGGTATTTATACTTTACACACAATAACTTTTGGAAACAAAGGCATTTTTATTAAGAACAGGATGTCTCTTCTTCTTTTTAAGCCCATAGTCCCTGTGACTGTTTTAACAAATCATAAATAGACCATACATATAGATTGTTTAGTCTTCAAATGATTTATAAAATTGCTTAATTAATTTTTCCTACTGTTTAAATTCGATCTGAAATTCAAACATGGTCGAGGCAAATGATTTGCCTCGTGGTTGGGCTCATGCTTCTGTAGTTTGTTTAATAAACCTAAAATACATACACAGAGAAACCCATATGAGAATGTGCAGTTTAAAATCTGTGTTGTGTTAATCTACTTACTGTAGTTTAAACAGAAAGAAAGTAAAATGCAAACGTTCATTAGACTAACAAGCACAGTGCACAGCAGGCACACGCAGCCCTGCCCTGCTTCGCTCCTATCAACCACACATCCCAGATGATTTGCACCTGACTCACCCTGCGGTTACAACAAGTGACGAAATAGAGTTGGAAGATGCAAAACAGAAGCTAAAAATGAGAGAAGTTACACTTATTACGAAAATTATGGACTAAAAATTAAAGCAATACAAGCTTTTTAAAATAGTATGTTGGATTTACTTCAGACTCAGGCCTGTAATTAATATTAATTAGTCGGGTCAGATCAGGCCTGGAAAATCTAAACTCTAGTTTTCACCTCTTGTTTACTATCCTCTGTCTTTACATTGAAATTTAACTTCTTCCTTCTTCTCCTGATTTTTATTTCTTTTTTTGGAGGATCAGCAAATAACTTCTTGGTGTATTACCACCACCTGGTATGAAGTGTGGCTTAGACTTTGAATTGGACCGCTTTCCAACCCAGGAGGAAAGTCCAGCAGAACAGTGGTACCAGTTTGGAGAATCGACATCAAGATTGAGTACTTGATGCTGGTATCGGGACATCACTAGTAATTATCATTACGGTTACCAAGATATTTAGCTTTGGATACATATCTGGAAGAGAAACCTTCTACCTCAAGTTGAAGTTGCTATTTTAAGAATGTGACATGGACAGAAGTCAGGTATGAAATGTAAAAGAAAAACAGCCTGATTTATGACTCTTCAGATTACTAACCAGACATTGGTTGCAGTAGCGACCCGTGACGTATCTTTTACAGGAGCAGTCCCCACTGATCTGATCACAAGGAGCATCCATCAGTATAATGCCCCGCGGGTCACAGTTGCAAGCTGATGGCAAAATACACAAACACACACACACACACACACACACACACACACACACACACACACCCACACACACACACACACACACACACACACACACTCTGAGCCCCAGAAAGTAATGTTCATTTTTGTCAAGGCTGCCTGAAGTGGAGATAAACACAGATACATACGTTGGCATCCCAGTGGGTCGCTCTCACTAAGTCCATAATAACCCGCCTTGCAGTTATCGCAGCGCTTTCCCTTCACGTTGTCTTTGCAGCGACACTGTCCTGCGATCATCCCCATTCCCAGGTCGGTGTGGCTGTCACACACACCTCCCTCCAATGATCCAACCGGGTCACAGTCGCAAGCTGGAATTAAAGTTTTCAGATTCAAGTTTATTGATAAAGGAACTAAACTTGTTACCCACATTGAGCTAGGCCTGTCACAATAACCTTTCCTGGACAATAAATTGCCCGAGAAGTTATTGCAATAAACAATAATATTGTTGCTTTGAGAACATTTTCAGGTGATATTATGGTAATGACATAAAAATGCAAAAAAAAAAAAAAAAAACACATTCTGAAAGATCAATAAACTTTAAATCCTTTTGAACACTGGAAGTGGAAGGCATTTTAAATATCCCAAACAAATAAACAAAAACAATTGAAACAGCAAATAAAATGAATTATGAAGTCTCTGTAAACAAAATGGTCCTTCAAAAAAACTGCTAGTAGAGGCAGCAGACTGAAGACTTCAGTCATGTAGTTTTTGATAGAAAGAGAGAAAAAAGAGAAACAATAAATCATGCAAGTGTAAATTATTGAGCTCGTTGCATCTAGCACAAAGTGGTAGATGCATTTTGTAGGCCTGCATCTAGCACCTACAAAATAAAATTACTAGTGAAAATTAGAAGCTTGGGTAAAAAAATATATATAAAAACCATAATAAGCACAGCATATGTTCAAAAATTTATATGTCAATCATACATTTCTTTTGGATGACATCTTTGATCTTATACGTGTTACAACTGTTTTCCAGTTGTTAGGCAACTGTAAGCTGGCCACTTTGCAATTGCTCAGGAAAAGAGGGGAAGGATATTTGGACAAACATGTTGCAGATGGGACTTGCTATAGGATAATTAGTAGAATATTTTCATCAGAATATTTTCTAGTCAATCCATCATCTCCACCGTTCTTAAACTAGATTGATAAAAGCAAACATACAAATATACATCTTTCTGTATTTCTGAAACCACGTCCAAATTATGTGGCATTTTATGTTTATCTTTGAAGTGGTGCCTCGTAATGACAGTCTCTCTAAAATACATTAAAACCTAATTGCATTTTGCCTTCTTTTGGCTGGTAAAATATTTTTATTATCTCAGGTCCAGCTGATCCACTGCTCTATAACTAGGTGTCACATGGGGTTCAAACATAGATCTTTTTGTATTTCTGAATCCTTGTCCTTGAAGTATTTATGTTTATCTTTGGAGTGGATCCTCCTTTGGAGTGGAACGTCGCCAGTCTCTCTAAGCGATGTTCCAGCCTAATTGCTTCCTGCCTCCTATTGGCTGGGAGAATGTTATACTGAAATGGAAAATATTTTACTGTTCATGGGAAATGGGCTAAGGATGTCATGTGCAATGTTTAAATGGAAAAGATCACAACTATTCTACAGGCAAAACTCATTTTATAGCAAACGCCAACCTTTTTTTCCTTATTTTGAAAACATAGATACTGATAATATTACTTAATTCTTTTTATTTTTGTTTATATTATCTATTTATTTTTGCTGTGTTAGTGATGTTGTGGAGGGCTGTAGTTTGGGGGAAGGACATTAAAAAAAATGTATTAATACCGTTGTAGGTATTGTTGAATACAGTGTTTGTTCAATAAAATGCGTTGATCAAAGAAGATTGAACTATAGTGTTAGTGTCCCAAACATAATTACATATGGGTGCTGTGGTGGCACAGGGGCAAAGCACGACCCACGTATTGAGGCCATAGTCCTCATGGTGGTGGTCACAGGTTTGATTCCCGGCTAGCAACATTTGCCGTATGTCTTCCCCCTCTCTCATTACCCTCTTTCCTGTCGAACTACTAGCCAACAAAACCTTTAAAAAAAACATTATTACATAAAAACGCCTCACCGACACAGACACGAGGGTCCCGAATATCCCTGTTGGGGTCTTGGTAGTAGAACGGTTTGCACATCTCACAGTTGCGTCCCATTGTGTTGTGCAGACAGTTATCACAAACTCCACCGCTGGTGTTGCCCATCGCCAAATACACCGCCATGTCAAAGTGACACTGGTTTGTGTGGCCATTGCAGTTACACTCTGCAGAAGAAGGTTTAAAAAAACAGGAAATAAATATGTTACATAAATAAAATAAAGTCTAAAGAATTTTTCTGACAAACCAACACAAAGTAGTAGTGATACGCTCAGTCGTTATTCCAAGGGTTTGAAAGTATATATATATATATATATATATATATATATATATATATATATATATATATATATATATATATATATATATATATATCTCAGAGGTTGTGTTAACAGAATATTTTCCGTATTTGACCAGTTTTTTTTAAACAACGGGAAAATTTGAAGGCTGTCGGTCATTTGACATGTTATAATTAACACCCTTGACTGGTGAACATGGGCAGACAAAGAGTTAATCGGAAAGGCAACTAAAATCAATGAATAAAAAAAACCTTTCTGAATATCATCTCATGAACACTGAACTAAATGCGTCTTTCTAACCGGGAGCTGACAGCATGTTGAAGAGTTATGGACCGGACGCTTTGGAGCGTCTGGTTCAGAAGCACATTTCAAGCCTTTGGTTGAAATAGCATGTTTAATTCCAGTCTCCATTATAGAACAGAGAAAATTAAAGAGAATGCAAAATTGTCCATTTACAGTCTAAAAAGAGGAGCTGGCAGTTATATTGGGGAAATAAATAAAAGTGCAGAAGTTAATTAGACCGTAACATGTGCAGTCTGCTGCACAACCAATGCGGATGCGGCTTCGCTGCTGCGAAGAATTAAACTTAACCCTTGTGTCTAGAAATGGGGTCCAACCGACCACACACACTTGTATCATTTGCCACAGTCCTCTACGTATGACTCAGTCCTCGCACGCACAAGGGTTAACCCACCCTCCGGTTTTAACAAATGGAGCTGGAAGACATTACCCTTCTGCACTCAGGAGAAGCGCAGCAGACGTAACATCTGCCGTTGCAGGAAAGCAAAACACGCAAAAAATGAAAAGAAATAAATAAAAAATAAAAATAAATAAATAAAAAATCATCATAAAAGCGCACACCCGGACCGCACAGAGGGTAAAAAGCTCGTAGAGTTCTTCTGATCGGTTTGGATCAGACAGATCCAACTGACTGATGGACCAGCGCAGATTTCTCTGCAGATGCGACCAGGAAGAATTTGAGAGGCTGTGCGTTCAGACCCTAGCAGGTGAAGTGCTGGTATTAAGTGGAGTAGTTAAATTTCATTTATTATAAGTTAATAGGGCCACAGTCTGTGGTTTTTTTCACTACAGAGGAAAGGTTAGATGCATTTCTCTGCTTTACGTGTGATGGGACTGTCATGATTCTGTCTCGTCTGCCTGCTTTGTTTTCCTCCTCAGCTTTCACCTCTCCAATCAAGCTCATCTGGTCCACCTGCATACTACCTGTTCACCAGCAGTTATATTCAGCACTCAGACTGGCAGATTTTTGAATGGCTTTTGTGTGAATAGATATCCAGCGTTACCTCCTTTGCCTGACCTTGATCACGACTACGTCTTTTGTCTCTTGGATTTCCCTGCCTTGCCTAGCCCACGTCAGATACTCCATTGGCTTCTGTTTCTGGACCTGACCCTGTTTCTGTGTCTCTACCTCGACATGTGTGTGGGTCCTCCGTCTCTGCTGGTCTCCAAGGTGAGTCATTGTGGAAAACCTTGCAGCGCTCGCAGTTCAGACCTTCAGTATTATGCTTGCAAACACAGCGGCCATGGATCTAACCAATCAGAGTACAGGAAAATTATGAGATAAAAATGCTACAACATACTGGAAAAACAAGATCAAATGAGGCTATTTCATTAAAAACTAGAATAAATATTTGATTTCTTTTGTTCCTCTTCTGGTTTCAGGTAACAAAACTATTTTTATTTTAATATTTGATTGTAAAAAGATCACTGGTTGATTTTAAAGTTTAACTTCACAAAATGCATTAAGTGATTTAATCTAATAGTATTTACAATAAAATGCTGTAAGATGTCAGATAAAGACACTGGACTGTGTCTTTGTGGCTAAATACATGTAAATATAAAATACATTTTACTAAATTAGTGTGTGAATTCATAGGACATTGTAGGTAAGCAGTGTGTACGCGTCCAAAAACAGTTGAGACCTCGACCAACACAACCCAACTAATGGGCACCATGGACAACCACCGAGGGCGGCATCTGGAAAAACAAAGGGTGTTCCAACATGACAATGATTTCAAACATACCAGAGCTGGCTTGGAATCAATAAACACATTAAGATTTGGGTAAGCACTCACCTGCACATTGAAGAATGTAAAGACTATCCCTACAAGTCAGCTCTGTGTCCAGAAAGCAGTCAGTTTAAAACGAAACCTACCAATTATGCCATGAATAGTGGTATAATCATACCAGAATAATGTCCAAAGCTTGTTGTCAGAGTTCATCTGTAACTTTCTCAGGCACATCTAACCAAGTATTAATAGGAAGGTAGGTATATATATGTGAGCTTATCAGTATAATATTGAAAAGATAAATCCATAACTGTGTGTTCCTTTGCTTAGCAGTTTGTGTTATTTTCATTAATGCAGCTAGTCCTCCACCAGCTTGAACCTCTGCTTTTAAAACTGAAGTAACTTATGTTGATACTGTTACTATGCTGTGATGGTGTGGTATAGAGACAGATAACATGTGAAAAACTTGAGCTCCTCTGCCTTCTTCCAGGGCTCACTAGAAACAACCAATCAGAGCAAGGAGGAGGACCTTAGCGCCATCAGTCACCCCTCTGTGCAGCACTGCTCAACCCTCTTATCCAACTCCTCCCTTTACTCTCTGCTACACTACAGCTTCTTCCTGATAGCAGAGCCTGTCATAAATGCTTGCAGTTTTCCTGTAACACAAAGTCATTTTGCTGCCATGAACACATTTAGCAACAAGTACATGAAGTTGACTGACAGAGCCAAGACCCGCCTCATATGCTCTGATTGGTTGTTTTTGGTTGGGAGTGGTGCATTTCTTCAGATGGTAATAGAAGTTCAGGGGGGAGGAGGAGATCGATCTTTTCTCATAAATACTATCAGGATATGGTAACAGTTTTTACAAATATGTACGAAATATGTATATATATATATATTTCAAAAGTTACATACGGCAGCTTTAAGTCTACATTTGGGTGTTGGTCTCACTTCTACTCACACTATGCAATCTGTGCTAGTGTATTAGTCTGTTAACCCACCATGCCAGTCTCATGGGTGTTTATCCCCGGCACTGGTGCGCACTCTGAAGCGTGTCCGTAACAAAAGCAGCTTCCTCGGACCACCAGCTCATTAATGGCATAGTAATACTTCTGCAGGACGTCCGAGCGGCGGTCTAGCAGGTCGTCTCCCAACGTGTTGAGCTTTGTGAAGTTGATGCGCAGGTTGGTGATGCGCAAAAGTTCTGAAGAGAAAAAACCAGATCAAAAAGCCTTAAGAGCTTTTTTTAATTAAAAGAAGAAAATTACAGTGGAGACACTTAATAATCAAAACAAAGATCATCTGGAAGGATGCCAATACTTTTCATGGTGATGTATGTTGATATGTAATAAAGAGTATTTTTCATGTCACTCATTGGACTTTACTCAGGTAATATAATTCAATAGTAGGTATGATACCTTTCTTTAACTCACTTTTCCCGTGTCTCCATATTAATATGCCTTAGGAGCCAACTTGTTAATGAGTTTGACGTTAACAGCAGACTACTTGTCTAAGTTTACCTTAATGTGTTTTTTTTTTGTTGTTTGTTTAAGAAAATGTAGTTGCAACATATAGATGATGTTGAGTCTCATTCTATATAATGCGGAATGGCTGGTTAGATTATTTATCAGCTTTCATCCTGCTTTCATCAACCTTCGTGATGATGGATGTTTTCTCTTGTTGAAACAAGTCTGTGGAATACAGGAAGCATGCTAACAGCAGGTGTTAATGAGGAATCTTCTTATCAGGAGGCAAAAACTATTTCGCTGGCTGATCTTTGTTCTCCCCTAGCATGCAGCCTTAGTTTGCAAATGGCTTGTTCAAACAGGTTTTGTTCATGAAAATAAAAATTGACAGGTTTTGCTAATGAATAAAAACTGACAAAAATGTCAAGGTGACATTATACACTGATGATGTTGTTATTGTTACATACACATAAAGTCTTCACTGACCTTGAATGTCCAAGCTGTAGGGATCTTCTACTGGAATTGCTGGATCCAGCACTTTAAAAATGACCTTTATTACAGAATAAAATAGTTTAGGGAAAAAAAGTTGGAGAAAAGTATATTACAATCAGAGCTAATATCTACCTAAACAACAATATTAGGCATTAAAAAATAAAAATCAAAAAGGTTTGATTTGTGAAAATGAGACCCATAATCTCAGCTGCATTTATTTGAGTAACTTTTAGGGAAAAATGTACAGATTTTAATTTCTTTGCAAATGTAGATTAGTGGATAAAATTGATATGTGGTCCGAGGTGTTTATCAGTGTGCCCCGGTGTAGAGAAACTGAAGTGACGGGTGTTAAAGTGTTTTGCTGTCTCTATGGTGTCAAGAGTGTTGGTTCAACTGTGTTGTATTAGCTTGTTAGTTAGCTCCCCACATACTATTGTGATCTGTTTGTCCTATAAAAGGCCTTAAGTCACAATTTTCTTTATTTGAGTTTGTGTGATATTGGTAAAATAAATAAACTCTTAGGGTCCCAAATTTTCCAGTGTACCTCTCCATCTTTAGAGGGCTCAATATCAGAGTAGCGTTCTTCACAGATGACATCGTTGATATGGTGCAAGCCGTTGGCGGGGATGCCGGGAAAAGTTCTGGTACAGTTCTTGGCAAAATAGCGGTAGGGGAGCCATGTGCGGCCAAAATCAGCTGACCGCTCTATGATCAAAGCTGCAGGACGAAAAGTCTGGAGAGGTTCAACAAACAGAAATTATTACAGCACAAGCCAAAGTCATCAGTGAGTTTTGTATGAAGCAACAAATACAAATAGGAATTCAAAGTCATTTGTGTCAGGAGAGCAACTTGTCTAAATGATTTGTCTAAAGCTTTTGCTTTATTGTAGATCTGCCAACAGACAGTGAGGTGTACATAACAAACAGGCTTGAGTAAGTCTCCAGCAGATACAGGACACTCAGTACTCTGTAAGTACTGAGTGTACAAAGGCAACTTTAGTTTGGTTTTAGACTCGGGGTCTCAAACTGCATTCTTCAAGGGACGGTGTCCTGTAAGCATCATTTTATTTCATTTCTTTACACTTAGCTTCGGAAAGATAAAGGTACACTTCAAACCACATCAAATTACAAGAAACGTACCTTAAACTTCATGATGAGATGTGTGAAGTGGAATTCAGCCTCAAGGTTCAGTCTGATGCTGACGTCCTCCTTACCTGCGACGAACACACCAAGATGTGTCATGAACAAATGACAAATCCTTTAGTCTCAGCTGTTGATTCTGACACAGGTACCATGAGAAAACAGAGGCAACAAGCAAACTGATCATGTTTGTGTTCATCGTTGAAGAGTAAATGCACACCGTTGACAGATTTCCAAAAGTTCTCATTCCCATTGAGGTCTGTGAGGTAGATCACGTTTTCAATGCGGTGGCTGTTTCTGTGATGGTAGGGATCATACGGCCGACGGGAGTCACACTCGAAACACTTTTCTGGATCCTGATGAGGCAAACAGAATATTCAGCATCAGAAGAAACCAGGGAATGGTTGGATTTGTGTCAAATGTTATGCACTTCTCATAACAACCCCAGCCATGACATCATATTTTCTTGACATTTGCATCTAGACTTGAATGAAAGCTGATTTGAGATGAGGATACAGTATTGCTCTTGTGGAGTAAAAAGGGGATTCATTTGAGAAGAGGCCTTAAAGAGGGGCACAGATGGAGCAAACTGGGGCTAAACAAGAAATGAGGGGAAGTTGGCACAGAGAACCAGTGGATTCCAGGGCAGCGTCTCTTAATTAGGCTGTTGTCAAGGGTGATTAAGCTGGCAACAACAACGTGGCTGTGAAATGGACTCAGCTGAGCCGGGAAAGGAAGGAAGGATGTGCATGCATGTCAACTTTTACATGCCTGTGCACATATGAAAGAATAACACCCATCTTATTAATACAATGTTTCTTAGAACCTATCAAAGTCATACAATTTCAAACATCTTACCTGTAAGATCCAACACTTACATTCAAAAATACTACTTTGACTTTGATGCCTGTGAAGTGAAAACATATCAGTGTGATCCTAATTAATCTGGTCTTTCAGGCCCTCTGTATCGCTGATGTTGCACTAAAGACCCTTCCCTCCTCTTCTCAGCTCTCATTTGTCTCCCATTAGTCAAGCCTGGTCAGCTGAACTAAAGGGTTTCGCTTCAACAATCCGCCGGTTAAAGTCTGCAGCTGATTTGACAACACTTTTCTTTGTCGTAACTACAACGGTAGTTTCAAACACAAAAAGAAAGTACATCCCACCTCCCTCATTTGGTTTCCATTGTGCCTCAACTCAGGCTGTGAAACTGAGACTTTGCTGCTGTTTTCTCCTCAGTGATTCTCTCTTTTCTTTAGTTTTTCATTCACGCCCCCCTTCCTCACATTTCCCGTTGAGAAAAAGCAAATAATATGCAGCGGTTACAGAGTAAAGGAGAGATAAAATAGTAGACAACAACCAGCTTACATACCTGCGCTCTATAGAAAACTAGAAAAAAAAAGAACCTGAAATCTGATCCTGCAGAGCAGAAAAACTCTACCCAAGAAGCACTCATCAAACATCAGTGACAGATGATAGCATGGACATTTGAAAGCTGGATGACAAATGTTTTCTGTGGGGCTCTGAAGTGTCTTCAGACATACCAGGCTGTCACAATATCCTGACCCATACTGTAGTAAGTAAGGGTGTAGAAAGCACAAAGCATAAATTATGTTCACCTGGAAGTTGACAGCGGTTAATATTCCTGCCCTGAGGCAGTGGAAGTGCAGGCACAAACATGCAGGTGTGCGGAAATGCACAGATGTGAGCTGGATGAATGTAAACATGATGGTGAAAACGCCAGGAGGAGTGCAGTGTGTGCAGGATGTTTTAGCAGAGTGTCCCGCTGTGGAAAGAAGCTTAACCCAAACATATGCTTCTCTTACTTTTCATGAAATATGCTTGTAATTGTTAGATATAATGTATTGTTAGATAGAGTGTATCTAACAATTACAACCTACTGCTGATGGAGGTTCTGTGGTGCCAAAGGGGCAAAGCACAACCCACATGTGGAGGTCTTGGTCCTCAATGCAGATGTCACAGGTTTGATTCCCAGCCTGGTGACCTTTGCCCCATGTCTTCCTCCTCTCTCATTGCCCACTTTCCTGTCTACCCATTCTCAAATAAAGGCCAGTTCAGCCAATAAAACCTTTTTTTTTTAAAAGTACTGATGATGAATAGAGCTACCTATTAATGTTTGCATAAGTATATGAATGTTTCCTTTAACACTGTACCAAAACTGGCTCCAGCCCAGGGACCCACACCCTTGCAAATCCAGCCCTTGTTACAACACCTATTTCTTATTGTTGGAGGAGCGGAAGATGAAGTAGCTCCAGTATTTGAATGAATCTCTTCTGTCTCAACTTGCTAATCAACTAAAGTGGCTGGTGTGAGCGTATCCTTAGACAATATTTATAAGAGTATTTCACCATGCTTATTTTTCTCCTCTGTGCAGATCCCATCTGCAGCTGCAGGTAGTTTTAATCTCCTTATATACTGGTCATAATCTTTAATATCCTACTAAATCAGCTCACTTAGTTAAATAATTCTCTTTGTCAGAAGTTATATTTCATGTAGCATACCCTGACTCTTTGAATACATATTCAAGCATACAGTTTTAATATTTCAGCAAATGCATGAAATCTTCAATAATATGATGTGTAGGCTACAGCAATGACACGACCCTGCTTAGTGAGACCAGCAGCTACACATTCAGCCTCTCCAAGGGATTAAACTGATAGTCACTGGTGAAGTGCAACCAACAAAAATTATATACTGAAATCTTGCTTTAATTTTGGACTAATCAGGCCAGCAAACAAAGATGTGATAAACTGAAAGAGAAAATGTGACAAAAACAGAGTGTGTGTTTAAAGAGGGTGGAGCTGATAGTGAGTTAACACCTGGAGGGGCCTCACTCATCAAAACTACAAACAAACAGACAGATGAACAATTATAGATGAAGTAGTGGTGAGTGACTGATGGAGGAGCATGAAAACGGAAAACATAACTGCAGTTTTCTTTTCCTCCTGACAGGATGGTTCCATATACAGTGGCTTGCAAAAGTATTCATACCCCTTGAACTTTTCCATATTTTGCTACCACAAACATAAAAATAAAACGCAGAACTCTGTGTGGCAGAGAACTAACACTGTCCATCAGTCTGACCACACAATCCTCACTGTCAATACGGCAGTGGCTGCATCATGCTCTGTGGTGTGTCTCTTCAGCAAAGACGAGGAAGATGGTCAGAGTTATGGGAAGATGGACGGAGCCAAATTCAGGATGATGTTAGAAAGAAAACCTGTTGGAGTCTGCAAAAGACTTGAGACTTCTCACGCTGCACTTTTC
Source organism: Poecilia reticulata (assembly GCF_904066995.2). Taxonomy (NCBI): domain Eukaryota; kingdom Metazoa; phylum Chordata; class Actinopteri; order Cyprinodontiformes; family Poeciliidae; genus Poecilia; species Poecilia reticulata. The sequence goes on from NC_088836.1 coordinate 4,833,578, forward strand.
AGTTTTTTATATGTAAAAATGTTTTGAATCATGTATAATTTTCTTTCCTCTTCACAATTGTACATCACTTTGTGTTGGTGTTTAACACTAAATTTGTGGCTGTAATATGACTATGGAAAAGTTCAAGGGGTATTATTACTTCTGCCAGCCACAGTATATAGTGTATGGAGGACTGATGACCTGATAATCAGGTCAAGTTCAGGATTAAAGAAATGAATTTAAACCAGCAGTTCATTCTGACACAGCATGCACAATAATTATGAGCTAAACTACCTGAAATGATCAAAACTGATCTGGAATAATCAAGTGCAATTATGCGCTTTTACTCCCTTTTTTTGCCTGGAGCTTTCCTTCAGGCTATGCATTTTGTTCCAATCTTCCCAGTGAGTGTGCACTCATTTCCTCACCTGCAGGTAGCTGACAATACAGAACTGCTCCGGTCCGTCCAGACCGCATGTGGAGGTGGCAGTCAGGTTGACAGCTCGTCCAATCAGAAGGTTTCCAGTTGCAGGGTAACAGCTTCCCTCAGTGCAGCCGTGAGGGCTCGACGGGAGCTCCTGTCCAAATGCATTCAGAGCTGCATACACACACACACACAATAAAACACAACAGCTTGTAATCATTCTACCATTACAAGATTCCTCCATTTACTAATATATAATTGAACACCACAAGAAAATCCAACCTCTTTGCGTTCAATACCGGCTAACTTGTTTCTAAAATGGTTTTTAAATCATGATTTCTACACAAGTTCAACACATTTCAGATCAGAGTTATATGATAGGCAAATAAACATTAATGAGAAATCACCTGGTTTGATTGGGCTTAAATTGTGTCGGTGTCTTTTTAAGTTGAGTTTTCACATAATACAAAATGCCACCAACCACACCATTTGGTACTGATTGATTAATTTATTGATTTATATACATTTTCTTTGATGGAAGAAACTTTTAAACTTGCCTGTACTGAACAATAATGTATTGTATTTAGGTAGAGTTACTACAGCCAAAGCACTGCACAGTAGAAATCACATCACAAGGAAAATCAACAATATAAATAAAGGTATAGAAGTTGTCACTGCGTAAAAAAGTTATTTTCAGTATTGGCAAGGAGTTTAAAATGAAGCATTATGAAAATATAAAAGTTAAGCTCAGAATCTACTCTTTAGAGCAGTGGTCCCCAACCTTTTTATTACCGCGGACCGGTCAAGACTTAGAAATTTTGCTGCGGCCCGGAGGGGTGGCGGGGGGATGTTTTAACTTTCAGATAAGGCATGTTGGTGTTCCCGCTAAAGCCTGAATATACCCACGTTGGGTTGTCTTGGCCCTTTTCTCGCAGCCTGTGGGGTTTTCCCTGACTTGGAACGAGAATACAACCTGTTGAATGTGACAGGTAGCCAATCAGAAAGCGTGGTGAGGTAAGAACGCAGGGGAATCCTAAACAGCTGACATGTCGCGCAACCGAGAGTCCGGTGGATATCGGAGATGATATGTGGAAATGTTTATTATTATATGTAAAGGTCATTATTATATGTTTATTATGTTTATTCAGTTAAAAATGTTAACTATGAAAAAATAGTCACCTCCAAATCATAGTGCAGCAAATAGAGTGACTGCTCCCCGTTGTCTTTAATCCACCGTTACGTCTTGTATCTCTTAAAATGAGTCCACAAACGTTCACTATTGCTTCTACATCGTCATCTGTGATTAGTTATTCTAAATTCCCGTATGCTATGTTGGGGGTTTTACTGGATTATCCTCTGGAATCGGGATGTTTCTTGTGTTGTGTGTTGGTCCTGCCCTTGGACACACGAACCAATCGAACCTGTTGTTCTTTTATCAGCTCTGTGGTCACAGAGTTTTGGAGAATCTGCCGATAATTCTTAAATCTTGCCGTCTAAACCAGACTTAAGACTAACAAGCTCTACTCATCTCCTCTCGACCATTGCACAAACGCTCTGACTCTGGTCGCTATGGTAACGTTTACATATCCCTTCAAAATAAGATACAGATGCGACACAAAAATGAACATTTTACTTTCGTGAAAATTTCAACTAACGGGAGCCCTGAGCTTGTTTCTCTGCAACGAGACGGTCCCATCTGGGAGTGATGAGAGACGATGACACCCGAGGTGTGTTGCTTGAGCACAGCGTTGGCAAAGCAGTTAGAAGCTTCATTGCCTCATTAGCAGCCGGTCACCACATGTTATGCAGAGAGGCTTGTAATGTGGGACTCATCTACCGTTCCGGGATAAATCCATTCTCCTGTCTCTTCTCTGGGCCTTTTCCCCTTTGCAAAGAACCTTTCCAAAGATATCTGATCTGTTTCTTACTCATTTTGCTGCTTGTGGGCTCAATGTTGGTGCGCAAGTAACCGAGAGAATCTGGTTAAAGGATTTTCAAAATAAAAGATCCTCCAGACTCAAATAATACATAAAACGGAAATATTTAATTATTTGTTGCGCGGCCCAGTACCAATTGGTCCACGGACCGGTACCAATTCGTGGACCGGGGGTTGGGGACCACTGCTTTAGAGAATTCACACAAAATTGCTGTTATTGTAAAGCTAACCACTAGGGGTGTACGATTATGAGCATTGAATATTATCAATATGTAGCTCAATATGTAACACCAGGCTCAAATACATGAAAAGATTTCATGTTATACAACACGCCAAATACACATCAATATGACTCGTTATTAACATATAAACTACATGTTAACAGCACCCTAATGTAGAATAAACATGCTGCTTATGCCTTTTTGTTGGGTCATAAACATTTGCTGATTGTGTCTTAAAGGCACAAAAAGGCATTTTATGTGTTGTTATGTCCCAAATGTGTAGTTTATGCGTTAATTACAAGTGACATATTTGATGGGTAAACATCATTTACTTTCCATATTGTTTGTGTTGTATGTGCGTCGACATAATGCGAAATATTAATGTTTATATGGCACTGGAGGCTTTCCATGCTTTTTAGCATCTTCACTTTGATAAATTAGAAAGTAAAAAAAAAAAAATTGTGTTCACGTGACCGACAATGACTTTATGAGTTTGAAGTCGTCTAACGATAACAGTAATTGTCTTATTTTGACCCTGCTTTTACTAGCCACTAGATCTAAAATTAATCTTTGTTTTATCATAATAGTGAAGATAGGAAAAGTATCTACTGAAGTTAAGATACTGACTGTTCACAAATGCACAAGACAACCCCACTTTGAAGAGTTTTTGTTCCAAATAGTTTGAGTAATATCTCTAAAAATTTCTCTATTTGTTGGATTTCATTTTGTTCAGAGAACATAATTTTAGTTTTACAGATGTAGCTGTTTTCTGTCATAAAAAAATATTATTTTCCTTAATTAAATCACTAAAGTCCTTCTCATGTCTTACTATTTCAAGTTTTATGATCAACTGAACATCCAACATACTAAGATATGCTTTAGAAGCTTTAGAGAAGCTTCATATCTTCTTTCAGAGAAGGCATGAAGCAAAGAATTACAGACAATGGAATATCTTCAAAGAACTTCATCTGTTGATTTGGCAGACAATAGAAAGACAGGCATGCTGAGGCATGATGGGAAAGTCATGGGTGGTTTCAAATGGAATCAAAAATATCTTCTGTGAAAAAATGAAATACTGCATCTCTGCTCTTGATGAGTATGGTAGTGAGAATTGCTTTCCAATGTGTGATTTATTTGTAATAAAGATAACACAGATAGCATAAAAAATACTATAATTTCATTCTCTTTTCAGATGAATAGAGTGAATAGTAGAGATGTGCCGATCAGGTTTTTTCCTGCCGATACCGATCACCCATGAGGGCCGATCACCGATACTGATAATTATTTTTTTAATCATAAGCACTACCGGTTGCATTATGTGGAAAAAGGAAACATAAATTCACCTTAATTTAGACAAAAACTTGTTTTTAATAACTTTTTCCAAGAAAAAAACAAAACAGGCATTGTGCAAATTGTACTGCTATCTGTAATACTATCATTAACAGACTGAAAACATATGAAGGTTCTGAAGAGGCTAAATAATGCAAAAAGTCAAAATATAACCTCTCAACATTGCCAAAGAAATTCAAGTATAAAACTTAACATTCAAAGGCAAATACAGGATCCATTACAATAAAGACCCACCTTAAGCCACCAGAGTTACTGAATGAAAACTTCCTGATAGCATGGCGGCTAGCTGATTACTGCTAGTTCTGAGTGGCTGTTTCTGACTGAGCGGAGTAATTATGCAAAACAGGGAGGAAATATATTATTTTTTTAGAGATTATCTGTCTCATGTTAGGACAGCGAAAGTTTTAATACGTATGTAAAATTTTTTTTTTTAGGTTAGATGCTGCAGCTTTAAACAGAGGTTCGGTGTGAGAGTCACTACCAGGTGGAGCAGAAGCGGCGCTCCGTCTGTGAAATATTACTACCTGTAGCACGTAGCAGCGGTTCAACAGCGAGAGCAGAACCAGCGTCTTACATCGCAGCTTGAAGACTTAAATAATTTTGCGGGTTATTTGTTTAGCTTTCTGACCGTCATGCTAATCCGGATGAGTGTTTGTAGCTGTGCGCTGCTTTACCTGCTATGTGATCCTCCATGTCTTTTTTTACTGCAGTGAGCCTCGATGTAGCCAAACTCCGTCAGGTATGGCATTGTTTTTATGTCGTATTAGCTTCGTTGTGTTGATGCATTTTGACGTGCTTCAATTTTCCGCCGCAACACGCAAACTTCCCCATTCACTCAGTGCGTTATAGTTCCACATCGCTTAGGATTTGTTGCTCAGCACTTGCGCAGTGTGAAGGAAAGAGGAGATCAGCTGCACAGGCAGGCTGAGAAATGAGATGCAGGTGATCGGTTTGTGTGATCGGCAACAAGGGACCGTGATCGGCGATCACCGATCATACACTTTTTCACGGAAATCGGCTGATTATGATCGGTGGCCGATCGATCGGCACACCTCTAGTGAATAGGAAATGCAAAATAAATTTTTTCTTTACTTTAACAGCTACTGTACAAATTCTAATAAAGATTTCGTTCTTTTCTCATTCTCCCCTTGTCTGCTACATCCTAGTAGCCAAAACAATGGCTTGTGGAACTTGTGGAAACGAATGTGTGATGTTTGCACGCTCAATAAGGTAGACTGGTTTGGAGTCGATGTCGCTTTATTTCTCACACCATACGAAATCCTTCTCATACAGCAATACGTGGTTTTTACTATCCGTCTATAGATGTTATTCGCTCCCCATTACCTACGTGCGCGCTTGCGTCAGTCTTTCTGGTGCGTTCACTGACAGTCTGTAACACAAATGTATAAACATCGCTGTATACATTACAAAATGTTATTGACATTTTGGGTTCCATTATAAAGGCTACACACTGTTCTTTTGAAATGACTGATTAAATGCACTTTTTCCCAATAACTGCCCTCCATACCCTACCCAACCATTTTTCACAGCCTACAGAAGGTATTAAGCGAGAGAGCGTGAAGGCAGTGCTGATTCTGCTGAACCCTCAGTAGCCAATAAATATCTTTTTTTAAATATTATTTTGCTGATGGCTCTTAATTATTAGTGGCTTTGACAGAAAAGCGGTCAAAGTTAGAAGAGGTACACATGCAGTAAAAGTGGTAACACCTTATGCAAGTCTCTTAAAGAGGCAGTATTACAAATTGTCCAGCCACATTGTGCCATTTCATAACCCAATCATGTAATTATGTTGCGTTCAGTAATAAAAATGCTGAATGTATCAAATATGACTTAAAAGAAATTTGACTTCCTGATTTAATGCCTTGAAATTGGGCTTGTCTCTTTGAAAACTCCTGCTATTTTTGACACTCCTCTGTTGACCCTTTAACAATGTTTTTACTAGCGTTTCATTGAGAAGCAGCTCATATAATGAGCTCAGAAGAGGTGCACTTGCAAACTCCACGCAGAAAGAGCCCGGGCTGGGATCAGACTGGGATAGGACTTTCTTCCTACAAGGCAACAATGCATGCACTGCAGCCTCTGTGTTTTTATGTTATTGTAAAATATGAAGAACTAAATGTACTCATTAAGGTCACACATTGCTAGCAGCAAATCCTTGGAAACTTTTCAAATGCTTTGCAGGAGCCGTTATGTAACCTGGTACTGGATAAATAAACTTAGCTGAATTAAAACAACGTTTTTTCAAAAGTGTTATGAATGAATTACAGTTGCAAAGCATTTGGAACATGCAAAAATGCAGCCTAGTCAATATTGTAAATTTACATGGGAAGCTTTTTTTTAGCAACTATAAGCCATGAAAAAAGAAAATCTGATTGGAGAGGTTTGAAAATTAGGAGCATTAGATGTATCAGCATGTCCCTCTGGAGAGAGAGTCTTCTTTTATGAAGAATCTAAGCAGGACTTTGTAAAGCTGTGGACGTCAAGTGACAAGTATTACAGCGCACATTAACACACTGAAGCAGTGAAATTCATGAAAAAGACTCATATTGTTCACGCAACTCAAACACAACAAAAAGAATGATATTCTGAAATATGTTTTTTTTAATCCTGCGAAATGTTATAGATACTGTAAAGGTATATGGGATGCCATTTAAGTTACACAGTGAAAAATAAACAGTAATATTTTGGAAAAAATGGGGATAATTTGTCAAAGTATTATTTTCACCATGTTATTCATTCATTAATAGATGTCACAGTTTCAAACTAAATATTTGGTTAGTAGGTTAAATATTTTGTTTCAAAGTAAATATTTACAGTTAACAAGCTAAATATTTAGCTACAAACTAAATATTTATCTACAAGCTAAATACTTAGTTCAGCTATTGACCCTTTGCACATGACGCAGTTCACTCTGCCATAACGGGCGTCAAAACAACCTATGCACTCCTTTAAAACCTGTTAAAAAACAGATAGCTAGTAGCCTAATATCACTTCTATTTGTTTGATTTCATTTTAAAAATGGTCATAGCATGCACAAACAAAGAATGCAGCTGTCAATTAAAGACTGGCAGCCCTTGGTGTGGATTTGCAGCGGACACTTTTTACAAGTTAAGATTAACGTTCATATACTTTATAAGTAAGTATGATTTTTCATTGCACTATGAAAAAGGTACATATCTAACAATTAGTAACCATGGAGAAAATACCCCACCATCATGTAGCCATATAACATGTATGTGAAAAACTGGTTAGCATCTCGTCTTTTATACGTTTTTAAGTCTCCTGTGGTAGAAGGAGAAACGCTGTCTGTGAACCCCAACCAGGTGTGCTATGTTAGACAAATTAGCTTGACTCAAGTAGACGCCATGGCTAAATTGACAAAAACAACTTGGAAAAACAATTTCAGTCGCTCTGTTAAATACTCCCGCCCCTCACTTCCGATGTCAGTCATGGCTCCTCTAATGATTAGTTGCAAAGAGTTCATATATTTTGTTAGAAGCTAACCATATAGCTAGCAAGCCAAATATTTAGGTCTGAGCTAAACGTAGCTGAGACCTAATAATTCACATCCAATAAGCGGAGGTGGACTTCTAAAATAAAAGCTGAATCTTCCAAACTTCTTTATACTCCTCCAAAGTTATTGTCTGTACAATGTTCTAATGTCTTTCACAACACTGAATAAAGAATTTCTTCCAGCCATTCAGAACAAACACACACGCATGCACCCGAACACACACACGCACAATTGTAAATGCCTTGGCTGGTGTTCAAGTACAAGGTTCAATGTGAAGGATTTTCTGAATTCCTGTGAAACCTTAGCAGTGGCCGACTGACTGGAATGACTAACGTTTTTGAGTCGCCTTTCAGGAAGCAGGATAGATTCCACAACATTGGGCAACAGTGTACCCCAACTTCATGAGCTATCTATTTCAAATGTAACAATGACAAAAGAAGACAAAAAGCTGAGAAATGTACTGACTGCAGCCAAGACACACCCAGGCCAAGCAGAAAATACAACTCAGTGCAGCTATGAGACTTCAACAGAAAACACAGATACAAGAAAATCATAACAAGGTCACTTTAAATTTTATCAGTGTTGAGGCTGGAAGAATCGGGTCTTGGTCCCTCCCTTCTATTCAAACAACCCTGACAAAGATTACAGAGCTTGATTGAGAGCTACAACAGCGTGTCACCTGACCTCACTCTATAGGTATTACTTTACACAACAGGTTCATTCTCTGGTCACACTACCCAAGTAAAGCTCCACAAAAATTCCACACAAAAAATATTCCAATCCCTGAAGATAAAAAAGAAGATTTCGTTTTTAGGATTTATTTTGTCCCTTTTTCACACAACAAAGACAATAAACAAAAGACAAGCACAGAGATTATGATGTTCATGAATAAATAATGAAAAGTATGCTCAAACCAAGCACCAGAGAGTACAAGAGAAGCAGTGACCAATGCTAAAAGTACCCGGAAGGCAAGAATTTCTTTTTATCTTGGCAATTAATTTAATTTCTGATTTAGTGCTTCTGTTTGTTTTGCATCACTTCAATTTTTCACCACCACACAGGTTGTTGCTGGTGGGAAATATTCTCACTGATTGAGACAGTGATAGGGGTATCCTTCATATGTGTTGTGATCTGTCTGTGCTACTCTGTCTAGACATGTACCCCTCAGCTTTTCTCATAAATTAGCCTCAGTTTTAATCGCCGACTGAGTTTATGTTTAGGCACAGACCACACACTTGCTGAAAGTATGCCTATATTAGAAGTTTCGTGTCTGGTTTTGTCTAATGGATTTCTTCAAATCTGCTAGACGGAGACATATTTGAATAGTGTTTGAGGAGTTAATTACGAGGCTAAACCACTGTGAAACTCCCGTAAAGCTATTTTTATTCTTTGAAGTGAATTTCTAGCCTCTGAGCCTTCAGAAATGGCTTCAGGTTCAGTATCGTTAGTTTATTCTAACAATAGAGATTGTGGTTCTCTGCTTGGTTAGCACGTTTCTTCTGTTGTGATCACATTGCTGTCAGATTACAAAGGAAGAGAAAAATGGTAAATGGATAAATACACAGCCTGACCGGAAAAAAGTGCCAAATGAATTTAACTGAGCAACTATGTAGGAGCTTTTTATTGAATATATACTGCATAGACAATTGTCTTCCAGCTGGTGTAATGAGGAGCACAACCATGTGGAAGAACACAACCTGGCTAGAATCATTTCCACATGCAATGTGAAGGGTACTCAAGAGGTTGGGACTAAACTGTTGTAGTCATAAGATAACCACTGGATACTGAAGGTAATTGGACAAACAGGCTGCAATTAGCAAGGAAACATAAAGGCTGGACTTTAGAGCGATGGAAGAAGGTCTGATGAGTCCAGATTGACCCTCTTCTAGAGTGATGGTCACATTATGATAAGAAGAGAGGCAGGTGAAGTGGTGCAGCCATCGTGCTTAGTGTCTACTACCACTAGGAATGAGCAACCCGCTGTGATCTGGGGTCGCTGCAGCTCATCAGGTTCAAGTTCAGCAAAATTATGACGTCAGCTGATTATCTGAACATACTGAATGACCAGGTTAGTCCATCAATGGATTTTTCTTCCCTGATGAGACTTGGACATTCAAAATGACAGTGCCGAGCTTTATCGAGCTTAAGTTGTGGATCAGTCACCATAAAATCCAGAGAACTATTGAGAATCTTTGGGTTGTTCTTTAGATGACTTTGTGCAGTTTAAAGAGTTTTGTTTTCCTATAATTTCTTTTCTGAATGGTCTAAAATACTGTACATAAAGACTTTTTCTACCTAACTTTTAGGTCTTTTTGGAGGTCAAAAAGAACTCCAAGTAGCTATTTAATTGTAGTTTGTCTCCAGCAGTGTGCTTGAGACCATCTGGTCTGTCAGAGTAGCACGTGCGACTGGAGCATATCCACCCAGGAAAAGTCATACATAAATACCCACTAAGGCATAAGCCTCATGTATACAGCAAGAATGCAAGAACGGTGGAAAAAGTCACTCATCAGAGGCTCAATTCCAGGTGTCAGAGGGCTGGACACAACTTCTGGTTCTTTAGCTATGCTAAACTCACAGAACAAAGATTGTTCCAGGTATCTGCACCAATGTTCTTTGAACTAAAGTCCAACTTTACTGGACTTTACCAGTATAAGTGTCATTAAAGTTCACTGCTTCTATCCCGTCACAAATGCAGCCTTCTATCTAGTTAAAGATTAATGTAAAAGCTGGAAGAAAAGACAAGAGTGTGCAGGTGAGTTTGATCAGGTGAGCTAAGATCTTCAGGTTTGATGAATCCATGCAATGTTCAATTCATCAGGTAAAACGCAGACTAAAATCAGCATTAGTGGTGCAAAATATATCAGCATCAACATCAGTATTGACCGAAGGGGAAAGGGAGGGAATTGACCATGTGGTATTTGTTTGGTCATCTACCAGTGGTAGTGACGCAGTGCAGGTTGTTTGGCTGCTTTTCACAGTGTCAAAAGGATGGATTAATATATATAACATATGTAAATATTGGTTGTCATTCATAGCAGCAACATTAATATCAGACATCAGTACTGACCCAAATTTTCATATCGATGAATCCCTAATCAGCATATCTTATCTTTACACTGGACATAACATCTGAACAGAAAATCCCAACACAGTGGCACCAGTGTCACAATACGCAGTCACAAAAAGTTAAGATTTAAGAGCAAACCTAAAATAGTGACAAACATTTATGAATGTAACTCACCCAGCACCAGAAGGCTCCAATAAATCATTTTGATGGGCATCTTAATGGCCAAGTGGATGGACATCTGACTGTCTCTTTATCTGAAAAACAGAGAAGTAAAGCAATAAAGTAAATAATAATAAAATAAGTAAATAATTTTAAAAATAGGGATAAAGCAAGTGAAAGTATTTTTTATGGTTTTGTTTTTTTTTATTCAGAGTTGCTGAAACCAAGGTTCATGATATGAGATAACTTGAATGTATAATAAAATGTAAAAAGTGAAGAGACGATCCATATATTATCTATGGCGCTCATCCTTTTAGGGGCATGGAGGGCTAACGCCGCTTTCCAGCAGACATTGGGTGAATTGTCATCGGTACTGTCCATCCATCCATCCATTTTCTGCCGCTTATCCGGGGTCGGGTCGCGGGGGCAGCAGCTTCAGAAGGGAGGCCCAGACTTCCCTCGCCCCAGCCACTTCTTCCAGCTCCTCCGGGGGAACCCCAAGGCGTTCCCAGGCCAGCCGAGAGACGTAATCCCTCCAGCGTGTCCTGGTCTTCTCCGAGGCCTCCTCCCGGTGGGACGTGCCCGAAACACCTCACCAGGGAGGCGTCCAGGAGGCCTCCTTACCAGATGCCCGAGCCACCTCAACTGGCTCCTCTCGACGTATCATCGGTACTGATTGGACAGAAAGCTAGTCCATCACACAGTAACACCGAGACGCACAAGAAAAACAACCATTCACTCACTCACTCCTAAGGACTATTAAGAGAGACCAATTAACTGTAGGAAGAAGGCAGAGTGCTCATAAAAAATCCACCTCTCAGACTGAGGGACAAACGCCTATCACCAAATATGAATATGAAAAATATAACACCTTGAAATTGGTCTCTTTAAAAACTCCCGCTCTTTCTGAAACTCTGCTTTCATCACAACATGGCTCCTGTATTAGACCTTTAACAACAAATTACCAGTGTCACACTGAGATGTAGTTTGTATGATGAGATGAGCAGATGTGCAGTTCAAGCTGCTAATTGCTGCTGGCTAGTCTGAAGGAGCTGAGTGGGGGAGGGGAGCTCTGTGAGGCAGAAGATTTGAAATTGTAGCTCCGAGCTGCATCCCCAAAAAGAGGAGGAGATGCATCTTTGGTCCCTCAAGCCGTTTTGCACAGCTGAATAGTTGCCATGGAGACTAAAATATTTCTCAAATATGAATGAAAGGAACAATGCAACATTCCATGTATGATTTTGATGAGGGAATAACATTGTAGCATGATGTAAAGCTCAACAAAGTCTATTTAACATATTACTGCACCTTTAAACTAATTTGAAATGAACTAAATTGAAGAGAGACATAAAACTATATTTTACACATGACCAATGAAGAGACATCAATTCTAATCTCGAGCAACAGCAAATTACAATGTATTCTATATTAGCCTTATGTCTAAAATACAGAAAATACAGTAATTACTTTATTGGGTGTTTTATGAACTGTCCTGATTGTGAAACAAAGAAGACCACTCTTTAATTAGCGTGACCCTGTTGTAATCTCTGCCTCCCCTCCTGCTAAACACACTGTGAGTGAACTGTATCAGGATCAAAGAATGACAGAACCTGTCTGTGATAATAGGCACCAGGGGCTCCAGAGCCATAATCCCATTATGATATCTCCATGTTTCTATAATTCCTTTAATTAAACAGCAGAGATTATTCAAGATATACCATTTGATATAACTGCACAAGCCAGCAACTAAGAAACTGAAGTAAAAAAAACAAAAAAAAACTGTTGCTCTGTGAAAGCACTATTGTTAAATTTTAACAGCTACATTGTTAAAAATTCACAGATTAGCTCCATGTGACGTAAAGGAGTGGCAACAGCACCGGGTCACGTTTTAACCCTGAACCCGCAGCATCAAGCTGAAGAAAAGACAGGAATATGGAAGGTTTAGCAGATCTCCAGATAAACATCAGCAACGAGTGAGACCATACTCACATGGCGCCGGGTCACCCCACTCTGCCCTGCGTGGTCAGGAGCTCTCCCTGTGTGTCTCTGCAGCCCACCGTCTCTTCAGACTACGGTCTAATAGTGCACGTGTGCAGGTCCTGGAACCCGGCATGCGTGCATTTACGCATGCATGAACATGCGCCCCAGAATGTGTAAAACAAACTTCAGAGCATAACTGGTGGCAGCAATGTAAAAACAGAGGGAATGCCACTGGCCAATGGGAGCACAGGGTACCGGACGGGACCCCCTTCATTCGTCTCCTCCAAAACTAAATCCCCCCACCCACACCCCCACCCCCAGCTCGTCACTGGGGCACAGGCGGTGAATGGGCGGCTATTCTTATTCTAATTTCTCTGTCAGTCTCTGGGCCACTGCCTGAAAGAGGGGAACGGTCTCCAGGCCTTTGGAATGCACCACCCTTTTCTTCTGGACACTCAGGGAGAGCAAGGCAGAGGAGGCCTGAGAAAAACAAAGATGAAGTTAAAGGAAAAGAGGAACAGAGAATAAAAGGAGGAGGGGAAACTAAAAGCAAAACTAGAATTAGAGAAGATAAAAAGAAGAGTTACACTTCTGAGGGCAAGGAAGGTGAGCCTCAGCCACAGTCTCAAGTCTTTTGAAGCTTCCAACGGGTTTTACATTTGGCTCCATCCTTTGTCCTATTTACAACTCTGACCAGGTTCCAACAAGAAAAGTATTTCCTCGGCATGATGCTGCCAACATCATGAGTCATTGCAGGAATGGTATGTTCAGGTTGATATACAGTTTTACTTTAATTAGTGTTTGCATAAGTTTAGGTAGCATTTTGTATGCTCAGTGCCAAAAATCATCCGTAAAATTGTTCATACCTAATACAGGTTTAGATTTCAAATATGTTTTTATTCAACTGTTTCTGGTAGGAAATATAAAAAAATAAATAAATGCAGTTGAAACCAGATATTAATGTACCAAAAAGACACATGCACATTTTTTTCACTGACTGAAGTTATATTAGGTCAAATCTCTGTAGTTATAGGTCAGTTAGAATTACCTAAATTATTTCAATTTGCTAAATGTCAGAAAACCTGCAAAGAGAGATATTTTTTAGAGATTTCTTGTAACTTTTCTTGAATTTAAATATTTACATACGTTTGGTGAGCATTAAGGATAACTGTCTTTTAAACGCCTTGGGTAAAACCTTCTTGGTTCTCTTCCACAAACCTCTGATACGTTAAGCAACACATTGCAGTTAACTGGAAGGAAACCTGCACAGCTGATGGAGCTGTGTATCAGCAAACACCGGATGCACACGTGTGTTTGCTGGATAGTCTGAAGGAGACGTGGGGAAGGGCTGCTCTGTGAGGCAGAAGCCCTGAGTCTGCAGCTCTAAGGAGGAGCTTCACCTTGAAGGCAGAGCTAGGTCCACCCAGGTGTTTGTCACAGCTGAACAGTTGCCATGGGAGATTAAAGGATTTCTCAAGCATGCATAAAATAATCAAGGCATGCATAAAATAATCAAGGCAACACTCCTGGTATGTTTTTTATAACATGATGTAAGGCTCAAAAAAGTTGATTTTACATAATACTGCCCCTTTAGCAGATTGCTAACAGGTAGTTTTATCTATACATTCTGCCACAACCAGCCCTTTGAAGACATTTGTGATCTAGATTTGGCCTGAGATAAAAGTGAGTTTGACACCCCTGTCAGAGAGGCTGAAATGCCTCCTTGCCATCACCTTAATCTTTAGCCCCATCCAAAGTTAACTGAGGGTAACATTCCAGAAAATATAAACAGTTGTGAGTATGTGAGTTTAAGGAACAGCTGACTGAATTCACGAATCAAATTATTTTTGCTTAATTATTCTTTGTCGCCGATATGTGGCTAAACCTCTTTCAACTGCTATTAAAGCTGGATTCACTTGTTCAGGTTAACAAAGTTAACCTGAACACCCAGTCTGAAAGCAAGGTCAGCTCTTCAGAAACGTCAGTAAGCCAGTTAGATAGTTACTGCCTCAAGCTACATAAAACAAACAGAATAAAGACTAAACACTCAAAAAAATACATCACTTATTGTTCTCAACAGTTAGACTGTTTTTTTAGCATAAGCATTAAACAATTACAAAAAGTTGCTGCAGATCACCTGAGCTGTCTGGTAAACACCAAATCTGTTGAGGGCAACTGTGTGACCTTGGTTAGATGAACTGATTGGACTGGTAGAGTGGTGCATGTTGGTGGACGTGTGCTTAGTGTATTGCAATATGTGTTGCTGCGATGCATCATGTTGTGGGTTATACAAGTGTGCGATTAAGCAGAGAACTGGGGAAAAAAACGACAGGCGAGAACAAAGCAGCACATTCTGCTCTGTAACGATGTGACCTTTGGCATCGATTAAAGTGGGACATGGAGGCTCAATGTGTCACTGAGCAAACACAGAGGAGGAGAGAGAAGCTGTCTACACAAGCTCTGCACATTAGCAGTGGAATTATCTCACTGTAGTGAAGTTTAATGTTTCAAAAATATATCAGCTGACCTCAAAGGTAGTCTCAGGCCTTATTCAAAGACACTGCAGTAACAAATCTTAGGAGTTTTTAGTTGAGGGTTAAGCTTTATTTCAGGAATCCCCATCCATCTATTCATGGTCTACACAGGTTTATACCTGCAGGATCGCGGAGGGGCCGCTGCCTAACTACAGCAGTCAATGAGTGAGAAGTGAACCCTGAGTAGGGCAGGAGACGCGGCTCTGTCGTCTATCGATGTTATTTGCGGATGTCAATTGTGCGTCAGATTTACATGCGAATACAAAGATAGTTCTGGACTTTTGTATGTAAAAAAAACAACAGAAAAAAAACAAAAAACAAGCAAAAAAGTGCACAAATGTAACGCCTTAATATCTATAAGTACCTAATCAAAAGTAACTCATTAAAGTCCCAGCCCTACATTTAAAGGGGCAGTATCATGTAAAATTGACTTTTTTGATCTGAGTTATAATGTTATTTCTTTATCAAAATCATACAGTACCTGCAGTGTTGCCTTGGTTCTTTTATGCGTGTTTAAGAAATCCTTTAATCTCCATGGCAACCATTCAGCTGTGGAAAACTCCTTGGTGGACTGAATTCAGCCTTCCTCAAACCTGCAGTTTCCAAGCTTCAGAGCTTCTGCCTTTCAGAGCAGCCACTCCCCTCTGCAACTCACCCCTTCAGCTCTTTCAGACTAGCCAGCAGCAACTAGCAGAACGGCACATCTGCTGAGCTTATTGTACAAGCTACTTTTCAATTAAATTCTCGAAGAAGGTTTAATACAAAAGCCATGTGATGACTTCCTGAATGCAGAGTGCCAAAAAGAGCAGAAGCTTCTAAAAGAGACAGAGACCCAATTTCAAGCTATTAATTACTTACTTTAATTTATTTTAAGTCATATTTGATATAAACAGAATTTTTATAACAAATCAAGGTAACATAGCTCCTTGATTGTGCAATAAAATGATACTATGTACCTGGAAAATGCACAACGCTGCCCCTTTAACACATTGGTCAAAAAATGCATCACAAAGAGGAAAAAGACATGAACAAGTCACACCTAAATACAAGTGGCAGATATATGAAAAAGTGCGGCAAGTCATTCTTCTTAACAGTTTGTTTTAAATTATGTCACAACCATGTACAAAATATGTTGCCTTGAAAAGCAGCTCACCTTCTTCTGCACAGAATTAATGACCTTACTGACTGAACTCCAGTTATTATTCCGAACACCCGTTACATAAATAAGTCATTTATTCAAAATCAGCAGCGTACATGTCATAACTTTTTACAATGCCTACAAGTGTAATATTTGCAAAGTAAGAATATAACTTCTCGTAAAAAAAAAAGTGGTATTTCACTGTTAAACCTTTAATCACCTTTAATCAACCTTTTAATCGACAGAATAATATATAAAAGTATGGAAGATTACGCTTAATATGCTAAGACATAAAAAATTACAAGAGCACCAGGTTTCATTCTGGGAACTTGAGCAAGCACTCAATCACACCAAGATAGAGCAAAAACCAGTTGAAGGTTCAATGCCATAGTGGTGGCATCTGCAGACGCATCTGCAGCGGGCTCAGACAAAGCCAGCTAATCTCAAGACTCTAGTCCAAACAAACCACAGGCACCACATCCATGAACAGCATAACCCGATAAGGCTGGCTCTGTGTGCGTCTCTCTCTCTCTCTCAGCTTGTCTGCAGAATTAGCAGATGAATGTCCTGAAAATACTGTGCAACTTCAGAAACTGTCATGGTACGGTAAAACAAGGCTGGGCAGGAAGTGGGATCAGATCCTGCAGATGAGATCATACTGGAAGTTTGCTCCTTTTTTACAGGGAGATGACTCACTTCCCTGGAAAACTTTAGATTTTAAGTAAGGGTCTATATTCTCCAGTTAACACACAGACATTGATATTTCCAGTTGTTAAATGAATTATTTTGATAACGGTAAATTCTGCTTAAAAAGGCCAACTCTTATCATTTTGTCTTGGTTATTTAAAAGGCCAGCACATAGTACCAGTCTGTAGCACAATCAAGTAACTATGTTAACTTCAGTTGTGATAAAAATTGTATAAATATCAAATATAACTTCAAAGAATTTTGACTTCTTGATTTAACAACGTGAAAATTTTTACCCATCTCCACAACATCACAACTAAGGAAAACCAAGAAATTCCTCTTTCAAGCTACCATTAATCCATTTATCCAGACTACTAAGTAACATTGTTTTTGTCTTCTGTTGGACATCTTGGGAAACCTGCAAAGGAATAATTCACAAAGGATCAAACTGCCTAAACCAGTGATGTCCAAACTGTTAAAAAAATTGCAAATTTAAAATACTCAGAGGTACTCATCTTTTTTTTCCACTTCCAAATAAGAAAGCAATATAATTTTAGTGTGGATTCTTTTTCTTTTAAATTAAAAGTGCAATATTTTTAATAAAACAGACCAGAAAAGAACAAAGGATTGTAGGTCTGAAAAACTGTTCCACACATTTGTTTTCATAAAGAGGTACAGTCTCCTAACTTTCTGGGTCACATTTTTTTCTGTGGGTCTACAAGTTGCTGTCAATATATTACCAGTAATAAAATCAACAACTTTCTCAGAACGTCCTTGCTATAGTGAGCCACATTTAATGAATAGGTATGCCTACTTGTAGACTCGGTTCGATTGGGGACCAAAATTGCAACGTTTGTTCCATTTTCATCTGGTGCAGTTCACATTCACACTGCAGTCAAACCAACCAAACCCTTTCAAAATCCTGTTCATCCCCTCTCCTGTGGTGGTCCTGCACCAAGAACCTCAGGAAATGACATGAAAACCTCTGAAGAAGACACTGAGCACAACTTCCTTATTCACTACATGTAAACAAGAATTGAGAGGTGTAAGATTTTAGCGATTGTGGGATTTCATTTTGTCTTTGGCAAAAGACTATTCTGTCCTCACACCGGCGTGCTGGACTGCGTTAGACAGATAGCGAACAAAAAAAAACGTTAGTCCCAATGTCAAACAGATACACATGACAATCTTGCATGTCTCAAGTACACACATTGCTATGTAACACGTATTGTTACGCATAGTGATACGAAGGAAGGACAAGTTTAACATAGTCAAATATTACACAAAAACATAAATAGTAGACAAACTTAACTATTTTCTGTCAAACAATATTTGAATACAATTACACACTACTTACGGACAAAGATACTTGAGGCTTAAAGAAATGTTTAAACACTGTCTCTGCCACGTTGCAGGCCAAAAACGCTGGACAGACTGAATTTTAACAAAAACAAAACTTAACTTACATCCTGCCACAAGTGGGTAGTAAAACAACAGAAAATTTATACAAACTTCTTTAAGAAATCTTTTAAGTAAGTCTGGGCCTCCCTTCTGAAGCTGCTGCCCCCGCGACCCGACCCCGGATAAGCGGAAGAAAATGGATGGATGGATGGATGGATGGATGGATGGATGGATGGATGGATGGATGGATGGATGGATGGATGGATGGATGGATGGATGGATGGATGGATGGATGGATGGATGGATGGATGGATGGATGGATGGATGGATGGATGGATGGATCTTTTAAGTATGACAATACAAAGACCATGAGCCATTTCTCATGGTCTTTGTATGACCATGAGAAATGGCTCATGGTCATTTCTCATGGTTAGCTTGCTTTGGTTAAATACAACCAAAGCAAGCTAACGTGCTTGCTTTGGTTGTATTTAACCAGAATGCTCTGCACTTCCCGCTTTTGGAGCGGTCTCCGTCCGCTTGCCGATCACATGTGCATTCAAACCGCATCAAAGTTCCGATCAACCCAAAGGAGACATAGGTTCGTAGGCTTACTAGAGTTCTGTTCTTTGGTCCACATCAGAGTTTGATTTCACATTCACACAAACTCCAAACAAACCAAATCTTCTACAAGCTTCTTGAGCAGGTCTGGTGTGAATGCACCTTAAGTCAAAAGTCACCGTTTTGTTTTCTGCAAAATATACTGATTTTAAAAAGACAGAAAAAAACATAGCAAAAAAAAAAAAACGTGTTTTGTACCAAATATTTTCAAGTTAATAAGATTATTTTTTATATACATTATTTTTTATGTCTGTCTGCATTATCTCCATTTGCTGGAGGGATACATTTGTTCTTGAACTGTGATTGTGGGGCACATGAAATTATTCCACTGGTCACATATTGGCTACCAGGTCACACTTTGGACTCTCCTAGTTTAAGATGACATCTTTCAATGTAGAAGATAAACAACTTCAAACCAAGTTCACCGGCTGGATGAAGGAGATCCTCAACTTATCTGAGGCAGAGCCAGCCTCCTTACAGAGGAAGTTCATCTCAGAATTTTTGGAAACCTTTGTCCAAAATGAAGCCATTTTGGACAAAGATGGGCTAGTGAACCGTGAGCTTTGCCATGTTACCATTACAGAAAAAACAACTGAAAGAAACAAAAAGGAGAAAATAAAAAGGGCGTCGACCACCCAAACACAGCGCAGCTAAATACATGTTTCAGTTTAGACAAAGTGCCGACAAGGAAAAAGATTTCCTTCAAACATCTTCCTAATCCTCTGCACACATCGGTGGATCACTTCCTCGGAGCCAAAGGAAATCCCATAATTCTGTTTGGATGGTTGCTTAATGTCTGCTGGCATCATATAGCCTAGAAGGGCTATGTAAGAGAATTTAAAGATTTCAGAGGGAGTTTAGTCTCTCACTGAGCTGCACACAGCCATTTCCCTTGGAACTTCAAAGAAAGAAAACCAACATCTCCTTCCGCTACCTCACGCCCACAAGACTTACTCTATGCACACAGAAGAACTTTTACGGATTAACATATAGCATTTAGGAGAGATGTTCTGAAATGAGGAGAATTTAGTGACAGGTTATAGACAAGATCATCACCAAGAAATTCTTCGTTATAATGCATTCTCTTTGTATGAAGCCAATCACTTCAATAAACCTCCTCCTCTGCTACGCTACAGCTTTTTCCTAATCGCAGAGCCTGTCATGAATGCTAGGCTAGTTAGCATAGCCACAGCGGACAAGTGGTTTTCCTGTAACAGCAAGTTGTTTCTCCACCATTAGCACATTTAGCAGCATGTACTTGAGGTTGACTGACAGCACTAAGACCTAAGAAACTCTGGATCTCACGGGACAAGGGGCTGGTTTTTACCAGGCTAATGTGAAACAAACACAATAAAATATCACAATACCAAAGAAGAAAAACAGCAATAATCTGAGAAAAGCAGCTATTGCTGCCCATCACTCTGGGAGGTTCTGAAAAGCCATTTATAAGCCATTTAAAAACAATCAAATTCCAAGACTCGTCTGGCACGAATTATGTTCATTGCTCCCAAATGAACCACAAGACTTCTGGAACAATGCCTTTTGAACAGATGAGACTAAAGTAAGGTGTGGCCAAAATGAATCGCAGAAAATCCATCATATGAGCTTTAAACCTATTGTCCAGTATTGTGGTGGAGGGATGGTGATTTGGGACTGTTCAGCATCAACATGACATTGGCACATTTCAGTCATTGAGTCGACAACAAGCTCCTTTGTATACCAACGTATTCTAGAGGCAAATATGCGGCCATTTGCTCTACAAGTAAAGCTCAGCCTAACAGACTGGGATACTGAGTTTAGAACTCAACAGAGCTGTGCAGCAGTAAATGAAAACATTTCAGAAACTATTTTTATTTATGAAACTTCCTTAGCTTTCATTTTGTTATCGGTAAAACACATAAGAAAATATAGTCAAAACCCAGCCAACTGGTGGTCTACATATATTAAAAGCAGCCAGTATAAAACATTTTCTGCTCATCTCCTGCACATGAGCAGTTGAACTGCTTCTCAACCTTTCAGGGATCTAGGCTGGAGTTGATCGGAGCGGTAGGGTCACAAACCAGGTCCCTGAGCTGATTAAAGCCACACTAAGCCCTGCACAGCCACACAAACACGCCTCACTACTCAGAGAAGTTGGTGAAACGAATGAATTGTTGCAAGGTACAATATAACATTCTGTTGAAAAATAAATGATCTTTTCATTAAAAGGAGAATTTAAAATGTACACTAGTTGTACAGATAATTACAGATAATGACTTGAAAGACAATGACTTGAAATAACTTTAAGACAGCAAATAACTGCTGTTTTATGTGGTAGGAATCTGTTTCAGCAACGTGAATCCATCCAGAGAGGCACAACCAAACACCAACACTTTGGTTTTTTAGTAACTCATTCAAGCAGAACATATTCCTGAAATTAGCTGGTACAACTGCTTTTTGATTTCTTATTACAGAACTTTTTATTTCTTGTGGCAATGTTGAGGAGTTTCTCTGGTGATAAGGTGAGCAGAAGATGTTTGATGTTGCTGGAGCTGCAGATAATCCAGCTGCTGCTGCAAACACAGCAACAGGAAAGACAATTCAAAGGCTCCATACACCTGAACAAATGGAGAACTATCTTGCTACATATTATAATGAAAAAAGTCCTGATATATTTGATTTCTGGAGGTGGATGAAACATAATACAGCATTTAGGAAAACAAGCAGAGACTCAATATAAGCTGTGTTTTTGAGGAAATGAAAGCATTCCTGATATTTTTTGGGCTTCAAAAAGGTTTCACAAACTATGATTTAAACAATCCGGCTCCACTTTGTCCTTAAAAGGCAGATGACTTTACAGCAAAATATTTACTTATTGTAAATAGTTTTTTTTTATTATATATATCAGTAAATCGATGACGAAGATGGTTTAATAGCTGATGCATTGAACGGGCTGTGACAGACTGGCGACCTGTCCAGGGTGTACCCCGCCTCTCGCCCGGCACGCTAGCTGGAGATAGGCACCAGCAATCCTCCTGACCCCACTGAGGGACAAGGGTGAAAGAAAATGGATGGATGGATGGATGGATGGATGGATGGATGGATGGATGGATGGATGGATGGATGGATGGATGGATGGATGGATGGATGGATGGATGGATGGATGGATGGATGGATGGATGGATGGATGGATGGATGGATGGATGGATGGAGGGATGGATGGATGGATGGATTGAACGGGCAGGTTGTGGAGAATACTGAACCGAGGTGGGTGTCAAGTATTCTTTCACAGGTTTGTTGTGTTTGGTACCATGTTCTTTGCTTTTTTATGATCATGGATCTAATGGTACTTTGGGGGGATCATCAGAGATTTAGTTCTTTTTTTCACAACCGAACCTTGATTCTGAACAACTCCTTGGTGTTCGTAGTGTTTGGTTAGTGGTGGTGTTCCAGCCTCTGGAGCCTTTCTACTGACAGACTGCACACAGGTGGACTTCATTTCACCAAACATGTGACTTCTCAAGGTTGCACCAGAACTTTTTACAAGCTTCATACCTGAAGGGTTGAATATATATGCACATGCCAATTTTCAGCTTTTACTTAAAAAAGGTTTCTACATCAATTGGCTTTTATGATTTTAATTCACCAATTTAGAATATTTTGTGCAAATTCATCAAAAACACATTTAAATACAGCTTGTGACTTAGCAAAATACAAAAAAGAGAGGTGAATACTTTCTGTAACTATTACTCAAAAATGCTTATAAAGGTGTGAAACAGAAAAATACAGCATATTCTATGATAATGAGCTATGAGATTGAGATTATTCTATTAGTATGTACCACTTGTTGTCTTGCAGGATTTCACCCAGTGAGGTAAAACCTCTCTTTGCAAATGCATCGCCACAAAAACACTCCAAATAAAATTCTCAAGACTATGTGCTTTAATTTTATGGCTGTACTTGGGAGTTTTATTGTATTTGGTTATGATCTGAAGAAAAAGCTCAAAACATCCAGAGGTGTAAATACTTTAACCCCACAAGGAATGCAACTGATTTCTCTTCATGAAGGCCCACAGTAAGAAGAGCAGACTCATCCTGCTCTTCCCAGCGGACTGTTCATGTTTTGTCCATGTTGTGTTTCCTGGATATCACACAGTAACAAACAATCTGACTGATAGAAAACTAAAACTAAAACTAGAAAACTCACCTGTTGTGCTGTGTGTTGGACCCCTCTGCATCAGACAGCTGCGGCAAAAAACACACACAGTCAAACTTTCTTTCTTTTTGCTTTTCTGTCTCTCACGCACACAGAAACTCACTCTGTTCCACACACTCCGACATGCCCCGTCCCGCCGCGGCAGCACGCCAGTGTGAGCACAGTCTCCGGTTCCGCTGAGGAGGGCAAGGTGGAGGGCTGGGCCCCGACTGCAGGAGGAGGAGGGCCCATCGGTTCGTCAGGTAGGCGCCACCCACGATCATGCCGAGCCCACTGATCTCAATCATCTGCAGAAATTCGTCAGTGCTCAACCAGAACCAGTCCCTACGCAGAGTATGGAGATCTTTTTTTCTTTTTCCCATTTTTTGAACTTGAATTTGAGAGCAAAAACAACAGAAAGCATTCGCACAAAGAGTTTCAAAGATGACCTTTTACACGGAAATAGAAGGGAATGTTTTTATTCACCCATATATCTCAGTGGGGACGGGATTAATAATCACTTCTGCTAAATAACGTTCTCCTCCTGCTGGGGGCTCCGGAGCTGATGCCGCCCCTTGTGGTGGTCTAAGGATATAACAACTTCAATACAAACTTCAGCCCTGAATGATTCAGGGCTGAATTTTTTTATGATTTTTGATTCAGTCACGAAGTTCGTTTCTAATAAGAAATGAATCTGAAAGACGATCAAACAATGAATTTTTGAATAATAGTAAAAAATATGGTAACTTAATTTTCATTTCATTGAGGGAAACTGGTGGTGGATAGATGCAACACGTCAGACATGGTTTTATATTAGACAAGCGAAATTTTTACACAGTAAACTTGCATCTGTCTGTTAATAGCTATAACCATTTAAAAAAGTAAAATTTTCACAATTTGCATCTGAATGCAAAAAAGGTCAGCTGTTGCACATAACCCTGCACCAGGCACAATTGAAACATGTTACAAATACAATATTTTACTGTTTATAAAATGACAATGATTATAATTGTACTGCTTTTTATATTAGAATATGCTATATTATTAAGGTGCTATTTATCACCTTCGATCAGACGACAATTATGCATTTACCTATAAGAATGGATATAGAAGAGTAAATTGATATAAACTACAGAAAGCTGTCAGTGACATAGGAAGAATGAAGCAATTTGTGAGTCAATTAACTTAGTTTTCCAATTGTCATTAAAAGACTTCTACAAATACCCATAACATTGAGCATTTGCTTTTAGATTTGATCTGATTGGGTTCGTCTTCACACATGTTCAGATTATGTTAATGGTGTGTTCAACATAATCTGTCGGTGATCACAGCATTCAGCCCTTGGTTAGGTTGAGGTTGGGAGGATGTCTCGGCTCATCACGGAGAGGATTTGTACCGAGGGAATAATCAAGAGACGACGACAGTCTCCATCACTGAACTCATTATGTGGAGCCAGCCAGCTCAGCTGATATCCTGTTTCTCTGTCCAGCGGTCGCCTATAACATGAAAGGTTGCCTCCCTCACAAAAGGTCCCTGTGTGTTTATGTGCTTCAAAGTCTGGTGGGTTTAGTTCTTGACTTACACATGACCTGGTTGTTGTTCACATTCGAAGGTAAATAAAAGTAGTAGTATGTTTAAAATACTCTTTTGGGAGGGGATGAGAAGAGGTTTTTCAACATTGAAAAACTTTTTCAGTCTGAGAACAAACACTCAAGGACCACCTATATTGAAATTGTCCTGCAATAAAACAACATGTTAATATACACTACCTGAAATGAAACATAAAACATTTGAAATAAATCGGTATGTATGTAATGAATGAATATAGTTTTTGAATGAAATGACTAATTTAAATAAACTTTTTCATGATATTGTAATTTTATGACCAGGACCTGTAGCTATATATTTGATCATGCAGAATTCATTGTTTATACGGGCAAAAAGAAGGAAAAAAAACTACCGGTAATTGCTCTTGGAGGCCCCCTGGTGGCCGCGGAAGATCACACTTTACCGGTATGAGTTGCCGTGCAATGTGCAGTGCGCATCCAAACCTCCAAAGTACAAAGGGAAGATAAGTAAGCAAAATAATGTCGCAAAAAAAGAACTTATCCTTCAGATAAGGACAAAAGAAAGAGGAAGAATGGAGAGAAAAATAGCCTAAATAAAGGTATGGTTTTGTGTCTCTTGGTAATGTAGTGTTTGTCAAAATGATATTTGTGGAGCTGCTAATAGAAAATTAGTTTAATGGCGACCTTGAACGGTCCAGTTCAACTGAGTTTTAACTTTAAATGAGTTGATTCTCTTGGTTGGCTCTATAAGTTTCTGAGGTTTTTTGGGGGCATGATTGATGATGTTTGATAATAATAAAACTTCTCAATTTTTGACATTATGTAGAAACATGTTTTTCAAGTTATGTGAAACCTCTGCGGGAGCACTGTTAACATTATTTCCCCAGTGCCGGTCCACATTCTCAAGTGAGAAAAACTTCACTTAGTATAAATGTAATTTTTCGCAAGAATTTTAGCACAGTTTTAACTAAAACCCACACAGCTCACAACTCCTGTTCTGACCTCTCTGCATTGGCTCCCGGTGTATTTTAGGACTCATTTTAAAATTTTGGTTTCAACTTTTAAGGCACTTGATGGTGAGGCTCCCAAATATTGGACCTTTTGAAGCCTCACTGTCCATCTAGGACTCTGAGGTCTTCTAATCAAGAAGAGTGGGTGCTGCTGACGGTACCCAGAACTTATTTTAAAACCCATAGTGATAGAGCATTTCAGGCGGTGGCCCCGAGGCTCTGGAATGCTCTCCCTCTAGTAAAGCGCTGTTCCGATCCAACCAATTCAAAAACAAGTCTCAAGACTTATTTCTTCAGACGGGCTTTCAGCTTATTTTTGTTCACTTATTTTAGATTCTTTTAATTAGTGTTATGTTTCTTTTTTTGTGTGTGTAAAGCATGTTGTGACTTTTTATGTCTGTGAAAGGTGTTATCTAAATAAAGTTTACTTACTTACGAACAGATTCCTCCATTTGAATATCTTTATAAAAATGTATTGGTAGCACATATTGATACATTAAAAGAATTTGTAAATATACGCAGCTAGAGAATGTTGATGCACTAAAACTCCTTCATCAGAATATCCTACCCATTTCACATTGCAGGTAAAACCATGGGTAAAACATGATTATCGACAACCCTCCCCCCCCCCCCTCCAATGCCCGCCTATTTCGCTGGGTCAGAGTATAAAAGTGTTGGCTGGAAGCAGAGCAGAGCAAACAGAGCCTTACAAACGGACACAGTTGTTTGAGAATAGATTCTTTGAGAGTTTACCTTGGTGAAAATGGAAAACATTTCTGAGACGCTGATATCACAGGCAGGAGACATCAGTTCCAAGTGCCACTCCAAACTAACAGATTGGCGCACAGTGGGAGACCTTTTCCAGTCCATCATTCCTCACGGACCGGCAGTTCCCGCGCTCATTTGCGTTTTTGCTTTCCTGACTCTTTTCTCTTTATTGGCCAACCTGTTCACTTTGTACACCATCGAGCGGTCGGAGGACTTCTCCTGTCTGCCACGCTACATCCTCTTCAAAAGCCTGATCTTCAGCGACCTGCTCCAGACCGTCACCTTCGCTCCCGCGATCATCCACTCGCTCGCGCAGCACCAAACTACGACATTCAGCCCTTACTGCTACTTTCAGCACGTCGTCAGCGAAGCCACCATCTTCTCCAGCCTCACCACCATCACCTGCATGGCGCTAGAGCGGTACCTGTTCGTGTGCTACGCCCTTCAGTACACGGTGACGGTCACCCGGGAGCGCGTGAGCAAAGTCATCGTCCTCATCTGGTTGTACTCTGTTGCCATCGGCGTCGTCAGCTTGAGTCTGGTGCTGAGTAAGGGAAGGCAGGAGAACATCCTGGACGTCACCGTGGGGCTGCTGTGTGAACCGGACATCATGGAGCAGCACGTGGGCTCCCCGCGCGCTCCTGCTATATTCCGAAAAGTGGCCGGTTCCCTCACGCTGCTGCTCTGCCTGCTGGCACACGCCTTCTCATACTTCAGGATGTATCGTGACCCCAGCAACGCTGTTGTGCCGTTCAACGAGAGCAACACCGCGGCGCGAAGGACAGTCCTCTTCTACTGCGGGATGCTGTTCCTGCAGCTGCTGCCGCTGCTCATCAAAGTTACGTCGGACGCGCTGTGGGAATTCAAGGGTACCGGCGTCATCGAGCTGTCCGCCGGGTCTCGGGCGTCCTGCCTTGCCGGCCCCTCAGCGACCGCGGCGGGGTTCCACGTGTCCCTGCTGATCTTGCTGCTGGTCCCACCCTGCATCAACCCTCTGGTGTACGGACTGCGAAGCGTGGAGCTCAGGAAGGCGCTGCTCAAGCTGCTCCGCTGGCGCGTGGGGCACAGAGGCGGCCAGGAGCGGCCGCGTGAGATGATGCGACTCAGGAACATTGTGCATCCCAACCTTCCTGACGCGGGTCAGACAAGCAAGAGACCAACACAGTGTACAGAACCAAGCTGTAATTACTGATGGCTTCAAATATATAGTTGCAAGACAAAAGTGGCACAAAGTAAGGATAAAAAATATATATATATTTTAATATACGACAGATACATTTAAAAAAAATTTATTTAAATACTTTATTTAATTATGTGCATAATTTATGAAATGCACAATCAAATAATGTTTAACTCAATTAACATCAGTTAATGACAACTGACTCATCTCGCTAATTTCTGGACACTCAAAAGCTTTAACATGAAGCGAGGCTGCTACACACCGGGGTCAGAAACCCCTTACGACCACCAAGGAGAAGCCCAGGGACACCTACCTCCTCGGCCACCGTCGTCCCGAATGTTATTTAGCATTGGTTTGCTATTCAAACCTAACATCTTGCCCAAAGCAGATGCCGTGAATGTCACTTTGTTGAAATAATTCGATAGAGCACACTTTGTAATTATGCTTGATAACAACACGAAAATATTAATTTTTTTTCTAAATTTCTAATTCGAATCTTTTATTACCTGTCAAACTATTAAAATGAACAATAATTTAAACAACTAATTTAAAGAATGTATTTCTATTTCTATACAAAGTATCACAAATGTTTTTCATCTCAGATTTTTTTTAAATTCTTAGATTTAGAAAACTAATATCTAGCATTTGCCATGCGCCAGTGCTGGGAGCAAACATACCTCAATATTCCCAAGAATGAAAACAAATCTTGTGAGGAATGATTTTTGTTTCTCGCCCTTAAAATACATCCAAAATACAATGAATGGATGGATTTTTTAAAAATTGCATAAAAAGATCTAAATGATTTTTTTGTATAATAATAATAATTGTTGCTTTACAATGTTATCACATCATTTTTTTTTATTTTAATTTAAATTTTAACCTGGCAAAATTATACGATGCACACATTTACTGTGACTGTTGAGCACCAAAGACCATCATTTTCTTATTTCAGTTCTGATTCCTTTCTCAGCTTGTACTACGAAGAAATCTCCTACATCTTCTCATTGTTCTACTTTGGTCTTTACAGTTTAATAGTTCAACAAGATGGGCAGGGTGTTTTTTCTTCTATGTATGTGTTTTATTGTGAATTTCTGTCACCTTTGGGACAGACAATAAAATCTGTGATAGAATTCTTTTTTTTTAAATGCCAATGAGAGACCAAAATGCAGATCCACTCACCAGTTAATTCACATCATTATAGGCTAAATCTGTTAACATTTCGAATATGACATGTTTCAAATACAATGCATTTTTATGGCTAATTACCCCATATGTAATTTGTCAAAAAAACAAATTCTAAGTGTAGCACACTAGCACATTGAATATAGATTTTATATATTGCAGCATATCATTTCATTATTGATGTTTGCTGTGCCTCACCGCTGTGCCTCATCTCTGATTAATCAGGAATCACTCACTGTGAGCAGAGCTGACATTAGAGGGTTAATCAGTCCAGCTATCTCCTCGCGTAGAACCTGCATTGACTGTTTAAAAGTGGAGTTTTAAAACAGCCTTACAGTAGTGGAGGTTGTCTTACTTTCTACCCAGTGGCCATCTGTCTTCTATGCAACCTTAAATATGTCAAAGTAGATAAATTTGTGTTTATCATAAGCAGGAGAGAAATGCAGTAGCTCTATGTTACTCTATAGTTTATAGAACCAGAAATATCACTGTGGTAATTTTGTGATCTTATTAGAAGGACTGCAAGGCATAGGAACAATACGACGGAAACATTTTGCACTTTTGGATATGGTCGAACTTAAAGTAAGGAATATGCATTCATTAGCAATGTCAGGTCCCCAAAAAGATAAATGTAATCACAGCATTCTGAACCAGATATGGACCACAGATACTCAAACATGAACAAAGACACAGAAGAGGCCAGATTTAGTTAGTTGAAAAGTTTCTGAGTTTGTTTCTTTTGGTCTCTGAACTAACAGGAAGAGCTGTGCTCAATTCAAGTTCATCATGTAAAAAGTAGAACTGTTATGTTTAATGTTCTTCTAATAATGTTATCTGCTTGAGAAGGTGTTTGTTTATTAGGTACAACTCTGAATTCAACACTGACATTAACATTATAATGCAGAGTAATTTTAATATGATCATTTCTTATTTCTTTCTCTGAGGTTTGGTGAAGTCTGAATGCTGTATGGAATATATAAAAATGGCATTTTTGATGGCAGCTAAAAAGAAGCAGCTAAAATAGACCAAAAAAATGTGTATTTTCACAGCAGTGTTTTAAAGATGTGTTAGTGTTGAAATGTTTTATTCATGAGAAAATTGTGAAGACTTTGAAAAACCTGTGCGTTCGGTTTGACACTGTTTGAGAACTTCAGTAAATTACAAGTAATGTTGCTTCTTGTGTTGTTTTAGTCATGAAGCTTTATGCAAAACCTGAATGTAAAACTGTGATAAAAATCTTACTGAAGATCCTGTTTACAGTCATGCCAAGAATCTGCAGTTGTGACAAAATTGTCTTAATTTATGTGAAAAAAAATAATAGATGTGACACATGATGTCGTGGCTACAGTTTTCGCTTGTAAGGTAATTGTTAATGGGTATCTAAACTCATAATTGTTGTGCAATTGTAAACCTCAACATTGTCTTATTTTACTAGCAGATGTAAAGATTTATGTATGTAAAAAAATAAATGTGGTACATGTTGTCTAAATATTTTTGCTTTAGAACATTTTGAACTATACTATTAGAACTATATGTGCTTTAGTTTAAAATAAAAGTGAAAATGCCTTAATAATGCACACAAATTAAGCTTTTGCCAGTCATTTTTAAAATACTAATTATAGAGATGCCAAACAGCATCTTTCTTTTTGCCTCCACCTCAGACACTAACACCTCTAATTCACACTCACTGACATGTTCTTTTTGTCTTCCTGGAAGACTTTGCCATGTCATATGAACTGTAATCAGAATTGTGATAATAATAATAATAATAATAATAATAATAATTGTGGTCTAAGAGAGAAATTCAAATGATTGATTCATCAAAAGAATCAGTTGTTTGAAGGATGGAAGTCTGCAAGGCCTTCTCTGTAGGCCTAAACTCTATATGGATCCTTAGCATATATCTACAATCAAAACATGAATGTTCAGTAAAATGTTCTTGATTTACTTCCAGTAGTCTATTCTCTCTCTCTCTCTCTCTCTTTTTTGTAATGTTTCTTTTGACTGCGCTGCTTTCCGTGTGATATTTTGTTTTGTTATATTAGATTTCAGTCTCTGCTCGTTGTCAGGTCCGTCTAATCTGCCCAGGGCCTTCAGCAGGCGTCCGTTCAGCAAGCGACAGCAGCGGAACAGTTCTTTAAACCAATCAGCTTTCAGATTCGCCTCACGCGGTCTGCTCCAAGGCCCGAAGACGTGAATGTATGGCAGGCCGTTTTAACATAAATTGGGTTTTACGGCACTTTAATTCCAGATATTTGAAATTGGTTTATGACTAAAAGTATTAGTAAATTAAGATCTCTCTATTATATTTCGACGAGGCGAAATATATTTCTAATTAAATTCCGACTGTCAGATTTACCATTAAATTGTGTGGATTCTTCAATTCAAGATATCTACATTGAATTACTGACTACGTGAAACACATATCTCAGATATCTACAATTAAATTGACTAGTCACAAAGTAAATTCAAGATTATCTCGTTCTTAGTTTTGACTAGTTATTCTAATAAAATATATCTTGAATGACACCATAATTCAAGATATCAAATATATTTTTATGTAGGAGATATAGTTTTGACTAGTGCAAAGTAAATTCTAGATATCGTAAAAGTGAATAACGACTTGTCAAAATTCCTTTTACGATATCTCCAAATCAATTAGAGATATCTTTAGGAAGCTTTTCTACTTAAGATATCTTAAAATAACATTCTGATCAATCAGAATTACATTACTGACATCTTGAATTAACCCCGCCTCTCGTCCGAAACGTTAGCTGGAGACAGGCACCAGCAACCCTCCCGACCCCACTAAGGGACAACGGTGTATAGAAAATGGATTGATGGATATCTTGAATTGGTATTTACTGGGAGGCTGGATTTTGGGCTCTGTGTTGGGTTCTCAATTTCCCCACTTGTCCACCAGAGGGAGCCAGGCAGCAGCTGATCCACTGGAGGGTGGACTGGCTGCGTTATCAGAGGCACCTGCGATCTATCAGCCTGATCTGCCTGAGAGTAAGAGAGGAGCCTGAGTGTTTTCCTTCAATGGTACTTCAAGCCACCTGTGTTTGTGCTCTCTGTGTCTCCTCGAGTTTTTGGATGACAAAAACTCGAGGAGTAGTGATGGGTAAATCACTACCTTAAGTAGTGATTTAAATGAGGTGTCAGGGAGCGTTTCAACACACTCAAAACTATGACATGGGCGTCACTGAATACTGACACCCATGGGCGGAAAATCTCTGGAGGGTGCGAGGGACGGGGGTCCCGAAAAGTGATTTCGAGACGCCACTTGGTCTAATAGATACTTTATCAATTACATGAAAGCACAGATCCTGTCACAACAGCATCGGAGAAGACATTTAAAACAAGACAAATAAAAACATGGCTATGCATGAGTGAGGCTCAGTGTTTTGTCTTTTTTAAATTATGTTCAAGACAAGTTAAAGGAAATTGAGATGCCATCTACTATGGATCTACAGTATTTTGTACATTACATCAGATTTAATTATATATTGGCATGGTGAAATAATCAAAACACCTAGTCTTTATAACAGTACAACATACATTGTCCCTGCTAAGAAACATACTGTGCTGATATCTGGTAACCTGACCCTTGACTTCCAAAGCAATTCCACTTGATTCACATCACACTTCACTGCTCTGTTTAGACTTTCTCCCATTGAAGTGGATTGAATTTTTACCAGGCCATTTAGAAAACAGAAGTTCACTGCAGAACTTCTGTCACTGTGCAGAAAATCAATGTTATTGTTGATTTTCAGAATTGTGGTCTGCCTGTAGTTTTATCAGTGGTAGTAGAGGAAGTGAACAAAGCTGTCAGTCCGTGTTGATTACGCTTCCAAATGTTGAAGTAACATCAACAGTTCTGCTGGCTTTTCTCTGATGCTCGTTTACAGAGCAGGCAATTTCTAGTAAGCTTCTTAACGTAAAACTGCTGTATTACACATGTCATGGACAAACAATAGTGATTGGGTAAATTTAAAATATCAGAAGCCACGCCTCCAACAAGTAATAGAACGCTGAGCACATCCACATGTAAAATAGTCAGTTTCAGGGAATTCAAAAAGATGATGAAAGAAAGAAAAGCGTAACATAGCCTGACAAGCTAGGCGCGATTCAGAGAAGTCAGACTAGGTGTGAACACAACATCATTTTCTCAAAACCCAAATACAAATCAGACATTTCGCTTCCCGACTTCCTGCACATTCTATCTGATGCCGGCCACCATGTGGATCCACCAGTTGGCCTGTACGGTCCAGCCCAGGTGTTCACACTCTGTGATCCGCTGGAGGAAATGCTCCTTGGCCTCGGCCTCAGTTTGGTCCTCCTGCAGCGCCTCCCGCAGGTAGCGCATGTCCTCAGCCGCACTCAGCTCCGGGATGCCGGTGAGCAGCATGAGGGAGAACAGCGTGACCAGCAGACGGGAGTGGGAGCGCAGTAAGAGGTAGGCCTGGCTGCAGGTATCCTGATACAGAAAAAATATATGGAAAAGCATATGGAGAATACAATTAATAGTCAGCTATAATATCACTTAACTGCAACTGGCAGATTATTTTAGTAATCTGTTATTCTAATGACTGATGTAACCGGATGAAAAATTGACACCTTCTGCTAATTTTTCATGCAACTACTTAAGCTTATTTTACTCGGTATGAGAAATGTATAAAAATACTAGTAAAAAGTAATTAAATTCATTTTTTAAATAAGAAAATAAACATTTTATTGCCTAAAACGTAGCTAAAACTATGCTATTTTTAACAAACAATGTTTTTTTTATCTTACATTACAAATGTATAAATATTTTTATACAATCTTAGGTTAATTACTGCTCTAAGTGTGTCGTTTCAACAATGGGCCATTTGTTAAGCCAGGATACTCTAGTTAGCAATTAATTACTAAATTAATTAGCAACTATTTTAATAATTGATAAATCGTGCCTAATCCAATTAATCGTTTCAGCCCTAATCATTAATTTGCAGATATGTGCACATGAAGATTGAATTCATGGGTTGTATTTTAAATAAATTATTCAATTATTTTAATTAGATGAATAAAAAACAATGGATTAGTACATTTCGATCTTTTTCATATTTCAAATAGAAGTGAATTGTATTGAACAAAAAATAAATAAAGAAACAAAAACAAATCTTTATTATTTGCTACTTAAAAGGAACTAAAGGATGACTCCACTTCTCACTTCTTTAAATTCAAACTTTTTTCCAGTCAAAGCTAAAGCACACAATCACACAGAGTGAGATCTTTGTACCCGGAACCGCTGAAAATAGAGGCTGTTTCCACCTCTGAGCCTGCCCATCACATATAAGAAGTCGGGTGTGAGGACAAACGGTGCCCGCTCCCTGCTCACTCCAAGAAAGTGCTTCCTGTTACCCAAGATGTGACCAAAGTCGATGTGGAACAAGTTTCCTGTGTGGAGGAAGGACAAAGGAAAATCCGAGTTTGGTTTTATACATCACGGAGCTTCATTCCTCTTAAGTGTTTTTATTACTCCATTACTTTCTTAAAATTCATTTAAATAAACATTTAATTAAAAAATGTTTTTTGTTTTTATTATTGCACAAACATCCGACAGAACGTGCTGCTTACCTTGGTCTGTGATCATGATGTTGTCGTTGTGTCTGTCTCCTATTCCCAGGACGTAGGTGGCCACGCAGTATCCTGCACAGGACTTCACAAACCTCTCCACTGTCTTGTAGTGCTGCAGTCACAAAAAGAACAGCAGTCTGAGAGTACATGAAGCAGCACGTCCTCTAATCTTCTTCAATTCTTTTCTGGTAGCAAATTCAATTTCTATGTGGTGATCCTGTAGGAATTAAATTAAATAATTATCTGCAAAATCTACTCCTCTAGTGCCGACGCCAGTAAACTGCGATCCTAGGAGCCATATTTGCCTTTAGTTCAGCAAAGTATGATTGATTAGTTTAGACCAGGTGTGGGCAACTCCAGGCCTCGAGGGCCGGTTTCTTGCAATTTTTAGATGTGTCTCTACTTCAACACACCTGAGTCAAATAATGAGGTCATAAGCAGGACTCTGGAGAACCTGACTGCACTTAGGAGGTGATTCAGCTGTTGGATTGAAGTGTGTTGGACAAGGGAGACATCTAAGAGCTGCAGGGCACTGGCCCTCGAGGACCAGGATTGACCACCCCTGGTTTAGAGCCACAAGTGTTACTTGACCTTTTTCTTCATTTATTTCTTTTTAAAAAGACAACTTACCATTTTTTTGACAAATATCTACTTTATGATTAAAAATATATATAACCCAGTTATATTTCTGTTTTTAGGTTTTAATACAAAGAGGGGAACAAATCATTTGCCGGAAATAATAAGGTTCTTTCTGTGAGATGCTTCAATTTATGGAAAATGAGAGAAAAACATAATGACAAAATAGATCTAAAAGAAAATTTAATTTCTATTTTTAGTGTTATTCTGTCATGGGAAATCGATTTATTATAGGGAAAAAAATAGTAAGCATTTCTTATTACATTTATGTTGAAGAGCGTTTGTGTTCAACAAGCCGCTTGTGGCTCCAGAGCGTCCTTGGCATCGCTGCCATTATTCAGTATTCTAAAGCTCAGCTGGCTCTTATGGAGTCCAATGCCATGTTATAAAAGAAGCCATTCATAAATTAATTGGATGATAAAATTGAGTTAAGATGTTTGCATACTATGGAGAAAATGACAAATTGTGGGCACAAATGGGTCTTCCAAAAGGACGATAAGAAGCATCATTTCAGCTGGGAAGAGGATTGAGGACAATGAAGTTGATGACTTGGAAAGCCCTGTGTTGGATTGGATAAATGGACCAAAAGGTCACATTTTATATAATAAATTTAATTAAGGACAATAACTGACTGACTTGAAATTGCACATAATTTTTTTTTTTAAGATTTCATCCATGGATCTCCACTCAATATTTGGAGTGTGGGTGGAGACTCAAAAATGATCAGTTTGTTTATAGAACCTTGCAAAAGTATTCACATCCCTTGAAATTTCCCTGTTGTATACATTTCATTCGATTTTTAAGTAATAGACCTACACTAAGAAGATCATTGGTTTTAATTAGAAGGCAAATAATGCACAGATTTAGACTTGTTTTATTTTACAAATAAAAATCTGAAATGTGTGTCTGATCTACCAGACTCGGACACGATAAAGGCATGGAAACGCTCTTATAGTTTTCTAATTTTGGACTACTTTAATTGATTTAAACCTAAGCCAGGTTTTACTTAGTAGAAAATGTTTTGATTGTATCAACAACAGAAAGTTTCACTATGCTTTCAAATCTGTAATGAAAAGTATTTCTGACTCTGTTTCACTTACTATTTCCTGGAGAGGACACTTGGACCTGAGCCACTCAAACAGAGCGTCGTTTCTGAAGGCTGCAGTCGTTCCGCCGTGGCTTCGCTGCACTGCAGCAATGGTCGCTGCATTCCTCACTATTTCAATCATCCCTTTGGAAAGAGATTATTTAGAAACACTTTGAAAAAGTTCATTTGTGCCAAATAAATATTGAATTTAAAAACAACAAATTCTTTTTATCTTGAAACCTTGAAAAAGGAAGTTGCCTTTGAATGGACATAACTTGACTGACTTGTTTGTTAGGTGTACTTCATCCTGTTCTGACCCTGAGTTGGACATTAATTTTAATCTTACTTCTCTCTCCCTAAATAAGCAATCAACATTCCCGTGTGCCTCAGAGAGTAACAGCAAGCATTCCGTTTAAATAAAATTGTCTAAGTATAAAGAAACATACCTATGTTGTGTCCTGTGGAGATGCATCCATATGGAATCAGGTTGAGGTCCAGAGATTGTTCCTGCCAGATGGACTCCATCACCACCAAGGTCTAAACACGAAGGCAAACAAATCCATGATAATTCATTCAAAAGTAAAACAATATTCTTTAAAAAAATAAAAGCAGCAGATGATCTGTGTGACCTGGATGACCAGCATGTCCTGTCGGAGGTCGTCCCCCTCTTTGAAGATAATCCCGACGGGTGTGCTGGAGGTGGGCGATGGCATTGGTGAGAACTCCAACCACAGAGGCTTCTTCTTTGAGGCCATCACTTTGCATTTGTCCAGCTGCAGCAGAAGGATTCAGAAAAATCCAATTTGTTTTTTTCTTTGGGCTCCAGTTTAGAAACAGCTTCACTTCAACCACTGTAAGACGCCTGAACCAGCCAAGTTCTTAACCCATGAATCCTTACTGATCTTCTCTGAAGGAGGATTTGAAAATTTAAAATGTCGATTCCTTTACTAAGCAAATTATTAGTTGTTTGACTTTATTTGTTCTTTTTTGTCTTTACATCCTTTAAGAAAGGTTTGCCTGAATATACGGGATTTGTTTGACACTTATTAGATTGACTAAAACTCAGATTGTCAGAACTCTCCAAGGAGCACAGTGGAGAACTGAGTTCTCCACTGTGCTCATTGGAAAAGCTTTTTAGAGCTAATTTCTAAACAACAGCTGTACATCACACAAGTCACCACTTTACCATGATCTGGTAGAAGACCCAAACTCTCGACCCTTTAAATACAATCCAGGGGTGTTTGGCTTTTGATTTATTGTGTTTATAATTTAAATAGTTCCTTGTTGCTTATTTATATCAGTGTAGATCTCACCATCTTCTATTGAGTTCCCTGCATTGATTATTGTTCAAAAGGTCCAAAATGGACAAATTTCAATTCGATTCAAATTTGTCCCAGAGGGTCAAGTTCAGTCACTTTCACACAATTCAGACCTGATATTGGCCACATATGCTGGGTAAAACTGGGCTGTTAAGACGGATTATTATGCAAAAGTCTAAATATCTTTTGGTAAAGTCAAATAATAAAACCACAGGACTAAAACTTGTTTATTCAGCACGTCGTGTGAGCCACGCACACCTCATTTTCTAACACAAAGAAACACACTGTAACAAGACCTACCAGAATCTCTCCCACTTTGATGCGGGGGTCAAAGGGCAACAGGAATTCATTTGGCAGATTACTGCTTCTGAGGAGCTCCTGCAGCTTGAGTGGAGCTGAGAAAAAGCAACAACGCAGATTCATTTCAGAAAAAAACCTTAATGTTGAAACATTCATCAGCCTGTTAGTGTAAATTTGACACATGTTGACTGTGTTTGGTAAATCTGTGGTGTGAAAATCTGTACTTTTGCTAAGTGTCAGGAGAGCAGCAGGTGTGCAGAGAGTTTCATCTTAACAGACAAGCCTGGTCCAACAGTGTGGAAGTGGGATTTTGTTTCCTAATTAATATTAAAGAGAAGAAGCACAGATGGCTAGAAAAGGGGATTAATGCACAGCTAAATATGATCCCACAAAGTGTGTCCGATCCACAATTATACCAGGTGCTCGTTTAAAAGAGTTGTGCATTTGTTAATTTTACAAAAAGAGACAAAAGTCAAGATAAAATTATTTTGTATATCAGAAGTTCACAAAATGGTTCTGTTCGGTTCCAGGTTCTAAAATTAAGCATAACCTCAAGTGTAAAGTAGAGATGTGCCGATCAGGTTTTTTCCTGCCGATACCGATCACCCATGAGGGCCAATCACCGATACCGATCACCGATACCGATCACATAATTCTTTTTTTAAAATTTTTTTATCATAAACACTACCGGTTACATTATGTGGAAAAAGGAACCATGAATTCACCTTAATTTAGACAAAAACTTGTTTTTAATAACTTTTTCCAAGAAGAAAACTAAACAAAACAGGCATTCTGCAAATTGTACTGCTATAGGTAATACTATCTTTAACAAACTGATAACATATGAAGGCTCTGAAGAGGCTAAATAATGCAAAGAGCCAAATTAAAACCTCTCAACATTGCCAAAAAAATTCAAGTATAAAACTTAACATTCAAAGGCAAATACAGGATCCATTACAATAAACAATCCAGAGTTACTGAATGAAAACTTCCTGATAAAATGGCGGCTAGCTGATTACTGCTAGTTCTGAGTGGCTGTTTCTGACTAAGCGGAGTAATTATGCAGAACAGGGAGGAGATCGATTATTTTTTTAGAGATTATCTGTCTCATGTTAGGACAGCGAAAGTTTTAATACGTATGTAAAATTTTTTTTTTTAGGTTAGATGCTGCAGCTTTAAACAGAGGTTCGGTGTGAGAGTCACTACCAGGTGGAGCAGAAGCGGCTCCGTCTGTGAAATATTACTACCTGTAGCACGTAGCAGCGGTTCAACAGCGAGAGCAGAACCAGCGTCTTACATCGCAGCTTGAAGACTTAAATAATTTTGCGGGTTATTTGTTTAGCTTTCTGACCGTCATGCTAATCCGGATGAGTGTTTGTAGCTGTGCGCTGCTTTACCTGCTATCTGATCCTCCATGTCTTTTTTTACTGCAGTGAGCCTCGATGTAGCCAAACTCCGTCAGGTATGGCATTGTTTTTATGTCGTATTAGCTTCGTTGTGTTGATGCATTTTGACGTGCTTCAATTTTCCGCCGCAACACGCAAACTTCCCCATTCACTCAGTGCGTTATAGTTCCACATCACTTAGGATTTGTTGCTGCGCTTTTGCGCAGTGTGCAAGAAAGAGGAGACCAGCTGCACAGGCAGGCTGAGAAATGAGATGCAGGTGATCGGTATCGGCAACAAGAGCCAATGATCGCGTTTGGGCGGACACCCAAAATTTGAGTCATAACAGGTCAATTGAATATCACATTTATTACGGTTGAAAAAGAAAAAGTTGCCAAGTTTAGATTTAACTGAACTGATTGGTAGTTTCCGAACGGTAACTGTAACTGTAAAAGTGCTGATCCATCGTGTCTGCTACTAGCATGTGCTAAATCAGTGTTTCTCAACCTTTTTTGGGTTGAGAAAAAAGGTCCCTCACCGCCCCCCACCAAAGAATTTGCAGGCTACTTTGCACTGTCTATTATTTTATTATTAATATTACTATCACTATTGTAGATGTTTAGATTTTTATGCTTGTTTCTGTATTTATCATCAAAATAATTTCCCAGAGAACAAAAAAGTCATGGGAATAGAAATTATTTTCACAGGCATCTACGAAAAATGCAATGAACATTCAACTTAAAATTGGTAGGCCTAACAGCAGTCAATGAGAGTGGAAAAAATATTATTCTTTTCCATTTTCTAGTTGTTAAATATTACACAAAATGACCAGATAAAAGATGTTCAACATACCAGTTTAAACTTTTAACTATTTGCAAATGACTGAGCTCTGCAACATTAAAACATGGATAGAACTGTAACTACATTAATCATAGCTCTTCTTCTCTTCAGTGTTTGTCAGTTTCTGGTGGTGCAGCTCTGTGCTGCCTTCAGGA
The DNA here is from genome assembly GCF_904066995.2 of Poecilia reticulata. NCBI lineage: Eukaryota > Metazoa > Chordata > Actinopteri > Cyprinodontiformes > Poeciliidae > Poecilia > Poecilia reticulata. Next base: position 4,873,833 of record NC_088836.1, read on the forward strand.
GAATGGGACATCAGAGTATCAACCATAAAATTTCACCCACATGGCATTTATTGTTCAAACCAGAGCTTTCAGTGGAAACACAAAAGTTCCTTTTAATGCCATACAAATATGAGACAGAAACATGGATTATATCTTTATATAGACCTGTCTATTGATTATAGGTTCATAGTTTTACTGGACAGAAATTACAAAGAACAAATCTGGTTCTTAATCAAATCCTAATGAGTTAAATTGAAAGTGTCATGGAGTCATCAGCCTCATGACATTAACACACATGAAAAATAATATTGAAGAAATAAATATATCAAATCTAATTAAAAACATAAATAAGTGATCAGTCATTTACTGTTATGGTCTGTAATATATATTGATTCTCAGTACTAGATGTGGTCTCAACAAACCCATGACATTTCAACAATATTATTTTACCTTTTATCTGGAAATAGTGTCTGTTTATTCTTGCCATAAAGTCCTCTGTATTAATTATTGCTTGAAAGGTCTTACCATACCAGTTTATTCCTCTGTGTTTACTTTAGTTTCTTAGTTTATTCTTGCATTTTGTTCTTCATTCATTTCCATTTAGTTTCCTTTGATTAGTATTATCCTCTCTTGGTTTATTGCTATGTCCACTTTAGTTTCTTTCCTGTTGCTAGATTTATTTTATCATTTATTGACCATCAGTAATCTTCACTCATCACCTGCTGCGCTGCCTAATCGTCATGTGTTTCACATCATGTGTTGATTTTTCACTGTTCAGCATCGGATTCTCTGTTTTATGCCATAATTCACATCTAATTTGTCGCTCCGTTTTATGTCCCGCTTCTTCTGTTTCAGAGTTTTGCGCATGTGCGCTTCATTTTTTTTACCCCCTAAGGTGCAGGGCGTATTGATGGGGAAAAGGCAGACTGACATAAACCTTTTAATACAGCGGAAACAATTTCAGTATCCTGATTATTGAAATTTAAAAGTGCTGTGTTGTTCTATCACACCGTTTCATACCGGACCACTTACCGGTGTTAACGCTATAAAATGAACGCTCTCTATCGTGGTATCACCCATGGAGGGATTTCTTTATTTCTTTATTTAAATGGATTCAGAAGGATACACAGTGAGGGTGTCATGATTTTAGCTACCAGTAGCAGGAGAACGGAGCTCCGCCAAGAAGCTAACAGAAGCTAACAGAAGCTAACAAACACTGAATAGAAGAGCTGCCATCTATATCGTTGCAGCCAAGCATGACTTTATGTTACATAATACAGTTTTACCAAGTTGCTCAAAGTCTAAACTGGCATTGTTGTGCATTTAAGGTGTAAAGTTTACCTTCGACCAAACGCCCCCCAGAGGAATCTCAGCGCCCCCCATTTGTAAAAATGTCCGCCAGCGCCCCCTGCCGTCCTCTGAACGCCCCCTGGGGGGCGCCCACGTTGAGAACCTCTGTGCTAAATGAAAATGGGCGCTTTCTTCTTCTTCTTCTTTTTGCTAAGTGTCAGATATTAACGGCAGCTTGCATCCATTATTGTTGCACTACTGCCATATACTGGATCCTAATATCTATACCTCAAATTCTCATAATGATCCCAGTATTATTTAAAAAACGCAAAATCTTCTTTTTCCCCTCAATGCTATTTAACTGATCAACAACATTCTCAAATTTTAATTCCCTATTAAAACCTAATTCCGTTTTAATTTGCGCTTTCTTCTTTGATTTCAAATTTTGACTTCCAATGATTCACTTCCTGCTAAAGAGCCTGGTGGTTGAAGAAAAATTCACATTTAAGCCGCACTGGGCTATAAGCCGCAAGGTTCAAAGCTTAGGAAAAAAGTAGCGGCTTGTAATCCGGAAAATATGGTATATGAAAAAAAATCTAAATGCTCTCTGGTATTGTTCAGGGGGCCGGACCAAATGTGGAGACGGGCTGGATCCGGCCCGTGGGCCGTAGTTTGGTGACCACTGTCCTAGAGTCTAGGGGAAAAAAAAAAATGTCTAGGACATTTTTCTAGGACATATCTGTTGAAGGCTTTTTCCAAGTACATGATGGCCATGTGGACTGTCTTGCCCTTTGCCCCAATGCCTCTCCATCAGTACACAGGTGGAGTCAACAGTGCCACACTCTCTGATGAAGTCACACTGGTTGGGGCTGGTATTTCGTAAATTTTCATGGTGTGATACAGGAGACTTATTGGCTGGTAGCTGATGCAGTCCCTCTGGGGTGGGGAATGCTGATGGTGTAGGATTGCTGGTGGTTCTTACAGGACCTCCTTCCTTCCCCTCTTGATTTGCCTAGTGTGCGCAATGTATTGGGTGTGACAATAGTAAATGTTGCTTGCTCCCACTGGGTAACCAATTGGCCATATAAGTTAGGGAAGTTATGACTCTGTTTCTTAGCAGCCACCACCCAATTTGCTGCAGATTTCAGCATGTGGCATTGGTCCAGGTCATGGCAGAGCTGGTTCTTCCTCCAGGCCTTGTGGGCTTGTTTCTTCTCTTGAATCACGTCTTGCATTTCTTTATTCCATTACTATGTGTGCTTGTACTTCTGCCTTGGCTTTGTATCTCCAACGGTTGTTTTGGATCTGCTCCCTTGCCTCATTCTGTAACACATGCATCCTGGGTTGTGGTCACACTGAAGTCCATCAGTTCATCCTCAAGTTCTTCCAAATAGCCTGTCACCGTTAGTAACCATTTAAATGTCTTTTAAGACACGATGATTGCAGCTTCACATTCCGTTATCAGGTCATTGCCTTCAGTAAGAAACTGAAAAGTGTTTTTGCTTCACCTCAATCCCATTAAATCTGACTTTCAGGTCACTAAATAGGAGCTATAATCATTATATAATATCCCCTTTTTCTTCTATAGACATCTGGCTGAAAGGCCTGAAAGGCTGTTCTCACAAGCTCTCTTTTATCCGAGAGCGTGGTATTAAATCTGACACTAGACTGACCAAGGTGCCATTGTTATTCAGTTTTCCAATATAAAACTTTGTATAGTTATTTCTGTGTTTATATGGTGTTTTATTGAGATTTTATGGGATCAACACACATATCCAACACAGTGCAGTGTGTAGTTGTCAAATGGATGAAAAATTATGGAAATAATAACCAAATCTTTTACAAGTATTCTATCCATCTATTGCGCCTAAAACTAGTTGTTCTCTGAAGCCCTCGGAGGTTTGTTTGGAGAAGATTAGAGAACCAACAACATCAAGAGCAAAGAATTCAACAGACAAGTTAGATAAAGCAGTGTTGGGGTTTAAAGCAGGATTGAACATCACACAGATGTTCAAAGCATCTTTGTAATGTATTATGATTTAAAGTTTGAGATGCTTTTCTGAGGATTCACACTCTGTATTTATCTTAAAGTTCAGGTTAGCAAAGAGGCATAAAAGCTTTCAGACACCACAAGAAATATTTACATAATTGGATCTCCTACCTGAGGAAGGAAGATCTGTTTTGTCTGGGTACAATCTCTTGATAATCATTGCGACTTCCTGCAGTGCCTCCACAGCCTGCACCTGCTGGGTGAAGCTGTTGATCATGGCCTGGCCGCACCCCAGCAGGTAGGCCTCCAGAATCACTGCCATGCGTTGGCGGAAGTATGGGCACCCTGCAACCTCACTGCGCACATACCAGAAGAAGAAGTGGCCGATTCTCTTGCTCTGCAGAGAAAGGAAAGAGTAAGATCCTCAGAGAAACAGCTGTGTATGTCAAAATGGTCAGTGCTGATGTATTTAGGGGTGGGGGAAGAAATATGCTTTTGTTATTTCTGACAAAGTCCCATGTGAATTTTATATGCTTTCCTGTAAATGTTTTAGTAAAATCTTCACAATCAAAAGGTTTTTAAATCATCTAAAAGAAATGTCACTCACGGGAATTTTAAACCACAACATTTTTTTTAACTCCACAGCAGCCAGCTAGAAGACATCACAGCATCACTCCTCTACTAATCTTTTAAGAATGTTTTTTACCAACTTCTCATATGAGAAGTTCCTCATATGAGGAGTTTGGAGCTGCAGCTACGAGGAGGAGCTGAGCCTCAAAGACAGTGCTAGGTTTACCCTGGTGCTGGCATAGCTGAATGGTTGCCATGGAAAATTAAAAGATTTCTCAAACATATACAAACAAATCTAGGCAGATATGTTTTGATGCAGGAATAACATAAAGTAAAGCTCAAAAAAATTTATTTGCCCCTTAGGTCCAGAGTTTCATTTATTCCTTTTCATTTACACAATAAAAATGCTCACAGAAAACATTCAGTAAGTAAACACTGCTTCCTCCATTAGCCAAGTGGAAACAGTATGATTAACTGAGCTGGTGTCTACATGTCATAATCTATTTTATCATTCCGAGAAAACAAACGAAATACCCAGAAATTCTATTTTGACAAAACAAAGATCTAGTGTTAATTAACGTCTATCTCGAAAGTCGACATCTTTTGAATAAATGTACCTAATTTAATTAACTTGCAGCACGCAAAGCAAGAAAGAAGAAAAACAATTCTAACCTGGCAAATGTTCAAAAATAATCTTAACATTGTGAAGGCTTTGTGATAAAAGAAATCCACATTCTGGTGTTTTGTTATGTACATCAGTATATCCTTGCCATGTAAAAGACAACATCATGATTTATGCTTTAATGAGAACTGGTAATTGGTAATTATTGTACCGTATAAATATAAATTCACCTGCTGCACCACAAAACTACATAGTTCAGATGATGTCTGCTTCTTTTTCTCTCTTAAACCTCACAACAGCTAAAACTTAAGAAATAAATCCATGGAAACATACAGTGAAATTAACTAATCAAAATCTTGACTAGGCTTCTGACAAAGTTCGTTTTGAGCTAAACGGAATACATTATGGAAAATACATATTTTTTCAGCATAAAGTGATTGTAAAAACAAAGGGGTATAATTAGGTTCAAGAGGGTAAGTAGAACATCAGCAGGACCACGTCTATGAATAGAAGAGCGTTCGGCAGCTTGCTGCTCTGGAACAGAAGCATGTGTTAACAGAATGTCAAGAAAGCAATTGCTAAACAATAACTTTAGAAAAGAAATGTCCATTAGTCTGGTAAGGCCATCAAGGCCGTTCAAGTTCTATTAAGTAAAAAGATTCTATTGTGAATAATTTTTCTCTTTTCTTGTGAGAAAGAATATTAACAATGACAGAACATTTTAGACAGCTGCTCATCTTTATTGAAGTGACTCTCAGATTTACCCCAAGGTCAGCCACTGACATGCATAAGAATGAAAAAGAAAATGGAACTCCATCTCACATTTCACATGGCTTATTATACGGTTTTAAAATTACAGTTTATGGCAGTCCATTTAGAAAACATCAAACATCTGACACTATCAGGCGTTCTCACATTTGATAGTCTAGGAGACTTGGTTTGATTGGGGACCAAAATTGCATCATTTATGACATTTTCAGATAGTGTGCTCTACTTTCACACTGCACTGTGTGACATAATCTAAACCCTTTGAAAAACCTGTTCAGCCACTCGCCTGTGGTGCCACTGCACCAAGAACTACTGGAGAAAACAACATGAAAACCTCAAAGAAGTGGCTGAGCGCAACTTCCTTCTTCACGACATGTAAACAAAATGGAGTGGTGTCAGATTTTAGCAGTTGTAGAATTTCTTTTTTGTCTTTAGTGAGAGATCATGAGCCATTTCTCCCTTTATCATTACACTGGTGTGTTTAGTTTGGTTATATTTGCCCAGAATGTCCTGCAGTTCGTTTACTACTTTTGGAACAGTCTCAGGTCCACTTGCCATTTGCATTCGCATGCACATTCACACATCCCAAAATGAGCCGGACTTTCCAGACAAACAAATTAGAGTTTGATTAAAGCAGACACATGGCTGGTGTGAATGCAGCCATCTATAAAAAAAAGGTGGCTGTAAGCAGAAAACAATCTTGACTAAGAAATAAAGGTGTTAAAACATTGTCTAAAACAATATCTAATAAATCTAAATAATGTTTAACTTGGTGACAGTGTTACTGAAATACATTTTTCAATAATATTCTGATTCTTATTGAATGAGCCTATATATTCAGGTGCACTAATAGTTCAGAAATTAGAGTAATATTGATCAAAGCGGAAGGTCATGTGTTTGACAGATGATTTCATGTAAAATTATGTCATTAACAAGGCAATGAGACAAAACATAGTGGAAAATTTTCAACAAAGAGGCTAAACACAGAACCAAGGTGTCACAATGGTTCATTTGAAGCATAGACCAAATTTAAACATTAAGCCAAAATGTATTTTTCCCATCACAGTATTTATCCTTGAAACTTAATACTTTAACTAAATATTTAATTGAGTAAACAGAAAACAATTCAAAGGTGCAGCAGCAATAAATCAACAAACTGTTGCACAGTGTCATTTGATATATCAAGTGAAACGAGAAGTCACATGACTCACCCGCAGAGCTCTTTGAATAAGATACCGAGCGAGAAAACTGTCGTGGTAAGGCTCCACTTTCAGGGTCTGCAAATACAGAAAGGTTTTGGTCACTTCCTGGTTGTCACTCAGTAGATTTCACTCTAAAGAGAGCAAAGAAGTGTGTTTCCATACATGTAACTATGCATTTTTCCACATGAAGATCACAAACATACCTGCACCAGCTGTAGCAAATATTTGAGCACGTCATCATTGGGTAGACTCTCCAGTCTCTTTACTGCTAGTTTCCTGACAATCTCATCTGGGAAATCCATACTTAGCAGCTCTAGCGCCACATGTACATCCAGTTCCCCAGGATCCCAGAGTCCCAGTAGCCAGTGCACGTCCTCCACCACCCTGCGATCCAGCCAGTTAATATTACGCAAGAAGTGGGGAAGGTTGGAGCCATACTGGACACTCTCCTCCCGAAACCTCTTGAGGTAATCCCTCTTGGTGTTAAAGACGGGTGATGGGGACCTCAGACTTACCCTTTCGGTCTTTGGAGGCAGAAGAAATTTCCCATGTGGAGAAAGAGAATCAGTGATGGGTGAAGTGCACTGGGTTGAGGAAGTAGATTTGTCAGGGAAAAGGTCAGAGGTTGGACTGCCAGACCCGTCATTGTGGCTGAAGGTGTTTGGGAGAACCACAGGGAAGCTGTAGCGGTCTAGAAGGAAGCTGATGGCCATGGATTCATCAATATGTGGGTTTGTAGCGGAGGACAGCTTATCGGCTTGGTAGGTGATGGCTCCGTCCTCCAGGTCAGGATAGGACCACATGTGCAGGGTGTAGGGACCCTGACTCAGGACAGACCTGTAGGAATGAACAATCACATCAAAGTTCACTAGTTTTTATAAACTATGCTGTGCACATCCATTAGGGTACATTTTGACAACAAAATACAACATTTAGTATAAATACTCATTGAAACTCAGAATTTCATCTCCCCAACTACATGCTCCTGCTCATTCTGGGTGGTGTCAAATATTTCCAGTCTTACAGGAATGTAAAGATGCTCCACAACGTGTGTGTGGGTCAGGACCTACATGGGCCGATAAAATGACACTTTTGCCTTTCGGCTCAGCTCCTTCTTTACCTTCACAGAATGGAGCAGCACCAAAATAACTCAGAAACAGCGACTTGAGTTTGACAATTAGTTCAGAGTTAAATCGTAAAAATAAAGACTTCTGACTTGATTTTGACTCCTGGCTTAAGACTTGAGTCCTACAAACATGTACAAACAGGAATGACTATTCCATAGGTCACATATGCAACTGCCAAGGGCGTTTATTTATATATTTTTAAAAATATCCGTTTGTCACGTTATTACTGTAAACAGAACAGAATAATGTCGCTTTGAATTAAGTGAAGAACATAATCTTTGCATCCTTTAAAATGACACTGGTGACCTGTCCAGGGTGTACCCTGCCTCTCACCCACTGACCACTGGAGATGGGGACCAGCACCTGTCACGACCCTGAAAGAATTAGCGAGCGTGTATGCGTGTGCATGTAAATGTATGTATGCGTGTGCATATCTGTGTATGTATCTCTATTAAATTGATGTTTATGGAAACTTGTTAAATCCATACCAGAAAGAATCGGGAAAGTTTTGAGGGCGAGATGATGTCCAAGAGGATACTATCAAGGTGTACAGCCGAGTGTATGCCTCCTTAGATAAGTAACATTTATCATTGTGTCTTTTAATAGTCAAAGTAAGAATACCACAGTTGAATATATAAATATGTAAAATCTTCTCTAATATTCTGCATTTGATTTTGTGCATGTCTTCCCCATGAATGAAACCTTCTCATAAATGGGGAAAAGAAGTCACTCACTTGTTTAACTGGTTAAACTGGTTAAACAAGTCAATGGCTTAAGAGGATAAAATATTGCTCAAGAGTATAATACTGAAACCATTTTTACAGTTTCTGCTGTCTCTAAAATATGTTGATTTAATAAGATTCTTTACAGTTTACAGTTGCGTTTTCTCTGTACCAGATTTAAAGTGAGTGACAGAAATGCAACTCTGTTATGACTAAATCGGATTTAGATATTCATCGCAATGGCTGTCTAACTGGTGAGAGTATGCAGATGTGGCGCAACTTTTATTTCTAAATCGCACTGGATAAGTTGGAGAAAACCAACTCTGAGGTGAAGGAGTGTAGAAATAAATGTTGGTCAACTTGCTCCATTGTTTTGATAGAAAAGTATTGTAGCCCCACATTTCCCAGACTGATATACTACAGCCATGCACAGTGTGTTCAGAGTTCTCGTTATTTACAATTTAGACACTAAATTAGAACCTCTTCAGAAAGTACACCTTTTTACCTGCTGTCTTTATCATAATAAGGAAGGTGAAATCTTAAGAGTTTCCAAATGCACTGAAAAGCTGTAGCAAGGCTAATTTAAATAGAATCTACATAGATTAACATAGTAAATCAAGTCTGTGATTTAACAATGAAGTGATATTTTAATAGGAAAATACTGCATACTTTAATACCTACAGAGTCTTCCTCACAAATTGCAAAGCCTGCAACAGTTTTGATGTTAGTGAGTCGCAACATGCAAGTCCAAACTGACAAGGAAAAGAACATTTCTGATTCATTTTGATGCCTAACACTGATGGTGGCAAGATACTAGAGAGTAGCCACAGAGGCAAGGCTGCCATACACAGGCACCACCAAGACTTATGACCACCACCAGCAGGCACGGCGAGTGAAGTGTCTTCACAGAGGCAGACGGAGACAGGAGCAAACCAGCAACCAACTGACTATGGGGCAAACTTCACACCATCGTGCAGCATTTTAATGCAAAATCCAGGAAAATCCAAAGATTTATTAAGAGAAATACAATATAATGCTAAAGTTGGTGTCCACACGACTGAATTAACTCTAAAAGTTAACTAAAGTTCTAAAAAGGTTCTAAAACTCACCGGTGATCTATGAGAAGGAGGTTGACGAAGTAAAGGATCTTTGTCTTTCCTTTCTGAGTGTCTGTATGCTTGTTGAGTGAAACCTTGGAGTCTCTGGATAATCCTGGTTTTGGGTCTTTGGTTGTTGGAGAGACGTCGCTAGCACAGGTATTAATGGTAAAGCTCAGCTTGACTCCACGAGGCAGGTCCCGGAGAAGAATGTCAAATTCCAGCCACTCGTTCCAAAGTACTTCGTCTCCAAAGAGCTTGGGAAGGGAGGATACTGAGCAGAGGACTTTGCCGCCATAAAGTATGGATGCTTCAACATAGACAGACTGAGGGGGCTTGTTTGGCAGTTGTGGAATATCAAAGCCAAGCAGTTTCACTCTGAACTTTCTGTTGCAGTCCCACAAAGAAATCATGAAGATGTCATCCAGATCTTTGCCTAGGAGACTAAGATCATCATGGGAGCTGAACTGACCACTGAAACCATCAACAAGTGGCCAGTCTACAAATCTGACAGTATCTGCAGCAAGTTGTGAGACAGGAACAACAGAAAGGTGGAGATCCTGATTGGCTTTCAAGCACTGTCGAACCCAGAGGAAATCACAAAGACAGTTTTCACCAGACAAGAACTCCTCCCTACCTGAGACCTTCAAAACCAACTCTTCAGAAGTGTTATAATCGACCCTTTGATCTGCCATAACCCTTCTAAAAACCTCAAGAAGAACATCTGGAGTTGCCTTCAAATCAACCTGTATGCTGAAGCTGATCTTGCTCATGTAGTGCAGGGTGAGACAAAGCTTCCTGTTTAGCCATTCTTCCAGCTCATTAGGGATGGGTGCCTGGGTAACCCAGGGCTCTGTGGCATACAGAACATTATCCCGATTCCTCAGCTCCAGCCTTCGTGGAGATGCCAGCTTCCTGCGGGTGAATGTAAGTTCACCAAGTCTGTCTGACGCCTCATTGTCCAGATCATGTCCAATTAAGTAAGTCAAACACTCCTGTTGACTTTTCTTTTGTTCTGAATCACCGGCGACCAGAGGCTTTGCCACTATGTGCGCCACTAGACAAGGAGAATCATCATGTGACCATGGGATATCTAATGTCCGGATGATCTGACAGTCATCATGGGCTTCATACCAGTCGTCCCCTCTGGCATACAACAGGATGTATTTCTCAGGATCCAATATCGCAAATGGATCAGGATGGCAGTTTTCTTCTTGTGCCTGAAAAGATGGAGACAGATATTTCAGCACTGTTCATAACACAACACCAGATGTAAGTAGCCAAAAACCATATTCAAGTAACAGTGGCACTACTTAAAGTCATGTTTACTCAAGTAAAAGCAAAAAGTAGGTGTTTGGGAAATCCCACAAGTAAGAGTAATAAAGTATTTCATAAAAAGTCTCAAAAATCAGCCACAACAGTGAATTTACCTTCATGCAGATGCGTAGCCTCAACTGGCTGATGCTGCACTGTGCAGGGAGGATGACGGTCACAGACTCAAAATCCCTGTTTACACTGTTGTCTTCATCAGGCCTAAACTCACAAATAAACTTCAGGTTGTTCTCTGAGCCACCCTGAGTTCTCATTTCAGTTGGGGAGCCCGCACAATGTGGAGGAGCTGTCCGATTTGGGAAGACTGCTGTAGCCATTGCTATGTTAGAAAAGCCTGAGCAGAAACAAAAAGATATTCAAGGGTTAAAGTTAATGACAAAAGTTTTTAAAATGTTGAAAATTACATAGCAAAAAGAAAGCATAGCAATTCTAAGATTCTAACCTCACAAAAGCTGGTGCTGAGTCCATGAGAGGTTCCACACCTGCATGTTAGTGAGAGACTGTCTTCCTCTTTTTGTTGCTGCTTTTGAACTTCCTCATTCCTCTGCACAGAGGTAGATGCTGATAATCATTTACTGACAAAATACAGCCGACTTCCTTCTTCTCCTTTAACAACTAAAGCAAAGACTATGTCAGTTTGACAGCTATTGATGCAGAACAGACATAATGAACACTACTGGCCAGTTGGGAAAAAGCGAAAAATCTAAACTTCTGCAATTCAGCTTTCAATGACACATGTAAGCAGAACAGAAGTCCTCCAAGATTTACTGGAATAGTGGAAAAACCTGTTGAAGCCGTTTGGCTTAGTAGTTTGTGATGGTATGATCTAATGAAATGTAGCTACACGTACAGTATGCTTCATTTGTTTTATTATTTTTAGTTTCATAAATGTGTAACTATTTTTCATTTCTAACAGACAACAATAATGGAAACAACTGTGAGCATACAACATCACCCTCAACCATTCACAACCCTGAGCAGATGATCAGGAAGCCAGACATAAACAACAAAGAGAGAGCAGATTAGATGGTTAAGTAAATCTAAACATCCTGTTCTGCCATCTTCAAACTTCCTCAACCAATGACTCTATGAGGTGGCTGCAGGGCTGTAGAGGTACCTATTAATATGTGTTCATTGATATTTAAGGTGAGTTTACAAATTCCGTGAATGAGGTCCACATTTTCTAAAACTCCTCAACCTCACAATGTAGCACCAGAGATTGGGACATTTCACTTATCCACAAATTAGAGTTTCATCCCTGAACATGTTTCCCAGTTTAGAGCTACTGCACATTTAGCTTGAACATAGTTAGGATCATGGATGGTGTGTTATGGAAGAGGGCTGAGGGGTCAAATTGCCTGAGTAAAGACTTGTGGAAGCATCGTGTCTAAAATGGTAGCTTGGCAACAGAACCATTAGCTCAGCTGAACTTATAACTGCAGAAATAGAAATTACACTCTCGGTGTTTCAGAATAGGAGAACAGATTACTTATACCTGGAAACGCACATGCACCTGTAGACAACAAGTCAGCGCCTGCCTGACTGTTCCCCTGGCAACACATCTGAAACCTGCTGGACATAATAGTATGATGTAAGCATAATCACAATACAACACTTTAACCTTTTTGAATTCTGCACCCACAAATTAACCAAAATATGAAAAACCTATCTACTATGACTAATAAAAATCAAACGATATCTTACTAGCATTCAGCTTCTATGCTCCACAAATCTGGATCAAACTCCCAGAAAACTGCAAAACAGCTGAAACACTGAGTGCCTTTAAGTCTCTACTAAAAACCCACCTGTTTAGAGTTGCTTTTGAAAAACAATCAATGAAACATTAATCAACATTCTGATGTGTAATGATGGCACTTGATAATTGTTGACTGTGTGTTCTACAATTGTATATTTTTTGTGTGTCTGTTTTTATGATGTTCAACACTTTGAACTGCCTTGTTGCTGAAATGTGTTATACACATAATCTTGACCGATTGATTGATAAAAACTAGGAAACACAAAACTAATTAAAATGAATTGAGATAGACAAACAAAATGTCATTGTAAAAAACTACACTATTGTGAAAAACCCAGAACTATTATAACCCTGGACTGCTCCTGCATAACCAAAGCTGTCTTTGTTAAAAAATTCATTTATCCTATGTAGGAAGTCTGAGAGGCTTGAATCATTTTATTTCAAATTGACAGGAAGGACAATTACGGCCTTGAATGAGCAACTCCTTCTGCCTCCCAGACACCTCGCAAAGTCCACGCTGCAAAAATGATCAGTCCACTGTCACACAGGGCTCCACAGGAAGAAATCTATTAACTAGAACTGCTATTTACTGTCTGTATTGAAAAGTGTGACTAACTAGTAAGTGTTGTGATGTGACACAGAGGAAAATTATCTATTGTGTGTCCTGTAAACTGAAAAGAAAAAAAACCTAGAAGATAAATATTCCTACTTCACTGACATTATGCATGATCAAACTAAGTGGAATGGAACCATAACAACCTCAGCTTAATGAGAGAACATGTTTCATTGAGGATCGAGTCTCATTAAGCTGGTGCTGAGCCTCCTTAGGTCTAATTTAGAATCTGATTAACTGTATTCATATGCACTCAAGCAGTAAAATATGTCGCAGTATTTCACTTTGTTAACTCCGCATCAGGAGATGTACACACTTGTAAATCATCTGAAAAGTTTCTAATTTGTGAGGAGTTGTGAGTGCTTAATTAGTTTACTGATATGTATATCTGAAAAAAATAATCTGATGGATCTAAATGCAGGGAAACCAGTTGCTACCAGCATCTGAGCTCCTTGCCTCTGCTGCCTGGATTTGTGTTATTTTTCATTAAACCATCATTGCAGTTCAACCTGGGTTCACCTCATCTACCTCACCACCTCACCACCACAATTCTTGAAAATCTGATTGGCATACCAGATAAATGTGCAGCTTTTCTTGGCACATTGAATTAGGAGGAGGCTGTGGCCAGGTGTAGGACTTGCTGGAGGTCAAATTAAAGGGAGAAATTGTTCAGCAATCTTTGCAATTATGGAGGTAAATAATTGGAAGCCATTAGGTGTCACCATACCTGCCTTTGTGTCTTTTATTGCGATGTGGCTATATGAGGTATAAGTGTCTTAGGAAGTCAGAGGTATCATGGGAAATTTAGAGTAACCTAAGCAGTTCCTGTTCACACCATTATATTAAACTAATAACGGCACTTATTCCACTGGCGTCAAACACAGCTGCAAACCAAAGGCCCCAGGAGGAATCGAAGAAAAAAGGCAGGAAAAAGCGTTTCCATTATGCTTGCAAAATCTCATACAATTGCTGAATTGTCCAATATTAAATCTTAAAAGAATTTATTTTTGTCTCTGAGTTTTTTCTTCCAGTGACCACTAAGCAGGTGGGTTTTTGGTCTTGATTTAAAGGAACTTGGCGTTACTGCTGTTTTGCAGTTTTCTGGCAGTGTGTAGAAGCTGAATGCTGCTTCTCCATGTTTGGTTCTGGTTTTGGGGATGCAGAGCAGACCAGAACCAGAACCAGAATCAGAATACCTGAGTGGTCTGGAAGGTTGATTCAGCAACAACAGATCCTTAATGTATTGTGGTACTAGGCCGTTCAGTGACATGAACTTGTAAAATCATTTTAAAGTCCATCATCAGAGATGCAGTGAGCCAGTAAAGGACTTTAAAACTGGAGCAATGTGCTCAGTTTTCCTGGTTCTACTTCAGATTAAAGGCTGTTTGCCTCGAGGTACATGGTGACAATGACTCTATTGTTGATGTTGAATGACTCCTACTACCAAGACAAAAAAACAAATGACTCAAGAACAGGATTAACCCGTTGAATGAGCTTGATGATAAATCTTTGCGACTACTTCCAGATATACAAAGGCAATGCAGCTGAAATCTTTTGTTTCCTTCAGAAAATCACTTTGTATGAGTCAGTGATGAGAGTTGTTTTGTGTATATTTTGGGAATGTGGACACCTTGATCAGGAGACAGATGTGCATATCACCTGCGTAATTGAATCAACACTGTACAATAATGCAGAAGATTTGAAATACAACATATGAACTAAGGAGTACATGAAGTTCTATGAAGTTCTCTGCAATTGTTTTATGTTGTAAGGCTTCTATTTATGATTCCAAGAGTTTTTAATTCCATGAATTCATGGAATACGTCCACAGCTGTCACTCCAACATCTGGAGAGAACGCCAATGTCTCCTCTGATGGCTGATAGATGATGAGCACTATAGCACTATGACTGAATTATGGAAATATCTCATGTAACTGTTGAAACACAGCTCCTTTAAATCAAGGCTAAAATCACATTTGTTTAGAGGTGTCTTTAACTAAAAATGAATTGATTCTGGTGTGGGTCACAACTTTTGATTACTTTTTCTATTCTATTTATCCTATTCTATTTATAATGCAATGTTTATTTGTTTTTTATTTTTTAATATTATGTTATGCTTTTTATGATGTAAAGCGATTTGTACAGTACTGTTCCTGAAATGTGCCATATAAACCTTGACCTCTTCACTCCTCAGTCTCAGTGAAGATGGCAGCCATGGATTCTCATAGAGCTCTGAGATGTAGCTTGTCTATCTGCATTTTACTAAGAAATAATTAATGACCGTAATGTTTTCCACAAATGAAAACTAAGCAATTTCTTAAGTATTTTAGATTTTATTTTTAATTAAAGCACATATAAACATCCCCAGCAGTGCTAATGCATAAATATTTTTAATCTGTTAAAACAACTAACCATAGAGGTTTACATTTGTATAACAGTCATGACAGTTTGGATTCCCATTAATAATAGCTTTACAATATGTGTCACTTTTATTTTTTATTTTTTACACAAAAGTTACATAAATTAAGACAGTTCTGTCTCAACAACTGCAGATTCCTGGCATGCTTGTAAACAGCAATTTTACATTCATGGTTTGCATAAAACGATCTTACTTGACTAAAACAACACAGAAGCAACATCACTTCTCATGTGGCAAAGTTCCCAAAGAGTGTAGAAACAGAACAGGACAAAATGATGGATTAAATGCTTTACATTTACCTTGTGAATAAAACATTTCAGCACTAAAATATTGATGTGAAAAGACATGATTTTCAGTCTCTTTGCTTTCTCTGGTTTTAACAGCTCCTGATTACATGCTGAACAAAAATGTATTTTGTATATTGCATATAGCAGAGTGTGTGCAATATACAAAAGACGTGTGCAAAAGACATATTTATGTCTTCTGCACACCGTGCATCATACTGTTCCGATGCTTTCAAGTCTTTTTAATAAGATAATAAGAAGCACACAGCTTTACCACTGGCTGTATGGACTATATGATGACCTCATTATGTGCATTGCTAATCAGCTGGCTGAAAGAAGGGTACTGCATACAACACATTTGGCTACTTCAAAATATTTCTGGTTGCATAGAAGACGGGTGGCCAAAGGGTAAAAACTAAGTCAGACTAAACTACTCCATTTCTGTAAGGCTGTTTAAAACTCCACTTTGCAAGCTATGCCCATATGTCAGTTAAGCAGCCAACTGCAGGCTCTGCCAGAGCAGATAGCTGGACTAATGAATGTTGTAGTCAGTGGTTACAGGCTGTTAAGAGCAGATGGAGTACAGTAAACAATATCAATAAATAACTATGCAATTATATGTTGCAATATATAAATTCTGTTACATGTGCCATACATGTACAATATGAAGTCTGTTTCTGCAATAATGGTATGGCTATAATTTTAGTTGCAATAACCAATGTCTTTTAGTAGCAGCATTAATATATCTAATCATTATATCTTTCTATATCTTTTTTAAAAATCCATCCACTTTCTATGATTTTTTAGCTAAATATTGAGGTATGTTTACTTCCATAATGACCCATGACAAATACTAAAAATCTTACAAGACACGAGGTAGTTGTCTTTAATTTTCTTAATCCTGGTTAAAAAAAAATAAATGTATATATACACTGCAAATAAAGGGAACACTTTAACATTTAAGTGAACACTGAAGTGTTCCCTTTATTTTTTTGAGCAGTATATATATATACAGGGTTAGATAGCTTCAACAGATTTTAATTGAGGTAAACAAAATTGTTTAATTGCGTATGTAATAAATAATGCAACTATATTTTTATTTTATATATTTAAATTTTAAATTATTATTAAATTAAGTATGGAAATAAATACGTTTTTATTATTGTTGTTGTTTGTTGTGCCACCTTTTGTCTCTTTACAGTTTTTAGAGTCTGCTTGTCTAACCCGCGTCAGGAAGGTTGGGATGCACAATGTTCCTGAGTCGCATCATCTGACGCGGCCGCTCCTGGCCGCCTCTGTGCCCCACGCGCCAGCGGAGCAGCTTGAGCAGCGCCTTCCTGAGCTCCACGCTTCGCAGTCCGTACACCAGAGGGTTGATGCAGGGTGGGACCAGCAGCATGATCAGCAGGGACACGTGGAACCCCGCCGCGGTCACTGAGGGGCCGGCAAGGCAGTCCGCCCGAGACCCGGCGGACAGCTCGATGACGCCGGTACCCTTGAATTCCCACAGCGCGTCCGACGTAACCTTGATGAGCAGCGGCAGCAGCTGCAGGAACAGCATCCCGCAGTAGAAGAGGACTGTCCTTCGCGCCGCGGTGTTGCTCTCGTTGAACGGCACAACAGCGTTGCTGGCGTTGCGGTACATCCTGAAGTATGAGAAGGCGTGTGCCAGCAGGCAGAGCAGCAGCGTGAGGGAACCGGCCACTTTTCGGAATATAGCAGGAGCGCGCGGGGAGCCCACGTGCTGCTCCATGATGTCCGGTTCACACAGCAGCCCCACGGTGACGTCCAGGATGTTCTCCTGCCTTCCCTTACTCAGCACCAGACTCAAGCTGACGACGCCGATGGCAACAGAGTACAACCAGATGAGGACGATGACTTTGCTCACGCGCTCCCGGGTGACCGTCACCGTGTACTGAAGGGCGTAGCACACGAACAGGTACCGCTCTAGCGCCATGCAGGTGATGGTGGTGAGGCTGGAGAAGATGGTGGCTCCACCGACGACGTACTGAAAGTAGCAATAAATGCCGAACGCCTTGGTTTGGTGCTGCGCGAGCGAGTGGATGATCGCGGGAGCGAAGGTGATGGTCTGGAGCAGGTCGCTGAAGATCAGGCTTTTGCAGAGGATGAACCGCGGCAGCCAGAAGTCCTCCGACCGCTCGATGGTGTACAAAGTGAACAGGTTGGCCAATAAAGAGAAAAGAGTCAGGAAAGCAAAAACGCAAATGAGCGCGGGAACTGCCGGTCCGTGAGGAATGATGGAATTGAACAGGTGTCCGGCTGTGGCCAAGTGATCCGTCTGGTTCTGGGTGGACCACAAACACTGAGAGCTGATGTTCGGCGCCTCCGCTACCTGCATCCAAGTAAAGTTAGGCATTCTCATCAAAGTAGATTCAAAGGACCGAAGTGCTGTCCAGTCAGCTGTAACCACTTGTGAGATGCTGCGCGTCCTGGTCTGTGCGCCTCAGCATCGCCGCTTTATTGGGTCCGAGAACCCTCCCACTCTAATTACTTGTATTCTCCGCAGAAGTTTTTCTGACATACTCGTGATCGATGCAAGAAGCATCTTGAGAAATGTGAATGTGAAGGTGCAAAATGTTTATCATTTTAAAATCATTTCACAATGCAAAGGTGTTATTTCTTTAATTTTTTTTTTTTACTTTTGTTGATCTACAAAATAATTAACCAGATAATAGAACGAGTTTTTGTTTTTGTTCCATTAAATCAAATAATTGCATTTTTTTCTACATGCAAAAATTAAAAGCCGGAACCTTTGTATTGTGTTTTTTTTTATTTATTTATTTTTGTATTCCTATAAATCTGATGCACAAGTGACACCTGCAAACAACAGTGATGGTCGAGAGTGAAGTGAATTCATCTTTCTCATATTTTATCAGACTGAAAATTTTTGTATGTATTATGCATTTCAAATATTTGATGTGATTAGTAATTCTGTGAAGTGGGAAAGACGGGTGCTGTGGTGGCCCAGGGGTAAAGCACAACCCATGTAAGGAGGCCTTAGCCTGTAATGTGGTTTTCACAGGTTTGAGTCCCAGCCTGATGACCTTTGCTGCATGTCTTCTTCCTTTTTTCATTAACAGACAGAACCTATACTTGAGTCAGATTCTGTCTAACCTCACTCAAATAAAGGTCAGAAGCACCAATAGAACCTTAAAAAAGAATTGATAGATGAAGGACAAGCCATCAATCAAGAAAACAGGTGTATTAAAGTTACATGAACTTAATTTTTTTAATTAGTTTTACTCCCTCATTTAGTGATGCTTTTAAAATAAATTAGGTATACTTACTAATTTTAAGCTTACTTTACTTTTTTTTTGAGGCAATGCGTTTGCATAATTTTTTCCAAGTAAGGTGAACTAATTAGATTTTACAGTGTAGTAGGGGTCTGAACAGAACATGGCAAGATCTGAACAGAAGTAAAACCAGTAGATCAGGATCCAATCTAACTATGGAGCTCTCATGTTGAGTTCAAGTTGTTTAACCCACATGCAGAACACAAACAGAACAATCAGATAAATAAAGTTTTATTTTAACAATGATAAAATGTGCAATTGTGTGGTTCTTGTCCTGTAGATTGGTCGTCTGTACTTTGGCGGAGAAGAGTTTCCGCCAGGGGGGAAGTTACTGTGGTCTCCAGGGTTATGGTCTCTTTTTTCAGGGTTTTTTTTTTAAATAATTTAGGTTCCAGTGAGAAGCTCTGACCGGAGAGTGTTTTGGTGGTTGATGGAGGAGGATGCGGTGAAGGGCGGACAGGTAAGTTCAGATGATGAGGAGAGTCGAAGAACGATCCGACTGCCGGCTGAGAATCCAGGAACTGTTATTGATTCTTCTGCGGAGGTGAAAAGGGACTCGGGCAACCAGTGGGTAAAAATCCAAGGCGTCACGAGGAAACATCTGAAGGAGAAGGAGTATCAGGAAACTTAGAGAACTGGCACCGAGGGGCGCAGAGAACCATTATTGGCAAACACTCAGGCGTCGAAGTGCTCGTAGTCCGTTCCTCATATACTCCTAGATGATGAAGTGATTACCGGTAATCACAGCAGGTGTGCTGATGCCAGTCAGCAGTCCCGCCCTCCAGGTAGGGCAGCTTATAGGCACCATCTAGTGGATGAAGAGGGAAGCAGCAGACAACAGAAAATCCCCACAAAGAGCCAAACACCGGTTCCCAGCAGGAGCAAAGGAAATGTTGATGAAACGGGAGCATTACAGAAAACATAGGAAAACCAGAAATAGTACATCAAAAAAAGAGAAAAAAAATAGAATATTGTGTAAAAGTGTAATATTGCTTGCAAGTTCATGTGACACCATGAGTTTCCATTAATGACCTTTTTCACAGTATTCTACTTTTCTGAAACACTTTTCATTATCTGTATACCATAATCATCAAAACTACAAGAAACAAACACTTGGAAGACACTGCGAGCTGAGTAACAACCATGTGATTATTCTAATATGAGTTTCGTGTTCTGAGGTGACTGGCAAGAAATATTGCACTTTTACACAATATTCTAATTTTCTGAGATGTATTAGTATATCAATGAAGATATCAATGAAAATAACAATAATCAATGAAAAATAATACTGTCCGTCATCCTGTCTGTCACCATGAGATGATGACAGACACACAAGAAGTGTGATTAACTTCAGACTGACTCCAAATCTCCCTGGCAGCACAGTTGTTTGCTCTGTTGTCCAGGAACAAGAACATTTTGGGTTCCAGGTCTGTCTGCGAGGAGTTGATTCTTTTCCTTTTTAATTCCAATTTGTACAACAAATGTTTCTCACCTTCTGGCTTCACCCTCTTATAAAACTGATGTGTGACAACACTTCCAGCTCACTTCAACCCACATATGAACAGTTCAAGCTCCAAAGCAGATTTACTGACTAATTTAGTGACTCATTTACCAACTGGGACTTTAGCATGTTTATTATTTTTTATATTATTATTTATAAGCTGAAACCATGGAAGTGTTTTTAAAGAAATACAGACTCCTCATTAATTCCTCAGCCTCTGAAAAAGTGGATCATATAACCCAAAAAACAAATAAAAAAAAACAGTGGCATAAAAATTATGGGATATCTGGCAAATAGTTACTGTTAGGCGAATCAGCCAGAGCTGAAGGGTTGAGGCTGTTCTTTTAAAAAGGAGCAGTCTGCCCCCTGCTGTTCGCAACTTAGAACTGGAGGGCTACAAACCAAATTCACGTAATAGTGTGATCTCAAAGGAAAGACTTGTCGAGGAAAAAGCGTTTGAGAGGAGCAAAAATGATAAGAACAGAAAATCATGGAGCTGAATGGGAGGAGAAGCTGCATACCAGTGGTGTTTGTCTACAGGGAGCAGCTGATCCTCAAAGTAATGCCCAGGAATAGGAGGAGATAAAGGAGACTGCAGGAAGATGGAAAGAGGGCAGTAAGGACAGCAACAAGAGAAACAGTTTTCTCTCTGTCTTTATTTAACAAACCAGGCCCTCTCACCTGTCCACACCCCATTCTTTAACCCTGCTGTAGAGGAGGGGTAAACTGTGGGAAGTCCTGGACCGGGCAGAGCCTCAGCTGTCGCTGTCACTCAGTTACCAGACTGATTCGGAAAGAGAGGGGTGACCTAAGATGAACAGAATGGAATCTGGAGTCCTCTGGGGGAGGCGGGGAGACGAGTGAGAGAGAAGTTGGGAGTGGAAAAAGAAGATGTGTTGATCAAAATATTTGATTAGTATGAGTGTGTGCGTGCATGGGTTGTTTGTCGTGTCTGTGTTGCCCCGCGATGGACTGGTGACCTGTCCAGAGTGACCTCACCTGTTGACCACTTGGTCCTCACGACCCCACTAGGGATAAGCATGTATGATGATGGATGGACGGATGGAAGTGCACTAAGCATTTTTCAAAGTTAGAAGACACAGGTGAGGTTAAATACACAGGGAATTATCAGGGGAGACAGGTGGAAATAATAAGGGGTAAGACACAACAGCATGGAAACTAAATTAATTAATGAGTACACAAAACCAACATCCTTACAAATATCAAAAAATATATAAGGAGTTAGGAGCCATGTTTGGAGGCTGGTCCTAGACTAAATTTACCACGGGAGCCAGGGTTGTCGGTGTTTTTTCATGGGGAGAACATAAAAAAGAATGAAACAAAAAACAGGTCAATAGTTCATCATTTAATATATAAGTGAACCAAAGAGCCACTTGTGTCCGTCCCTGTCTCGGACCGCCTATAGGCTGGACCTATAGGCTGCAGGTCCATACTTTTTGTTAGCATGTTTTTCTTTCTCTTTTATAGCTTGATAGGAAGTCAGGTTATCCAAACTGGCAAACCACATTGATAAAATAATAGTGAAATAACATTGACCACATAACACAGTACTTATAAAACATATCAACAATTTTCCTACACAGAGAGCCCTAACAAACTTTTTAAATGTAGGACAAATCAACAGTTTCTCTTAACAATATTTCTATACTGTTACTCTATTAGTATGATTTGCATCGGTTCAATATGGGTCGTGACATTTAACAGCCAATACGGGACGATTCCGTATTTTTACGGAAGAAGATTTTTAATTTTATCTAAGATTTTTATTCTTCTCTATTGTTTGTCGATAAGCAAAGAAGGAAAATTACTAAACTGAGATAAAACATGTGGCGCAGCTGAATGAGAGCACAACACTGCTCAGGTTGCAGAGGTTGTAGAAACAAAAGTAAGTCAGCAGCAGTGTGTCCAGTGTGGACAGCAAAACAGGGAGATGGACGTGTCAATGGAGTTGGAATTGGTTGAGGGGTGAAGAATCTGTGCTGCAGAGAGGTGATAATCCCTGCATATTTTGGTAAATCTATACGAGTGGGTGCATCCTCCAGTTCCTGCACAGCACATGAAATTTAGAGTCCAACTTTAAGGAGATGCTCAGTTGACAATAAGCTCCAGCTGTCTGAAGCTTGCGCTGTGTTTCCTCTTTTTGTTTTTTTAAATAAATTTCAGTGGGCTTATCTGTCATCTAAGAATGGAGAGGTGGTAGAGGGTTACACACAAGGGGGGAATAAATTGTAGCAGGGCACAATCTAAAGCTGGACTTGATTGGCCAGCTCTGATGAGGAGGGCTTCTCTGGCCCAATCCTGATCTTTTTTAGTAAAATGATATGTGGAACAGAGGGTACTTATGGAGTGGAAGAAAGAAAGGCACAGTGCTACCTGAACTGCGTGGAGGGAAAGGTTTCCTTTATTGTTGCCTGTTGTCTCTACAAGTGCCTGATCAGCCAAACCAAGAACCATGGTAAGAACCTGAAGACAGAAGGAGATAAGCAAAGATTTTTATCTTCAAGGATTTATCTTGACGGCATTAAAACAAAAAACCAGAAGATGGAAATTATTATATCAAGAAGACTTGTTTTAGCAAATTTTAGGACTTCAAGTCTTTTTTTTTTATTTCTGGAGAGTGGCTGGATTTACACGCAAGTTGGGTTTTCAGATGTTGGAATTACTGAAATTCTTTTGAGTTTTATTTGAGGCGCACACTTGCTGCAAACAAAGATCCTCTGAGCGCACAACTATTCCTGCAACTTCTCTTTGAAGGTTAAGTCTTCTGTAACTCTTGATAGCTCTTCATATATAATCTGCTTTTGTTTCCTGCAGTAGCTGAACTACATAAAATCGTCATTTATACAGGAGGGAACCATGCAAAGATAAAAGCGCACAGCTGAGTAAAGAGAGAAGATGTGCTCTCTTTCTAATTTTGGACAGTCACCTTGAGAAAATCCCTTTCAAATCCTCATCCAAGTCTCACCTTAAAAATAGCTCAAAGTGAACTGATGGGTAGGCTCCCATGATCATCTGAAAGTTTTTTTAAATGCTTTCAGGAAAATCAAAGAATAACTCACTGGCTGCTAGAAAAGTTGGCAATTTAGTTTTCACACTAAATTGAGGTGAGTTATACATTTGTAAATTATCTTTCCTGGAGCTGTACAAGTACCAAACAGAGCCCAGTTTGATATTATCTATGAAGGTACTCAGGTAAGCTCTAAGCTTTAGAATTTTTAAACTAGGCTAGCATGCTCACATATCCCTCTGGAGATGAAGAATAGCAGGTCTGAAGTTGCATGGCGTTCCACTTGAAGAGCCAACATTGACGAGCTGAGCCAACTGCGGCAGGATTAGAGTTGACTTCTCGCTATAGAAAGCTATTTCTAGAAATGTCCTGCTGCTTGGTCACTAATCGCTCCAACACTGGCTTTTTCGTGCTGCATCTTTATAAATGTCAGCTCACTGAGAAATCTGTAGGCGTATGTTTTTGAAACCACATACCTTCCTATAACTTTGTGCATAGAACTGACTTGATCCATTCCTTTAGGAGGGGGAATGAATATAAAACAGACAAATTCATTGATTTCTAAAAACAAGTATGAGACTCACAAGTTTGAATTCAAAATGATAAATATCCAGGATTATGTACACTATATGTACATATAAATTTACTGATGTGTAGTTAAGTATCCATAAGAAATATGGAAAGAAACCTTTTGCAGCCACAGACAAGCCCATGGCTGATTCTGGATGTTTGGCCTCTCTTTCTGGGACAATATCTAGAGCCTGTATAAACTGTTAGGTTTTCTTGCACTGCCCTTGTTTTTATATTGTAACTGTAGTTTGAGCCATTTCCAAAGATAATATTAGCGTGCTTCTTACGTTCTAAAAATGGTTCAAGTGTCTGCTTGCAGAATTTTGATATCTTTTTTATTGCTTTTTGCTGGGAGCTTTTGACTGTATATGCCTTTATTTCACAGTCAGTCGACAGGAAAGTGGGTTGTGAGAGAAGAGAAAGACATGTGGCAAAGGTCAACAGACCGGGTCTCAAACCTATGACAGCCACATAGAGGACTGAGGCTACATAGATTGCGTACTATAACCCGCATCACCACCATACAAACTATAGACTTTTTAAAATTATTATTCCATCCACTTTTTGCAATAGACCACTTGCAAATAAACAGACACTCAACATAATGCTCCTACTATTGTGCTTGGCGACTGGTACAGTGTGCCTTGGTTTGAAAGCCTCACTTCAGCCCTTTCTCCATTGTCAAAACATCAGTGGACCTTGATCAACAGGAGCTGTGGTTGACACTCCATTGATGTCATTGTGTATCCTCGGGTGGCCAGTTTCTCTAAAATCTCTTGTATGTCTGTTGGTTGAAGGTTGCCCCATAAAAATGATGCTGCATACGCTCGTCATTCAAAATTGATCAAAAGTACTGGAGCGAATGGTTTGACCAGGGAATTATCGATTTGAAGCTTTCCATCTCACCAACTACTAGTATTGTCTCGTCGTGGATTGAAAGTGGTAGTTGAGATGTAGTGCTTGAGGAGTTTGGAAGTACCGCCTTCGCTCAACAAGTGACCAATCAATAAATGTACCTTGCTGCCAATCAAATATCTTGCTCACAATACTTGAAAAGGTCTAACATGCATCACCCTTGAGGTGGTTCCAAATTACAGGGAGTAATCCTATAGGATCTGCAAATGGAGACCAATCTGACTGAGGCTGAGTGGAAAAATCTAAACCATGGAGAGGGGGTTGGCTCCTTCAAACATTCTAGATGTCATTTTGGCCAAAATAACTCAATTTTTATCACATTTCACCATAAACTTATTCTCCACTAGGCATTGGGCTTGTCCATTTGATATAATGCTGTCCTCATATGTGCTCCAGTTTATGACTGGTTGGAGCTTTGGGTGGTTTTCTGGGTTGTTCCTAAACATCTTGACCAATATCAATTGAACTAAGGGTGACAGTTTGGGTTAGATGGTTGAAACTTTGACATTACTTTGGGTTTCAATGGGATATTGACCGAAAGTACAGTAAGTAACTGGAAAAAAATCTAATTTCGACCCAACTGGGAATTCACCATACAACATTCATGCGGCGATGTTTGTATGAAAACCTCTCTAACTTTTCCTTGAATCGGTACATTTCCCAAGGTTCAGGTTCTTTCAAATGTATAACTCTTTTAAAGATAAAACAGCTGCAGAGCAAACTTCAGCCTGACTGCAGTTTTACAGAAAAGGACAATTTTTTAAAAGGAGGTCAGAGGTACAGAAAGTGATACTAAACTAGTTCTAATTCATCTTTGTTCTTGGATCAAATAAGGAGATCTTGTCTCCTTATTTGTCTAACTTTTAACCCAACATTGATTGGTGTTAGGTGAGGAGAAACCCAGAAAAAAAAAATCCTTCTATACCATGTCAGAAGGAATAAGTGTGGAAAAATAAGTCTGAGTCAATAGATGACCAGCTTATTCTTTAGTAAAAACTAACTAACACACATTGTTAAATATCTAATCACAACTCAGCAAAGTTCGACTTGGCTAATTTTACCTGATTACTCAGAAAGTGTTGAGATTCATTTATAAAGGAAAAATGAGAAATTATGTTGGAAATTAAATTAGCTGAGTTAATCGTTAACATTTATAAAAGTGTGGATATAATAAATGTATTCTTCTGGCTCCCCTTTCAGCTTATAAGTTATTAAGTGTTTTTGAATTTGGTGTGTAAATGTTTATACTGACTGAAAAACAAATCAAATCAAGTGACATGTATGATGAGGAGCTCAAAGAAGTTGAATATGCAGCAGAAATTGTAAGGAATTAGTTTGATATTGGAAATGTAAATAGCTTTTTGTTTTGATGTATCGCTTTAAATAGCTAT
Source organism: Poecilia reticulata (assembly GCF_904066995.2). NCBI lineage: Eukaryota > Metazoa > Chordata > Actinopteri > Cyprinodontiformes > Poeciliidae > Poecilia > Poecilia reticulata. The sequence goes on from NC_088836.1 coordinate 4,900,323, forward strand.
ATAAATAGCTTTAAACTTCAAGATTTCCATCAAAACTTCAGACACCTCCCACAGGACAATCAGTTATAGACAAAAAGCTTCATCATAATCATGTTGTTGGTTCTTTTTTCTCTTACCTTCATTACTTTGTTGTACATTTTTAATTTTACTCAGTGATCATTTCAGGTGACTTTAAGTGTGTCTTTCTCTTTGCAGTAAATGCAATGACTCATCTTACTCATCTGGATAATAATGTTATAACTACTTTGATACCATTCAAAACACATAATGACAATTTTTCTTTACTTCTTTCCCTCTTCTCCTCTCCGGCTTCATATGATCTTCCAAGCCCACTGACGCCCAAACTGACGCCCGCTCCTTCCTGACTGAGGAGATGATTTCAGGTCTGGTACCCTTGTGTAAATTCTGTCAGTTTTCCAGAATAACCTGTTGATTTGAACAGTCAGAGGTAAAATAATATACTTTATGATGTGCTTCCAGAGATACGGAGCCAAGAAAAACTAACATTGCAGCAAATGCATCTTGTCTGAATTTCAATCCTATGTTCCTGTTGGTCAGAGTTCAAGGCCGCCTTCGACATGTTCGACACAGACGGTGGCGGTGACATCAGCACCAAGGAGTTGGGCACCGTGATGAGGATGCTGGGCCAGAATCCGTCTAGAGAGGAGCTGGATGCCATCATTGAGGAGGTGGATGAAGATGGTATGGATTCTATTGTACTTTGGTTTTACGCCCAAAAATCCAAACAGTGATACATGACTGCTCAGACGGCAATGTCATGCATAGTTTAGATGTTTTCCTGCTCCTACACATCTTATCAGAAGTGTTGGATGAACTGCTCAGGATGTAATAAATGATGAACAAAGGAGAATTTTCAGACTTGAAGGACACTGACCTGCCAAAGCTGGAGTTGGAGACATTTGATCTGGCCCCCTGTAGCCCAGAAAATAGACTTTAAAATTCTTCTGTTAGTTTGTAAATCACTGAATGGCTTAGCACCACAATACATTGAAGATCTGTTTTTGTTGTATCAACCTTCCAGAGCTCTCAGGTCTTCTGGTTCTGGCTTTGCATCCCCAGAACCAGAACCAAACATGAAGAAGCAGCTTTCAGCTTCTGCGCACCTCAAATCTGGAACAAACGTCCAGAAAACTGCATAACTGAGTTTCTTTAAATCAAGGTTAAAATCAAACCAGTTTAGAGTTGCTTTTGAACCAAAGTAAATGGGACATCGACAAGCATATATGATGTGTGTTGATCATAATAATAATAATGGCACTCATCAAAATGTAATATTTGTCACTGGTTTTCTCAATTGGTGACTATATGGTATTTTTATGACTTTGTATTTTTTTGTTTTTATAACTTTGAACTGCCTTATTGCTGAAATGTGCCATACAAATAAAGTTGATTAATTGATTGATATATAGGTAGATTCCCAGGGAGGCATTTGATTGGTTGGAGGGGTGGATCCATGGACGCTGATAAAAAATAAATTAAGTAATTTGTCTATTGTACTTTAAGCAAGTTTTTCATTGTTCTATAGTCATTTTATGTAGGTAGTTTCCTGTGTTTTGTTTAGTTGTTTAGTTGGGGGTAAGTTGGGGGTGAGAGTTAGCTGAAGTTACCACCCTGGTGTCTCACTGACTCCATGTCTTCTCAGGCAGCGGTACTATCGACTTTGAGGAGTTCCTGGTCATGATGGTGCAGCAGCTAAAGGAGGACCAGGCCGGAAAGAGCGAAGAGGAGCTTTCAGAATGTTTCCGCATTTTCGACAAGTATGACTCTCCCTAAGCTAAACACTGCATTCAATATTTTAAACCCTAAAGTCCACCAGACCTAAATATAAGCATGTTAAATACTGAGGAATGAAGAAATAACACATCTTGTTTGCCATCTGGAGTTTCTGCAGAGCAACTTCAGAGAGTTAATAAAGTTAGACTTAATTTGTTTAAATGAATCGTTCTAATGTAATGGAAGAAAGTTTTCATGTCACACATAGACTGCAAACATTTCATACATACAGTATTTTGTTGTTTGAGGTAAATTACCTTTTTGACAATGTTGCTGTTACAATGAGATTCAAGATGGTTCACGAACTCGGCTCCTTCGATATAGATCTCTTGATAGAAAAATGTCCTGACCTATAAAGATGCATATAAATTGTTTGCTTGTGTGGTGATATGAAAGAGAAAATAAATAAGAAGATGATAGTTTAACACATTTTCTCTGTGTCTTTGCAGGAACGGAGACGGCTTCGTTGACCGGGAAGAGTTTGGAGATATCCTCCACATGACTGGAGAGCAGGTTGCGGAGGAAGACATTGATGAAATGTTTGGCGAATCAGACTCAAACAAAGACGGAAAAATTGATTTTGATGGTAAGATTGTTGACATTTTCAAATGGAAAATTGCCTTGCTATATTGGGCCTTTGTTTCTTTTTTTAAACTGAACAGAAAAATGGAACTGAAAATAAATAATTTGAAACTTAAAAATGATGTGCAGCTGAAAAAAATGATTAAATTAAGTTTAAAATTATACACATCAAAACTTGCCATTGTAAAAAAAAAACTTTGAATACTTATGAGGTAACAAAGGGTTGAATATTTTGTAAAACAAGATATTGAGATACTCTTACAAAACACAGCTTTATTAAGAAATAATGTATGACCAAGTGAAGCTGAAAAGTCTAGCATGCATAATAATACTACACCAAATGTATTTTTAAAAAAATGTGAAACAGATACAATAAATATTAATAATTCATACTTCTATCGACACAATGTGTGGGTTGTAAATGATGGACTAAACATAACATAAAGCTGCTTAATTGCTCCCTGCTTGGTCTGAATATCTGTGCTGGTGTGAATAATGAACACTCTGATCTCTTTTCTTTCCTTTCAGAGTTTCTCAAGATGATGGAGAACGTCCAGTGATGAGCCCAGCTCTACATTCCTTCCTCAGAAATCAAATAAACCCCTCAAAGAAGAAACTAAATGCTACAAATATGAATGGTTTACAAAGTGTATAAACCCAGTTGAATTAAACATCTCCACACTTCTCCCCCTCAGTCAGCGCTTCCTCTCTTTCTTCTCATGTAAAACTCAGATCAGAGTGTTGTTAAAGATTTCTATAAATATACATTCAGACCATTTAAGACGAACACACTTTCTTACGCCGGCCCCTCAGCTGTCCTGTTGGCAGCTGCCGTGTCTCCAGAAATGCAACACCAGCTGGCTTCAACCCCCCCACTTTCATCCTGCTCACCCTCAGACCAGAGTCTCTTCCACACCATGAGCTCTGCTCTATAAATAAACCAAGCTTCTTCCTTACTCTGAGGCTTATTGTCCTCATTTTTCTAAATCCATACCATACAGGTGAATTGACAGGTTTTAACGTCTTCCTACCTTTCCCACCGTCACCAGCTCTATTTCCATTTTGCTATTGTCAAAACAACACAATTTCGTGATTGCAGCATTTCCATAAAATAAGAAATACAGTTAAAATCACGTGAATAAGTTTGTTTGCACCATAGGTCATTAAAAGAATGCCGCGTCATCCTCCTCCTACCACTCCTGTTTTCTTTGTCTTTTTTGGCACTGGCTACATCCGGTTGCTGATCACGTGACTGGTGTGATGCGAAAAAGGTGTTGCAGTTTAAATACACTACTTTCAGAATGAAGGTAAAACCACCTCATCCTAGCACAAAAACATTTTATTGAAAAATTGCAGTGTTTCCATGAAGCGAATTTAATTTTCGTAATTCCAATTTTAAGCTAAATGGAAACACAGATGCTGGGACATTTAGACCTGATCCCAACTCTCTATGTAACCTCCAATAGACATGAGCTGGTCTCACGAAGTCACACGGAATTCAAGCCCTATCTACTTTGTCTCCACTTTCAACTCAATCAAAGCCTCCATGCTGCACAATTACCTCGACGTGCATTAAGGTAATTGTTGTACAATTATTTAATACCTCTGAGGCGTCATATCTGATTAGAAATAAAATCTGATTACTTTAGCTCACAAACAGGTCTCCCAATGCGGAGACCAAAGTCTCAGCCGCTATCTTAGGCATAAAACAGACAGTCACAACACGGATTAGTCAACGCTGGTCTTCCTCAGGGTTTATAGCCTGCAACCCCCCCCACCCCCTCCCACTACCTCTTAAAAACCCTCCCCTGCCATCTCTTCTGCCCAACTTCTCAATATCCTCCTGTACTGAATGTGAAGTCGCCCCCCACCTCCCAGGAACTGAAGCCAAACTTGGAGCATCAGGTTGGGTTTCTCAGGCCTTGGATGTAACGGGTGGGGGGTTCTGCCTCTCTGCACCCCTGTTCAGCTGAAAATCTATCAGCTATTCATGGCACAGTGAAGGAGGGGTCAGAGCCGGGGAGATGGGTCCCCGGCCTCTGCACACGTTGAAGGCTTATCATCACAAAACCAACAACCCGCATCAGTCAAATGAAGACCTCCACCTCCCTTGTTGACCCTCATGTGTTTACAAGGCCTGACCGGAAACCCCATCTGATCAGAGCTCTGTTATTTTTTAGTCATCACATTAAACCTGTTGCCAAGATTATCAGGATCCACAAGTTTAAAATACAAAGCGCTGCCACTGTTCTAATAGAATTCCTTCAGTTTGTCTTTGCTCCATCAGCTCTTATCAGCATCATGCTGGGATATGATCCCTCCATGATCCCTCTTGCGTCTCCTCAGATTCCGACTCTCCTCTGTTTTCCCACGATTTCAGAATTACTCAAAAGGCCTCCTTAGTTCTGAGCTGCGTCGCTTCATGTACCTAGAGCGTCAGTCTCCAAGGTGTGATTGGCCTGGCCCTGGTCCCCCAGAACCCTAAAAGTTCAGGATACTAAATCTGGAATCCTGTGAGATGCAGTGGGCGGGGCCTGGCCGCCCCCGTTTAAAGTGTGTCTGAACCTTGTCTTGATGTCTAGTCTCTCTGTTGGGGTGCACACGGATTGACCACTCCTTTGGGCTTTTCTTTTCACGTCGGATAATTGGGGGGGAAAGCATAATCCACAAACATGGTAAGAGACATTTATTGCGTAAATGACCATTCTACGGTGTTCAGTGTTTATTAGTGAACCAGGCATTTAGTTAGCCATGAGTCATATTAAAGTCCTGTAGTAATGATGGAATAATTAAAAAGATCCTTTGGCTGAGATGTTTAAATGCAACTGTTTTCTTTTGGCTTCCAGTAGATGTTTACCTGTTCTTTTGATTCTTTTTGCACTTATTGCACATAGAACTTTTACTTTAAAATTTACTAATTTGGATAATCTGCGCAACATTTTGATTGACTTCTTAAAATACGGATTGATTTTGCTCTTAGTCTCCTGCAAATACTCCTAATGCTGAGCGTTGCATGCTGGTGAGGAGCAGGATGGAGTGTCAGCTGAGAAAGTGCAGATTCTGCTTAGGAGTCAGATTCCAGTGGATTGGATGTCTCCGGGCCATATACAGGGAGTGTAATGTGTTGAGCCTGAAATAGCTGGACTAATGTTCAACAAGCTCCATAAAGTCCTTTTGAGACCGGGGCATTTATGATGTACCATGTGACCCAAAGGAGCAACAATGTCAAACATAACCTGAAATAAATCCCTTAAACTGACGAGAGCCTAAATTTAATCTCTACAGTAGTACTTTTACCTCAAGAATTCTTACTTTTTACTATAACTCTACACAAATGGTTGCTATTGTTTGTATTTTAAGCATTTTTTTTTCTCTAAATCAATTATCTGGTGTCAAAAAATGATTGATAAGTTGTCAGAGCAGACTCTGACAATCCCCTCCACTGCTGTGGACTGAAGCACAATTCAGCTGAACACAGATTTATAGAGTCAGGTAATGAAGTCTGGAGTGAAGTGACCCCTGTTTTCTTGCAGACTGACGCACAACAAGAGGCCCGCTCCTATCTGAGCGAGGAAATGCTGGCTGGTGAGTACACTGACAAAACAGACGGCTAGAAATTAGTCACACAAAAAAAAAGGCTACTGTGACAATTTGGGTTTCTGTTTAAATGAGTTAGATTCCACCAAATTGTTGCAATAATGTCTATTTAACAAAATAAGTCTAGAATCAGTTACTCATCAAAACAAACAATAAAATAAGAATTTGAGCATAAAACCTCAGGGAAATAGTGATAGGTTTTCAAAGTCAATTCAAGCTAGGTGAGATGTAAACCTCAACAATCACAGTTTTGATGTGCTGTTTTCTGGAAACAACTAACTGTGTCAGGGGTTCAGGAAGCTCTGCTAGCAATCAAGTTAGCATTAGCACTTTGACCAGATTCAAACTTTACACTTCCTCCAACACAAACCTTCTCTACCACAAATATAATAACAGTTCCTTATGTTTTTACAATGTTTAAGATGTTGTCCCATAAAATAGTTTAGGTGGGATTTTTTGGGGTTTTTTTACCAAAAGAAAGTAGCTAATGTTGTTCAAATAGCTGATGTTTTTATAAATTGCAAAATCTCTCTTCATTGTTGATTCAAATCATTAGTACACATAAAGTACAGACATAGCCCATTGTGCATAAAATTTCAAGGTAGACAAATGGGGAGGGCCTTTTGCTATTTTTGAACACAAAAATAGCAATTAATATGTTTCAATAGCAACATGTCATGTTTCTGATAAATAAAGAAAACATAGAATCCTCTCACATCATCATGTTGACCCTTGATGCTTAGAAGTTATAATCATACAACCTAAAGAATGTCTATCAGCCAAATTCTGCGCCCAGATCCCACAATATTTTCCTTATTGATTGCCTCCAGAGTTCAAAGCCGCCTTCGACCTGTTCGACACCGACGGTGGCGGTGATATCAGCACCAAGGAGTTGGGTACCGTGATGAGGATGCTGGGCCAGAACCCGACAAGAGAAGAGTTGGATGAAATCATCGAGGAGGTCGATGAGGATGGTGAGCAAAACGCGCAGTTTTACTTTTACGCACAAAAGCGTTGCACTGTCATCATTAGTCACTTGGCAAACAGATAAACAGAAGTTAATAAATGTTTTGATGTCGGTGTTTCTAAATTTCAGCTTGACTCTGTTATGCATCATTCATTTTTTTTTTTTTAGTCTTTGGCTAATTTGGAATTCAAGTGTGTTCAGATGTAGTCCAACAGAGCTCACAACATCTAACCAGTCATTTCGGGGTTTTAACCCCCCTTTTTTTTCTTTGTTTTTGCTTTGCTAACCTTCAGGCAGCGGTAGCATCGACTTCGAGGAGTTCTTGGTCATGATGGTGAGGCTGCTCAAGGAGGACGAGGCCGGCAAGAGCGAGGAAGAGTTGGCAGAGTGTTTCCGCGTGTTCGACAAGTGCGTCCACTGCGGCTGGAGGCTGGATTAGAGACTGTTTGGAAGATGCATTCTGTTTTATGCTTATGCTCCCGTATTTTCTTGTGCTTGCCTACAGGAACGGTGATGGATACATCGACAGAGATGAATTCGCACTGATCATCCGCAGCAGCGGGGAAACCATCACAGACGATGAAATTGATGAGCTGTTGAAGGACGGAGACAAGAACTCCGACGGCATGCTGGACTTTGACGGTAAGTGGGTGATGATACGTAAACATGAAATATTCCTTGTGGAGAAGTTGATCTTGATCTTTGAACAATAGATCAATTAATAATAATAATAATAATAATAATAATAATAATAATAATAATAATAATAATAATAATAATAATAATAATAATAATAATAAACTGCCTACAGATGTTTTTGTTCTTTTACATCATTTTGAAGTTTGCAAGATTAACTTTCTGCTCCAGTCCATTGACTTTATGACTTGATTTACAGAGTCTTGCTACACTATAAAAACTAATGGTTAAAAATAACACAATTTGGGGTACACATAACTGCTATTTTTGGTTTAGTAACAAAATAACCAATGTGGGTTATCTTGGTAACACACTTGTGGTTAGAGCATGGCAGTTGGTTGAACAAAACATTGCAAAAAGTGAAATCTAAGGTAGATTACACATCTTAGATCAAAGGGGTTTATGCTTGCTTCTTCTCTCACAAGATACATTTTCTCACTTGGAGTTTTTAGGCCAGGCCATTTCCTTTTATTTAATTGTTTTGATCCTTCCTTATGTCAGTAAGATATATCTTATGTTATTGTCAATGAAACAGTAGAAAACATGAAAAATAAATGATTTGTGAATGGGTTCAGTCTTTATCTGCTGGCACTTGAAGCAACGTAGAAGCACAAACAAGAATGAAGTAACACAGAGTTTCAATATCTGTGTTTCAAAACACAGGGATATTGAACCAATATTGAATTAATACAGCTAAAACAAATGTTAATGTTGAATCACAACTGAAAGTGGGCCTAAATGTAGCTTCTTAGCCTGTTCTAGCTACGTAGTGGAAACACAGAATTTGGGTTAAATGAATAAACCTGCAGCTTTTGGGCTTCAACTGTTGCTGATCCTGTTGGGTAAAATTTCCTGTCTCTTTTTCCAGAATTCCTCAAGATGATGGAGAATGTGCAGTAAAACAAATAGGACTCAATGGACATTCCTCCAACCTCCTGTGAAAATCCCTTTCTGAATAAATCTGCACCACGCTATACCCTTACCACTATTTCACTGACTCACAAAAAAAAAGAAAAAAAAAAGAAAAAGCACTCAAAGACACATTGTCCACCTGGTTCACTGCCTCCTTCTCCATCCTTGCAGACATCCTCAACAGACAGCTGGGACACCTCGCTTTGGAGCGAGGGTCGCTAGCTGAGCTACATGACTTGCTGATAGACGCAGACAGTTTGCCATATTTGCTGTGCTAATGCTGTATCCTGCGAGTGGACAGCATGGCTGCAGTGAGGTGATCGTCTCCAAACACCATCTGCATGCATGGCGAGCTCACCCCCCCCCCCCCCCTTCTCTCTCCTCTCTGCTGGTGAAGCTGTGATCTAGATCTAGTCTAGAGAGATAGGCAGCCTGTTACCTGCTGCATAGACCAAGGAATTCAAACACTTTACTGTACAAAGAAGTAACTTGCTTGAACAGAATAAATGAACTGACACACATGCTCACTGGTAGTTGGTCTGTCATATTTATGGTCTGTGTAAAAAAAAAAAATGTTTTCAGGAATTTAAATAAAATCTTTTTTTGTTTCTTTACTTTTGTCAATTTCAGAATTTGTGCTTGTCCCAGCGTACACCGGCTGAAAAAAATTAAACTGTGTTGTGAGTGTAGAAGTTCAGGTTCAGTGTTTGTTAATTGAGTTATTGTCTATAATTCCTGGCTGTGACCTGGCAGGTTAATCTCAGACTACTTTGAACTCTTTAAGCAAAGAAATTGATTTAAAAAAAAGTATTTTTTCAATGTCACTTTTCGAAGAATAGATCAACAGAAACATCTTTTACGCTAAAGTCTGTTTTTTCAGTTTGAATGGAAACCAGCACTGAATAACATTAAATATAATCTGTTGTGTTGTTTCCTAAACCCAGAGTGCTCCAAACACTGACAATAAAAGTCTGTCCAAGTTGTGGTTCGAAACGCAATTCCACTACAAAACCCACATTTAGTATGTTCTTTTTCGCCAACCAGAGGTGTACGTCCTCTGGTTGGAGGAATTTCACACAGAACTGATAGTTGCACTTTTTTTTTTTTAGGATTTTAAAGTGGAGAGCAGAATTCATGATTTCCTCACTTAAAACATCCAAGTACTGACGCAGTAAAGCAGTTGCAGACCGTCAAAATACTTCCACCATACTCAATGTTCTTTTTTCTAAAAAAGAAAAAAATGGAATTCTGTTATACTCCAGATATAAACGCCACATAGCTTAAAAAAAGAAAATAAAAAAAGAAAATCCCAAAAGTCTTGGGAGTTATTTGGCAAACATACCTTTTGGTCAGTTGTGGTTTTGATCTTGTCGCCTGAAAAGATTTGAACTCTTTTGTATTTCTTTTTCATTCCTGGGAATCATATTAAGCCCCACAACTGTAAGGGGATACATTAGCACCAAAATATTTATGTGTCTAAGGTGTGCTTGTATCATCTATGTACCAAACCTAATGTGGTATGCTGACCTACAGCAACAACAAATGAGCACGAGTCTTCATTTAGAACTGTTGTAGGTCAGAATACCACATAATGTGGAGCACATAGACAAATCAGTACAGACATACAAACTGCACGTAAACACATTTGTCACTAATGGAACCCTAAATATGGCTCCTATCAACTATAGTTGATAGGAGCCATATTAGCCATATTTAGACTTTATAAAGTCTTGGGAACCAGTGTTAAGAGTACTGACTGTATGTCCAACTGGTACCTTTGTACATAGATGGTCATTTATAAAAGTAAATAAAAAGAACAAGTAATTTACTTTATTCAAGCTGTTTCAGACAATCTTATAAAATATCAGATGTTGGCATTGCGTATTGATCTATGATGCTAAGCCACTGAGAAGGAGAGGAAGTCAAGTTGAACAAATAAAAAAAACTGACTCATGCAATATTTAAGTTTTATATTAAAAAAAATAAACGAATATTGTAATCAGATATATCAGCAGTATGTGTCCACATGTATGTCTATTAAGAGCCATAATTGGCTTCGTCGAAAGCTTTCCTTGCTCTCTTCAGCTCCTCGTTCATGGTCAGCAAATCTTTGACACGGGCAAATTTTCTGGGATCTTTGCGGATCAGAAAAACGATGTCTTCCACCTGGACGCGGCCCTGCCGCCCGATGGACATGGCTTTGTGGGTCATCTCCGTGATGAACTCGATCACCAGGTCCTCCAGGATGTCCACGGACTCTGTATACGGGTTCTGGTCGTCACCGAAGCCGTACATCATGCAGCGGAGCTCCTTAGAGAAGAGCCTTTTTCTTCTGCCGTGGCCAGCGGCGTCCACCCCGCCAGAGCCGTCCTCCAGCTCCTCCTCAAAGCCCTGCTCGTCCTCCTCCTCCGCCATTACTCTAGAAATAAACACAATATAATTAAAGTCAACTAAACTTTATAAAAACGTAACAAAAAAAGACATTTCTTACATAGCTGCCTTGTCCAACTGAAGCGCGAGACAACTACAGCCCGGAGCGTCTGAATTACTACTTCCTGTTTGTATATCATAGGCTACTTGTAAACAGATTATCAGTGTACTATCGCCACCTGTCGGACTGGAGTGCAGCAGGACATAAACTTGAAAAATCTTGGTATAGCGTTGAAATAAATCCATCCATTCATTGTCTTGCACCCTTGTCCCTAGTGGGGTCGGGAGGGATGCTGATGCCTATCTCCAGGGAGACATTTCGGGCGAGAGGCGGGGGACACCCTGGACAGGTCACCAGTCCATCGCAGCGTTGAATAATTTAAATAATTTACATCAACATAGTAGGAAATCAGTATCTGCACCTAGAGTCAATCAGAATCCAGAGACAGTATATAGGTTAATAGGGTAGGAATTGCTTTTATTGTATCTGAAATACAATAAATTCTCAAATCAAAGAAGGGGTAAATCCGTTTAGACTGGTGACTTGATTCCCAATCTTTATTAGCTTTAATGTGGGTAGAAAGCATTAAATTTTAGTCTGTTGCTCACTCTCTGTCAAGGCAGGATGTTGTAATAGAAATTCTATAGATATTGTACAACAAAACTCTGGGTCACTTTACAGAAAATAACAAATAAATGAATATGGAATCAATAAAACAGTTAATTAAAAATAGATTTCCATAAACAAGGTTGGAGAACACTTTAAAATCTATGTTTAAAGTCAAATCAGTTTGAACAGCCAGTGTCTTGAGCTGTGACATAAATAGTGGGAGAAAATCTATATTCCTAATGACTGGAGGAAGTCAGTTTCAGAGCTGAGGAGGCCAGTGTAAGTTTCATAAAGAGGAACACTACAGTTTAGTTGAACTACTTCATAGTTCAGTTGAACAACTTCATATTTGTTTCCATTCTGGTTCACATTCCAGCTCAGAAGGTGGCGGTAATGCACACCTTTGCACACTGTTTGCCAAGCGCCATTTAATCTGAGAAGAAGAAGAAAAAGAAAAGGAGAAAAAAAACAACACAGACATGTAGTCGCACAACAGATGGTAAGTGCTGTTGAACTGTCACTTTAATGTCTTTAACCTGCTGTCGGCGTGTATAATACGTGAACACATGTTCCTTTAATAAAGCCTAACCAAGTACTAAAGCATTCAGTCTGTCTAACAGCTGTTAACACAAACCATGATAAAAATGAGTTGGAAAATGAACTAGGTCCGCATCATTTACACGGTGGCGCATCCTCGGGATGTCCTGCTCTGTTCTAGTAATATTGATTTTATGGTTAATGTAAATACAAGATTAGCATTTAAAAACCAACATCAGAATGATTTCTGAAGGCAGTGAATCGACGGTCCATCTCTGGGTTGTGTTTTAAGAAGCAAATTATCTCTGAATATGCCTTCAGAATATATGTCCATCTGTCTTTCCAGTTTGTTACCAGCACACCCCGGAATTGCTAAATCTCATAGCTAAGGAATCTGGTGTAACTTCGAGAATAGATTCGCTCTGAGAAAGGAATTCGTCATCTACCGCTCAACTTTTTTTTGGCCGGCTCCTGCGCCGGCGGACTGTTAGGGAGTGGGTCTGCCGTGATTGACAGACAGCTGGCGCTAACGTCATCACTAACGCTGAACTTTGAGTATTACTTCACTCTTTCCCCTCATTTTCTCCAAACCCAGGTTGTCCCGGTCACAGCGAACAGCTATGGGTGGGTCCAGAGTTTGTTTGAAGATGGTGGTCTGTCTTCATTAGCGGCTCCGTATGGCGTGGCCGGTCCAGTTTCTCTTCCGGGGCCTTCGCACTGTCGGATTGGTTCTCCTCTACTATGTCTTCTCCATAGGCATCACCTTCTATAACAAATGGCTTATGAAAGTAAGAACCTTCATGCAACTTGTGTTTGTTGTTGCTAGACTGGTAACTTGTCTTTCATTTTATTTGGATAAAAACTGAGAAGTAAGCAAACGAAGCCATCATATATTGAGTCTTAAACAATAAATAAAACAAATCTGCATATAAAGAGATCAAATAACATGCAAAAGTACAAATATATTTAGAAAGAGGAATCAAAACTATGTAAGTTAGGCCAGGGCAGGCCAGCGAAGGTGCCATTTGGTATTTGACAATAATTTCAAATACTGAGAAGGTAGTAGTAACTTATCAGGGGTAAAGCACAACCCACATACAGAGGCCTTAGTCTGACAGTCTAACTACACTTAAATGAAGGCGCTAGAGACAATAAAACCTTTTTAAAAAACACCCTTTTAAGCGGTTTTTATTTGCAAAATGTGTTATCTGAATGCATCTTATTAGTTTCGGGGGGAGGGTTTCAACTTTTGAGCTGCTACTTTTATATTTTACTCTCAATTTGAACATGGATTTACATGATAAGCTCATCTTTTAAGCTCCAAAATGAGTGTTTGTGAAAAATGGCCTAAAAATCCCCTGAATCTGTAAATTTCCAAAAAAAAATAAAAGAAAATAACCATTGTGTAGGATCTTTAGCATCTCTCAGGGACTGGGAGACATTCTAGTTTATTCTGTTCGCTTCTGTTTTCCTCAGGGCTTCCACTATCCCTTGTTCATGACGCTGGTTCATCTTGGCGTCAATTTCTGTCTGTCAGCTCTGACGCGGCGGGCTATGCAGTGCTGGACAGGGAAACCCCGCATCGTTCTGACCTGGGAAGACTACATCCGTAAAGTGGCTCCAACAGGCAAGCTTTTGTTACTTTTGGACTCTGAAATGTTTTGACCGTCAATTCTTAGAGCCAGGGGTTGAAGGTCAGGCCTTATCGTGTTTACTGATTTTTTTTTTTCCCTCTTCAATAATCATTTGACTAAAATTTTAATTGATAAGTTTCATCACACATTTAAACATGGAAGTATCAGCTGATGTGAAACCGATCATATCTACCTGAGCAAAGGTCTGAAAATCAGTGGTTGTTCCCTTTTCTCTGCTGTGATAGAGGGTTGACTGACAGACCCGCCCACTTGGTCACGTCGTGTGCAGTTAACACTGTTACCAACTTAACATCTTTGTCGCTATATTTAGCAACATTTCTTGCAAAACAAATCTGTAATGGCAAAAAAACTAAATGGGCAGGTCTGACTTTTTAAAAACGCAGCCTTATGCATTTTTCAGGCACACAGTGTTGTTTTATCTCTGTCAAGTAACCGTTACCTTCAGCTGGTATAAAAATGCTGACTTAAAATAAATTTGACAGCGTAATTTGACGCCTTGAAGTTTCCCTCTGTCTCTTTAAGAAGCTTCTTCTTATATCGACTCTCTGCCGTCATCATATCAACGCAGCAATGCTTCTCATCATGCCTTTTGCAACCATTCTTGGAGTGATGGACTGAGAAGTGGTTCATATGACGAGCTCAGGAGAAATCTTGTTCTATTCATGTATATTCCCTCTATATCCAGTGTAATAATATCGGTTTCGTGGCCATGGATACTGTATGTACATGAAGTGCATTTGACTTATAATTGTAAGTAGTGAACATGTTCATCTTCTCTGCAGCCTTGGCAACAGCACTGGACATAGGGCTTTCCAACTGGAGCTTCCTCTTCATCACCATTAGTTTGTAAGTTAAAGGAGAAGAGCGTCACAGCTTTGTCACCTGAACTGTTGTAATGTCCCATCCTGATGTCTGTTTCTTTACGTCTGAAGGTACACCATGACCAAGTCCTCAGCAGTGCTGTTCATTCTCTTTTTCTCTCTCGTGTTCAAACTAGAGGAGCCGGTGAGCAAAGATTATTTGAATTTGAAAGAGATTCAAATTATTTTGATCATAAGTGGGCTAAAATAAGCAAAGAGTAATGTCTTTTAACAAGAGGAAATGTTTTTTATTCTTTATCTCTTTTGTTTGTACTGTCTGTAAGTAGCTGCACAACTAGAAGTAAATGGTGTGACAGGTGGGATAGTTAGGGCTGATTTTGTTCCACTAATGTATCAACTTGTGGAATGAAATCACTGGATGACAAAAGTTTTCAGTCTGGTACTAATGTACCAACCTGAAGCAAAACATATGGAGCTAAATTGGGACCACATAGTTTGTACAAAAAAAAAGACAAAATTGAAACTGAAATTTAAAAAAAAAAATCATTTGAAAATGAAAATAAAATTTTAAACTATAATAATAATAATAAAAAATCAAACTACTTTTCATAATCAAGTTTTTTTTCCTTTCAGTTTCGGATTCATTTATTTTCCTGTGGAGTTCCATACATTTCCGCTGAAAAGTACTTTTGAACTTTTTTTTCTTTAGGTTTAAATCTTTTTCTCAGTTTTAAAAGAAATGTAAACAAATTGCATGGCCCTAATTTATCTCCATAAAAAGCTCTGTCTAATGCGGTCTCCTGTTTCAGCTCAGGAAATCCTTTACAAATCCCACAGTACTAGTTTTCTTACATTCAAATTTGACAATGAGCAGTGGGAAGACTATTAGAAACCATTAGAAAACATTTTAATGGTCCCAGAAATATTCATAATGATAGAATAATTTTCCCTCAAATGCCTGCTTTAGTTTTTATAATTATACAGTTTCTTCCTTCAAGAAGTGTCTGTTTCAAAATGTCAAATCAAATCAATGCTTTATTATTCTGTTAGAACAGAATAATAACAGGGTCTTCTTTTTACTGAAAAATGGAAGTCTGAGAAAGTCATTAAAACATTTCCAACACACAGAAATTCTAATCTCACCACAGCGTCTGTCTGCTCCTTCTTTCCCATTTTTAACTAGAACCCCTTCCTGATCCTCGTGGTCCTGCTGATCTCCAGCGGTCTCTTTATGTTTACATTTGAATCGACTCAGTTCAACATGGAGGGCTTCATCATGGTGCTGTTGGCCTCCTTCATTGGGGGAATCCGCTGGACCCTCACTCAGGTCCTCATGCAGAAAGCAGAGCTGGGTCGGTCTTGAGTCATTTTCAGTATGCAACTATTGAGCAGGGGTCCCCAAACTTTTTCCTGTGAGGGCCACATAACTTTTTCCTTCTCTGGTGGGGGGCCAGAGTCAGTTTGTAACAGAAAAAGTGTGACGTTTGCAGGAGTGCCTAAATGTAAAAATGTATTGTTTTCCAGAAAGCATAATCAAATAACCCTCTCTGGGTTCTTCACAGAAAAAATCCAGGAAATAACACTATTTATGAAATAAATACCGTATTTTCCGGACTATAAGCCGCAACCCCAAAGTTTTAAAAAAAAAAAACAGTAAACATGCACATATAAGCCGCAGATATCTCTGCCGCTCCAGGTTTTCCACAGCGATGCAGCAGCAGCAGAGGGGGGCGGACACCCAAAATTTGAATCATAACAGGTAAATTGAATATCACATTTATTACGGATGAAAAAAAAAAGTTGCTAAGTTTAGATTTAACTGAACTGATTACGGTAGTTTCCGAACGGTAACTGTAACAGTAAAAGTGCTGATCCTTTGTGTCTGTTACTAGCATGTGCTAAATGAAAATGGGCGCTTTCTTCTTCTTTAGATTTCAATGGCAGCTTGCATCTATTATTGTTGCACTACTGCCATCTACTGGATCCTAATATCTGTGCCTCCAATTCTCATAATGATCCCAGTATTATTTAAAAAAACAAAAAATCTTCTTTTTCCCCTCAATGCTATTTAACTGATCAACAACATTCTCAAATTTCAATTCTCTATTAAAACCTAATTCCGTTTTAATGGGCGCCTTCTTCTTTTATTTCCAATTTTGACTTCCAATGATTCACTTCCTGCTAAAGAGCCCTCTGATGGATGAAGAAAAATCCACATATAAGCCACATGGTTCAAAGCTTAGGAAAAAAGTAGCGGCTTATAGTCCGGAAAATACGGTAAATGAAAAAAAAATCTGAATGCTATCTGGTATTGTTCAGGGGGGTGGACCAAATGTGGAGACGGGCCAGATCCGGCCCGCGGGCCGTAGTTTGGGGACCACTGCTATTGAGTATTTAGTTTGGAGGTGAATTTTAAAAACACAAAGTCAGCTGAGCTTGTTTGATATTTTGTTCTTTTTCAGGTCTTCAGAATCCCATCGATACCATGTACCACCTCCAGCCTCTCATGTTTCTTGGACTTTTTCCCCTTTTTCTCTACAATGAAGGTGAGTACAGTTAAAGCTACAGTATATAACTTTTATCAAAAATCTCTTTCTTTGACATATTTGTTAGAACTGTCACTGTGTAACAGGAGACCAATTAATAAGCAAGATCTCTAATACCGTAATTACTTCTCCAGTTGTGGATATTGTGATCAACGGTATCAAAAGCTTATTTTTAAATCTACAAAATAATGCTGCTTGTCTATTTTGGCTGACATTTCTTCGAGCATATCCATAATGCAGTTTTTTTTTTTTTTTTTACAAAACACATACTGCTTACTGCATAACATGTTCTGTTTATTAATAATTTGATCTAATGTGGTAACAAATAATTTCTCTAAAATGTTTTGGAAACTAATTTTGTGTTTTGATATATTCTGAGCCATGATCCTTGCTCTTTCTGATAACATAGTTTGAAGAACAACCTTAAAGAAGAATCCTTCTACTAGGATAAATATTGTAGCGTGTCTGCCATCTTTGTCTTGTGTCTGTCCTCTCTCTGCAGCGCTGAGCCTGAGTGCTTCGGAGAAGTTATTCCGGGTGACGGAGCTCTCTCCACTCCTCTATTCCCTCATGACGCTGAGCGTAGGCGGCACGCTAGCCTTCGGGTTGGGCTTTTCTGAGTTTCTCCTCGTCTCCAAAACCTCCAGCCTCACATTGTCGATATCAGGAATCTTTAAGGTCAGGGTTTGTATGGGTGCTTGAAATCCTTGAAAATGTTTGAATTTCAATTAGGTGTTCTCAAGGTTTGGAACTTGCTGCATTTCTGTGTAGATCCTTGAAAATGACTGATATTCAAACTGAACCGTTTTGTAATAAAGTGCAGTCTAACATTTGATTAAAAGCCTAAATCTGGAATATGTAATTTATGGCTGAAAATCGACCTTAATAAAAAGGTTTGTAAAAATAAACCTTTTGATTTAATTTCTCATTGTATAAAATTAAATCAGACTAAACATTTCTTGTTTTAAGTTGGATAAAATCACTAAAATTATTTCTATTTGCTAAATTCCAAAAAACTTAGCAAGAACATTTTATTTTAGATTTTTTTTGTAACATTCTATGTATATTGTGGTTTACAATTTAATTGGAGATCATTTACCTTAACATCATTTGCTTGGACTGTCTTAATGTAGTGAATATTTTTTACTCCTAATGGCTCAGTGACATATTGATCTGTGTAATGATCAATAAGTTTAATAAGTTAAATGTTCTTTAACAATGTTTAACACATTAAACAACATTATTAAAATGGGGGGATTTCTTTGTTAAATTAGTGTTCTGTTCTCAGACTAGTCAGATCGACAGATTGTGAGCGAGACATTTCTAAACGTAAAATTTTGTTGCATTTTAGTTTAACTCGTATGAAAGAGGGTTAGGGCCATTGGGGAAAAAAAAGAATTTAGACTTTAATTTCAGCTTTACAGGAGCTTTACTGTTAGCGCATCCATCTGTCAAAGTAACCCAAGAGGTGCAGCAACATTGCTGTTTTCTCTTGTTCTTCTGACCTACTGTGGTTTCTGGTCTTCCAGCTGTAATCTAACCCATTTGTATTTATCGCTTGGTGTTTCCTGTAGGAGGTTTGTACGCTGCTTTTGGCAGCATCTCTGATGGGAGACAGAATGAGCAAACTGAACTGGCTGGGGTTCGCAGTATGTCTCTGTGGGATTTCTTTACACGTGGGACTCAAAACATACTATTCCAAAAGTAAGTATGAAAAAGACGTCACCTTCCATGCCTGGTCCAGTCTGTTTCCCTCTTCACCCACCTCCTACATCCCTGCAGGATCAATGATCCACAGCATCTCCTAGATTTTAATTTAATATCCATTTTTAATGTAGAAAATTATTCTACAACATGTACAGCTTTAAAGCTGTTTCTTCTATGTACCAATTTCATGCAGGTCATGATTTTATTCAGATCTTAATAGTCCACCTAGAAAACACCCTGAAGTGTTTTATTTCTGTAATCTAGTGAAGATTTTTCTGTTCATTATTGATTTTTCAACATGCCATGTTTTAAATGAAAAAAATAACAAAATAATTTTTTTTATCTTCAAAATTGATGCCCCTTTTACATTGTTCACATTTTGAGAAATGCCTCCTGTTTCCATTCAAAAATAAACTCTTTGGTTATGTAAATTGTAAATCTAATTCTGCCAGAGGTATGAATAATTTTCCCTTTTTGAAATGCGTCTAACCCGTGTTGTTTTTCCTCCATCAGATAAGGTTCCTTCTATTCGGCAGCTCAGCAGTAAAAGTTCAGAGCTGCAGTTGCCATTACTTCGGCAGAACGGAGATAAATGTGAGGATTCGGCTGCTGATGAGTATAACGATGAAGAGGAGGAGCAAGAAATCTCACTGCATTGACAAAACCCCACTTGGACCCAGCTCATTCCTTAACTTTTACAGAAGCTCTTCCAGCTTCTTCGTTTCCGTTTTCTTCTATCTGAAGGGCTTCAGTGTGACACAAACCTTAGTTTTTTTTCTTTTAGTTTTTTTGTTGTTGTTGTTGCTTCCTTAGCTATACATTTCTCTATGGACTTAAAACGCAACAAAAATAAGATATTTTGATGTTAAATTGTAGCAAATACAGTCAAATATGAATTTATAATGTCTGACAGGTGAAGAAACAGTGTTATATCTTTACAGCAACGTTCTGACACATCAAATGGAGTTTTTTCCCCCTTATCTGTCAGCCACATTGGAGATATCTTCGATGTTAATCTGATAGTGGAGAATAAGTTTGGACAAAAAAAAAAAAAAAACATTTTTCCCTAAAGTTAATGTGTAACATAAATCTACCAATTCTGAAAAATATTCCTATTAATTCTGGCCAATACCAGTTTCTGGTTCCAATTTTCACATATTCAGTGTTTCTTTTTTTGGTTGTTTTTTTTTTAAGGGCTATAATGAATAAGATAAAAAAATAATTACAGGTTCGTTGATTGAGGTGAAATTTTTGAATCCAACAAAAAATTACATTATCTCTATTTTATGTGTTGTATCATAAAGTTGTCAACCTTTTTCAGATTAATAGGATTAAGAGGATCCTGTGTGTGTGTGTGTGTGCGTGCGTGCGTGCGTGCGTGCGTGCGTGCGTGCGCGTGTGTGTTTAAAAGAAGAGTGCTCACAGTTCTGAGTTTTATGGATGAGGAGAAAAATTATTTTTCATTATTCCACTTGATAATTAAGAGAAAGTTAGCCATTTCCTATCTCTGACCATTGATTGTTGCATCAATATTAATACTTTCCATACAGCTTGACATTAAGCAGCTATCAGATGTCATAGACCTAAATATAATTTCATAGTGTTTATCAGAATACTGAATACATGTTAAATGATCATACTTTGACCAATATTTAAAACGCTCTGCCTGTAAATTTAAAGCTTGGTTCAGTGTTGGTTAGGTTACTAACATTTTCCAGGCCTTTTCTTATATTTCAAAGCTGTGCCTTATGAGCTATTTTTGCTAAAGAATATGTCTGATTTGCATAGCTATTTATGAAAAGATTTTGATGTGTAAAATTTTCAGTAAAAGGAGACTAATGAAAAGGGTGTAAAATTAAAATTTTATTTTAATTTTTAATAAATTTGTTTCAGTCATTTGCTTCTGTGACTCGACATTCAATTGGTCCGTAATGGAGAAGAGGGAGAAGGGCCCATTTCTGCTTTAACAGGATGGTTTCAAGTATCTGGGCGCTATGTTCAGTGAGGAAGTGGGGGCTGCGTGGATGAATAAGCTGCAGCAATTTGATGAGCCAGTTTATCATGGTGAAGAACAAGGCAATATATGCATGATCATGCAATATATGCATGATCATGCAATATATGCATGATCATGCAATATATGCATGATCATGCTCTTGCTCCATCAGTCTCCAACCAAATCATGAAATAATTGGATCTTCACATCAGGTGAAGTGGTAGATTGGGGGGTTCAAGGCTGACAAACATGGAATTGCAGATGTTTGCTATAACTGTCTGCATACAAATTTGAAACTGTTTAGTTGAAAGTAGAATTTTTGTTTCTTGTTGTTTTAGTTTTAGGCAGGGTAGGATAGATGAAGTACAAAATGCCCAGGTCCAACGTTTCTGCAGTGAAATCCTTCTGGAGTTTAATTTTCTCTTAATAACTACTTTTCTCATTTCCTGTAACAGGGTGCTGTGTTGCAACATAAATGTGTTGAGATTTACTTCCACATATTTTTGCATGTATTTTGTTGGACCTACGAAACCCCATTTGTTCGTTGCTGTTGGCATGACGTTTTCAGTTGGGTCAGTACAGCCCTTAAACGTACTCTTCATACAAATAAAAATGACAATAACAAGCATCTGCTTTATGTTTTTAAACATTTTTGTAGCACTAAAGGCCTTTATCCATTAGTAGTTTGACAGAAAACGTAGCAAACCTCCTAAGGCTGGGAATCGAACTAGGATCGTGAGCACTTACCTCTCCAAGTGGTGCGCGTGCTCTACCACTGAGCCGTGTTAATATCAGAATTACAGCTACTTGTTACCGAACCTGCGGTGTTGGCAAGCAAAGTAAAAAGGTTTGGAGCAGAGCCGCGTTTTGAAGCCTGGTTTAGACGTTCTGGGCTGACTTTCTCTGACTTTTTAAAACATTCTTTGGAGAGCCACTCCCATGGCGGAGCGGAGCGGAGCAGCAGGACGACCCCGCTCCTTCTCTAGTTCGGACACGAGGAGAGCTCGTTTCCAGGTTTTGCTGAATCGTTTTGACATCCCCTCCAGTGGAATGCGGTTTGGAGAGTTTCTGACGGAATAACCTGAAATTCGTCGACCGGGCCAGGTAAGACATCACCTGGCAGCTCCCTGAACAAAGAGCTAAGATGGTGGGACACCTTTATTTTTTTCCGGACCTTTTTTTAGCTTCTACCGTCTGTTAAAGAGAAGGAAACACCTGAACGGACACCTGCGTGACCGGACAACACCTGAGCTGTAAGGTGAATCCTGGTGGCCTAACCTCGCGTAGCTTCGGGTCAGTTGCCTTTTAAGTTTTAATAGTCTACATTGAGTTACATTATTTACATAAACAGCAGGCTATGAAGTACTCGGTTATTGTTGTTGTTTAGCCTCAAACATTAACTAAAACTTATGCTAAGTTGATTTTCTGACTACGCAACATGCAAAACGTCTTAGGTTAACTGGGCCGTGTTTGTCAATTAAAATTAATGTAAAATTGCATACATTTGGAGTGCAGTTTTAAATAGACCTTTTTTTAAATGTGTACTTTTGACCACCTTGTCCGATTCTCAAAGTATAATTGTTTTCAGAAACAATTATAACTTTTTAAATCTATTTAACTACTATGAACATATTGTTTCCTGACAAGAAACCAGTTTGAGCTTTTTTAAAGGTTTTCCCAATAAACTTTTCTTAAAGTTTCTGGATAGTTTTTCTGTGGGAAAATCTTTTTTTTTTTTTATCATGACTTCCTTTTGCTGACCGTTCTCAGAAGATTTCTTAGAGATAAGTAATTGAGCTAAATCATTCAAGCGTTACAAAAGCCTTTAAGCTCCAGGAATGAACTGGTGTTTAGTCTACTCAGATAGTAGGCCCATGTGCTTTGCAGAACCATTCAAACCTATCGAATCTTTTCACAAAGTTTTTTATTATACTCAAATGCAGTAGAATTCAAAATTGGAAGGAAAATTATAGTTGTTGTTTTTTTGTTTTTAAAAAAACAAGTTTTAAAATGTGGCATACAGTCGTATTCAGTCTGACACTGAATAAAACCCAATTCAGTTGTCTGCCTTCAGAAGTCTTTATGTACTATTGAACCTCCATCAATATGTAACTCTTCTCTGAAGGCCTCAGAGGTTTGTTAGAGAACAGTAGTGAACAGACAGCATCACCAAGACCAAGGAACACAGCAGGCAGATCAGAGAAAAGATGGAGATCGCTCAAGTCTTGATGCCACCATGTATCACGAGGGGAATGGTTGTCCAGGGGAATGTGCCATTTTAGCTTGAGCTGTGAATCTGCACCTACTGCAGAGTTATTATGGGACTGCTGTCTGCTTCACTTATTATTCTCTTATTGCTTGGGGTTTTGCCATACAATCTATCCCTTCCTAAGCTTTGCCACAGCTTTCTCTCTGCTGTCTTTGCTGGTTGTTCTCTAGGGTTCAGATCTATTTTTAAAAACATGTACTAAGATGATTAAAAAAAAAAATCAAGACAAAGACTAAAATAGTAGAAACTTCCCCAGTAGCATATCACCCACAACCACTGCAACTTTGTTTTAGTTCCCAACTTAAGTGTGAGTGAAATATTTAGTTCTCAAACTAAATATTTAGTTAGCAAAATAAATATTTGATTTGGGGCAATATTTCAGTCATAGTTAAATGTTTAGATTGAAACTAAATATTTTAATTTGCAGATTAAATATTTAGCTTCCTTACTAAATATTTATTTGTAAGCTACTTGATTTGTATTTACCCTGTGAATAAAGTATTTAGCTTGGCGCTCTGAAATTGTACATCACCATGAATAACATAGAGAAAATATGACTTTGAGAAACGTATGCGATAATTTTTTTAATGACAGGCTAAATTTAGCTGAATATTACTTTTAATTTTTTACTGTGTAACTTTACAAATGTCACCCAGTACTCACAACATGGTTTACTTGTCAGAGAGAAAGTTGTTTATCATTTTCCTCTCATCTCTCCATTTTGCAGTAGCTGGTGTATGTATTGTCACATAAAATCCAAAGTAAAATGTGTTGAAGTTTGTCCAAAAAAAGCGTAAAAAATAAATTTTGTATTGACTCTGCTCACAAGTCTGGAATAATTTTTTGCAATCTGAGGCATGATTATGGGTCAGTGAAAGGTCAATACAGTTTTTTCAGCTTGAGTTTGCTACACAGTGCTGTTATTCACAGAAAACAATCATCAACAATTCTGAACCAGTTCTGTAAAGGTCATCTGCCTACTACTGCTTTCATTTGACTTCAGTCAGGCTTTTATGAAACTATAAACTCTCTAATCTTCCCAACACTAGCTCGACCTGGTTAGATTTTAAGGTCTTGATCAATGTTCTTTAATAACTGAATTTTGGCAAAATCATCATATTTAGGCAAGACTTGCAAATGAAAGTTCACAGGCGTGCTGACAGTATGCTTGTTGTATTGTTAGAAATCGTCCCACTGAGAAGGAGGCGTGGTATTTTCCTGGGCACTTAAAGTCCTGAGTATTTGTCCTGTGTATCATTAGCTGTCTGAAGTTTCAGGGTATGTGATGGGGCAAGCACTGACAAATCTGTAGTCTGAATCCTTTCAAGTAGAGTTCCCATGGGAAAAGCTGATGAGTTGGGTTTTATCCAGGAAGCGGCTGATGAGGAAGAACATTTTTGTAAAACTCAAAATCAAATAATAATGGTAGGAAAAAAGCTTGGGGCATTCCTATTTTATATTTTGCTTCCAAAATGTTAGACTTTTTTTGTTTTTAGAATATTTTAAAGCGATCTTGATCAGTATGTTACTTTCCAAAGCATTTTCGTTGAAGTTTTTTCTCTAATAATCTAAGCAATTTAGGAGGAATGTATTTTTTGTCCCTTATGTTATGACATGTGAGTCATCAGGCTACTAAGCCTAAACCCAGACAGTTTGCTATTTACACCTAGTAAATTTTACTAAGTTCTTTGATAAAACGTAGCAAAGAACCCATTTTAATTCAGTTAAGTTGAAAAATATTTTTTGATCCCAAAGGGAAATTAAGTAACTTATGTCATTCAAGTATCTTCAAGACTCGTGGATGGTGATGCTGTGGACAGGAATGATTTCTGGTAGCAGTCTGTATTGCAATGAATATGAAAAAACCTCTGACTGAAGACTGTTACTGCATGACTGCTTATAACTGTCATGATTGGTAGAGAAAAAAATGTAACAATGCAACTTAACTTAGAAATTAGTTAAAAAGGCACAAAAAAGAAAAAACTATAAAAATTTAATGTAATTCCTAAAAACAGTCAAGTTAACATAATTAAAGTCGTAGCAACAGCTTTTATTAAGTGTATTGAACTTGGTGGCTAAAGTTGAAACAACTTAAGTGAGTCAAAGGAATCAAGTCGAGTCAACAATTTTACTGTGTAACGGCTCAGTATCGGGGCTGCAGAGATGATATTTCTCCTGGATGACACCATCAGCTGTTGCCAAGCACTGCTAATCTATCTGTTTTTGCCACTCCTGTTAAAGTCCCTGTCCTTCCAGCTGCACATTATTCAAACCAGAGCGATAAACCAACTGTCCAAAAAAAAAAGAAAAAGAAAACGATTTCTCAACTTAAAAGCAAAAGTATACAAAAGGAACAAATCTCAATTAACATAAGAGATCTATTCTAATATTCTGCCAACATAAGTGAAGTAATTATAGAGTGTGATTCTTAAGTGTCGTTCAGGTTGCATGTCAGTGCTTTGAAAGGTTTCTCCTGTTTTCTGAAGACAGGACCTTTCAATGCTGCTTATTGTTGTAGTAGGTTTCTAGTAATGAAATGTATCTTTTGTTTGAAAAGAGTCCATTTTAATTTTTTAGGACAGCACTGTTCAGGTACTACAAGTAATCTATAATCTGAAGAACAGTTTATACCCGGTAGCCATAAGGGCATTAGTACTATTGTACTATTGTACTATGTAGTACTATTTTCACCAATTTCGTTATAATCCATGTACTTGGTTCTATACCAAGTACATGGTATAGAACCATGTACTTGGTTCTATAATCAATAGATTATAGACAATAGATTGTCTATAGTCTTGTCTATAAAGATTATAGACAATCTTTATTGTCTATAATGACAATAAAGATTGTTATTATAAAAATGAGTGAGAAATTGGCCAAAGTCCAAAAAAAGATCTGTTGATCAAAATCACATTGAATATGGTAAGTCTTGGTTGGAAGTAATGTATATAAAGGAGGTTTAAAAGATTTTCACAGTACAGAGAGCAAAGTAAGGCAGCACAGAGATCCATAAACAGTGTGAAGCTATAGGAAGGATGTTTACACCGGAGTCTGTGGCTTCTAAAAGATCATTAAAACCTAAAGGGCAATTTAAGTCCTATAGATGGCCTACATTTCAGACCAGACCACCTCAAAAATGTTATGTGCTTCTAAAAAGAACGTTCCTAAGTGTCACCTTCTTCAGACTTTCTGTGATCCAGGTTAGAATCTATGAGGAAAGTTGCAAAGCTACAGGATTTCAGTGGTTCGACGACCGGAAGAAACACCAATAGTGCAACCACAAGGCAGAAAAAATCTGCATTACAAACTTTTTTTTTTCTTTTTACCTCCTGTTTAACTGCAGATAGTATACACCTAAGTCATTGTCAGCATCAGCTCATGCTACAATCAACTAAAAAGTATAAAATAAAGCCATCTTTTATTTCTAGAATTTTCCTTTCCAAGGACACATTGTCATTAACTGCAGGACCTAAACTTTTTAAAATCTAAATTCAGATGGACACAAACAGACAGATTTCATTGTCATTACTTATTAAAGATGAAGTTTCTGTATCTATCAGCACATTTGCTCCATAGAGAGAGATGAAGAAGTGTGGACTAATATTTCTTTAAATGATTACAGGAATGTCTGGGAGTCTGGAAATAAATTGAAAGAAGAGACCAAAATTAAAACAAAACAGACTATAAGTCAACTTTGAACATTTATTATTTTATTGTTTCAGGCCCCATCATGTCTTCTCACCTCCTCGCATCCAGACCATCGTCTCTAAGGCTAATGCTGTGTTTCCTGCTCAGTATCTTCCTGCAGCTGTCCTCAGGAGTTCATGGTCAGGGTAATATTCTTTGATCCTTTAAACTAACAACAAAGTCTAAAAATTTTGATCAATTTTTTAAGTAAATGGTACTAATTTTAAGACGTATTTCTGTGTTTAACTGCTTTTTCGACTGTGGAAGCTCTGGAGATGCTTGCGCAAAGAGGAATTCTTTAAAAACTCAAGAAAGTTATGGACAACCCTGACTATTCTCTTCATGAGACTTTCTTTGGAAAACAGAAGGTCTTCAGTCAGAGGCTTCTTCAAATTTGCTATAGTACAGACCGCTACAAGAGATCTTTCCTGCCAGCAAATAAAGTATTTTTGAAATTTGAATTTGAAATTTCCTAACAGGTTTTTGTAAGTCACAAAATAGAGATGAGGTTTAAATCTTAAATCAGAGCACAGATGCGGTTTTCTTCTGCATGTCTGGAAATGCTATTGTTATTAGAGGCTCTCTTTGAAACCTTGACCCTTTCTCTGCAAAGACCCATCAGATCCCCTGTGGCCCCGCCCCCTTGTCCAAGGATGAAGATGGTCTGCGTAAATCCGAGTCAGAAAGGAGCTGTTGAGTGCTGGAGGTTCACAGATCAGCTGTAAACAGTCTGCTGGGATTCACCATGCTCATGTTTGCTCTCCTCTGTCTTCCTTGTTTCCGCTTTCCCCTCCCTCTATTACACCACTACATGTTACATTCAGTACCCTGTCATACTGTAACTGAGTGACGCTGCTCTGACATGCCCTTTGACCCTCTTGGCGTCCTGTTCCTGTTTCTGCTGCAGTCCAGAGGACAGGGCTTGCTTTGACGGATGGGGGGCAGCTGGAGATGAGGACGGATAGAGGGCAGGACGACAGGGACATGAAAGATACCACTTGTTGGGAAACCCCTGCTGGAAATTATGCAGATGAAGTCAGAACAAGAGAGGGATTTGATTTGTGTAGGAGGAAGTGAGAGGGTCTAGACCGCCATGGGAGAGCGAGAGGAACCAAGATAGCATCCCCAGTTTGAGCCTTTGATCTTAAAAAATCCTGAATAATCACCTCAACAACAGACAGAGATCCTTTTTAAATCCTAAATGTTGGTCTTTTCCAAATCTTTGTTCCCGCCAAGGTCGTCTGAAGCTGACCGTTCTGTCTGAGGATCGATTGCAGATGAAGTGGAAGGAGGCCGATGGTCCCATTCAAGGATACAAAGTTCGGGTCAGAACAATGTCAGGTGAGAATACTTTATGTTTAGAGTGAAATATGTTGGACTATCAAAAGTCCAAGCCTTTCTTATGAAGGCATAGGAAAGACTTTAGCCTCTAAGCTAAGAAATGTTGGTGGCATCAACTAACTCACTCACTCTTTGGTTACTTGGCAACAACCTGTTGAGAAATTTGCGCAGCAGTAGTTTCAGGTTTCACCACCATGCCTCGCTAACTGCTTAAAAATAAATAACGTTGTGAAGTGAAAACTGCAAATAAAACAAGAAAGGTCACGATTGGCAGTATTTCAGATATTTAAAACATAAAACTAATCAGTCATTATCAATATTGACAATTATCGATATCGACTAATCTGAAAGGCTTATATTGTGATACATTTTCAGCCATATCGTCCAACCTTTTGTTGGCCTATTACATTAAATACAACAAATTAAATTGAAATTTGTGACAATGTGACAGAAGGTAAAAACATTCAAGAGATGTCAATAGTTTTGTGAGGAACTAAGCAGCTTTCACCGTGGATTGAAAGGACAGCAGAATACAGATTGATGAATCATTCATTTTCTTTCTAGAAGAGCAGCAACCAGAGCTGATGCTGACCACCACCCGAGGCCGAGCAACAGTGGCGGGACTGGACTCCAGTCAGGAATACTCCCTCCAAGTCTTCGTTCTGAACGGGACGACGGAGAAGCTTCTGGCAAAAAGGCGATTCACCTGTAAGAAACTCAACATCAACTGTGGATTAAATTACAGGACATATTTATTTAGGACCAGCTTTTGAAACATTTTAGAATAATTTAATAGGATATAATATATCTAGTTTGATTTCATCATGCTTTGCTTAAGTTTTAGAACTTAAGCAAGCTCTTTTCTTAAAGTCAAGCAAAGATCATCAGGACATCCATTAGTTAATTATCTACTCTACCAAGTGTTCAGCTGTTAATTCTATGGTAATCACCTTCATCACTTAAGTTTAATTTCTATCTTTTTTCTGAATGTTTCACAAGTCAGAATGCAGTTATTTGAATGGACCTTAAAAGGTTTGGCATTAGTGGTTAGATTGTGGGCTGAAAACCAGGGGTCCACCGACTGCAGTTTTAATATTGGTGGATAAGATTGGCTTCACATTTTAAAATCTCATTTTGTTTTCTTCTTTTCATGCATTTTTGTCATGACCTAAAGGAACTGAAACATCTACAGGCCAGTTAGGCCTGTAGATGTTTAACGAACAGTGGAAGAAACCCTGGAAATACAGCTTGTCTAGCTGGTAATTCAGTTTCAATAGCTGCGTTTCCATCACAAACGTGTGCAAACTTTGTCCACTATCTGCTAATTTCGAAAAAACACAATTTCACAAATGTGGTGTGTCCATTAAACAAGAAGCACAATTAAAGTCACGCGTGAATAAGTTTGTTCATGTGATTAGTCAGGAAACAACATCCTCTTACCACCTCCTGTCGTCTTCTTCATCTTTTCTGTAGTAGCATACGGTTGGTGACCACATGATTCAATATATTTTTTTTGCATCAAATGATGCAAAAAAAAAAAATGTTTCCATTTCAGTTTTATGAAATACAGTAATTTCTATTCAGCCAGAAAACCACCTCATCCTAGCACAAAAACCTCTTAGCAAAATACTTTTCAAAATTGACCAGTTTCCATTGACGTGTTGCCGTTAAATGAATTGCGGAAATTCCGATTTGTGCAATTTAGAGGTCAAGGGAAACACAGCTAGGTACTCTGGTTGGACAGCCAAGTCACAAATAAAGATGATAACTCATATTCAGAAATACTGCAGCCTCTGCGAACCTGTGCTCCTTTTGTTGACCAAGAATACACAGTCTCACTCTCACAAAGTATAAACACATTTTGATTACACACACACCCTTCTTAAATTGATTTTAAAGCTGCTTCATACACTTTAATGAGTTTAGTGTCTCCTAGATTGTTTATTATCCATCCTGGACAACCCAAACTCAACCTTAATGATGGCCTTTGGCAAACATTGTGACAGAATTAGTAGGGTTGGAAGATATTTTAAGGATTAGGGTAAGTATGACAGATAGAAACTCTACTGTCTTCTTTTACCATCTACAGAAGTAAATTTTTTCCCGATCTGAGGTACATGCCGGCTGATTTCCTCCTGATTTGTGAATGCCTCTCATATTGTATGTTTTTAGTCAGCCTGATGGATTCCTGTCCTGGAGCGTAGCGTACCTTTCACGTACTTGCTAAACACGCAGTAGATAGCAGGTTTCTGTGATGACTTGAGCGTGTTCAGGCACATTACAAAGAAAACACCTTGACTTGGAAATTTGTAGCACTCTAGCTGTCAGGCTGGAAGTATGGCGGTCTGGGAATTCCTTCTTGATGTGTCTTTGTCTTTTGGATTTTTTTCACTCCCTCAGGGTTTTGTTCCCAGTCAGAACCAAGGTTACACTGGATTCCTGTTCTTAGGAATTTCTTACCTTTAAACATGTGAACTTCAGGTGATTTTAAAACTGTTGTATTTTTGTGTTGTGATAATTTTTAGAATTTTGTTTTACCCATGAGCACCTGAAAAGTAATGTGGAAAATCTATTTTGGGTAATTACACTGAACTTTGTGTTTTGCAGTGGAGGGTCTGCGAGAGGAGGAGATGATCCGCAGCGGTAGCCGTGAGAACCGTAGGAAGTTGATCCCAGGTGGGTCGGGCTCGGGGGACCTGGACGATTCGACGGTTGTTCTGCTGGACCTGCCAACAGTTCTGTTTCCAGACCCCACTCTCACCACTGCTGTCACCATCACAACTGCAGGTGCTATATGCTAGCAGTTTAAAATAGTACTTTGATGAACCCAAGGACTCATGTCAGAGTAAAATGACAAGAGAACTAACAACATGAGACAAGTCAAAGATTTTAATATAACTTCTGCAACAAGACTTGTGGGAAGATGCAAAGGTAGAAATTAATTGACAAGTTGTTTTAATTTGATTTTGTTTTTTGTCCAAGCCTTCCTTACCATAACTAAACATAAAGTTATATGAACACAAAGAAAGAAAAATAAGAGGCAAACACATACAACATGTAAATAACTCAAAATACAATAAAAGTAGTACAGGGTCACAAGAATTCTGGACAGTTCATCACAATAACTTTTTTCATTTAACTCAGATCTTTTCACAAAAAGTACTAACATTTCTGAAGGTGGAGATTAGATGTTTCTGATAGACATTCTCCATGTGGTTTTAACTAAGATGCTCTTGCATGAAAACTTGTGGGATCTTTTAAAAGTGACTGATAAAAACATGCAATGTTAAGACTGCACCAAGTGGGAGATGTGAAAGATATAAATCCAACAAACAAGAAGAGATTTTGTATTTCTGTTTTTGTAAATGACAAATAAGCCATAAATACTGCTTATCTTAAGAGAAAAACTTTGCTTATTCGAAGCAAAGTTCGTTTTTTTTTCTTCTCACTTTTCCCTTTGATGTTTTTCCTGTATTACCCCAGCTTCTGTGGGAACAACCTTTGCTTATCTTACTTTAACCCCACCCATGTATTTACCATTACCTCTGGTCCCCAGAGCCCTCAGCCACAGAAAGCACTTCCGAATACCCTGATGAGCCCCCTGAGAAAAGCACCAGAGAGAAGAGGAAGAGGAAGAAAGGGAAGGAGCGACATAGTTCCACGGTGGAAAACAAGGAGCAGCATGGGATAAAACAGGGTAAAATACCAGCTGGCAAAATCACAGAAAGACACAAATTTCTGCAGAGAAAATTAAAGGAAAACTTGAGAGAATTTTATTGTTCATTTTAAGATTAAGATTAAATTATTGCAGTAATATTATGAGATTAAAGTCATAACATTGCAAGAAAAAAGTCATAATTTTACGAGAATAACGTCATAATATAGCAACAATAAAGTTGTAATATTTGGAGAAGAAAGTCTAAATAATATAAGAAAGTTATCATAATGATTACAGAGTCATCACAAAAATAGACTCATACAAGAATAAAGTTACAATATTATGAGAATAGTCACAATGTTATTGGAATAAAGTCAAAGTGTTATGAAAATAAAGTTTTAATATGACAAGATCGAATATAGGGTTAAGCTTAAGTCGAAATATGAGAATATAGCTGTAACAATGTGAGAATAAAGTTATATTACAAGAACTAAGTCATTGTACTATGACAATAAAGTCATAATTTTATGAGAATAAAATTGTAATAATATGAGAATAAAGTCATATAATTTCAAGAATAGTCATATTGCCAGAATAAAGTTGTAATATTATGACTGTTCTCATTATTTTAATTATTTTTCTTTTCTTAGCATGGCCCTAAAACACAGCCATACTGACAAGCAAAAGTTATTCTAAACAATTTTAAGCGTAGCAGCAAATCTTTGCATTAAATATGCCTAAAAAATACACACTAGAAAGATAATATTTCAGAGCAGTAAGTGCTGGTTCTGAGCATGATGACAGTGTTCACTGATAAGTGATAATGACAAGCCGTCCTGTGTAGCTGCAGGATACACGTGTCCTCCGTCTCCTCATTGATCTTGGGAAGCTCCGAGATCCCGCACATGCATGGAAACCACTCCAGTTCATGTATGCAACCTGTCAGCATGTTTTGCTTTGCAAAAGCTCACACCTCTTAAACCTTTTCACATTTTGCTAAATTCCAACCCCAAATGTCAATGCGTTTGAGAACTCATGTGACAGACAGGCCAATACAACTAAACAGCACATAATTGTGAAGCAGAAGACAATTAGCAAATGGCTTTCAAGATTTTCACAAGTAGAAATCTGAAAAGTGTGGGGTGGATTTGCATTCAACCATTTAATTTAATGCATTTCCTAAATAAGCCACTTTTCCCCATCAATCACATTTTGTTTTACATAATTTATCAGTACAGTAGTAAAATATTTTAATTTATACAAATTACTGCTAAACAGCTGTTAAGAAAACCCCCCCAAAAACCTAAATGCTTTTTATTGGGCCAGAGAAGTGAAACTGAATCATTGGGAAGTTGAGATTCCAAGACTTGCCAGTAGCTAAAGCTAATATTTCAACTTCATCTGTTCCTAAATTGCTACACTTTTATTTTTGGTTTATGACTTCATGTTGTAGTTCATACGTAACATAATTGATAAATAAAACAAATAAAAAAATATCTATGATTGTCTAAGCACAATTCTTATCAAACTTACAAAAGACTAAATTCACTTTCAAGAATGAAAAACACTTTAAGAAATCAAAGTCTAACCACTTTACCCAGGAAGTTTTTACCTTCACAGACTTCATTCAGTGATGCCTTTCTCCTAACTAGTTGGTCACAAATAGTTGTTTTTTTTAGCGATTTCTAGAAACAAGAGGTGCCTCAACCTATCCCAGTGTCCCCTATGTATTATTGCCTTAATGTCCTGTGAACTTTGACTTGTCTAAATCTATCTTTGTGTCTTGGAGTTTAGGCTTTCCCCAGAGGAAACCATATGAGTGTGAGAGTGACGCGGCGGCAGACATCATGCTGTTGGTTGACGGCTCCTGGAGTATCGGACGCACCAACTTCAGGCGGGTCAGAGACTTTCTGGAGGGTCTGGTGAGGCCGTTCAACATTGGACCAAACCACATTCAGATCGGTGAGGACCAGGCCACCAGCAGGAATGAACTGGTTCTCTATCTGAAGCTAGACCCTCTAAAGAAGGAGAGAAAAATCTGGCAAATATTAGTGTACTGTGTGCTGCAGGGCTGACCCAGTACAGCGGAGACCCTCGCACTGAGTGGCACCTCGGTAATTTCACCACGAAAGAGCAGCTGTTGGAGGCAGTGAGAAATTTCAGATACAAAGGAGGAAACACATTTACAGGTAGGGAAATTCAGCTTCAACTCTTTTCATGTCTGCCAGTGTATAACCAGCCGGTTTTCTCCTAGGACAGGCACTGCTCCACGTCATGGAGGAAAACATGAAGCCTAAGGCAGGAGCGCGAGCCAGTGCACCATTTTTTCTGGTTCTGTTGACTGATGGGAAATCTCAGGACGATGCCATTGCAGCAGCTAACCGGCTGAAGAATGTAGGCGTGGAAATCATCGCTGTAGGTGAGAGTGAAAAACATTGCTTTGAGTTTTGAGTTTATCCTGAAAGCATGCACCTTGTGTCTCTTTTTCTACCTTATTTACAGTATGTTATTTGTAATATTCCATAATGACAAAGTATAAAAAGTTGCACATTTGTTTAATAAAAAAACCCCAAAGAAAATCCCATCTACATAAGTATTCACACTAGCAAAGGACGCTCAGCTTCACCATGTTACCACTGATCATCCCTCAGATGTTTCTACAACTTGACTGGAATCCACTTGTACTTAATTACATAAGATCCTACAGTTTTCATTGCAGAAACCAAACAATCAAGGTAAAAGAGGAGTTATCTATAGACCTCTTAGACTGCATTGTATCTAATCATAAATGTTCTAATACCACAGAGCTTTTTGGGAACAGCACGTCCCAAAAAGCCCTGTGGTATTCATTATTTACAAATAAAAATAGTTATTAGAGCTCAGTTGTTCTCTTAGAGATTGGAAAACCATCCAAGAGGTCAACCAGAGCTTATGTATGCAATCTATGTTTCTCAACCTTTTTTGGCCCAGCGCCCCCCTAGCCTTTATCCAGGTCCCTCACCGCCTCCCACCAAAGAATTTGCAGGCTACTTTGCACTGACTATTATTTTATCATTAATATTACTATCACTATTGTAGATGTTTTGATTTTTATGCTTGTTTCTGTATTTATTATCAAAAATAATTTCCCAGAGAACAAAAAAGCCATGGGAATAGAAATTACTTTCACAAAAATGCAATGAACATTCAACATAAAATTGGTAGGCGTAACAGCAGCCAATCAGAGTGGAAACAATATTCTTATTTTGTGCCATTTTCTAGTTGTTAAATATTACACAAAATGACCAGATAAAAGATGTACAACATGCCAGTTTAAACTTTGATCTATTTCCAAACAACTGAGCTCTGCAACATTAAAACATGGATAGAACTGTAACTACATTAATCATAGCTCTTCTTCTCTTCAGTGTTTCTGTGAGTTTCTGGTGGTGCAGCTCTGTGCTGCCTTCAGGAAAATGGGACATCAGAGTATCATTCATAAAACTTCACCCACATGGCATTTATTGTTCAAACCAGAGCTTTCAGTGGAAAAACAAAAGTTCCAGATCCTTTTAATGCCATGCAAATATGAGACAGAAACATGGATTATATATTTATATAGACCTGTCTATTGATTTAAAGATTAATAATTTTACTTGACAGAAATTACAAAGAACAAATCTGGTTCTTAATCAAATCCTAATGAGTCAAATTGAAAGTGTCATGGAGTCGTCAGCCTCATGTCAGTGTTAATGACATTAACACTGACACGAAAAATAATATTGAAGAAATAAATATATCAAATCTAATTAAAAACATAAATAAGTGATAAGTTCTTTACTGTTATGTCTGTAAAATATATTTATTCTCACTACTAGATATGGTCTCAACAAACCCATGGCACTTCAACAATATTATTGTACCTTTTATGTGGAAATAGTGTCTGTTTATTCTTGCCATACAGTCCTCTGTATTAATTATTGCTCGAATGGTCTTGCCATACCAGTTTATTCCTCTGTATTTACTTGATTTCTTAGTTTATTCTTGCATTTTGTTCTTCATTCATTTCCATTTAGTTTCATTTGATTAGTATTATCCTCTCTTGGTTTATTGGTATGTCCACTTTAGTTTCTTTCCTGTTGCTACATTTATTTTATCATTTATCCATTATAAGACGAATAATATAAGATGAATAATCTTCACTCATCACCTGCTGCGCCGCCTAATCGTCATGTGTTTTACATCATGTGTTGATTTTTCACTGTTCAACGTCGGATTCTCTGTTTTTATGCCATAATTCACATCTAGTTCGTCGCTCCGTTTTATGTCCCGCTTCTCCTGTTTCAGAGTTTCGCGCAATGTGCGCGTCTTTTTTTTTAAGCCCCTAAGGTGCAGGGCATATTGATGGGGAAAAGGCAGACTGACATAAACATTTTAAAACAATGGAAACAATTTCTGTATTCTGATTATTAAAATTTAAAAGTGCTGTGGTACCGTTGTTCTATCACACCCATTTCATACCGGACCACTTACAGCACCGGTGTTAACGCTATAAAATGAACGCTCTCTATCCATAACCCATGGAGGGATTTCTTTATTTCTTTACTTAAATGGGTTCATTTTTCAGAGGGATACACAGTGAGGGTATCGTGATTTTAGCTACCAGTAGCAGGAGAACGGAGCTACGCCAAGAAGCTAACAGAAGCTAACAGAAGCTAACAAACACTGAATAGAAGAAGAGCTGCCATCGATACAGTTGCAGTCAAGCATGATTTAATGTTACACAATACAGTTTTACCAAGTTGCTCAAAGTCTAAACTGGCATTGTTGTGCATTTAAGGTGTAAAGTTTACCTTCGACTAAACGCCCCCCAAAGGCATCCCAGTGCCCCCCTTTTGTAAAAATGTCCGCCAGCGCCCCCTGCCGTCCTCTGAACGCCCCCTGGGGGGCGGTACCGCCCACGTTGAGAACCGCTAATGTAGAATGTAGAAGGAAAAATTTAGTTCTTAATGTGTTTTCATTCCAGATACACTGTAAGCTCTTATTTAATGACATTATCCCCTGTGTTTATTTTACAATCTTGTTTTTTTTCAATCTGTAAAATTTTGTCTTACGGACTCCAATTTTAACTCTGCTTAGATGTCTTTTCTTCTGCCAATGAGGTTGATAAATTTTATAAGTTTGTGTTTTTAGGTGTGAAAAATGCTGATGAAGCTGAATTGAGGCAGGTGGCATCAGAGCCAGTTGATCTGAACGTCTACAACGTAAATGATTTCCCCCTGCTCAGCAAGCTGGTCGCTCGGCTGGTTCACATTCTGTGCAGGAGGATAGAGGACCGTGGCATCTCAAAACGTAACCCACACTTCTACCTACGCACAGACTGTGTGCTCAAACTGATTGTACATTCACCTGAAATGAAAAATATGTCATCTTAAGGTGTGATTTGTTGTATTTTTAGGAATGGAGCCTGCACCCACCACACAGCCAGGCCTCTCCTTTCCCAGTCCTACTGATCTGCGGTTTTCCCAACTTGGATCCAGACAAGTGAAGCTGCACTGGATCAATCCTGTCCAGCCCGTCCAGCAGTACAGAGTGGTTTACCACAGTGCTGAGAGTCAGAGTCCACAGGAGGTTAGAACTACACTCTTGCATCTAGGCATGCATGATATACAGGCTTCAACACCATCAGCCGATATTGGGCACTTTGATCAGTATCCTTCTGATAAAAGTTGGCCAGTATTAACTGGTATTTCTTTCCATCTTATTGTTGTGCATGTTTCAGGAGGGCATTAACCATGTGGTGTTTACTTGGTCATGTGACAGTGATACACCACTGGAGTGTTTAAACTGAAGCAGAGAAGCTGCATATTTATACAACTCTGGAAAAGCTTGGGTCAAGGTCCAGAAATCCAGAATAGAAGGGATCCGTGAAGGGCTTGGCAGGAGGGATAAATCCTTGGACAGAAAGGGGTTGTAGAAACACTGAAGGCTTGGAAGGAAACGCTGGATCTCTACTGGCTTGTGGCTGTCAATAATCTGGCAAGGAAGCAGAGGCTGAGGGGTGTTTAAGTAGGGCAAGGCCCAGGTGGAACAGGTAAACAATTAGGCATGGCAGGTGAGCTGAATGAGTGCTTAACACAGCATGTACAGGACATGAATCATAACAGAATTGTGTTTTTATAAAGCTACACGTTTTCAGAAAACTAGAAAAATCTACACATTTCTTCATGTGACTGTAAAAATGTGTCTGCAGGTGGTTTTATCCGGCTCTGAATCCACTGTTCTGCTCGATGGCCTCTCCTCTCAGACTCTCTATCACATCTCCATATTCCCTGTGTACACCAGCAGCGTTGGCTTGGCCCTCAGAGGAACTGTCACTACATGTGAGCATGACATAGCTGATGAATATTGTATTTTATGGAAATTGAAGGGAGCTTCCTCTTCAGATTAGGACAAAAAACAAACAGATCTGCTATTAGACATCATCAATAAGTCACTGTGTGAATTGAAGTTGATGGATGAATTCTTATTTCAAGGACATTTTATATATACATTGAATTGTCCTTCATTGTATAAATTGAAAGACAATTGATTGCAGTCTTATTATAATTTGAACAAACCATACTACAGATTCAAAATGCTTTCTATATTTTAAATATAAACATGTTAAGCTGTTGTTATGAAATTATTTAGATTGTATCCATCGTTTTTACATTCAGCAACATTCTTTGCTAGTTTTAAGAAACACAAGGCTGGGAGACATCAGCAGAACAGGGTTACTGTTTTGAACAAACAGGAAAGAAGTGGATCAGAAAACATCAGATGAGCATCAACAGCAGTGTGTTGCTTCATTGTTAAAGGCTCAATTTAGCTGAGATGGCTCTGTGTGGTAACTATAGAAACCATTTTTTCTTAAGCATGTTCAAAACAATTAAAGCAGACCGAAATGATCCACACAGCTTAAAGCACAAACACAAATCATGCAAACATAAACCAGTGGAGTACTATATTGGATGCCACATTGTTTTATGTTCTCTCCTCATTGTCATTCTTAATGCTTCTTCTTCAGTGCCTCTGGCTATGCCATCCAACTTGGAAGTGACTCCCTCCTCTTACAGCACTCTGCAAGTAAGTTGGAGTCCAGCTCCTGGTGCTACTCATTACATGATCCTATACTCAGCACTCAGCGACGGAGAGCCTGAAGATGCAAAGGAGGTAAGAAGTGAAAATCTAAAATCAGAATTTACTCGAATCAAAAATTTAAATAAAAATTAATCAAATTAAAAAATCAATATTGTAAAGAACACTTTTATATATTTTACAGACACAGTGCAATTTTTTAACACAATCAGGTAACACAGTGTTAAGATCTAATAAACTTTGGCTTATCAGAACAAACTGATATGAAGGTTTCTGAGCAGGTGTTTTTCTTATAGAACTCATAAAGGAAGTGTCAGAGGAGACGTTTTCTTTCTTTCTGAAACTCCACGTTCAGGAAGTCATCTCTACATAGCTCCTCTATTAACCCTTTAACATTTTTACCAGCTTTGCACTGACAAGTTGCTCCTGTAATGAGCTCCACAGATGCACAGTTCCACTAGGTGTTTGCTAATTGCTGCTGGCTAGTCTGATGGAGCTGAGAGGAGGAGTGTCAGGAGAGGGAGGGGTGCTCTTTGAGACGGAAGCTTAGAAGTTACAGCTCCAAGGAGGATTTACATCTTGAAGGCAGTGTTAAGTCCCCAAAAGCGTTTAGGCCCCCCAAGTGGTTGCCACGGAAAATTAAAGGATTTTTTAAACATGATTGAAAGAATCAAGGCAACGCACCAAATACGTTTTTGATGAGGGAACAACATTAAAACATGATTTAAAGCTTTAAAATGTTGATTTTACATAGTAAAATGCCCCTTTAAGAGGAAAAATAGTATCTGAATTTTTTTTCTGGTGACCTATTGCAGGCACATATAGATGTGATGTTCTTTGCATCAAGAGTTCACCACTGCACCCCCGCCTCTCCAGTGTCTAATTTTAAAGATTTTCTACCAATCCA
The DNA here is from genome assembly GCF_904066995.2 of Poecilia reticulata. Classification (NCBI taxonomy): domain Eukaryota; kingdom Metazoa; phylum Chordata; class Actinopteri; order Cyprinodontiformes; family Poeciliidae; genus Poecilia; species Poecilia reticulata. Next base: position 4,940,157 of record NC_088836.1, read on the forward strand.
TCAGCAACCTATAAAGCTCTCATTCTGAGGAGGTTTTCATAGTGGCCGGTGTTTAGTCAGACTAAAATGAAAACTCTCTTCCCATATTTCCATTAACATGTGCATTCCAACCAGAGGAGCAAATGCTCTTGATCTGAAAGGCCTTTACACCAGTACAATCTCCCCATCTGGGCTTCTCTGATTGTCATGGTGATCAGAGAGAGGCCCTCTGTGAAACAGGTGAGATTGTCGGCTGACGGTGCTGGGGAGGTTCAACGAGATTATTTTGAATGCATAGCCTGGGATATTGACAGAGAAGTGGCTACATATGACCAGAGCTCCAATGTGGATGAGTATCTCTCATCTGTGTTCGAATGAATTTCAGACGTCAGTGTCATCAAGAATATCATCAGTCAGAAAACCCTGGATGAATGGAGAAGAACGCAATATGCTGAGAGCATGGGACATTGGCTTTAGATCTGAGATCTAAAGCCAATGTTTTGCCTATCAGTCATGGCAAAAGGAAGCCAAAGCAAAATCCAAGAGTTTTTTTCCCACAACCTGAACACCACTAGCAATGTGTGGTGGCATCCAGGTGATTGCAAACAGGGGGCGGGGAGCCCAAGCAAGTATAACACTGACTCCCTAAACGACCTTGACACGGCAGGTTTGAGGTACTGAACACCCTAACATTGAAAACGGTGCCAAGACTGGATGAGTTGGCCTACAACTGGAAAGCGCCAATGTCTGCAGAACCATGACAGAAAGAAACATGAATGAGGCATCAGGATTATTCAACATCCTAGAGAAAATACTCAAGGACCAATTAGCTTCGGTCCTGACAGACATTTAAAGCATATCTCCAAACCAGGCTATTGTACCAAAATGTTTCAAGTAGGTCATTATCGTACTATTGCCAAAAAGGTCCACAGTAACCAGTCTGAATGATTATCGACCTGTAGCACTCACTCCTATGATGGTGAAGAGGCTAATGAAGCGGCACATAACCTCCCATCTCCCCAGTTCGACCAATAGGTCTGGTTTAATCAAACTTTAATTATGTATTGCAATAAATGACAAAAAAAACAAGAGCTAATAGAAGAATGAGCTGTTTGGCATTGGCAGGGAAGATTTTACTAAATGTGCTTTCCTTCTAAATGTGGCACCATTTAAGTGGAAATAAACAAATTTCCAGTGTTATAAGGATTATTACCAAGAAGAACTTTTACCACAAAAAATATTTGACCAAACATTAAAGATATAAATAACAGTTGCAAATTTACAAGCCTTTCCCCTAAATGTGGATGCTTTTATATCTAACTACTAAAAGGAATAATTGCAGGCAACATATTCAGCCTTGGTCAAATCTAATATATTAGTACATAATAAATTGTGATTTTTTATTTTTTTTGGAAGAGAATAACATGGCTCCAACGCTAATTAAATGTTTTGTATCATTTATGGACAGGAGAAATTCAGCGCAGGCCAGACAGTGGTGGACCTTGCAGGCTTGCTGCCAGAAACAGACTACTCTGTCACTCTTTATGCTCTCTATGATGAAGAGCCCAGTGATCCAGTCACTTCGGTCTCCCGCACACGTAAGTGATTCCCTGAGCATTCTCATTAACATTTTCATTTCTCTGTCTTATTTTAACTGAAACATTTTTTCACTTCATCCTGTTTTTCCTAAATCCGGGTCCTTCCGGATCCTTAAGTACCCCTCCCAGCTCCAGTTGGAATTCACTTCCCGATTGTAACCCACAGCATGATAAAGGTGAGCTGGGTCCCTGGTGCTGTGGATGTTCCAGGCCACAGAATCACCTACAGCACCAATCATGGCAGTGACATTAAGCAGGTAAAATTGTATTGTGTTAATTTATTTTTCAGTTATTTCTACTTCTGTTTCAATCTCTCAAGTCATCAGCTAGCCTCATAGCAGAGCTGTTTATATGTTTAGATATTCCAGAATTGTAATCAGCTTTATTCACCACAAGGAATTTGTCTTATGTTCCACTTTGCTCTCAATAAAGACAATAAAGACATTTTAAAGATAAAGAATTGTCAGGAATACTGTTTTCTTGTGTCTATGTACATTGTTTTTACATTGAGCAACTTTCTTTGTTCATACTAAGAAAACACAAGGCTGTGAGACATCGGAAGAACAGGATTAATATTTTTAATGAAACAGAAGGAAAAAAGTAGATCAGAAAACTTCTTATGAGCAGCAATGCCAGTGTGTTGCTTCATTGTTAAAGGCTCAATTTAATGGAGAGAGTGACGTCACTCTTAGGTTTCCTAGTTCTGAGTTGTGGACCATTGTGGAAGAGTAGATGCGTGGAAGTAGAATTAATGGGGATCCAAATAAAAGAAAGGAAGATGCAAGTTCTACAGGATTCTGTGCTTTTACAATGTTTTTTGTTAAAACAAACATCATGCACTATGGAAATTACTTTCAAGGTACTTCAGTACAAATAATTGCATGTACATCTATCTCCATGTGGAAAACCATTGTCTAAGCCGAGAAAAGGAATGTCACATCTTCACTGATCGACATTGATTCCTTTTCAAGCATCACGAAAGCGATACTGAACAATGACACTTGGTTTGATATAGAATGTCAGGTACAGTTGCTCTAATCGTCTGTTGTAGTTCAACATTAGAAATGTTAAATTATTGACATTTTTTCCATTTGTGTTGAAATATTTCCCTTTTCTGAGTTTCATAGATAGTTCAGCATGTGAAAATGTTTGAAATTGTTTTTTTTACCAGATGGAGGTAAAAGGCCAGAACTCTGTGGTGCTGCAAAGCCTTTCATCTCTGTCCCGATACCTGGTTTCAGTCCAGTCCCACTACCCACAAGGCCTGTCTGCCACACTCACCAGTAACGTCACAACACGTAAGTCAACATACACACACATCCAGTCTCTGATTCTTCTTTTTGATGTTTTTTTCACCACCTTTTTCCTCTCTGCCAGTGAAGGTGCCTTCTCCATCAGATCTCAAGGTGACTAATTTCTCAGGCAGTGAAATTACCGTACGCTGGGCGGCAGCAGCAGATGATGTGGTCTATTACCTCATCAAATGGATCTCTTTAAGTGAAGGAGACCTGAGGCAGGTGAGGAGGGAAAGGAGAGGCAGTTTTCTAAAATGTCTTTAAATTGTTGCTTTTATGTGGGTTTCAGCTGAATGTTATATATATTTATGTATGTATGTATGTGTCTTCAGATGTTTGGTTTTATGTGTGCTTTAGCTGAAGGTGAACGGAGACAATGAAGGAGCGATCCTGGAGGGAGTGGAGGAGGATAAAGAATACCAGATCTCTCTGTCTGCACTTTATGGAGATGGAGCTCAGAGTGAGGCTGTGGCCGTTCGATACAGTACCTGTAAGTCCAACATATTTATCTACTCACTCTACTGTGCAAAAATTATAAACCACCCACTAATTCAGTTTTCTTCCCTTTAAATGTCTTTATTATTTCTCAAGGTTTTCTAAAGGTTTTCAATATATACCTATGAGTTCCAAAAAAAAGTACATTTCCACCAAAAACTCAAAAATTTTTTAGAATAATCTGAGAAATTTTCCAGAAAAAACTTTAAAATGTCTGAGTTTCAAATGTCAAAAATTTTTGACGTTTGAAACTCTGGATTTTCATAGTCAGTCGTGACTGTGAGATATTAACAGAATATGGCTTTTGTATTAAAATTGGGATTGAAAAAGAATGTGAATCTTGAAATTGCAAATGAGTGCCAATACCAGGGTGCTACTTCAGAATTTATAGGCTCAAATTAGAGTATTGCTTTCAGAATATCTAGCTTCAGAAGAACCACAGCTGTTAGAACGTCTTTTTTTATAAGGAGCACAAATAAGTGCATGCACTTCAACTATATAAGAAATAATTTGTTTACGTTGATGGACTTTACTAAAGAAAAGTGAGGAAGAATAGAAACACAAATGACATGAAGGTTAAAACAAAATTTTGGGGTATTTTCTACCAAACAAAATATGGATGTTCAGGTTTTCCACTCAGCTTGTTTGTAAAAACGATTTTCTCTTTTTCTGTTTTGGGCAGAATCTGGAAAAAGTGTAACATGTTGTTTGTTGCTGCAGTGTCAGGCGGAGGCCCCTCCAGTCTATCTGTGTCAGAAGAAACTGCAGTTAGCATGTTGGTCAGCTGGGTGCCTCCAAATGCTCACGTCCTCCAGTACCGGGTTTCTTACACACCACTGACCGGAGCTGAGACCCAGGATGGAACTGTAAGTGGGCTCTTAGCGTTACTTCTGGCTGTTTTGGGCCTCGTTCCAAAGAATCACAAATCACTGTGGGTCAGAGAGAAACTCCAAATTCTCCTGCTTGCAGTCTGGAAAACTGTGTTGTTGTCTGCAGGTGTTGGTCCCTGGTGGTCATAAGCAGGTGGTGCTGGAGTCATTGCAGCCAGATACACGTTATAGCATCTTAGTCACTGCAGAGTATCACAACAAAGAGGGGGGCAGCGGCTCAGCTCAAGGCAAAACCGGTACGTGAACTTGGGCCTAATCAAATCACCTGTTTCCTAAAGATACTAATAATCCATATCCGCTCCATATTTCTCAGTTTAGTATTTTGACACAAATGAGACCCTCAGAATGCTTGAGGAACTCTAAATTACAACACCCCTTTTAAAGGGTGAGGGGCTAAAACATGTCCACTATTCCTCATACACATCACCTAAAAAGTAAGAACATTTGCAGATGGTTATTTCTGTGTTGTAACAATTATTCTTGGGAATATCTCTCATAACACTGGAAGTATGTTTAAGATTTCACTAAAATGCGTTAGTGGGTGGCCACCAGGAGTAGAGGGTGTGGGTTTACATCAACACATTTTTGCATTTTTTCACACTAATGCATGATTGAGAGCTTATTGCAAATTTTTCACAAAAATGATCAAAAACAAAAGGTTTATGATCACAGCAGAGGTTCAATTCCGCAAACAAAGAAACAAACTTTGTTAAACAGGAAGCTAAAAATAATATCTAAACATTTTTCAAACACAAAAGTGAACATAGAACTTTTTTTTTTTTGCAAACAAGTTTTGCAAAGATTAATATATGCAGTAAAACCAAAATGTGGCTTATTAAAATGGGATATATAAACAAAAGATGACATTAGTTTCCATGAACTTAAAAATAAAAAAAACTAATAAAAATGTGAAATCTGTATCAGTTCATTCTGGTCCTTACAAGTTTCATCTGGTTTTCTACTTCATTTGTGATCTAGTTTCTTTTCCCTCGTATTTGTGTGTCCGTCCCTGCAGCCAGTCTGCGTGTGAGCAGCATAAGCGTCGTCAGGTCGGACCACTCCAGTATCTGTTTGTCCTGGAGGCCCGTGTTGGCGGTTGATGGATACCGTGTTGTCATGCAGTCAGTTAAAGGTGATCTAGAAGTTTGTGCTCAACATGTTTCTGAAAACACATTGGCTGGAATGAACATTTTTGTTGGTTCTCACTCTTTATTTATAGACAAGCAAATAAAACAGGAAACTGTGGATGAGTCCACCAACAGCTACTGCTTCAACCACCTGGAACCTGAAACCCTGTATCGCGTCAGCGTGCATTCGCTTCTCGGCTCTGCAGAGGGCGCTGCCGTCTCCATTCTCCATCCTACAGGTGTGCAGTAATAGAGTTAGGGTTATGTCTTATTTTAATTTGGGCCAATACTAGAGATTTTACTATGCATATAAACAGCAACGGACAGCTTATATTTCTGTTGAGTAACAGGGATTTTTTTTAAATGTGTTAATCAAGTGAATTTACACAAATCTTTGAAAGTCTCTAAAGCAATTAAATTAAAATACAAGTAGTTATTCCAGTAATCCTGCATGCTGTTTTGATTTATCTTTTCACAGCTCCAGCTCCAGCCAGAATCCCTGTTCCTCCCCGGAAATATCCTGTACACAATGAAGGTGAATCTTTTTAAATGAAGCTTCTTTTGCTTTCAGAGGAGCTCATGATTTATTTTAGTCTGCAGCCTTACATTGTTTTACACTATGAGAAGAAATAATTCAAAGTTTCTGCAAGAAAGAAAGAAAGTTTACTCATCACACAGAATAATATTATTATCATGTATGATTTTTCATTTAAACTGTTCTTTTACTGACTTGTAATAAATATACAACTTTTAATTGGAGGGATTTTAAAAACAAGAAATGGGTGAACAAGTTTCACACATGGTCAAAAATATCAATCAATCAATCAATCAATCAGTCAAATTTTATTTGCATAGCACATTTCAGCAGCAAGGCATTTCAAAGTGCTTTACATCATAAAAACACAAAAAATAAAGTCATGCAACATAGAATCAACAATCAAAACATTACATCAAGTCAAGTGCCATCATTAAAATCATAACTGATTACGTTTCAAATACAACTCTAAACAGGTGGATTTTTAGTCGAGATTTAAAGGCACTTAGTGTTTCAGCTATTTTACGGTTTTCTAGAAGTTTGTTCCAGATTTGTGGTGCATAGAAGCCGAATGCTGCTTCTCCTCATTTGGTTCTGGTTCTGGGGATGCAGAGCAAAACCAGAACCAGAAGATCTGAGGGGTCTGGAAGGTTGATAAAACAACAGCAGATCTTTAATGTAGTTTGTTGCTCAGCTGTTCAGTGATTTATAAGCTAACAGTATTTTAAAGTCTATTCTTTGAGCTCCAGGGAGCCAGTGTAGGGACTTTAAAACTGGTGTTATGTGCTCTATCTCTCTGGTTCTAGTCAGAACGCGAGCAGCAGCGTTCTGGATCAGCTGCAGCTGGAGGATTGATTTGTTAGTCAGACCTGTGAAGACACTGTTGCAGTAATCAATGTGACTAAAGATAAACGCATGGACGAGTTTCTCTAGATCTCACTGAGACATAAGTCCTCTAATCCTGGAGATGTTCTTCAGGTGACAGAAGGCCGACTTTGTAACCGTCTTTATGTGACTCTGAAGGTTCAGGTCAGAGTCCATTACTGCTCCCAGGTTTCAGACCTGATTGCTGGTTTTCAGTTGTAATAACTGAAGCTGTGCATTGATTCTAGTTTGCTCCTCTTTAGGTCCAAAAATAATAACTTCAGTTTTGTTTCTATTCAGCTTTAAAAAGTTTTGGCACATCCACACATTTATCTGTTCTAAGCATCTATTTGGTGATTGGATGGGTTCAGAGTCACCTGGTGACATCGTAATGTAGAGCTGTGTATCATCCACGTAGTTATGGTAGCTAATCTTATTTCCTGTTATAACCTGAGTTACTGGGAGCATATAAATATTAAATAGGAGGGGTCCTAGGATTGAACCTTGGGGTACCCCACATGCGACCTCTGACCTCTTTGATGAGAACTTTCCAATTTAAACAAAGAAATCCCTGTTCTTTATGTAAGATTCAAACCAGTTGAGCATTGGACCGGAGAGTCTGACCCAACTCTCCAGTCGATTCAGTAATATGTCATGATCAACAGTGTCAAAAGCTGCACTGAGGTCCAACAGAACCAGCACTGTGTTATTTTTTAATTGAAATGTTACATGAAAGTTTGTTTGTGTATTTATATTAAAGTAAACGTTTGTTTACTTTGCCTCCCGAAAATAAGCCAATGCCCCCCTTACTAATCTCCTCTGGAGCTGTGGCTGTATCAAATACATTTTCACTCTTGCTTGAGTAAATTTTTTTTGGCTGCTCTACGTACCTCTGATATTAACACATATTAACACACTGCACTTGGGAGGAATATCTCATAAGATAAAAAATGTAGTGTAGGGAATATCTCATAAGATGCTGATAATTGCCTCCGATAATCAGCGTGTCCAGGTCAAAAAGTCAGCGTAATTATTTTGTCATTTGAACCAGACATAAACCGAAACGCACAGAGTAAAATGTGAGAAAACACAAAGAAACTAGATCCAACAGGATGAACTGGAAATATAAAACCTTATCTGAAATAAATAAGCGAGTAAATGTTTATAACACAAACACAGAGAAAAAACCAAATACCAAACTGCCCAGAATTGTGACATTAGCAGTAGCAGCAGTAGATAATTTTACATTATGTTGTTGGTTTTCCCTCACACACTGAAAACTTTTACAGAAAGAACTTGCTTAAAGCAACTCTACCTATTCTGCACAGTAAGTGATAAAATATAAATGTGGTCGAGATCCAACTTTCTAAGGAATAAACTTATTCAATTATAATGGGGGTGTATGTCATTTGACCCCATTTGCAATAAAAAATATCCACCAAAATGTTTCCATCTAACTTTAGTTTTTATTTTTTTAATTTAAGTTTTTTGTTGTGCAATCATAATGCTATGGATTAAGAATAAGTTAATTGAATCTTAAGTCTCAAATCAATATGGCATTCATGTCCATGGCAAAAGTTTGTCAATTTCTAACCAGAACTGAATGATACATTTTCTGGTTTTGTGAGCTGCTTGTTTACTAATGCTTTTATGAACTCATCCAGGAAAAAGACAAGTGCGCTCCATCCTTGCTTTCATCCAAGTGTTGTTTTTGTTCATGTTCTTGAAAACCATCACCTGTGATGCTCAGAGTACATTTTAAGATTGTTGCTTATTTTCCGGGCAATTAATGATTTTATCATCTTCTATTTCTGAGCTACTCAGGCATTACTCAGTCACTTATCATTAGACCACCCTCTTCAGTGTCCTTCTCTTTTAAAAACTAAAATAAACATGGTTGGTTCACCGCATGTTTATTTCTTATAGTTGATGGATTTATATATTTTTTTGCAATTTAAGGTAAAATACTTTATAACTCTGTCTTTTATTCTATTCAAACTGCTTTCCTGCCTTTTCCTGTAATGTGTCAACACTACCGTCTTGTGTTGCAGTCTGTCCTGAAGTCACCATCCAGAACGGCATCGTTAAAGGTGAGACTGACTGTCTTCATAAAACATTTCATATAAGAACAAGAGATATTCGCCCAGCTCATCCCAGTAAAAGTTCTGCAGAGCATTGTGGTTTTATTTATTGGTTCAGGTTTTAACATGATGGAAGCATTTGGTCTGACGCGGAAAGCTCACTCATCAGTGGAGGGAGTGGCAGCCGAGCCCTTTGTTTTCAACACTCTGCCTGCCTACACCGTGTACAGAGATGTGCAACTGACACAGAGCACCAAGTGAGACTTTCTGGTTTCACATTTCAGTTCAAAAGCACACTTTCTACCATGTCTTCTTTTATGCATTTATGCTCAGCAGAAATTATTACAGAATGTGTTTTCTGCTGTTTGGCCATGGAGTAATTTCTGTTTTGTGCTTATGTAATAATTTTATGATTTTTTTTTTACTTATTGGTATTGGTGTATTCACTGCTTAATGTGTTGGTGGCCAGCCCTATTCAGGTGTTTTGCAGAACTAGTTGTATTTTATCAAAGAAGTCTAATTTCAAGAAAAAGAAATTATTTCCCTCTTCTATCACGACAGTGTGCTTTGCCCCCCCTTTTTTCAGGTTTATTCACCCTGCAGGTTTCTCTCCAGAGCACACCATCAGCATCACTTTTCGCTTGCTGCAGGATACACTGAAGGAGGCCTTTGCTCTCTGGCAGCTCACTGACAATGACTTCCAGCCAAAGATGGGAGTTGTGATTGACCGTGAGTAATGCTTCTGCAGCTTTTCATTCAGTGTCACCTCTAAGCAGTTGAGGCAGAGGGGCATCCTGTCCAGCCTGGGATGATATTATGATGTCTTCACATTGTCAGACAGGTCCTATTTAAGTGATGTCTTTGTGTTGCAGTAGTAAGGCTAGAGACTGTAAAGTTTGGTGTAATAAACCACAGTAATGATATCTTTTATGGGGGTCAAACACTTTTTCACACAGGGCCATGTAGCTTTGATTAATATTTAAGTTGGTTTTTATCCTGAAACCCTGAAGTGTGACCAACACGCTATCTATTTTAAGGCCACACCTGAAACATGCTGCTTTCTTGTTTGACACCATGGGAAAGTCAAAAGAAATCAGTTAAGATATCAAGTAGAGAATTGTGGAGCTGCACAAGTCTGGTCTGTCCTTGGGAGCAATGTATTGATGCTTAATGGTGCTGTGTTCATGTGTTTAAACAATTGGATGAAAGTATAGGCATGATGTGAATGTTCAACTATACCATTCAGGAAGGAGATGGGTTCTGTGCCTCAGGGATCAATGTGTATGTGAGATGTATCACTATATTTTTTTCTGCTGTCTATTCATTAATGCTTTAATAAAAGTATCCAGGAAAAAAACTAGTGTTCTCCAGGATAACATACTGGCTTTCATCCCAGCAGTGGTTTTGTTGTATGCTCTAAAAACCATTAAGAAACAAAATTGAACTCTACTTGAGGTACATTAAGAAGAACCCTGCAGGATGTACCACCCTGAAGCTTTCACTGATCCCTTCTGGCTACCCCTATGAAACTTTTCTGAGGGTGCCTCTGAAACAGAAGCTCTTTCATTATTCCCATAGTCACAATGTACGTTAGTATGGAGGACCAAAACTGACACAATTAAAAATAAAAGTAGGAAGGTACATTTTTGGATGAAAATACATGTGTAAACGAAACGCATGTTTCCTTTGTGACAAAAATACATGTCTAAGGAAAAGGAAAAACAAAAAAATTACATTTCTGTTTTGGTCCTCCATACAGAGTGCTATAATTCTATAAATTAAAAAGTCCCCAAATCGATAAATAAAGAAAACAAATAATCTAACTTTATCCTAAATAATTGAAAAAACATATAGAGTTGCACAGATCTAAAAAACGTGGAACAATATTGATATGCAATGTTACATCAATCTTTAAAAGTTCCAAAATCATATGACGTTCATGCCCATAATTTTTGTAAACAGTTTGTTCACTAATGCTTTTATTGAAAACATCCAAGAAAAAGACAAGTGTTCTCCAGGATAACATACTCGCTTTCATGCCAGTGGTATTTTTGTTTCTTGCTCTTGAAATCCATTAAGAAGCTCTACTTGCCAACGTTTTGAGGCAAACAAAACACTCGATATGAGTTATTTTAGAAAGTACCAGCCTGATGTACCACCTTAAAGTTTTCACTGACCCCTTCTGGCCACTCGTATGAAACTCTTCTGTGGGCGCCACCACCACAGGAGCCCTTTCATTATTTCCATGGAGTCGCACTTTTGAATGTCAGCAGATTTATATGCCTTTGTCTATCTGAAGCCAGGCAACACGGCTGCTGATGAGGGAGGACAACTGGCCCCTCTAACAAAACAATTATGGTCAAGAGTTTTTATTTTCCAAAATAGGGCTCCTGTTTGTAAAGAAAAAGATAGGCCTCATATTTAGGTTACATGTAACCTTTTCTGTTTTTCCACTGTCCTCAGTCGTAAGGAAAAACACAAAAAATGCTTTGGCTGCTGACAAACTTCTGACTTTATGGTCATTAAGCCGCTCTAGCTCAGTAAGAAATTCTCTGTATGCTACAGGCAGAGGAGTTGCTCTCCAACTCAAGTTCTCGAAATCGACTGACCTGCAACCTTTAGATTCATCAACACAGTTGATTGATCGATTTTTCCACTTATTCTGGCCACTTTTTTCCAGCAGGAATTCAAAGTTTCAGTTTTCATCTTCTGAATGGCCAATCTGTATTACTTATATTTAAATACCATAATGTTATTGGCACACAGGCAAAGAAGAAGCTCGGGGACTGTTTAGCCAATCAGGACGCAGAACACAATGCACTGTGAAAAAAACTGCACAAAAACAAATCTGTGTAGCAGCCAGACCGCGAAAAGGTGAACCGCGTTATAACGAGGGATCACTATTGCCTCTTTAATATATTGCTTTGAGTAAACTGGAATATTTTGTTACAATTTTTCACCATTATTTGTGCTGGATTTTGTACACCTGGTGCCATGGAAGTTACATATTTCAATGTTTTTCTATTAAATGTGTGCCTATAAAGCTTAAAGAAGAAGTTGTGCTGTTTTTTAAACTTAGCACTTTGCTCTAAGTGTTCTCAAATTTAAACTGGGGTTTCAGCTACACTCTATAGCTATTCCCCACACTGCCAGATCAGACCGCATCGCCAACATGAAATTAAGTCAGTCTCTCTTTACTTCTCTTTCTTTAAACCAGGATTCTCACAGCAACTTTTTAAAAATGTCTTTTTAGAACAACACAATAAGCTTTTTAATGATGAAAAGATGACTGTTTTGCATCTTTTACAGCTTCTAGCCAACGTCTGATGTACTTCAGTCTGGACTACAGGGGAGAAGTGCAGGAGCTCACCTTTGATCAGCCACAGGTCCACAAGATTTTCTATGGAAGTTTCCACAAGGTGAGATAAGATCCACCAAACTCTTAAAGGTAGAATCAATGTTTGCTTTTATTTAGGAGCAAATAAGATGGATCCTTTTTGCAACTAGCTATTTCACAGACAAGAGACAGATGTGTATCAAACACAGTGAGAAGTAAAGTCTATATGTAGCTCCAGCTACAAATGCTAATGTTCCCTATTTGAAAAGACCAAAAAGCCTATTTTTTTGTATTTATTTTTTCCATAAATTTCACTTGATAACCAAATAAGTTTAGTACAAACTAAACTAAGTTTCTACAAAAAAAAAAGTAGGAGTGCGCCAATGAATTGGCCCCAATGTTCTTAATTTTGGGTGATTGGTCGATACTTATGTGAAACCAATTTTACCCACTGATTTTATTTACCTCCGCAAAGGTCTGAAAATCAGCTGCTGTCCCTTTTTGCTTTGCTGTGAGAGAGGGCTGACTGATGGACCTGTTCACCAGGTCACGTCTGCATGCACTCAGTTTGTATTCAGTTTGCTAAGTTGGCAAAAGCCACCTCACTTTTGCCAACTTAGTAACTTTGTTGCTACATTTATCAACTTTTCAGACAAAAAAAATATTGGTATCAGCAAGAATCAGAATCAGCAGGTCAGGCTTTCTAAAGATCGGTGATCAGCCAGTAAACTGCAGTTGGTGCATCTCTAATTTGCACCAATTAATCACTGTACTGCCTCTATAATATATTGCTTTTAGTAATATATTAAAAGCACTGACACAATATATTGTGTCAGTGTTTAAATCACTGACACAGCAGTGTCAGTGATTTAAACACAAACAATGTGTTTGTGTTTTAATTTGGTTCTGGCAGGTTCACCTGTCTGTCAGCCAGGTTAGCGTCTCCCTGTCTGTGGACTGTCAGCCTGTTGGTGAAAGGCCAGCCCGCCCTCTCGGAAACCTGCCAACCGATGGATTCGAGATGCTGGGAAAACTGGTGAAAACCAGAGGACCTAAAAGCGGCTCAGCCCTGGTGCTTATCCTTCCTCTCTGAGATTAAATTGGTTGATCCTTCAAATAAAACAATGGTGTTTACAATGTTTTGTTTTTCTCTTTAATATCTCCAGTTCCAGCTACAGTCCTTTGAAATCATCTGTAACAACACATGGGCTTCATTGGATACCTGTTGTGACCTGCCTGGAGTGGTCAGTGGTACTGCTATCGTATCGTATCTTATTTAATTTTTAAATAAGATAAATCCCAGGTGTTTATGTTGAGGTAGGCAAATAGGTGATGTTACACTTTTAATCTATGTGTAACATCACCTATCTGCCTACCTCAACATAAACACCTGGAATTTATCTTATTTAAAAATTATTTATTAATATTTCATACTATACTGTTTTAGCATTTCTATATTCACTTGTTTTTTTCTGTATATATAGATTTTTATATTGGATGTATTTGTATTTCTGACACTTCTGTTCTGTCCTCTGTACTGCTGTAACAATGCAAATTTTCCCACTGTGGGATTAATAAAGGAATATTTTATCTTATCTTTAGCCAGCTGTTTTTTTTTTGTTTTTTTTTTCATTTTGGTGCCTGTAGGGACTCCATATGATGACAGTCTGAAATGTTAATTATGTGCTGTATGCAAGGTATTTGTACTTAAGCAACACATTTCCCCTCTTGGGGCGCACACTTCACCAGTTAACCTAAAGCCTTTGCTGACTGTGTCTCAGAGGGATGAGGAGAGCTGCCCTGCTCCACCGTATGCATGTACCTGTTCCTCCAACATTCAAGGAGCTCCAGGACCCCCTGGACCAATTGTATGTCTCCACATGCATATTTTTTAAATTTCTCTATAATATTTTGTGATATAATAAGCACTAAGGCATGTTTCCAAAGATTATTAAAATGTTAATGCTCCATTTATTTATTTTTTTTTCACAGGGGAAACCAGGTCCTCGAGGGGAAAAAGGTGATAAGGGAGAACAGGGCTCAAAGGTAAGATGAAAATGATCATTCTTAACATTTAAAATAGGCAGTGGTTTTGGCAACTAGTTTTCTTTCTTCCTCTTTTCTGGTTTGCTATCTGCTAATGGAGAATAGTCCTCTAATGACCAGAAACGTTTCTTAGTGAGTGAAGTGTCATGGACGTATTAATGTGGCAACAGTAAGAAGAGCCCTTCAAATTCTCTAACTGTGGAGGAAATGAACTTAAAGTCTTCCTTTTATTAAATTTCTATATTACTGTCTTAATTTCCATATGAGTTACTGAAAATAATGGTGATGTCCCGATGAGGTCCTCTTGTCCAGTCTGACACTAATCTGATGGTGATCAAAGTAATTTGAGAATAAGCATTTGCCGTGTCCTGTACATAATTAAAACCATTATCATGTGATTAAACTGAAATATGTCCTTTAATCAGAACTGCTATACATTATTATCACAATTATGTCCCAATTATCTCATTCACCATTCTAGGCGCTCCACTCTTTCTGATTTGTTGTTGTCGCCGGCAGACATTTGATCCAAATCAATCAACTTCAGTGTGCTGCTCCAGAAAGGCAATAACTCTGTTTAGAAAGTTTCTGTGATGTCGTGATAACACATCGTCTGAAACATCCATAGCTTTATTATAAGTTTTTAAACTCATACAGCTACAATCTTCTTGAATCAGCTGATGTTATTAGTTGATATGTTAATATCAGTGTGTTTTCTCTCTGCTCTATGATTTTCCCAAATTATAAGTGAAATAATCTGCCAATGGGACTAGTACTTTTTTCATCAATATTAAGAAATTATAGACTTGGAAAAAAAACCTCCTATATCTTGCTGAGCAGTTACTTGTAAGGTAGTTTTGCATCATTTCAAGTGTACTAAGATATTTGCAGTAGGAACTAGACCAAAAATACTTTCAGATGTTGTTTCAGTGTTTGGTTGTATGTTCTACAAATGGAGAAGTATTAGGGCTGATGATGGCTGATGAACTCAAACATGTTGTATTTTTTGCCTTTATTAAAACCTATGAATATTTTGGAGAGCTGGTTGTATCTACTTTTTACATGTTCTAAACAGTTTCAATTTTAGCGCTGCTGACCTTTTTTACAGCTTAGTACATGTGTGTTTGGAATCAGTTGTCTGTGGCATCTACTTAGAAATTTTATCTTCTTCCTTTATACCGATAACTGGTCCAAGGTTGGCCACTAAGAACGTAAAGTAAGAGGTAATCTGGTTTTTATGCTGTAGTGACATCTAATGGCTTAAATTGGCAATTGCACGACAATTTATCATTGTGTTTATTTCGTCAGTTTTGGGGGGGGGGGAAGGAAAATCTAAACTCATACTTGAAAATTTTGTTATTTTTACTCTGTCAGGGAGAGGTGGGCCCCCCAGGTAAGGCTGGATTTGAGGGGGGTCTTGGACCTGTGGGCAGCATTGGGCCCCGAGGCATAACAGTCCAAGGCAAAATTGTGAGTCATAGCTTGACATTTTCTCTCTTAGAATGTGTGTGTGTGTGTGTGTGTGTGTGTGTGTGTGTGTGTGTGTGTGTGTGTGTGTGTGTAAAAAGAACATATACCTGTGTTTTTAACCATTTGTGTTGATCAGGGTCCACCAGGAGCGAGGGGAGAAAAAGGAGATCCTGGCAGACCAGGAGTGCAGGTGAGTTGAAATCAAATGATAGTAATCTGTTTCTTCATTCTTTAACTGTCACATAACAATAATATCTTCATTCATAGTGTTAACAAATGCTATATACGCTCGATAATATAGCACACTTGAAGTTCCCTATTCAACCTTCTTGTCTGTTTTTTCCTGTAGGGTTCACCTGGACCTCCAGGTCCAAAGGGAGAAGAGGGGATCCCAGGCCCCAGGGTGAGCTGCTTGATCCCAGAGAAAGGTAACAGGTCCTCTTCCAGCAGAGATTTCTCTCAGTCCTCCTTTCTTGCTTTCTGTTTTCCAGGGTATTAGAGGTGTGGAGGGAAACATTGGTTCCCCGGGCATTACGGGAACCAGGGTAAGAATATCCTTTGAGTACATTTCTAATAGCCTGAGCTGAGCAAATCGCCTATAGGAACATTTTGTTTTGCTGAAATCAAAACCACTTGTCACCCGTCAGCTTCCTGGCCAGCACAGTTTGTTCCACTGTCTGGATGCCCATACAGACAAACCGTCATTCTGTTCTGTTTCCGCCTGATATTTGATGGTGTTTCTATTAAACGTTTTCTGTGATTCAGGGTTTCCAAGGACTTCCGGGATACCCAGGACCTGTTGGGGAGAGAGGTCCCTCTGGACTTGTTGGACCAACGGTAAGAACTCTAGAACAAACACAAAAGCTGTCCAGCTTGTCTTCACTTTTGGTTATCTACCAGTTCATGTATGTTTAACTCCACAGGGTCTGCCAGGAAATAAGGGGGAACAAGGTGAAAAGGTGGGTAACAGGGCAAATTATATATTTACCTCCACTCTGAGTTTATGTTTAAAGAAACATGCTGTTACATCCAGTACACCTTCAACCAGGGAAGTCCAATATGATTCTTTGTGAGGGGTACCTTCGAAGAAGACCAGGTAACATGATAGAAAAATCCTCTAAATAAGGGTATAACCCAATCAACAATAGGGTTAAATACATTTTTGTCTTCTTATATTTGTCTTTCAATAAATATTTCAATACACCGCTCAGTGTTTTTATATACATGTGTACAGCATTCCAGAGTTTTATGGGTGAAAGCATTTCTGTTATTGCAGTATAAGATTTTTTATGGCGTTTTAAAATATATTTTTTTTAATTATGGCTGGATTGATTGATTGGTTGATTGATGTCTTCAAGGTAACTGGCTCATGATATTTTTCAGGGGGAACCGCAGTCTATGGCCATGATCTATCAGCTGGTGACACAGGCCTGTGAACAACTTGTTCACAGTAAGTACCAGGAGTGATAAAACCAACACATATGAGTTGTTTGTGTTTTCTAAGTCACTGCAACATAATGTATGTCTACAATAGGCTTTGATGGGGTTTTTTTTTCAGAGGAGGTTTTGAAGCTTGACATGTACATCAATGAGATTAGTCGAAAGCCCGTTCCTATTGAGGAGCCGGTGGGGCCCCCAGGGGAGCCTGGTATACCAGGGTCCAGGGGCCCACCTGGTGCCAGGGGCAACCAAGGGAATGTTGGCTCAAGAGGGAGCCCTGGGAGGCCTGGGTATCCAGGAGAGCAAGGTAAGGTTTGATCTGTTAGATGTGTCGTCAGAGCCATCAAGACATTCTGTTCAATTGTTTCTTTTTTCTCTGCAGGACGGAGAGGAATCCCTGGAGAAAAAGGAAGTTTGGGCAATAATGTCCAGGGGCCCTCAGGAATTAAAGGGTTTGCAGGTACCTCTCCTTGACCTGTATGTTCCATTTATTACTCCACTGTCTAACACACCATCAGGTGTGATTAGGATATGTGACGGTTGTGCATTTTGTGTGTGTAGGTCCTCCAGGGGAGTCCAAGCCAGGGGTCCCAGGTCCAAAAGGAAATGACGGCAAACCAGGGCCACCAGGGACCACTGGGAGTTCGGGTCAGCCAGGAGAGATTGGGCCACGGGGCATGTGTGACAGCAGTGGAGGCTGTCGAAATATTCCCCAACAAACAGGTTAGCTGCTAAGAATGGCCGAATGATGAAGCTAAGCCTGGGAAATGGCATTTGTGAGAGTTCAGGTCTGTTTGAGCCAAACTATCCTGAAGCAGGATCAGATTTGTTTTTTAACTCTGTCTAATTTCTAATTGAGTATTGTTTTTTTTAACATTTTCTCTTTCTTTATCCAGAAGACCCTTATTACGGCTACCAACCCTGAGAAGAGAAAGCAAGCAGTCACCAATAAAATTACTCTTCTTTAGAGCTGAGCAGAAGTGTGTTTACCAGTCACCCTGTTCCAGTCTCCATTTTGTTTGAAATCTCCCGAGAAATGAACCTAAGATGAATCAGAGAGCTTTCCAGTACAAACCAGAATAACTGTCTATAATAAAGAAATCTCAGTTGGATCACTTGAGTGCCATATTATACAGTTTAGCACTGAAAGCTTTTCTTTATGTTTTCATGTATTCATGCACTGCCTAAAGTAGCAAGTTAAGCCTTTGAAATAATTTTTTGTTTTCATTGTAAGCCTTGTTGCCTCCAAGATAATTTAAAATCCATATTTTGTGGTATGAAAGGTTCTTTTTTACACTATATATAAATAATACTGTGAGACTGCATTTATATATGTTTGATAATTTGTATATGTTTTGTAGTATTTCCTGCATCTTTTTTAATTCATGTAAATTTTATGTGTTCTGAATTTCACCTGGAAGCCCGTTTACATTTTCTGTCTTAAGTTTGGCAAATTATATGACTGAGAGAATAAAAGTGTTTAAATATTAAATAAAATCTTTGAATTATTGTCAAAAGGTATGTTTAGATAAAGATGGCATTCGATAGATACCGCATAGACTGTTGGTGTGAATTTGTACCACTGATGAAGAACGGAACTTTTCAAGCAAGATCCAGGTAGGAACAAGTTATTAGGGAATTTGTTTCCACTGTTGCTTACTTTGAAATGTGCAACCGGAAACTGCAACAAACAATTTTCATAATAAGGTGTATTCCCTATGCGCACACTGATGGATCAGTTTACCTCTCAAGACATATTAGACTGAATTTAAGCTATCATTAAATAGTTTCTTAACAAAAATGAAATAAAAAACAACTTCAATCTCAAAACAGACACTTTTAAAACAACTGCCATAAAGAGAGAAGTTCATTTACAATTTATTTTGAAGTCTAAAAACAGGAAGCTAGGTAGAAGGTTGTGGTTTTGCGCTTGCGCAGAAAGATTGCTCTATTGTCTCGTCCGTATTTCTGTCTATGGTCACGTCGACATGGCGAGTCGAAAGTCTTTGCAGGCGAACAGAGCGAACGGAGACAAGTACTCTGTCCTGTTACCGACATACAACGAGAGAGAAAACCTTCCTCTGATCGTGTGGCTCTTGGTAAAATATTTCGGGGAAAGGTGAGTTGGTGGTATTCCTAATCTGCTCGGCTACTGCTAACTGCTGCTGCTGCCAGCGCTGAGCTGTCACTTAACCCGAGTTAACAAGTGGGTCAGGGCTGAAATAGAGGTGGAATATGGACTATGGATTATCAGAGATGTTAAAACTCTTTTAAAGTAGTTTTAAAGTAGTTTATGATGTGAAAACTTTTGCAGTGTTTATTTTTGGGTAAGTTAAAAAAGGGCGACTTCACTGTGTCTTTTGTATTGAATGCCTGCACTGTTCTACAATGAGGTGTTTTCATTTACTAAACATCAGCGATATTGTAATTTATGTACGTTTAAACACAAGTTGCAGTGTAGTTTGGTTTTTGGTAAAGATGAACTGGTAACGGTCTTCCTGATTGAGTCAGATACTTCTTTTTCAATTTTCTGAATGTCCAGTTTTGATATATTCTCTTTTTTCTGTTCAACTCTTAAGTCTGTAAACACATAAAATAGAAAGGTTCCTTGGAGTTGAGAGACGGCACTTTTGAATCAAACAGAAAATGAGGCCATCATTTATTTCTACAATTCATATATATATATATATATATATAATATAAGCAAATAAAGACAAGGGGAAATTTTTCTGATGCATTCCAGTTTTCATAATCTTTAAAGTCTATAATCTTCTGTTTAATACAAAACCACCATAACGTCTTTATCAAGGATAAGTGTTGGTGACCCCCTGACCCCCACAGACTTGGAATGATGCGTGGTTTTAGTTTTCATCAGTATAATAGGAGAAAAATAATTAAAATTATTAGAAGTTGACCTGTTATTCATCAGATAGAGCAGGGGTGTGAAAAATCAGTCCTCGAGGGCCGACATCCTGCATGTTTTAGTTTTCTCCCTGGTTTAGCACACCTGCATCAAATGATGGCTCATCAGAAGGCCTAAGGAGAACATTGACTTGCTGAGGAGGATTTTACTACCACTAGGGAGAGAACTAAAACATGCAGGATGCCGGCCCCCGAGGACCCACTTTGGACACCACTGAGATAGAGCAATTAAAGGAAAGCTGCTCTCATTTTCTATCAGAAGGGAACTTTTTATAGTTGACTGAAAAATCATTTCAGATCTAATTTTGCCTGGGGTAGGTTATGTAAGTACATATTAAAATATCTAAAAAATAAACCACGTTACAGAAAGTGTTTCACATGCTAGTCATTGGTCTGAGCTTTTCAAGAGAAACGTGGCGATTCAAAGACCAGCTAACTGATTTGTGTATTACTAGATTAAGCGCCTCATTTTTGTTTTTCAAGACTTCTTTTGTAGTCTGTGTGCCCAAACAAAACCAAAGAGCATTCAGGGGCAGCAATATTATTTTCAAGTTCAATTTCTTGCCTGAACTAGTTGTGCTTAGTGTCACTTGTATAACTGCTCTAACGAATGACATGCATCTTTTAATTTGTTCATCTTGCAGTGGCTACAATTATGAGATCATTGTCATTGACGACGGAAGCCCAGATGGGACACAGGAGGTTGCAGAACAGCTGCAGAAAATTTATGGAGATGACAAAATAGTGAGCTAAGAAGCATAAGTAATGTATACCTAAGTAATGTACACCTTGAGGATGTATAAATTGGCATGAAAGATCAAATCATGTTCTGATTGCGTTTAATGCAGTTGTTCTTTGTTGCCAGTGTAAACGAATAACTTTAACTCAGTGCCACAGAAATGTGTATTAAAGATGACGAATAGCTGTTAGCAATTGCAGATAATGAATAAATCTTGTTGTTTTCCAGCTTCTGCGACCGAGAGCGAATAAACTAGGCCTTGGTAAGCTGTCAACATGCTGCGTCGACTCTCTCACCATGATCATTTAATGACGGCGTCCTGTCTGCTTTTAAAGGCACGGCCTACATTCATGGCATGAAGCATGCTACTGGGAACTTCGTCATTATCATGGATGCAGATCTCTCCCACCATGTGAGTGGAAAATGTTTGGCATCTTTCCTGACCTCAAAGTGTCACGACTGTTTGTGTTTGGGGACAATTTTTTTAACTGTTACTACCCAAAACCTCCAAAAAAAAAATTGTATTATGTTGAACTTCATATTTCATGACTGTTGCTTTTGCTTTCAGCCGAAGTTTATCCCACAGTTTATCAAGTAAGTATATCTGAAACACTTAGGTTTTTATAAAGAGTATTATAAAGGGTGGATTTATTAGTAATAGAATATAAAGAAGTTCAAATGCACTATAAAAAGACATTAATTCAGACAGAATTTGTTCTGTTTTCAGGAAGTTTGACTAGTTCCATTTGCTAAATGAGTTATTATTATTATTATTGTCCTCTAAAGTAAGGAGTTTGAAGGCACAGTCATCTGCACAGAAATGTGCAAATACAAAAATTTTTTTGTATTCACATAGGAAAAAAATCTGTGTAATTAATTGACCGAAATAAACACGTTAGACCCGGCCATAATTTTAAGGTACTACAACTCGCTGCTTTGCTGTTTTACATAGTTGAAAACAGTCAAAAGAACAATAAGATATCAGGAGGAGAATTAGTCTAGTACAAGTTTCAGATGCATGGGAAGATCCAGTCATGGCACTGTTTAGGAAGGAGATGAGTTCTGTGTGTTAGAGGTGAAAAATCTGCACTTTAACCCCAGACCAAAAGCAAAGCACCTGGTGAAGATGCTGGTTGAGCGTCATTATCTGCCATGAAACAAAGACCAACATGAGTGAAAAGGTCACTGCAAGGAAGAAGCCGGTACTCTATAAAAAAAATAAATAAATAAATTCAAGTCACCCACCAATCGGGGGACAAAAACCTTCATTTTTGTGTCACAGACACAAACATCTGCTCTTCACAATATAGATGATATTGTCAGGAAAGGACGCTGAAACGTGGCAACTTCTCTGAACATTAACCAAGAAGCTAAAACTTAGGTCCAAATGCGACAACAAGTTTGGCTTAAGGGTAAAACTACCACAAAGTGCTAATCTCAGGTGTGCAGAGAATTTATGGACACAGCTGAAAATATGTGTGTGAGTGAGGCATCAATTCTGTCAGGAAGAGTGGATCGGAATTCCAGCAGGGCAGTTCCAGCAAATATCAAGGAGAGGTACATAAACATCTGAATTGAAGAAAACATTCCCCATCTCGACATCCTGACATTTAGCAAAAAGAAACTGACCTGAAGCAGGAAACGTTTGGTCTGACTTCATGTCTGCTCGTGTTCTTTTTATGTGGTGTATGTAAACTTCTGGTTCCTACTGTAGGTTAAATAGATGTTTTTTCTGGTTGACAGCAGGATGTTATATTTTTCTTGTGTTGGCCAGTTTACATTTTCATTTTCTTTTTTTTATCCAGAAAACAGAAGGAAGGTGATTATGATCTTGTGTCCGGCACTCGATACCTTGGCAGTGGAGGTGTGTACGGCTGGGACCTGCGCAGGAAACTCATCAGGTGACGCCTGCTCAGCAAGGTTTTGTTTTTTGGGGGGGGTTTTCTACAGCTGCACCGATATAAAGATTTTGGCCAATATTAATATGGCTGACAACTGATATTTGCCAATATTAGTTATATCTTTTGTTAATATCGGCCCAGTTTTTCTTATTGGATTGACATGTTACAAAACGACTAACATCGGCTGATACCGATGTTATTGCTGATATAGTGTATTCCTTGTTTTGTTTTTTCTCAAGTTTACACCCGCCTATTTTAGCAGGAAGCTGAAACTGAGTGATTTATTTGTAAGCTTTCTTGTTTATTTCTCCCTCTTTCAGCCGGGGAGCCAACTTTTTGACCCAGGTGCTGTTGAGACCCGGCGCTTCAGACCTCACAGGAAGCTTCAGGTGGGTGGAGCAGGAAGTTGTCTTTTAAGCATAAGTAAAAGGCAACAGCTATCGTGTTCCTTTTTCTTTTCCAATGAAGAAGAAATTGGAGTGTTTCTTTTTCATTTTTCTTTTTTTTTTTTTTTGGTCTCTCCTGCATCAGATTATACAAGAAGAAAGTGTTGGAGAGTCTGGT
Source organism: Poecilia reticulata (assembly GCF_904066995.2). NCBI lineage: Eukaryota > Metazoa > Chordata > Actinopteri > Cyprinodontiformes > Poeciliidae > Poecilia > Poecilia reticulata. The sequence continues at coordinate 4,963,440 of NC_088836.1, forward strand.
TGAGCGGTGTGTGTCCAAAGGCTACGTTTTTCAGATGGAGATGATCGTCCGAGCTAGGCAGCTCAACTACACAGTGGGAGAGGTGATCCAGCCTTAAGAGTTTTACTCAGCTCCGTTTGAAATGTTTTTCTTTCTGTATTTAGAGAGCCGACTGAAAATATTTGGTTCCTAAAACAGATATCTGAGGTTTAGCATCACCCGATACTGATCCGATACAGAAAAACAGCTGAATTGACTTAAAACTTTTCTTTTTTTTAGGCGGACTTAAATGTACTGAATTAAAAGTTGATTTGATAACACTGCATCAGTACAGCACGCTTAAATACAGCAATAGTGTCACAAGCTTGCAAAAACAACACGGCTTTAATTTGTTCATGTCAGCACAATGAGGAGCCAATGTAAATAATAAACTGAAACTCACGAAAGCAATAGGTTTACTAGCTTGGAGAAACATTTAAAAAATAAACTGCAACAAACCTTTCAAATGATTCAGAAAGCACAATTAGGAATTCTAAATATGATGTAAAATAAATAAAGCATGATGTCGCTCAGAGCGCAAAGCGTAGAATTAGATTGAAGAGATCTGCCCTTATGGATCGAGCATTGTCACTGATTCTCCATCTAGAATTTTTATCAATATAAAAATCGATATCGATATCTGTATCGATAGATATTATCTTCTACCCTGAAACTTGTCTTCAGCAGGAAATGAGGGATTTAATTAATTTTTCTACATTAAAAAGTGCCTTGGTTTAACTTGGACTGAGAATTAGAATTTAGCTCCCATCAGATTGACGCAGCGTTGAAGACGCTTCCACGATCATCACTATTTCGTAAAAAGTGACCGACTGTGACTCAGACTCATCTAAATAATACAGTGAACATTTTACAAAAAGTTTTACCATCTATTAAAAACAATTCTATTTGGATTTTACCTTAATAATTCTCTTAATTGCTATGTCCTCTAACAAAATGTCTCCCTCTCTTTCCAAAACAAAGGTGCCCATCTCCTTTGTGGATCGGGTTTACGGGGAGTCCAAACTCGGAGGGAATGAGATTGTTTCGTTTGTGAAGGGGCTGCTCACGCTGTTCGCCACGACGTGATCAGCGACCTGCCTTCACCTGGCGTATCTTCAGTGTCCCAGCGGTCATAACGTGGCGTATCGTCGGACCAGAAAGCAGATGTCTGTCCATGTTAGGCATTAAACGCAAAACGAACCCTGAAGGAAGATGAAGCTTTACATTCCCATTTTCTCTCTCGAGTCTGATTTGGTGCGTCATCACTCCCATCACTGAATGTGAACCAAACCCAGATTTGTTTGTATAAAATAAACAGTTTGTATTCCTGCCACTGGTTTGTTATGCGAGCATCTTTTATTTTTAACATTTAATGATGTCATGATGCAAAGCTCTTGGGTTTTACTCCAAACACCCAAGCCTCTAAACGGTCTCTGACTCGGGGTCAATCAGATACACAGTCATTGGGAAGACTGCCATGGATACCCGTCACAAGCTGGGTGTTCACAGCATCTAGAAAGTGTTAAGATGAACCCGAATCAACACTGCAGATGACCTAAAGACGGTTATCTAAGGAACCTGGGCTTCCATTACACTTGAAGAAATAAACCACAGGCTGGTAGCCTCTACGCCTCATTGACGCACTAATTCTTGCAAAAGGACCAAAGAATCAAGAACTGAGTGGATAAAAATGAACATATGTTTCAGAGTCCTTATATTTCTGTTTAAAATATCATTTTATAGACCTTGTGGGTTCTCATTATCTGTGAGCATAATCATCTAGCTTAGAAGAAATAAACGTTTGGAATCTTTCACCCTATGAATCTGTAATATGAGTAACTTTGTGAATATAGAACCTTTACTCAATGTTTTTCAAATGTACTTACATCATCAGGCCAGTGCAGAGACCACTAAAGGGGCAGGTGCTCAAATAAAAAAAAAGGGCACATCTAACCGCATTCTAGGACAGAATATTAAAGCCACTCAGCTTTCAGAGTTTAATAAACAATGATAAATTACAAATTCGTGAGATATACAATCAAAGCTAACGAACATCATAACACTATGCCTATGTAAGATATTTTATTAGTAATTTATTTCTGCAGGTCTATTTTGTTATAGGAAAGTATTGCAATATTCAAACCCGCAATTTAGCAAGATATGTAAATCAGAGAGACCACCAGACATATTTTGTCTTTACAGAATTACACTATCAAAAATATAAATAAGGGCACAATGCAACCTTTTAGTGACTGTAATCTATAAAACAGAGCTGCCTGTTTGCTGCAGTGGAGATGAAGACGGTCCATTCAGGAAAGCAGAGCTGCATCAAACTTTAACATGGAACTGCAGAAAAAAGCAAAAAAAGGCAAAAATTGAATTGTTAATGCATGTCACCATGAGAAAAGTCTACCGAGTTTTGCTTAAAAAAAACTTTTTTAAACATTTAAAATCACATTCGTCTCATGAAGTGCATTTTTTTTTGCAAAACAAACTTATTTTGCTTGTCAGAAATCTTTTCTTAATATTCTAAGTTTTTGTTGGAGTCAAAGTTTTGCTTGTGATTCTCACATGACGTCTTGAGCAGGACATAAAATCGCAACAAAAGATTTCTGATGTGTGCAAATAAAAGTTTATGTTTGGCAAATAACTTTAAGTTCACAAGACAAAAATTAGTTATTTAATTTAAAAAAGTTGTTTAAACAAAACGATTTGTTTTTTAAAAAAGAAATCATTACAATTCCAAAAGTTTTGATTACAATTATATTTTACTTAACTGAGGTTTGAATAATTGAATAATTGGGAAAACAAATTTAACTTCATACTCTGCGAACCAGACCCTAAACTTAAAATCTGGGTTAAGTTTTTTCCCCTTCATTAATGACACACATTATATATATCTTGGTAGTTCAGGGTGAGTTATTTTTAATTCTAAATGAATATCCTTGTTGGACTTTTATTTAAGTGTTATTCTCCTTCAAGATACATTTACCTAACGCTGGAATAAATGAAATGTACATTATGCAGCAAAGGAAATTAGAAGATTGGACATATATTCATTATGGAGATGATCGGTTTTGGACGGGCGATGTGCCCTTATTGCATAATAAATACTAAAGAATGACTGATATCATTAACGGTACAGGGAAGACGCTTTTTAGTAGCTTTGCTAGCAAAGTCGTTAGCTAGCAGCTAGCTAATAGCACAACAACAGCCTAATATCTGTATGATAAAAATACTGAATCGATAGATAAGAACAGTTTCTCCTCACCTGGCTGTCTCCTCCCGCTCAGTAGTTCTTCAGAGAAAGGCAGACGCAGAGGCCTGTCAGTGTCTGTTGTATTTCATTACCTCTCTGCTTAAACCGCGACTCCGAGCTGAAGCAGAAACGATACTTCAACGTTTTCTGTCATCTGACAAGAAGCAAGTTACTCCACTTTATTCACCAAAAACGTTTTTTTTTTTATTCACCAAAAACTGTTATGTAATCTGGAACGTTCGCTACGTTGAGCTCCAGTTAGCCGCCTTATCTCACTGCGCAAGAGGCAACTGCGTCATGCCTCACGGGCAAAAGGTCAAAGGTAACAAGGTGACCGGAGGGCTTATTATGTTGTACAAAAAAATAATAAAAATAATTTTAGTACATGTTATGTGTCAGAAGAGGGCTTAGAAAATAATAATACAAAAAAAATAAGTAAAATAAAAATTGACCAAAAGGGCACTTTGGGGCAAGGAGCAAAAAGGGCAGGTGCTCAAGCCCCTCCAGCCCCCCCACCCCCTTCTGCACGTGCCTGCTTACATCTATTTATTTGCCATTCATTAATCCAACTTTACATTCATATTTTTTCCATCCATCTGTTCTTCCATACATTAATCCTGTCTAACCATCCCATTGGATGAATGAAATGTATGGATGTCATTCCATCCATCCATATATTCCATTTACAGTATATCTGTCTTCCAACGGCTGTTTTTTTATTATTATTAAACATTTTTGAACAATTGTACAGAATCTTTTTGGAGTGTTGTGCCTTACACATGCAGGTTGTGCATGTGTAAGGCACACATAAAAATATAAGATGAAAACAATATGGCTGATGTTAAACCAAACAAAAGGCCACTAGTTCCCATCAAATAAGTTCAGTTAGTCAAGTAACTAGTAGTACCGGATTCTACTAACTAGGAAGCAACGGAATCTACAGCGCCATCTAGTGTTGGCCCGACCTCGACCTACGTGCTGAGGCACTGTGTACATCCGACTCTCCGCAGGGAGTAGTACATAGAAGGACGCCCGCTGTCGGAGGGTTCAGGTAACTGCTGCGGGGGTTGTTTACCCCGTTGAGTCGAACACAGACGCAAAATAAACAGTCGAAGAAGAAAGACTGGGGGATTATCTTTGAGCAGATATTTGCTTAATTGGCCAAACTGACTGACAAACCAATCAGGAGTTTTAATGAGATGATTTTTTAGGAGGACCTTACAACGAGATAATTTATGCTAATAAGGTAGATGTCACTTCCGCTTCTTTTATTTGCGCCATTTTGGATTGGGCAGTTTGCGGGCTGGCTGTGTATTGTCCGTCTGAAGAGAATGGGCAAAGCAATTCTCACTACCGGGGAAGTATAGGCACAGTTAAAGGTGATTTTCTATTTCGGGAGTAAAACAGCTAACATGTGTCCGCCCTCAGCGCTCCGCGGAACTGCCCTATTGGTTGTCCGGTGAAGCTCGGAGCGCTCTCCGTTTCCGCTCTCTGGCTAGAGGAGGCAGGATAGCCGCGGTTTGGTAAGGGACCATCGGGCTTGGGGAGGGAAGACCGACGGCCGATGATCCTCCTCGGAAGACACCTGGGAGGACACAGCTGTGCGCGCTAGAGTGTGAAGACACGGCCTCGGTCAGCCTGAGGTGACACGGTTCGCTCACACGGGAGTCCTGGATGTGAAAGCAGGTAAACCTGGGTGTCATAACGCCGGGAGAGCACCCGCAAATAGCTGGCCGTTAACCGTGCTCTACCTGCGGGGATGTGATGTGAAGGGTGGCGGTGGGACCCTGGCTATTGTGGGGGTTTTTTAATGTTATTTTCGTGTCTGTTAGGCTCATCGCAACTCGAATACCCGTTAGCTTGTTTGTAATAGATTAGTCGGGTTGAAGCAAGGCGTTGAATTGTGAGGAATTAGTTTTAAGCAGCCCATGTTGTTGGGAGCTAGCTTAGCATGCTAGCTGAGCGCGGTGTGCCCCCTATTCTTTGTCAGCTGCAGCAGCAGCTCCTTGCCCATCTCGATCTTACCAGATGTTTTATTGTTTTAAAAAAAAATGGACAAAAATGAATCCGAGCCGTACCGATTTAAACTGTTTGTTTTTGAACACTCAATCTGTTACTGACTACAATAGTTGTTTGCGTTTGAGCCCCTTCGAATGTGATCAGAGTTCAGCCAGGTGACAGTGGGGTTGTACTGACACCAGGTGTTGGATCGGGACGGGGTGAGGAGCCCAAAAACAAACCCTCACCTTCATCGGAATACATTAGACAGGTTTGCAGCCATGTGGTAAATCCCAATCTCGCATTACCGTGGATGTTATGTGAAGTGCCTCCCTCCTTCCCTAATTAAGCATCCAGACATTGAGGAAGTGCAAACCTGATCTACGTGGACCAGGTGATCACATCCTGGGAGTTTAATGCCATTGAAGGCCAATGTTTCTTTCCCCTCTAGCTCCACCGCAGAACGGGAAGCCTGTTTTCCTCCAGCAGCCTCCTTCTGTGTTTCCTCTTCCTTCTCTCCCTCTCTTCTCTCCTACCCCCTCCTCTCCTTGGCTCCCCCTCCCTCCCTCTCATCTATCTCACCCTCTTCCCTTTTTTGTCCCCTCCACCCTCCCTTTCCTCTCTGCCAGTCTCTCTGACCTCCCTGCCTCCCCCTTTTCCTCTCATCTCTCCCCTTTGCAAGCCTTCCACACCCCTCCTCCTCTTCCTCCTCTCTCTCCCAACTCACCCTCCCTCTTTCCAAGTCTCTCTCCCTCTCACTCCTTCTGTCCCTCCTCTTCCTCCCATCCAACATCTCTCCCTCCCCTCCCCCCAACCCTCCTCTGCTGCAGACATATTGTAGGGGCTGCTGCTAACTCAATAGGAGGCGCCATTCTGTGATGGTGCTGCGAGGAAGGGAGGAAAAAAGGGGGCCAGGCAGTGTAAGGGAGGCTTACATAATGGGAGTCCTCTGCAGCGCCATCTAACATCTGAGGGAGGGATGAAGGATTAAAAAAATAAATAAAAATCAGGGAGTCAGAGCGGGTAGAAGTCTGTGTCTAGTACCAGGAACTGTTTTGTGGGAGGACGTTAGCTGGAGCACAGCGGGGGGGCCCATGTGTTCACTGTGATTGTTTGGCGTCACATTGCTTTGATATTGTGAAGAAGGTGACCTTTGACCCTTGCTGCACAAGAGTTTTGATTTGAAAAGAAGATCTAATAGTGGGCAACAGAGATTTAAAGTGTTATCAAAATATTTTGTGTTACTATGGTGATAACGATATACTGATGCAAACAATTTATTGCTTTTGGTTTAGCTAACCATACAAACACTAATACTACTTTGAAAAACAAGCATTTGACATATGGTTCTGTAGGACTCATGAATATGTATGATTCGTTTCACTAAACTGCAGTAAGTTCAAAAAAAAATTTTTTTTTTGATATTTTGTATGCTGGGACAAGCAACCCTCCCGCCCTCCTCTGGGGATCAATAAAGTATTTTCTTATATAATAAGGTTTTCTATACGGTAAAAAAAACCTGATAAATATTGGTCAATATCAATAACTATTGATTCGTTTTTTTGTTGTGAAAATCTGAATTAATATCAAACTGGCGACATGATCTTTCCCCTTTTATCCAATTTTCTCTGGTGGCAGAACTTTTTGAAAGATCAATTAAAAATCATAAACAGTTTAATTCACTCCTTCATAGGGCTCCTATGAATTAATGTGATCCCTTTTAAATTAATAGGAGTTCCTATTAATGAAGCACAGATGTGTTGGGATTGCGGATGCGCCGACACAAATGTGTGGGCCGATGCTGATTAATTCCGGTATGAAGGTAACGTACCATCTACCAAGACAAACCATCTTTGGGAACATGAACACTACCTGTGTGTACCATGTTTGTAGTCCGGTGAACCGTGGTAGGACCCGATGTTTGTTTCTGCAGTTCAGAACTGTTCTCATACAGCATAACACCTGCAAAAGCTTGCAAAATGTTTTTCTTGTTTGGACGATGTTCAGATCTGGCTTTGGATTTGTCGTACTGAGCTCTGTGGTGCCGCCTCGTTTGGGGGTTTAAAGAGTCGCCCTCACCATGATTATCAGTGGGTAGAAGATGTTTTTCTACGTTTCACCTTTTGATTCACGTCAATCTCAGTGTGAAACAAACAAACAAACAAAAAATCTGTCTCATCTAAACCAAAGCAAACAGTTCTGAAGAAATGCACAACTCCTGATCCAAACCAACCAATCATAGACAGGAGGAGGGGTTTAATGCTGTCAATCCATCTGGGGTACACGCTGCTAAATGTGCTGGTAGCCTAGAAACAACTTGCCGTTCCAGGAACACAGTTCATAAACTGTCATCAGTGGCCATGCTAAATAGGCTTAGCATTCCTAGCAGACTCCATCAGGAAGAAACAGTTTTTTGCATATATTTACCAGGGCTGGCGGTAGATTGGTCAGCATCTGTAGTTCAGTAATACTCAGACGTTCTGAGTCATTCCTCGTTTCTTTAATTCTGCTCATAAGAAGCTAAAGATTAGCGTAAACTTTAATGTGGTTCTCTGAATAATTCAGAAGTTTTTCTTTATACACTGAAGGATCTACTATGTAGAAGCTTTAAAAATGAAGAACTGAAACAAGGTGATGATAAAAGCATGTTAGGCCTTTAATTTAATCTCCAGAAAATTAACAGTGTATAAAGATGATGTCTTTAAATAGAGAGGAAAAAGAATCCTCACGCACGCCCAGAGAGATGCATCATCCTTCAGTTCACCTGCTACTGTATGTCAATTTTTTTAAGCTAACAGTCCTTTGAGCTACTTTATGTCTGTCAAACAGTTTAAGTTTTTGATTTCCCCTCCCCTGTGATTTACCAAAGAACTTACAATAGCTTGTCTGTGTAACGGGTCACCTGCAGCAGAGTGATCAAAGTCCAACTAAAAGTTTTTTTTTTGTTTTTTTTTTACCAAAACAATCTCTTTGATTGACCAGCCTTTCTAATTGAGTCAGTGGTAAGTGAATTAATAAAGGAATATTTGCAAAAACTGTCTGGCAAAAGAAAATAATAAATGAAATAACAGAATAACTACACACGTTCATATGAGAAACCTAGAAAATCATTTAAAAAGATTGCAAGAAGCTGTTGTTCATGTGAAGAAGGGAACCTTCTGGACTTTTGAACACTACAGTCTCTCCTGTGTGATTAACAAACAGGAGATCAGGAATTCTGAATTGCATCTAGTCAATTGAGATGATAAATTTAGGAATTTTTCAGATCTGTTCATTTTTCACAGCGCTTTGTCTCCATGGAAACCGATGCTCTTGACACAACCTGCTCTGAAGTTAGTTTGGTTTCTCAGCAATGCCATTCTCTTATGTACCTGGCATCCCAACAGCAGCGTGTAGAGTATTCTCAAATATTATCTAAGAGTTTGGGACTGAAACTTTGAAGCCTGTAAAGCCTCTGGAGAGCCTTAATTCACTGAATTGTACAATACAAAATGTCAGACTGGTTGACTTGGAGATGAAAAAGTTGGCTGTATAAAATAACAACTTGTAATCAAGCACAACAAACATCCACTTGCTAAAAGGTTGTTAAATGTTGCTCATCTTACAAGGCAATTTCAGCAGAACGATGCATTTTAACCAATACAAATTCAGTTTTTACATCAGACTGTCTGGCTAGAGGTTAGTCATATGTACATATAGTTTTCTTGTATTTTGCGATATTGTGATAATAAAAACTATTGCTTCGTTTTTAGGTAATTGTATGACTGTGACTGAGTCACAGTAATTATAGTCCCACAGATACAAATAATGCTCTTAAAAAAACATTCCCATTTGCTATATGCTTCTTTTAGGACACAAAAAACATGTGATTTGTCAGTAAACTGCACATGGTAGCTGTTCTTTCAAGTGCATTAATATTTATTGATGCTTTTATGAGAAAATAGTAAAATGATCAATCCTGACAAAAGCAGCTTTGAAGTTTTAAACATCATTAATAAGTGACAACAATAAATCAAAATTCTTTATAAGAAATGTATCTTGTTAAATAGGCCTGTCACAATAACACATTTTACTGGACGATAAGTTATTGCAGTAAACTATAATGTTTTGAGACCATTTCCAAGTAAGGGCATAGCAATGCAGAAACATATTCTGAAAAATGAATAACTAGTGAGCATTTGACACTGGAACTGGAAGACATCTTGAATATCCGAAACAAATAAAACTACTGAAATAACAAACAAAATTAATTATGAAGTTTCAGTATACCAAATTGTCGTTCAAAAAAAAAGCCGGCTAGTTGAGACCAAAGCACCAACCAGACTGAAGACTTCTGTCATCCAGCTTTTGGTAGAAAGAGAGAAAAGAGAAATGCTAAATCCTGCAGTAGAAATAGTTGAGCTTGTTTTAATTAATCACGCGATTAATTGATTAATACTTATTGCGACAAGCCTAACGATGAACAATACGATAAATATCCACACTTATTGAAGGCATGTTGTATTTGTTCGCCCCCTCTGTTCAGGCGGGCAGAATGTTCCAGCTCCCAGTCAATAACCTCACCAGCCTACGGAAAGCCAGGAGAAATGTCAAGAAAGTCCTGGGAGATATCGGCCTGGAGTTCTGCAGAGATCACCTACAGGTGAGCACGCTCCAAGTATACACTGTTAATAATTAGCCTTTTCCTTCATGGCTATGTCTACAGTAGATTGCAGTAGTTCTTTTATAAATTGCCACATAACATTTATTTTTGGGGGGTTTGCATTCATAATATGGCATATACTGAGTTTTATGCACTCAAGAATTGAGATTTCTGTGCATGAAGTAAGGCTTCTGCTGCAGAGCTTCTGGCACTGCAGCATGAATTAAGATGATGTATCCTCATTTAAATCTACAAACAGGCACACACTACACTGATTACCCACGATGACTCTGTATTCCCATTCTAATTATATTTCACTTAATGGATAAAAGAGGAAAAAAAGATGCTCTCTGCATTCAATAATTCATAAATTTTTTATTTCATTAAAGCTGGAGGATTTACACTTCCTACATGCTAGTACTTGTCTGTGTATATATATATATATATATATATATATATATATATATGCTCAAAAAAATAAAGGGAACACTTCAGTGTTCACTTAAATGTTAAAGTGTTCCCTTTTATTTTTTTGAGCAGTGTATATAGTCTCATTGTAACTGAAAACTTTAGTATAAACCTGACAGCAGATGGCCTAAATTAGTGCGCAGTTGTGTAGTGGAAGGAAAATGATGCATGATGGTTTTCAAAATGTCCAAAAGATAAATCTGAAAAGTGTGGCACACATGTCAGTTCAGCCTCTTTTGCACTAAAGCAAACTAAGGGAAATCCAGTCCATCCATGTGTGATTTAATCTCATTGTAACTCCAGCTGTTCTGTAAAAGCCTCTAAAGGTTTGTTACAGAATAATAATGAGCAATCAGCAGTAGATGGAAAGAATGGAGCGAAATAACGTTGTTGTGAATTTTAAAGCAGTGATGGGTTATTAATCAGTATCCCAAGCAAGGAGAGTGTTATGAAGACATGATCACCATAGTCGTTTTGAGTGGTGCACCAATAAATCCGCCATGATTTCCTTCATTTTGGGAGATTGGCTGATGCTTGCATGTGAAGTCTATCTTATCTATCTCGGTAAAGGTCTGACAATCAACTGCTATTCCTTTTGCTGTGCCATGACAGAGGGCTAACTGACACATTGGGTCACACGGTTAACAATAGTCACCCAATACTGCCAATATACTTAGCAACTTTGTTATATTTAGCGACTTTTCAGACATTGTAACTGTTATATCCTGCCATCTATTGCTTAAAAGCAGTCCCTTTGGATTGAGATGTGTAGCACACACTGATATATTGTTCAGATCTACCATGAATATGTATTAATCTGTCTTTTATTTGTTAGGACTATAAAGATTTTAACCCTCCTGAGGTGTATATTAAGCACACAACCTGGGAAGATGTGTGTATGTGGGAACCATCCCATACCAAAGTCCAGGTGAGTGATTCATGCAAATGAAACATGAAAATGTTTTTGCCATATGTGGCTTCTATACTGAGATTTTTCATTTCTTCTATTCACATAATTGTTGTTTTTTTTACTTATCTGCATCACCAGGACTACAGATCCAAACCTTTTTGCTGCTCTGGCTGCTTATTTTCATCCAAGTATTTCTCAGCATACAAGAGCCACTTCCGCAACGTCCACAGCGAGGACTTTGAGAACAACATTCTGCTCAATTGTCCCTACTGCACTTTCAATGGCAACAAGAAGACCCTGGAAACACACATTAAACTCTTCCACATGCCTAATAACAGCTTGCGGCAGGGGCCCGGTGCAGTGGCAGCAGCAGGAGCTGGTGGGATCATGATGAAGGATGGCTTACTGAAGAGGACGGTGGATAATGTGGAGCAGGCGGTGTACTACTGCAAGAAGTGCACCTACAGGGACCCTTTGTACAATGTGGTGCGAAAGCACATCTACCGGGAACACTTTCAACAAGTGGCCCATCCTTACATCGTAAAGCCAGGAGAGAAAACAAACAGTCACAACGGTGGCACAACGGAGAGCAATACAACGCATGGTGGTAACGCAAACCAAATTCACTGCAAGAAGTGTCTATTTGTTCCGCGGACCTACGAAGCGTTGGTCCAACACGTCATCGAGGACCACGAGAGGATCGGCTATCAGGTCACGGCCATGATCGGCCACACCAGTGTGATAGTCCCTCGACCAAAACCGCTCGTTATGTTCCCGGCCAAAACTCAAGGAGACAAGACCATAATCGGGATGGGCCCCAAAGGAGCAGTGATGGCCACGCCGAGGTCTTCTGCGTCCCAACAGCTTAGTCGAGCCGCCGCTGCTGCTGTCGCAGCATCTAAGGCTGCCTTTAACTCCCACAGTTTTCTAACTGGACTAAAACATGACTCTTTGGGGTTAAAGGCAGGCAGCGTGCAGCCTTTCTCTCTGGGCAACCATCACGTTAGAGGAACTTTGCCGGGAAACGCTCAGGTGTCTGTGCCACAGCAGTCGCATGCAGCAAAGCAGCTCATCTCCGCCAATAGTCTGCGGAGCCCGCTGGTGGCTGGCGCTTCTTCCTCTCTTAAATCCAACCCATTGGGCTCACGTGTTCAGGCAGCCGCCACCACTGTAGCGGCTGTCACAGCAAAGAAAGGTGGCTCCTCAGTTCTCGGCACATCCTACACCCAGAAGTGGAAGATCTGCACCATCTGCAACGAGCTGTTCCCAGAGAACGTCTACAGTGCTCACTTTGAGAAGGAGCACAAAGCAGAGAAGGTGCCTGCTGTGGCCAACTACATCATGAAGATTCACAACTTCACCAGCAAGTGTCTGTACTGCAACCGCTATCTCCCCAGTGACACGCTGTTGAACCACATGCTGATCCACGGCCTGTCCTGCCCGTACTGTCGGGCAACATTCAATGACGTGGAGAAAATGGTTGCGCACATGCGGCTATCGCACCCTGAGGAAAAAGTTGGACCTCGCACCGACTCTCCACTGACTTTTGACCTCACTCTGCAGCAGGGAAACCCCAAAAACGTTCAGTTGATTGTCACTACATATAACATGAGGGATGCACCCGAAGAGTCGGTTGCATTTCATGCCCAGAACAGCACCTCCTCCATCTCGTCAAACCTCTCTGCTTCTCTTCTAGGGGGGAAGAGGTTGATGCCTCAGCAGCCATCTAAAACGTCATCGGGCCTCTCAGACATTCCTCAAATCAAGAGCGCCCCGCAAGCTTCCGTACCTTACAAGAGAGATGTCGGAAAGACTCTGTGCCCTCTCTGCTTCTCCATCCTCAAGGGCCCGATCTCAGATTCGTTGGCCCACCATCTAAGAGAGCGGCACCAGGTGATTCAGACCGTTCATCCTGTAGAAAAGAAGCTGACCTATAAATGCATCCACTGCTTGGGGGTTTATACAAGTAACATGACTGCGTCTACCATCACGCTCCACTTAGTACACTGTCGAGGTGTGGGGAAGTCGCAGAACGGACAAGACACCAGGGTCGCCCAGTCTTCTCGCGTCAGCCAGTCTCAGAGCAGCGCACTGAAACGGCCTGGCTTCGATAGCTCTGACACCATCTCACCGAAGCGAAGGAGGCCGGGACCTCCCGGACAAAGGGCACACCCTCGGGACCTCAATGGTCCGTCTTACTTTGAAGAAAATCCAAACGAACCTGTAGTCCTTGCTCTTGACCCCAAAGGCCAGGAAAGTAAGTCGTACGAGTCCAGGAAAGCATTTCTGACGCAATATTTCAATTGTGCGCCATACCCTACCCAACGAGAGGTGGGCAAGCTGGCATCTAGTCTCTGGCTGTGGAGGTCGGACGTCTCTGGACATTTTGTCGGCACAAGAAGAAAGTGCATACAGGAGTGTGAAAGCCAGCGGCCCAGTGTGTTGCTGGGATTCAGCATGCACGACCTCAGCAAGCTTCGTCACGACCTGGAGTTTGACGCGGAGGACGCTTACGAAGGCAAACACGGCAAGCAGCGGACTTCCAGGACACGCATGGGGGTATCGGAACAGGCTCTCCAGAGACACAGGGAACTCGTGGCTGCCAACGGTGGAGTTGAGCAGCCGCAGGAGGGAGAGTTGGCGGGGAAGGAGGAAGGTTTGCTTCCCAAACCAAGCACTGTCAGCAGAGACCAAACCAAGACAATCAGCAGCACCTTACCACAGAAAATGCCTCTAGACCTCTCTGAGCCCATCTCCATAGACTCTGAAAGTGATGAGGAAGAGCAGCAGAGGAATGACAAGAAACCAGGGGCAGCAGCACATATCCATAGTAACCAGCAGTTTACAGGATCTAAAGAGAGACTGGAGACAAGGACAGACATCAAAACAGTTTCAGATCTGGACGACATGTCTGATGATGACGATGAGGATGATGACGACGACGACGATGATGATGAAGACGATGAAGGGGAACATGTAGAGAATGGTTTTTGCGCTACTGAGAACTCAGGAAGAGACAGTCTGCCCATTATTATCCCCAAGTTTGTACCGTCGTCCGCTAGAAACCAGAGAGATGGAGCCCAGCTGGGCAAACAGCAGTCCTGACTGCGTCAGTCAGTCTGAGAAGATCACACCAATAAATCTGCCTCACCTGAAGTAAATGATAGCTTCTCTGAGTTTCAGGGGTGAAGCAAATGGGACAAATAAATAAATTTAAAAAAGCCATCTATTGATGTTAGAAAGTAGGATTCAGCAAGCAGTTAAAATCTATAGGAGACACGCAAAGATGGGAAAGTTACACCAAACAAAAATGGGAAGTTTTTGCCTTCTATATTCTTTATTTCTTTGAGATAATAAAGTTACTAACATTGCTTTAGCCACTGAGCTCCTCAGTATTCCTGAAGCGATGTTTGGGGGTAAAACCTTTAGAAACTGACCATATAATTCACCATTTTTCATGTAGGCATACTAAGATAGGTAGTGTAAATTTGTACAGTCTTTTAAACATGTTTGAACAGACGTCGCTGTACATGTATCCTTAAATATCACCTCTGTGTACGGTAGCCTCATGTTCTCCATTGCTATGCTTAAAAACTAGGTGTTGCTTTTGTGGATTGGTATTTTCATGTTTATTTTTTAACTAAATTAGTTGGGTTTTTTTGCCAAATATATATAAATATAAATGAACTGAACATTTTCTTTTATTGTAACTCTATTTTATTTTTTTAATTATTTGGCAACATTGCTCTTTATATTTCTGTTGGCATAAAGGATCATTTTATCCATTTTTGGCATCTATTGCTCATTATCTTTGACTATACTGTGCTTGTTTTCTATTTTCTCAGTCAAAAATTGACCCACAAGACTGGAAAGTAACCAGGAAACTGGCAAGAAAGCTTCTGGTTTTGCTTCCAAAGGACATTATTGTGTTCACCATGTGTTCTCTGAATTGTGTGTATTTTATGTTTATTTTATTTTTCACCTAAGCATTTATGAACAATAAAGTGCTGTAATTGTGACTTTACAGGGCCGGATGCTTTACCAGACCCTTGGTTTAAGAAATGACTTGTGCTTGGTGTACATTTTTTTAACATTTTCCTGAAAATTGGAGCTAAAATAAGTCTGGAAAGCTGCAAAATTCAGGTTAGTGGAATATAGCTCCGCTAAGGTGAAACCTAAGCAATCCGCTAACCCTAAGCTAAGGGGTGGCGAAGTACAGTCAGCGGGAGGTACCATCCTGCAGCTTTCAGATGCAGAGATAGCTGAGATGACCATAGAAGAAACTTTTTTGATTATTTGTAGATTTGAATCATTCCCTTGTTTAAGACCACCAGTTTTAAAGCGTCTCTTCTTTCAAGTTCAGGATGCCATTCAGTATGCTGAGGTTTTCAGGGCCGTAGAAGAAATGGACCCACAACATCAGATCCCACACTGTGGTAAACAGTGGGCGTGATGTTTCAACCTATAATATAGCTGACAATATACTAACGTTTCTAAGCCTGTAACATTTTGCTGATAGTGGAATAAGTTATGTTGGCCAGTTATTGCTGTAGCAGTAAAAAATATATATGCTGGAAATGTATATATGTCTAGCTTAAAAATTGAATGGTTTGAAAATACTTTAAAATAATAGGTACATTTTAAATATTTAGCTATTATGCAAATTCACATGCCGACAACCGGAAGTGGACAGTCAAAATAAAAGCTGCGAACCTTAACTCCTGCTGCCGATGAGCTAGCGCGGCCACTGTTGTAGTAGATTCATTGTAACACCTGCATTGTCGTTAAAATGGCCCATCTCATGTTTTTAGCTAAAATGTTGTACGTGTTGAGAGGAAAAGAAAAATAAATTAACATAAAAAGGTGACCTGAAGCAACATCTGAATCTAATCAGGCGCACCAGTAGAAGGTTCCAAGACTACGTTTTTATTTAGGTGGTCCTATCGGCAAGTGAATCTACATATTCAGCTCTAAGCTAAATATTTAACTTCAAATATTTAGCTCAGAGTTAAGTATATAGTTTGAAGCTAAATGTTTAACTTGCTAACTAAATATTATAATTGACTTTGAAAATGAATCCAATTTTTTTTTCTCTTATGACAAACTAAATAACCCAAATTATTGTTAATTTCTAATTGAGTAAATTTACAAACGGCATATCTATGACTTCCTACGCAGGAGTTGTCTCTTTTAAAGATAATCCGATATTGACCAACAATATTTTTGTTCTGGGAATGTTACAATAATAGCTCTATAATTGTTCTCACAGTTTTCACAAGAGCCTAATCGGAAAACTCCGTAGCCTACTGACAAGGATTTTAAAATAAGACAGACGTCATTAATTTACTAATGGTCATAAAAAACAGGAAAATATATATATTTTAAAATTGTAGCCATTGGCAATCCATTATTAGATGAAGGGGCAACAATTACATAAAAATTGTTACATTTTCTTTTTCAACTTGGGGCGGGCGGGGGGGATCACAGAGGTCCAATCAAATTGGAAATCGCGGTGGGAAATTGGAGGTTTCTCACTAGCTACGACCTCTTCATCTAATATTATAATATTGTAATAATAATACAACAAAGTAAGAATATGTATGCACTGAAGATGTTTGTATCTAAATATATCTTTCACACACAGTACTGTACATTATCGTATTGGGAATATTTTGTTCTGGGTGTGACCCTCCCACTGGGCCATGTGGGCAGTTACCCAGGGCTGCATCACCAACGGTGGTGGGCAGTTACCCATGGCTGCAACAGCGGTGCACAGGCGCCAGATACTGCAATTAAATAAAAACTCTCACAGTCAGGGCACAACTCCAGATGATGTGTCCTGTTTGGTTGGGTTGGCAGGAGGCAGGGCTCGCCTAGAAGTACCACTGTTTATATGTGTAAGAGACAACACTAACCCTCACCCTGTAGTTTTTGAGTGTTGTAACTCTGAAAAAGTTACAAAACTATCTCTAACTTTCCCCGTCCTCATATCAGTGACTGTATATGGAAGAGCTGCTGAGAATCAAAACTTATTAGTCTTGCTGATATGAATCCTATTTTTGCAACTCAGGTTTCTTGTGAGAAATTGGATGCACATCTTTATATCATTTCATCACAGTGTTGTCCTTTGCTGCTGTTGGATGAATAACATAAGATGGATGGAAATTACCCCAGTACCAGAGAGAACCTTGGCTGGCTAGGCCGTGTTGCTATGCTGCTACAAGGAGGGAGAGGGAGAGAGAGGCCTGGAAGACTGGGGGGGAGGCGGAGGCCTCATCTGCAGTGCTGTGTGCAGAAGGAGTGCTTAACATCACTGAACGGGGGAAGAGAGGAGAAGAAGAGAGGTGAGGGGGAGGCAGAAGGGTGGCGAACAGAGCTGGGAGGGGGGAGGGGAGGAAAGTGGGAGTCAGAGAACACAAGAGAAGCTAAGATGGGTGATAGGGAAGGAGGAGATAGAGGAGATGGCAGCAGTGGGGGAGTCCAAAACTGCGCCCTCTGTGCTTGGAGATGTGGTACAGCAGGGCATAAATATGTGCAATCTTAAACACAATGAAGGCCTGGCTAACTGGCTGGACTGGTCATATCGACCTGACCAGCTTCCCAAATCCTCCTGAATGGGGAGGGCTGGTGATGAAGTGACAGTTAGGACAGCGAAGGAAGGGGACGTTTCCACAGATTCTCCCACACAAGAGATGTTAATATTCCCCATCTGCACAAGCATTGGTAATGGGTGCAACTCTTCTGACCATCACATGCAACTATAAAGGTCACGTGTTGTAGATATAATCCTTTATTCATACAGGAAAAATCTCTTGAGACTCATTGTCTCATTTACAAGAGAGACCTGTTACATCACAAATAAAACCCCCATAAAACAGTAATACTAAACAATTCTACAAATCAATACTACACATTGTCAACAGAAGGGTTTTCAAAGATCAGGGTGGAACAAAAACTGGGACAATAAGAGAGGGAGACAGACGAAGGGAGGCACGCTGCGAGGACTCCTCCTTTGCAGAGCTGGGTGATGGAGGCTGGAAAAGGGAGGACTGGGGTGGAGGTGGGGCTGGGGGATAATGGGGTAGGGGAGGCGGGGGGGGGGCGGACAGAGACAGTTGCAGGCCTGTGAACTACGTCTCCTGCAGTTACAATGGTCTTGCTGCACATCCACAATACAAACAACGCAGGGGAGAAGGAACATGTTAAGCCGAAACATTGAGGAGGTAAAAAAAAAAAAATGGAATAGTGGTAGAATAGAAAAAAAAGATGTGTGCTTTTGAACCTTTTTTTAGAAGGACTTACATTTTTATCCATCCTTCTTTGCAAATAAATCTAGTCCAGTCAAATTACATAAAAACCATCTGAATATTGATTTTCAAATCTTGGCACAGCTTCTCAAATGGACTTAGTCCTAGAATTTGAATCTGCCATTCTAACACACAAACATACTTTGATCTAACCGTTCTACTGTTGATCTGCCTGGATGTTCTGGGTTCTTGTTCTGATTTAAAGATGAAACTCTTCCAGAGTGATTTGCAGCCTTCAGGTTTTCTTGAAGGACTGCCATGTTTTTAGTTCCATCCATCTTCCGATCAACACTAATCAGCTTCCATGATGCTGCCGCCACCTTTCATTGTCAGGATGATGTTTTCAGACCAGCCAATGTACAGTAGGCAAAAAATGTATCTTTTTTCACATACATTCTAATAGCTAAATAAAACTTAACACAAAACCATCAATCCATCCATCCATCCATCCATCCATCCATCCACCCACTTTTTTTGTCAAGAACAGCGACTGTGGTATTTGGCCAGGAGGAGGCACTCTAAGAATGAAAAAATGTGGTAAACGATTCCTGCCTTTTTAAATAATTATTTTTATATCATATTGTGATTTGTAATTTTTTCATGTTAGTATGTATACAAAATAAAAGTTATTTAAGAAGGCAGTATACATAACCACATTTCAACCTGTCTTCATAACTGTTATTTGTACCATAACTGCTATTATTATATTTGGGGATGTCAAAAATTGATATTTAAAATATGCAGTAATACAAATTAAAATACAATTTCCTAAATAGCGTTTTTTTTCTTTTTATTGTAGTTTATGTTGCTAATATGAAGTGTACTTCGTTGGTTTCTTGTTCAGTCTTATTTTGACTGGCTAAGAGTTAGCGGCTTTTATTTTGAAGCAACCAGCTCTCCCAGTCCTGAGAAGAGACAGGCAGCCCGAGGCAGGGACCAGGCCAGCTCAGACACAGCGCAGGCTGCTGCTTGGATAACATCGGAAACGATAACTATGAGAGGAGATAAGTTCACCAGCTGAGCCGAGCTGGCTGACAGCAGTTGTGCCGATCTCTACACAGACCTCTGAAACTGGTGGTAGCCGAGAGTTCTTGGGACAGTTTGTGGTCCCGGTAAAACAACTTGTTTTTTCGGACACTCCGGTGGCAGTAGCGGTCGCTGAAGCGGCGGCGGCGGCTGGAGCAGGGCGTAGTGTGCGGGCTTTGGCGGCGTCGATGGTCCTGCTGCTAGCGAAACATGAACAAAAACCACCGAGTACCGAGCAGCCGTTCTCTGAGTGCCGTGGAGGTGAAAAGCAAGGTGACATATATACTTTTTATTGTCAGTTTTACTTTCTCTGTGTGTGATGCTAACTCATTGTGGTGATTAACATTATTACTCCTGCTAATTTAGCCCGCTAAGTGGCTTGGTAGCAGGTTGTGATGTTCCGATTACAGATGCATAAACCTGAGCTTTACACGCAGTTGTTCTGTTTTTACTGTGTGGAGTTCGTTGAGTTCGACACATTTTAAGGTAACTATTTTGTGGTTGTATTTGCCAAGTTTTATGGCTGGCTAAGTTTGAAGGTGGAGGTTAATGTCAGCTGACTCCGCAGCGAGCTAGTTTCACCTGTCGGCTCCTTCCGCCGCTCCCTGCACTCTCACCGAAGTTGTAACAATTGCGTATTGTATAACTACTAGGAGATATACGCGCTGTAGCCTCATAAAGGGTTTACAACAAACGGAAACATGTTTAAGGCGTCACAATAAAACAATTTATTAAATACCGGTGATATTATTTATTTGTGTACAGATGTCATTCGGCTTACGTTCGTCTGGCTTCTTCCGCAGAAGGCTCTCTGTGTCCTGTCTGTAGCCCACATTGAGGAATTCTACCGAAAACTATTATTTACTTTAATACAATGACATAAACTATGACATCAGTTTTTGGCACAAATACAAATTATTTTTATTATTTTAGGAGCGCTCCTCAATCTAATGGGGCTAAAGTTTATAAATGCATTGATTGCTTTACAGTTGACAGGAATCGGCCATTTCTCATCTTTTTATAGTTATGTGCCATACCTATAAAAAAGATAAGGAGTCAAACTTACCTATTTTTAGTAGAGCATGTAAAAAAAAGTTGGGGGGTAAAGTTATGTGAACCATTCTGAAGTTTTTGACTTTTTTTTAAATTTTGTGATTATTGGTCTGATCTTTGAAACTAATGGAAAAGTTTTAAAGTGATTTAATGAATATTGAATCATATGATGTAAGATGTATATATAGAAATTTGCAGAAGAAGTTATGGGGTGTTCAAGAGGTACACTTGCAAAGATTTTGAGACACACAAACATATACTTTGGGGCAGTACAAGTACAGAGTAATTAAAATTTCCAAAGTCCCTTATTAATAACTGGGCTTGTTGTTGAGGGTCAGATCAATGGCTGAAGTCAATCTTTAAATAAATGTATTCGATTTAAAAAATTCTATTTACTTGCTGTTGGTAACACAAGTCAACATGCCATACTGGCCAACTGAAACTTCACATTATCTCACTGTAAACAATTCAGTTTTTTTGTTGTTTTATTTCCTGGTATGTTTGATCTGATCTTCAAAAATAGCCCTGCTTTACTTTTGACTTCATTAAATATGTATTCAATAGAGATGTGCCGATCAGGCTTTTTCCTGCCGATACCGATACCGATCACCCAGGAGGGCCGATCACTGATACCGATCATATAATTCTAATTTTTTAATCATAAGCACTATGGTTACATTATGTGGAAAAAGGAACAATGAATTCACCTTAATTTAGATAAAAGTTTTTAAATAGCTTTTTCCAAGAAAAAACAAAACAGGCATTGTGCAAATTGTACTGCTATCAATAATACTTACAGACTGAATACATATGAAGGCTCTGAAGCGGCTAAATAATGCAAGATTCAAGTATAAAACTTAACATTCAAAGGCAAATACAGGTTCCATTACAATAAACAATCCTGAGTTACTGAATGAAAACTTCCTGATAGCATGGCGGCTAGCTGATTACTGCTAGTTCTGATTGGCTGTTTCTGGCTGAGCGGAGTAATTATGCAGAACAGAGAAGAGGCAGAGATCATCGATTATTTTTTCAGACATTATCTGTCTCATGTTAGGACAGCGAAAGTTTTAATACGCATGTAAAATGTATTTTTTTTTTAAGTTAGATGCTGCAGCTTTAAGCAGAGGTTCGGTGTGAGAGTCACTACCAGGTGGAGCAGAAGCGGCTCCGTCTGTGAAATATTACTACCTGTAGCACGTAGCAGCGGTTCAACAGCGAGAGCAGAACTACCGTCTTACATCGCAGCTTGAAGACTTAAATAATTTTGCGGGTTATTTGTTTAGCTTTCTGACCGTCATGCTAATCCGGGTGAGTGTTTGTAGCTGTGCGCTGCTTTACCTATCTGATCGTCTTTTTTACTGCAGTGAGCCTCGATGTAGCCAAACTCCGTCAAGTATGCCATTGTTCTTATGCCATATTAGATTCGTAGTGTTGATGCATTTTGACGTGCTTCACCCCATGTGCTTAAATTTTCCGCCGCAACACGCAAACTTCCCCATTCACTCAGTGCGTTATAGTTCCACATCACTTAGGATTTGTTGCTCCGCACTTGCGCAGTGTGAAGGAAAGAGGAGACCAGCTGCATAGGCAGGCTGAGAAATGAGATGCAGGTGATCGGTTTGTGTGATTGGCAACAAAAGACTGTGATCGGCGATCACCGATCATAAACTTTTTCCCGGAAATCGGCCGATTATGATCAGTGGCCGATCGATCGGCACATCTCTAGTATTCAACAGTAGGGTGGGGTACCCTTAATAAGATTGATATTATTGTTTCCAACCACCTGTGTGATCTTAACATATTGGACTTGTGACAGAATTTGTGACCAACAAATGTTGAACTCTAAACAATCTTTTGGAATATTATTAATATACACAGTACACACAGAGAGCTATTGTAATGATATATTTATTGTGCAGTCCATACCTAGAAACGTGTATTTTTCAACATTATCTACAATATTTAATTGTATTTCTGAGGGAATTTTATGCTTTGAAAAAAAACAAACTTACCTCAATTGTTTATTAATTTGTTTATACTGCTGCCTCCCACAATGCTATGTAATTTTACATGATGTAACCTTTTGAGGGAAACGGGAAAGACTTAAGTCTTTGTAGTTCCAAGTAGAAACAGATGAAAAGCTTCAGGTTGCTACAAAAGGTTTTCTGACAAACTGGGATAAGGTTCTCCGTCAGGCCAACAGGTCACAGTTTAATTTGTCAAACCTATAATCAGCACGCAGAGGACATATTTAAATGCTTAGATGTTTGACATCATTCTGTAATAATAAGGTTAACAACCATTTAATTGTGAATTGAACTAAATGTGTCTGAAATTACTGTAAACAGAATTGTTGAAATATAGAATTATCTTTCTGGAGCACCGCTATGTTTAGATTATATTTATACAAACACTTCTGTCAGATTTTAGCAAAAATCTGTCGCCTGTGTCTAGACTTGTCACAATAACAAATCTTGCTGGAAGAGAAATTCTTAGAAGTTATTGTGACAAAATGTCTATATTGTTGTTTTGTGGCCATTTTCAATTAATAAAATGTTAATGGCATAATAATGCAAGAATACGTTCTCAAAGACCAATAAACTTTAAATTCAGATTAACATCCAACACTGGATCTGGAAGACATTTTAAATATCCAAAATAAATAAACAAAGCAACAGAAACAACAAATAAAAATAATTCTAAGTCTCTGCAAACAAAATAGTCTGTCAAAAAACAGCTAGTTGAGACCAAAGCACCAGACTGAAGACTTTTGTTGTCCAGTTTTTGGTGGAGAGAAAAGAGAAATGATAAATCATGCAAATGGAAATAAATGAGCTTGTTTTAATTTTTCATGCAATTAACTGATTTGTTGCTTATTGCGACAGGCCTACTGGTATCGGAGAAAGAGAATTGAATGTTTTTTTCTTTTTAGATGTTTTTACATGAGCAACAGTCATTTGATGCCATAAATTCAGAATGCATGGGTAAAAATTAGATGTAAAAATTAGACTGATGAAGCAGCAAGCAGTACATTTTAACCTTTTTTCTCCAGACTTGCCTGTAGAAACTCACCAAAATCATTGTGTGCTCTAAAGTCCAACCTCTTTTACTTGAGTTCTACAACTTAATCTCTACATTGCTGTGCACTGATGTGCAACAAGCGCCCAAGTTGGCAGTGAATTGTAGCTTTTTTTTGGTCCATCCTGGGCAACAGTAACCACAACAACCAGAACTTGTCAACATCAGCAGGGAGGCTTTCTACGTGCTGATGAGATCAGACGTCTGTAGTTTGACCCTGTCTGCTATTATGCTGAAAATCAGTTTTTTTTTTTTTAAATCAAATTCCATAAGAACGCATCCTGTAATTTACTGGATTTGTAGTTTAATTCCTCAGAATAGTTTAGCAAAACTCACTTGATTCTCATCGCACACCGTTTTCTGAACCTGTTCCGACTTCTCCGATATTATCCGTGTTAATATTCAGACTGTGATCCTGTGTGTCCTGTCCCAGTTTGGCGCAGAGTTCCGTCGGTTCTCTCTGGATCGCTCGAAGCCAGGCCGCTTTGATGAGTTCTATGGCCTTCTGCAGCACGTTCATCGCATCCCCAACGTGGAGCTGCTGGTGGCCTATGCTGATGTGCACGGCGACCTGCTGCCCATCAACAATGACGACAACTATCTTAAGGCCGTCAAGAGTGCCAACCCTCTGCTGAGGCTCTTCCTGCAGAGGAAAGGTAACATTTATTGTTCTTCAGTTTCTGCGTGTTTTTAAATGACCTAGCTTAGAAATACAATGCTGGTTACGGACCGTAACGCTTTTTACTCTGGACAGTCGAAAAGTTATGGTTTTGATGTATATTTGAAATCATACACAACTCCCGGCAAATTTAGCGTCAAATGTTTTTCAACCAATCAAGACGTTTTTTGTTTTTTTTCCAGAAAGGAAATTAGACAAAAGATAATGAAACAATGTAAAAGGAGTGTCAGTTTTGGAAAAAAAATAATGAAATGAAATGTCATGTTGAAAATTAGTTGTACTCTTACCAATAATAATGGTGAGGTTATCTTCATTACAGCAGTTAAACCCTTCTTAGAATTGTTGACCAGCGTGTTGCATGTTTCCACTGAGATTCTGATGATGTATCGTTAGTGATGAGCCTCCTTACCACCAAAGATAAGATTAGATTCAGATGAATCTATGGCTGCGTTGCTCCAAAATGTTAACATTACTCTTAAAATAGGAGGAAAACTATTCTGGTATGACTATTTTTGACCCTCCCTGACCAGACTTCCTTCATTTTGAATGATCAGCAGTTGTCCGATACTTGTACGTAAAACTGATCTTTTCCTCTGATCTTATCTGACTCTGCAAAGGTTGCAGTTTATAATTATCCCCCCATTATGGCCTACTTAGCAAGTTTGTGGCTATAGGGACTTTTCAGAAATAAAAATTTTTACTGGCCAACTTCAGAATCGACCATAAAGACCAGTGCTCGGCCAGAAAACTGCAATTGATGCATCCTTTGAATAATTATATCTTAATGCTTAATTCAACTCTGGATATGTTTTATTCTTAAGTTTTGAAATATGTTATCAGGTTTAGGTCAAAGGTTGCAGGATTTTAATGGAAAATGCCAGGTGTGCATGTATCACAAAATCTTTCTTGCTCATCTGTATTTGTTTACTTTAATTAGTTTAGTAAAATGTACTTCCCTCACAGTCCTCCCATTACAGTGCATGACAGTTTTCAGCTTTCAGAATATATGAGAGGTTTACTTGTGAGAGTTTTGAAGTTAATGTTTCTCATGTTCAGGCTTTGCAACACTTTCCTGTCTGTTTGGATTTTTAACCCTGTGAGTTTCCAAGTGTGACCTGTTGAATGTTGGGAGGATCCCAGGGTCTGGTGGCCGAGGGTGTTTGGAGGGAGGTGGGGTTTAAGCTGTCTCCCTGTGCCATATAACCCTATAGAAGCTAAGCCACTTTGTCAGGAGGAGATTAGCGAGGTGAGTGCGTAGCGCTGCATGGGGCGCTGTTTGAATTACACGCTCCAGACACAAGCTCACGCTGGGTTCACTGCTGTTCAGAAACGCACCGGAACAACATGAAAACACGGCGGTGGAGCCAAGCAGGGAGTGCACATCACTCACGCTGTTAGGCATGTGCTGAAATAAAAACCAACAACGGTCGCCCATCAATGCAACCACAACCCCCCACAGATCCTATTAACCTCACACTCCTGTCCCCCTCTTGGTTTGTTGCCCTCCACTGCTCTTCACCCTACCAGAAGGCACCCGTAGGATTAAGTTGACAGAGTCCTGCAATGTGCGGAAGCAGTACATTAACATTGTAGATGTTTCATTCATTCAACACTGACTTCTTTTTAAACACCTCAGTGATGCTACAAGTAGCTTACTTTGAGTCTTCTTCCCTTAGTCACAACTTCCATTTGAAAGAGTGTTATTGTTACTGGACCCTGTCTGGATACAGAGAGTTCTCTGATAAGGAAAAGATGAGATATTTTAGTTTCTGATTAAGCCTGGCAAGATTTTTATCCTGATTTTTGTCCTGATTTTCCTCTTCCAACAATCTTAAGGATGTGCAGATTATCAAGATGACCCTTAAGATAAAGTTAAGAGATGTATACTTGCTGTGTGTGGCATTAACATACCACACACAGCAAGTATATGCAAGTATATGATGGGCAGTATTATATAAATTGCCCTTTTTTTTTTTTTAAGCTTTTATGTCATGTTATAATGTTATTTAATCATCAAGCATACTTGGAGTGTTGCCTTGATTCTTTCATGTTTAAGATTTTAATCTCCATGACAACCATTCAGCTGTGCAAACGCCTGGATGGACCTAACCCCACTTTCGAGGCACAGCTCCTCTTTGGAGCTGCAGTTTCTAAGCTTCCGTTTCACAGAGCAGCCCTCCCTTGCGACTCGCCCTCCCAGCTCCTCCAGACTAACAAGCAGCAATTAGCAAACACCTGATGCAATTACGCATCTGTTGAGCTCATTATATGAACTACTTCTCAGTGAAACACTGGTAAAAACGTTGATAAAGGGTTAACAGAGGAGCCTTGTTGTGATGACTTCTTGAAGGTGGAGTTTCAGAAAAAGCAGGAGTTTTTAAAGAGACAGAGGCCCAATTTTATACAAGTCAAGTTTCTTTCAAATCATAAGAAATTGTTATAGCATTTTTATAACAATTGAAGGTAACATAAATACTTAATTGTGCTATAAAAGGGCACTATGTGACTGTAAAATATATAATACTGCCACTTTAAGAGTGATCTTGTTTGTTCTGAAGGAAGTCAGGACTGCTCCAGTCTAAAAGTGGGGATATTCATCACTTTGGATAGTCGGGGATATCGCAGTGTGTATGATGTTCTGAGGATAAGCAACAATGCAGCCTGTTTTAAATAAAGAAAACAAATGACTGCCAAAGTGGACCGTAAAGTTTGGTGTACTTTTGTCACAGAAACTATTTTGATCGAGTTTATGGGACGAGTTTCTCAGATCTCCGTGCGGCCGCGCGCATAAACTCTAAGTAGACAACGCATTTGATATGGTTTGATGCATCGTGTAACCGGAAAAATAATACTTAAAAAAAAAAAAAAAAAATCTGCGTGATGCACAAAAGCTTCTCACCGGGCTGAACCTGCACGATGAGGTTAGCGCTGCTCGTTATTCACAAACGCTCCGGCCAAGCGGGACAAAGATAAATCATTCTCACCGCTCCACAGCGTGACCTCTGAATTCGCTACAAGTTATTCCTGCGGTTCACATAGAGATGCACAACCAGAGCTAACGCGGCGGGTTTTAAACTCTTACCTAGAGTTCTCCAAAGGATCATAATTCCTCACAGTAGGTTTATGTGAATATCCATACAGGTCAGCCTGTGTCCAGTTTGAGTGAAAGGAGGCGCGCGCGATCCACGCTGAGGTAAAGCAGCGGCAGCGCGCAGAGGCAAAGCGCAGAGGCAAAGCGCAGAGGCAAAGGCGCCAGCTGTGTGATTGGTCCGCTGTCGAGTTTAAATGCATAAACTATAAACCTATCATTTAGGAATAAATCTGCTCTGCTAGTGAAATGCAAAGCGCAAAAGAGACGCTTGCAGCCCGGCTTTAAAAAAAAACAACGTTTTTTTTCTTCTTCTTTTTTTCCCCCTAGAAACGTAAACAAGCAACGCTTAGCCTGGCGGCGGGGCTAGTAAAGCATGGTGGGCCGCCAGGCTTATAATACACTGGGGAAAACCCTGCACTGTATGACCAAACCTCTTAGGTTGTCTCTTAGGTTTTGAGAATTGGTCGACAATTTAAAAATCTTGCTGTGTGAAGCAGACATTACCTGAACATTGGTCACCAGCCAATTTGTCTGCGTGTCTTTATGTAAAACGTACAGTTGAGCCCTAGTGAAAAGACTTTTACCAAACAAGAGGAACCCACTCCTAACCTACTGCTAATACCTTTGAGATTCACTTGTCATATTTCTATAAATTTCATAAACTTTTAGACAGATGTGATGTTATTATTGGATAAAGTGAACCTTCAAAGCATTGACGAAGAGCTCCTCTTCATTCGTGGAGCAGTGAACTCTTATTAGAGGGCTTAGAAATGTGTTTAGCTCTGAAATATAAACAGCTCTGTCTCCAGTTACAGCGCTTGTTTATCATTCTCAAACTGGCAATTTCACAATATGTGTGTGTTTAGTCTCAGTGCAGATCCGTTTGCACCTAATGAGGGTTGTTCCCAATGTGGTTTTTAGTTTTATTCTGGGAAACTGACTTGGGTATCGTACATGAGCTCGGTGATCAATGGGTTTTGTTCATTTCTGCAGACATTTTGATAGATGCACTGATGTGAGGCTGCAAGTGGAGTTTGTGGCTGTTTGCTTTTTGTATAAAGAGCTTTGTTGTTTTGTGTATCAGTTAATGTAGGCTAACTTTTAAACTTTAATAAAGTGCCAAGAGTGTGTTGATGATGACTGAGCTGGCTGTGATGTGTTCTGTTTTTACGAGCATTATCGGTGTTGGAGCGGCTCTAAGGATTTTTCCATTTAATCTTCCAACATGTGTAATGTCGATTTCTAGTTGTCAAAACTTGGTGTGTTTGGAAAACTGCAAAAACTATAAAGAGAGAAAAAAATCTCAAGTCTCTCCTCTGTAGTCTTCGTTTTGAGTAGACACATTGATTTTTAAACTTGCTGAATAAAACTATATGTTGGGAATATTTTCTGATTTAAAAAATAAATTGTTTTGTATGTGTCTTCAGCTTGTCATACACTCGCTTGTTTTCAAACTTTAAGGGTTGTGAATACATTTGGCTTTTGACACTTCTGACTTCTGTTTTGTTCTTATGTAACTAAACCATAGGCACTTAATTTTTCTAGTTAGAAAAACACTTAAATGAATTATGAATATAAATGATCATGAAAATGTGACTATTTTAAGTATATCAGTACCAAAAAATCTATGATGCTACCACGTTGATGTGTTCAAAAATTTACATGCAATTATAAATTACATTTTATCACTTTCATCCATCACATTTTGTGGAAATAGCAGTCCCCGTGGGTTTGATTTCATCTTTTGTCATTCTCACCAAGCTTCACTGATTTGTCCAGATCAGCATTTAGTGATGTTGTGCAAAATATACATCAACTCCAGAACAAAACCAAAAGTTAAAGGTCTTGTCTAATTGGCCACAGTTAAACGAGTCCTGTACCAACACTGCCTAAAAAGCCACTCAGCTTGGAAGAAATAATTACTTCAAAAAGGCAAATTACTGTTCATAACTACTCGGAGACAAATATGTTAGCTTCTGGAGAGATGTCCTGTTGTCTGATAAAATTAAAATCTGGCTGTTTGGTCACATGAATTTCAACCTGGCCATCAACAAGCTAAAGGAGGAGTTGTGAATGATGACGGTGATTTTCTGCGCCGTTTTAGAATTGTAGTCTGCCTGTGGTTGTAGTATGGGAATAGCAGCGGAGAAAGTGAACAGAGACAGTCAGTCCATGCTGGCCATCCTTTCTAATATTGAGCTATTAAGTTGAAACAAATGGAATGCATAAAATATTTTATTGCTGGCAAAGATGTCGTGGCCCTACTCCTCACAAGGTTTTTATTTTATTTTATTTTTTTTACAGCAGACACATGGTAAGCTTCGACGTGATGCATTTCACATGTCACGGCCAAACATTACCGATTGGATAAAATTAAATTCAATCGTTTCAAACTTCAACAGAGTCCATGCCTCCAGCAATCAATCGTTTCTAATAGCCGAAGGTCCCCTGTAGGAAACAAAGCGTAGAACAAGGGGCTGCTTTTTACTAGACTTTGACTGCCTACTGGCATTTATTTATAAGTTGTATAAATATTTGGTAGACATAATCTTTGTGACACTGACAGCTGGATCATAAAGGAATATGCACTATGAAGCCTAATGAGAATTGTGTGCACAGCAACAAAATGCCTTAAACTTTACTCTTGCTCGGACACAAATGGTTTTGTTCAATTCCTCTATTACCCTGGTCAAACTACACACATAGGCAGACTGCAGCTCAAAAACAGCGTAGAAATTCAATGTCATTATTCACAACTCCTTCTGTTTCTCAATAAGAGAAACTCCAGACGAAACTCGGAATTTAGCTGACTTGCATAAGAAGGCAATGGCCAGGCTAAGAAAATTAAAGGACGAAATGACCAGCAATGCATGAGCAGTTTTGCTCATTCAGTTTAGCCCCTGGACAAATCAACCATTGCTCATTAAAGCAGAGGGCAGGAATGCTTGGATTCACAGTCCCTCATGAGAATACGTTAGGAGTTAGTAACCAATACATGCAAGAGTCAGAGTGGGGGGAATGTACATTGTGGTTTCGGTACACAAACAAAGCAACGCATCAAGTCGGTTGAGAGGCAACAATGTAGAAGCAGAGTGACGCAAATGGAGTGAAAAATTCACATTTACAGAGCAAAATAGAATACCAATGAGGATAAAGGTGAAAACAGACAAAACAAGCACAACAAAGTTCGTCATGGTCCAATTGAGTGAGATCTTTAAAGCTGGATGGACATGAAAGTGGCAGGTGTAAAAACCATGCTGCTTCCCTAAGTAGCACACTGACAAGGCAAGAGAAATCAGCCACTCCACCTCCAGATCTAAAGTTTTCAGACCAACATTAATTACTCCCAAGGATGCTGAGTGAGGGAACGAAGGATTCAGAGCACTTGAGGAGGAATGTGTGGAGGAGGCGGTGCATATCTTAAAGCTAATGAGAGAGACTGAGGGATGGACGGGAGGCAGAGTAAACGGTATTAAAGCAGGAGTAATGTAGAAGGCTTTGTTTTGGTAAGTCGTGTAATTAGTGATGCAGGGAGACAAGAGCGAGGGAGCTTTAAGTGTGATAGGAATGCACCAGGAGGTAAAAGGAGGGGAGCAGGATAGTGGGAATAGTATTAGAGAGGGAGGAATGCAGAGAGAGGCCCAAGATAGGGTGGGTGGGACAGAGAAAGAGGGGAAGAAATGAAGAGTGGGAG
Source organism: Poecilia reticulata (assembly GCF_904066995.2). NCBI lineage: Eukaryota > Metazoa > Chordata > Actinopteri > Cyprinodontiformes > Poeciliidae > Poecilia > Poecilia reticulata. The sequence goes on from NC_088836.1 coordinate 4,994,666, forward strand.
GGAGATGGGGAAGCAGAGGAGGTGGAGGCATTATGGGTGGTATGTGGCTAGCGTCTGATCACATCCACTGGGTAGATTAGACAAGACAGCAGGCCAGACTAGACCCTGAGCTTCAGAGCACGGCTCAGTCAACAAGGGCTATAAACGGACAAAGAGAGGCTGGTGGAGAAAGATTTAAAAGGAGGAGAAAAAGCTGAGAACTTACTCCTTCAACTCTGATACCTGACTTACTGAAACTTTATTCAAACTGCAAGAAAATAGAGGCAGAGAAGAAAGAGAGCAGATGGGATACAGGGGTATTGGGAGGCTGCCTGAGTTCTTTTAGCTCTGAAAAGATGAATGAGTCAGAGCAGGAAGGAAGAAGGGGTTGCTGTAAGAAAATCCAATTTGAGCTGCGGTAAGAGGTAAAGCTGAGGTTTAGGGCGTGGCTGTAGAAAGAAAAGTCTTGATCACAACCAATTCATAAGGGATAATCTGGAGAGCAAGACGAATGAGTGATGACGGGAGGACAGAGGTAGTGAGTGAGCTGGACGTTGTACAGATCCAGAAGACATGAAGGAATGCCCACACCATGTCAGGTGGATGTGTGACGAGAGACTGCTGAACCACGTCTGCTTAGATTCATGTTAGAAACGACAACTGATGAACTGTCGCTGGAGAGCTGCTTTACATTTCACAAGCTGAAACTTAGTCTTTGTTGTGTATTTTAGTGATGATCTCAGGTGTTGCAAATAAAGCAGTCAAAGAGGAAATTGTTGAGCTTTTATTACATTTGTCAGATTCAGACTGGAACAGATGAAAGTAATGGAGTTCTTTGCCCATCAGATATGAATATGATGTTTTGTTTTTGCTTTTTTAGACAGTCGAGTTGACAGATTTACTTCTTGCTGAGCTTTAATTAAAACCCATTTCTTCTGCCCTGTGGGCTTGGTGTTGTGCTTATATTGATATGCAGCATAACTGATATGCTTATCTACGAATTTCTTTCTGCACGCTGTTCCAGCATGTTTCATCTGATTGGCTGTTCTCTGTAGTCAGCAGGCTCAGACAAGCAGCTTCCCAAACACTGTTGCCTTTCTGCTGTTGGGACACTTTCTGCTTAAGGTTCACAGCATCCAGTTAAAGTCCTCCTACTAAGTTATAGTAAACTAATTCAAATAATTATGCAGATTTGTTACCAGTTTTTGATTAACGTCTGTTCATTTTTGGCAGAAAGCATTTTGCTTCCACTTATTCTCCAGACTAGGCTTAAATAAATTAATAATATAAATTGTAAATTAAAAGTTTAATTTGTTTTGCAATGTGAATTCATCTAAGTTTTTTATGTAGTACTCCCTCATAATAGGAGGTGGCTATTAACATGTCACATTATTTTTCTCTGCTCAAAATATAAATCCCTTTTTCAGTGGCAACCTGAAACAAAGAGAAATGTGAGAAAGTGGTCACAGGAAGCTGAAGAAGCCCTGAAGGGCTCTCTTGAGGTTACAGACTGGGTTGCTCTGTGCCAGACACGTAGAGAGAACGGTAATGTTGCAATAACATTTAAGTTGCCTCTGCAATTAGTAAAGTGTTTCTGCACTGAATACATTTAAAACACTGCAGTAGGAGCCAAAGAGGGAGGTAATTGCAGAAAAAATGGCTAAATCAAGAGAAGATGGAGAAGAAAGCCAAAATAGGAATCTGTTGGATCAGCTGAAAGCAGAAATGTTTCTGCTGAGAGGTGGACCAGAGTGGCCAAGGGACAGGTTGATGGGAAAGGAAGACAAGAGCCAATGAAGGAAGCAAAAACGTCTCTGTCAGCACTAAACGAATTGATGGAACTGCTTCATAACGCAGTGACAAGATGGAACAGAGCCGGCCTAAAAGGCTTAAAACGTGCTGTTCAAGTGAAAACTGGTGGAAAAAATGCATTTCTTTTAAGCCCTTTTAAGTAATTCTGTATGTGCTGCTACAGTGCAGCCCTTTTCTATGAGGTTCGGGTTTTTATTCAGGTTTTTCCCAAATAGATTAAAAGATAATAAGACAAGACTGATGATTGTAATTGAGAAGTTATGTCTGACATTGTATCAGGAGGCCTGGAAGCAGGATGATCAGTCTGATGAGGAGCCTTAAATAATACATTTGGTCTAATTCCTCGGTGTCAGCCTAGTTACTCATGGCGACGTTCTGGCCTCCCATGGCCAGCAGTCGGGCGAACCTTTTCACATCGGTCCATTGCTCTGCTTCAGTTTGAAAAAGCGCTGGCCTTATTCCGCCGCCTCCTCTCAGGACTCTCTTTGACCTCCCTCTTCAACTTCTTCTTCTTCCTCTTATCAGCAGCATTAAGGCTCTGTTATCTGGGAGGTATGCTTACCACACCAGGAATAGTAACAGTTCTGGAATTTACCCCTTTGAAAACATTTTTATTTATTCACCATCCCAGTACTGTTCCAGCTCTCCTGTCTCTTCGTATTATTCGTTTCTGTCTCTATCCTGTATTGTGTTGTTTTCCACCTTTGCCTCTGCTGTGTGAAAGTACACTCACACATTCTCCTCCCTCTCCTCCTACTCCTCCTCCTCTTGTATCAGCCCGTGTTAGGAACATCATGGCACCGGCTGAGTAGTGAACATCCAAGCTTGTCATCAACAAACCTGACTGTTTCCAGAACTCCACAGTCTGCTTGTTTTTAGTTTGCTCTTCTGATGTCTTATATTTGGCCATTTCAAACTAATTACTTAAACGGTGAACACAGTGTGTTTATGTTAATATACCAAATGGCTTTTCCTCAACCTTTTATTTTTATATGTGACTTTTGTATCTTATTTTTTGCTAAGTTAGCCTGGTTTTTAACTAGTCCATTGTAGCACATAAATATTCTTTGGTATTAATCTTTCTGTTGTAGCTCTGGCTGTTTCAGGTTATTTTCCTCCTGGAAGGTGAACCTCTGCCCAGACAATAGAACAACATCTGTATATCTTAATGCCGCTACCACCATCATGTTGTCCTCAGAGTTTGCAGTAAAAGTATATATAGGTTGTCTTTCTACTGTAGCTTTCTTCTAAGGCTGGACAATAAATTTATAACAATATATATCGTGATTCATATGTTTGATAGAATTTTCAATACGCAATATATAGAACATTCAATGAACTCTGATCCAGTACCTCAGTGCGGCATTCTGAAGGATGTAGCCAGAGGAAGGAATTTAACTGTCCGACCTCGAGCTAAGCAAGGCTGGTTACACCAACTAAGTCACTCACTGTAACGAAAGAGTGCAGAAATTACAGAGTAACATATCGTCCACTTTCTTCCATAAGGGCTGGATTTGTGGAGTATGTGAGCAATTATTATCAGTTATTCTTTCAGCTGATTTTTCCCTTCACTGTCATCTGCTTCTTTGGTTATTGCTCTTTTAATCAAGGCAGGTCACTTTAGGTGGACATTTTTGTTCTCATGATGCTTTTTGTTTGCTAATGTTCATAGATGAACTGTTTACCAATTCTGACTATAAATTGGCTGGTCAAAAAAAATTGGTACCGCACGACATTATGATTTCTTTTCATTTTGGAAGATCGGCAATTGTGACAGAGGGCTGACTGATCATCAGGTCACATCTGCACATGCTCAGTTAAAAATATTCACAACTTAGTGACTTTGTTGCTATATTTACAAACTTTTTAGACAAAAAAAATTGGTATTGACCAAAATTGGAATCAGCTGGTCAGGCTTTTTAAAGACCTGTGTGAAAAGGTTGAAAGGGAATGAATACATGTTTGTCAGGCTTCAAGCTGTTACTCTGTTGGGCTTCTCATCACTCCTGTTTGTTGTTAATGTTACTCAGCAAATTGTTCTAGCAATTTGCTTCTAGCAAACTGTTCAAGCTGATGTATTTTTAGCTAAAATATTAACAAAAATGCTACAGTTGTCGCAGCTATGATAACGTTTCTCTGCGTGTGTGTTCCCGGTCATGGTAAAACCTGGGAGTAGCGTCAAGTTTCCGGAATTACAGGTAGTGAGAAATAATGGCTCATTAGAGTTATTGCTAGAGATAATTCTGCTGCATTGCTAGAGATAATTCTGCTGCAGAGAAAGCATCTTATCACTCTGGACCATTGTAGTTTTGATACTGAATACCAGCAGCAAAGTAGATTTCAAGGAGTGGCTGTAATGAGAGTACTGAGAGAAAGTGGATGCATGAATGCATCACTGGAGCAGGAAGTGTATTGAATTTATTTTATTTCGACCATGATAGAAGTATAAAATCACACATAAACAAGAAATGCAAAAGACAGATTTTTATACTACAATAATCTTAACATGCTCAAAAAGGAGTAGGAAGAAGTGAGAAACTTATGAACTCCTACCCCATAAACTATTAATGCTCTCACTATATGTTCATGTTTTATTGTTTATGCCTTTTATGAGCAGAAACTGCAAGGCAGTTTCTGTTGTGGGATCCAAATATCAGGACATTCAGCTGATTTGGACTTAATATATTTAAAATATTGTATAAAGCTGGTTTAAGTGGTTGAATGAAAATAATCTGAATAATGCTTGTTTAATGTGATTAATTGATGAATAATCGATTACTGAAAAGAATTGTTAGCTGCATCGGTAGAAAACATACAGAAAACCAGAGCTCAAAAGGATCAAACAGTAGGCCGTACTGGGAAGACTCTGCCAATGATCATCAGTGATCATAGATCTACTGTTACCTGAGAGTACTACAACAATTAGAGGAAGCTTCTGTGAGGCTGAGCTGTCATCCAGAAGCTTCCCTCCTCAAACAACCTGAACTGACAAATTGAACAGGTTTCAATTTGACCACATTATGTGGCCTGAAGAGAAATGGAGCAGCTTTCTATGAACCACAAACAGCAAATCAAGATTGTTCTTACTGGATCTAAGGGCAACAGACAGTTTTGCTGCTAAGCAAATTTCAAGCCAAAGTAAGCTGAGTAAAGTGGCTTGGCCACCATGTTATAGGAGTGTTTCTCATACTACACTGTAAAAGCTGTATGTGACTTCAAACATGTTTCTGAGGCAAAATCAAGAAATGCAAAGAGACCAGGAATGCTGTCTCAAGGTGCTGGGCTGGAATTACCTATTCACATGTTGGTCAGCTGCATAGTACACAGATGTGAAGCAGAAGCATTGGCTGCATAGCTGAGTATTAGCTCTGTGATTGCGTGGGAGGTTAAATCTTCATGCATTTTTCAGTTTACACAGCAAATGTTTGAGTTTGTAAAGTGAACTGTAAACAGTGTAAATATACACTGATAACTTTATCTTTTTTTCATTTTTTGCTTTGGAATAGAGTACACGCTGTTCCTAATGCATTTGCATGTGTGGAAATACAATGACTTCCAATACTCGTTTAAGCACTGCCATTATTTTGAACACAACTATACATCCAGGTGACAAACAGGAAACAGCAAAAAAACTGAGCGCCACCTCATGCGTCCTCCCCGGGGGTCATTTTCTCCTCCATTGATGTGGTTTCTTCCCTCCTCACTAACCCCATTCACAGTGTGGGATGTCAAAACAACCACTGCATTGCTGGAATACCTAACCTGTGCGGAGTGCAGGACCCTAACTCAGCAACTACCTCAGGTCTCTGTTTGTATTACTGGCTTGAGCCCACAGAGTGACAAAGGAAACCCACTGAGCTGTTTTCAGAATTAACCCTGGGTTAATCATGATTTCAGTTTGGCCTTTTAGGCGAGTCTAATGACTCACAATGGGGAGTAAAACACAATACAATATAAAAGCAAAAATTCCTGACTTGGAAGTAATTTTCATGCATACAGTAAGTCACTGGATGCTTATGAGCTTGTTTTATAAAGGAAATGTATATCCAATCTGGATTTTATGCAGTTTTATAAACCTGTATAAACCAGTTTCTCTACTGGTTTTTAATTCTCGCTCAATTTTTGTATATTCAAACATCAACTTGAATTCTCATTTATTCCCATATTCAATAGTTCAACATGTAAGTAAAATGGAATACCTCTTGGTTGACAAGGTGTAAAAATGGCAAATTTCAGTAGTTACAGTAGTGTCTACAAATGTCTGCTTACGGTAAGAAAACTATTACTTTTAATGACTTCTCAGAACATCACTTCAGAACTTCTCCTTTAGGTTGAATTAAGTATGAAGACACTTCCTATAGTGTGTCCTATGCCACTTTAGTAAAACTCAAAATTCTAATGTTTTGCAATCATGGATAAACCTTAAGTGTCTTTTCAGACAAAAGAAAATCTGTAACAGTTAAAATCTGAATCAGCAAATTGGGCTTTTTAAATATCACTGATTGGCCAGTAAACTGCTATAAGTGGATTACTAAAAGCTGTCATAAATGGGGTTTTGCTAGGATTGTAGAATATTTCAAAATGCTAAGTGTAACCAACAGAAAAACATGATGGTGCTGATACTAGTTTCTAAGTAGATCTACTTTCTAAAATACTGGTTGACAGTATTGCCCTGTGACAGACTGGCGACTTGTCCAGGGTGACCCCGCCTCTCGCCCGGAACGTTAGCTAGAGATGGGCACCGGCAACACTCCTGACCTAGGCCTGTCGCGATAAATGATAAATCAATTAATCGGACGATAAATTAAACCTATCAACCTCATTTTAATTATCGTTTTTATCGTCTCTTCTGGCCTTTTTTCTTTCTGTTGATGACAATGACTGTAAAAAAGGCTCAGCTCCGGTGCTCTCCACTGATCCTCCCGTCCTCATTTCCTTAGTCTAATGTCCAGCGCACATTACACGAGTTGTCGGCCCATTTTCAAACCCTGAGAGACACATTAGCCGACAGAAATCCCAGGTATAACGGTTCGATCGGGTTCGTCGTGCCATGTGGTGTCCAGCCACATGGGCACAAAATAATGGTTAACTAATTTTAAAACCAGGCATTAATCAATGCTTTACTAGAATCTACCTGTGATGCATGTGGCTAGAGTCAGCGTAAAGTCCTGACTAAATGAAAATCATTATAACCTATTTATGTCACGTTACCGAAGAACAGCTGAAAACTTACCGGATTTATCAACTGCGGTAGCAATTTGGCTCCAACTCCTCTCCTTGTCATTTCTATATTCTTTGCACAAAATGTTGAATAAACATTAATGTTGTTACCACATATCATCTCCAATGTCTGCTGGACTTCGTGTTGCGCCGTGTTAGCTGTTTGGGATTCCCCTCAGAAAGCGCGGAGGAGAATCCGAGCTTTCTGATTGGCTACCTGTCACATTCAGTGTTAAAGCTCCCAGTCGGGGAAACCCCCAGATTTAGATCGGAGCGGCCACGACGATCTACCGTAACCCACCACACACTGCAGGATGATCGGTTAGATCGGCCAACGATCTAAGATTGTCATAAGGGGAAAATACGGACAAAAAAATGGTGTAGTGTGAACTACTGCATTAGGTAGTCGGATGTGCCCATCTTCTCTATTTAAATCTAGTGATTACTGAAGGCCAATACAGACTTCATGATATGCACTCTTTTGGTTGTTTATTTCCACTTTGGCTTTATGTTGTTTAGTTTTTATTCAAGTACGTTTTTTGTTAATGGAGACTGAGAATCCATTTCATTTTTGTTTTTGGTTGTTTTATTTAGTTTATCAGTTCCAGTGTTACGTGTTCTTTTGAAAATAAGGAGCATCTATCAGGAAATCGCATGTATTCTTAGTCATTTCCATTAAATCAGTGTCAAAAGGTCTTGAAACAATATTATCATTTATCGCAATAATTGTTTAGACAATTAATCGTCCAGCAAAATTTGTTATCGTGACAGGCCTATAAGGGACAAGGGTGTACAGAAAATGGATGGATGGTTGACAGTAAGAAACCTTTTATTTTTATCCCTCTCATAGTTCCTCTATGACTGTGCAGGTTAATTATTGGCCAAATATACTCATACCTGTACAGTCACTGTGCAGCGCACCACAGTCAACCTTTGTAGTGTTTACCAAGCACTGAGTGACTAAAGGCAATCTAATTTATGGCGTGAAACCTTAGACCTTCCTGTGAATAAGAAAACTGTCAGATTGGTTTTAGGCTGTAATAACTAGCATAGGATTCATATATATTTAGTTCATATCATTTAGTAACCTTCCTGTAGACGTCATCAGGTAATGCTGTGCTCTAGCCAGCTGTAAAGTAAATAATTATTGTTTTCATGGTGTCGAGTTAGTAGACATAAAGTGTTTAAGAGCTGAGCTGTGCAGTGAGAGCGTGTTGGAGAGACCCAAATTCATGTTATCTGCTCCTGCTTAGTGTGTATGAGCATCACTGACGGTCAGGTCTCTCGTATGCCGGTTACGGATGGATGGTTCAGATGAAAAGACGACTGGTAAAAGTGAAACAAGATTTAGAGCTCAGGCCCTCTCACACGCATGACCGCTCTGACCGAAAAGGCCTTGTGGCAGCGATGGAGGAAAGATATGCTTGTGTGTTCAAACAGCCAGCGGTAGGTCATTTAAATGCTACAATCCTGCAGAATTTGCAGATGATACACTTGTACGTTTCAGCTTTTTAAGATATCAGAGGCGTGAATACGTTAAACTCATGCCTTGTGGGAACTGAAAGGTGAGCTGGCCGCTCTTTCTCGGGACAATCGATCCTTTGTTTTGGTTTCGGGATGGAACGGGGAGTGGTGCGACACGTACCTGTCAGAACCTGAGAGCTGGAATTTTCGTCAGCTGCCTGAGCGGATACTTTTCGAGGTTGCTTTCACACACTCGGAGAGGGGGCAGATATTCAAAAAAGTGTCACTAATACTCTATTTATAGAGCTCCTTCATCTAAATTGGATCGTGCTGAGTGCCATACATGGAGAGAATGAAAACTTTGAAGTCTTTTCAAAAGAAAATGATAAAAATAACTAAAACCCAGCAGGACGTTAATGACACAGCCATGACACAGATGTTAATGTTTAGCTGTTGGTACATGCTAGTTAACTATTAGATTCAAGGTTCAGTTTCTTCCTCTGTAAGCCATGCGCCACTGTAGTTTGTTGATAGCGTACACTGTGCCCTGAAAAGCAGTTCTCTTTTTTGTGATGCTTTGAAAGTGTTTTGGGTTCAGGATGTACACTTTTTGTTCTGTCCAAACCAGTCAGAGGGGTTCATTGTTGGCCTAAAAACATGAAATACCCAGAAACGGGGAGCGTTACCCTGTCCGACCTGCTGCAGCTCACTCAGTAATGTATTAATTCTGCAGAAAATCTTCAGTAAATTGTTGGAACATGAAGAAATAGGAGATGATTCCAGGAAACCACAGAAGGATTAGACTCATACAAGCATTAAACCACAACTCAAAATGGTTGGAGGGAGTTCTGTTTTCTTTGTTCCTCTTTTTATGAAGTTCACCTACAATAAACAAACTGGCTATTTTTGCCTGTTTTTTAATTAACAATAAAGGGTTGTAGTGGTGTCACTTAGTGATTTCAGGTGCATCCATTCTTCCAGAGTCCACGATGTACCAGTTTAACTCTGAGGATGTGGTCTGCATAAGATATTGATCTTTGACTCAGATTCTTTTCAAATAAATAGGTAGTTGGCAGATAGATGTGGTTTTAGGATCAATGTGAGTTGTTCATAATAACATTGTAGTAAATTCACTTGTTTTTGCATTATTGTCTGGAAATGCAACAATATTGTCAAAAAAAATCTATAGTCAGGTATTAAGAACATTTTATATCTATCGAGTAGAGATTCAGAGTTTTTGTCAACTTTAGAGCTCCAGTTTCTGGAAAGTTTTCACATGCTGATGCTAATTGGATCAGATTCTGAATTTTCTTTAATAACTAATTTTTGTATGTAACTTTTATCTTTTTTTTTATATTTGCTAAATGTGTCTCAGTATAATACAAGACAGATTATCTATAAAAAAAAAAAAATTCAAGCTCTGCCTTCTCTCTATTGTCATACGCCGCTCGATCAGAGACAACCAATCAGAGCCAAGAGGCGGCTCTGTTAATCATACTTGTGCAATTGTAAAACAGTTGACTGACATTTCAAACAAAAGACAAAATTATTACATAGAGTTGATATTTTCAACTTTCTCTAGTGATAAGTTAACAAAAGCCTCTGTCTTGCCTTCAGGCAAAAATATGCAGAAAACATTTGGCAGTAATTCATCCAACTGGGATTCAAACCCAGGACCTTTTTACTGCAAGGCAACAGTCCTTCTAACTTTCTATGATTGCTACCTGTGTATAAATGAAAATAATCTCTGCAAGATTTGAAATAAACTAAGACAGTTTCCTTTTAAATTTCTTTCTACCTATCTGCATCCTCTGACTTCATTTTTAAACACCTCACTGATACTAATAAAAGCTCTTGAGTCTTCTTCCATCGTCTTAAATTCAAATTCAAGAATACTTTATTAATCTCAAAGGAAAATTTAATGTTGTTGAAAGTCCATCCATCCATCCATTTTCGTACACTCTTGTCCCTCAGTGGGGTTGGAAGGGTTGCTGGTGCCTATCTCCAGCTAGCGTACCGGGCGAGAGGCGGGGTCACCCTGGACAGGTCGCCAGTCTGTCGCAGGGCAACACAGAAACACACAGGACACACAACCATGCACACACACACTCACACCTAGGGGCAATTTGGAGAGGCCAATTAACCTGACAGTCATGTTTTTGGACTGTGGGAGGAAGCCGGAGTACCCGGAGAAAACTCACAGGGAGAACATGCAAACTCCATGCAGAAAGACCCCAGGCCGGGAATAGAACCCAGAACCTTCTTGCTGCAAGGCAACAGGTCTACCAACTGCACCACTGTGCAGCCCGTTGTTGAAAGTCATTATTCAAAATTCTTAAGAGTTATTGGCATCATTTCATCTTTTGCCATGTTAATCAGGTGCTCCCAATCTGTTGCTATGGTTATGCATCATAACAAAAGAGGAAAGTGTAAAATGTATTGGCACACACCGCATCCAAAATGAGAAAGAATGGTTGTTTAAAAAAAAAAGCAATCCCTCCCATCCCAAGAAAAGCAGGAATGAAAATTTGAAGAAAAGAAAAAAATCTTAAGAGATTTTGTTTTTGGTGCAACTTGGTATGTGCATTCATTGAATAGAAAAGAAATTGATCTTTGAGTTTCTGGCTACCTGTTTAAGCCAGTAATTCTCACTTTCTGGTCAGCCGTAAGATTTTTTTATACTATGTGTAGAAATGCACATAGTAGAAATCCAAAATGAGATTGAAGATTTTCTCCAGTATCAGTATTGAGTTTTCGCATCACAAAAACCCTAATGATTCATGAGATTTTCACCATTTGCTGAATGACTTTCATCAGTTAGAATAGAAATTTCATGTGAACAATCTGCCAAGCCAACCATATGCCTGGTAAATAAATAATGCAGAATATCAGCTCACCACATGCACCTGCAGGGTTCGATGCAGCATAAGGAGGGGACATTTTTGGCTTCACAAGATGGAAAAACCTGATTTTCAAAAGTCGACTTGCCAAGCTACTTGTTGGCTGTGGTGGATTTTTTTCCATCAGTGCGACCAAAAGGGAGCAGTCAGAATCCTTTTTCCAGCAATGCCTCAGGCTGAGAGCAAAAAAAAAAAAAAGGTCTCAAATTACATGATGAAACAGAGTTTCAGATGTAGAAACTTTTTCATATGTGGCAGCCTTAAAGGGGCAGTATTGTGTAAAATCAACTTTTTTTAGTTTGTGTTGCTTTGACTCTTTCATGTTTTAGAAATCGCATGTTTTAGAAATCCTTTAATCTACCATGGCAACCATTTGACCCTGACTCCACACCTCGCCCACTCAGCTCCTTCAAACTAGCCAGCAGCAATTAGCAAACACCTGGTGGTGCTGCGCATCTGCTGAGCTCATTACAGGAGCTACTTTCAGAACAACGCTGGTAAAAACATTGTTAAAGGGTAAATAGAGGAGTGCTGTTGTGATGACTTCTTGAAGGCAGAGTTTCAGATAGAGCAGGAGCATCTTAAAGAAACACAGGGCCACTTACAAGTCGCTAAATTAGAGAGTAAAATTTTATAGTCATTTATTGATATTTATTGATGCGGCATTTTTATAACAACTGAAGTTAACATAGGAACTGTATTGATGATTGTGCTACAAAACGACACTTGATTACTGGGAAATGAATGCATAACAAGAAGTTGCTTCTGTTTAAATCACTTTTCATTTTTTATTTGCCCTCCATCTTCCTCTTCTCTACTTCGCCTATTTTTTTTTTTAAAACTTCCTCTCTCTTGTGTTTTGCAGAGGAAGCTGATTACACAACATTTGGTACAGACTCACTGACCAGGAAGAAGAATACGGTGCTCTCTGCGGTTCTCCTGCGGCCTGACCCCAACAAGAAGAAACCTCCAGTGATCATAAGCCTCCCGAAAGACTTCCGCCCTGTGTCGTCCATCATCGACGTGGACATCCTCCCGGAGACGCACAGGCGTGTCCGTCTGTACAAGCATGGTCAGGAGAAGCCCTTAGGTTTCTATATCCGCGACGGCTCAAGCGTGCGAGTGACTCCACAGGGCCTGGAGAAGGTCCCAGGGATCTTCATCTCTCGCCTGGTGCCCGGTGGCCTGGCTGAAAGCACAGGCCTGCTGGCTGTCAACGACGAGGTTCTGGAGGTGAATGGCATCGAGGTGGTGGGCAAGTCTCTGGACCAGGTGACGGACATGATGATTGCCAACAGCCACAACCTCATCATCACCGTGAAGCCTGCCAATCAGCGGAACAATGTCGTTCGCGGCGGTGGAGTAGGCGGCGGCGCTGCCTCTGGTAGTTCGTCAGACAGCGGTGCCAGTTACCATGGCTATTTACCCCACGGCGCAGCTGCCACTGCCGGGCCGACACACATCATCCAGAACTTCTCCGTTGGGGAGCTGGAGAGCGATGAAGACGACGAGGACGTGGTGATCGAAGTGGGGGGCGAGGCAGAGACCATTCGGCGCACTCCGTCGAACTACAGCATGCCGTCTCTGCCTCGCTATGAACCACACCTCAATCTTCGCACAGCCACTGCCGCCAATTCCGGCTCTGCCTTCTCCATAAATGCCAATGGGAACTTGCGTGGCAGCGGCGGCAGCAGCGGATCTCTCACCAACACCAATGCCAGTTCCACCACGCCGTCCCCCGACAGAGCGAAGGAGAGGCGGAACCTGGAGGAGGAGGGCACAGTCATCACGCTGTAGACTGGGTTTCAACACACTGATCACTGGGAGGTGCAGCAGCGTCTCAAACGCATTCAGTGGCCTCATCTGAGGAGCACAGTTATATGGGTATGTGTTGAACATCAAACACTCCACCATATGCTGCTCCCTACATGCCAATCATCACGCTGGAGTGCCATAGTGGTGATCAGAAGGAACACAGAGCCACTGCTGCTCTCCAGTTCATCTCGAAACCAGTGCATTTTGTGGGTTTTAGCTTTTTAACTGGTAAACTCAACACCCTCATTTGGTCTTCAAATATTTTCATTGAACAAGTTGGCTCCATGGCATTACAAATCTAAGCAATCTACAATTGCTAAGGATTCACCAATTCCGATTTTGGTAGATAGCATTTTTTTTTTCTTTTTGGTCTGAGAAGTTGCTAATTAAGACCGGCGATGGATAAGATTGGTGAATAAGATCAGTGTCTTATGCAAATATCTGCTGATTGCTGATCTCTCAAAATTAAGGAAATCAGGGCCGATTTATCAGTGCACCCCTACTCTCTAACTCAGTTGTTAGTTGACAATCACCTGCTTTCTATTTGCATTTACATCATCCAAACGGTAAACACTACTTTCCAGCAACCTAGTTTGTTTTGATGGTTTTAACCACTGTTATTACCCTTCTTCCTTTTAGTACCTCATTATAAGGGTGACCGACTGCAAAAAGAAGGTCATCATTATTATTTGACGGCCTCAATGAAAACATTTTACTCTGAAACCTGCTTTATTGTCATTGCTATTCATGGAGATTATTTTTTCCTTAGAAGACCAATTTTGAGTGGTGATTAACTCCAGAATAAGATATCTGTGAACAAATCATGCTATCTGTCCTTCATATTGCACTCCTGCTTCTCATTATTGTTTCCCCTGCCATTTGGTTGACTTGTGAAATAATGTGAATGCGATTTTCATGGTTCTTTCTGGATCAATATATTTAAGATTATTCAGCCATTATCTAAATCATGCCATGACTTCATAAAGATGTAGATACACTTTTTAGCGCCATTGGTGAAGATGTTTGAACAGCCTTGAGTTAAACAGGTCGAACAAACCAAAATTTGAGTCCTCCCCCAAAAATCCCAATAAATAAAATTCTAATCTGGAGTGCATGTTAGCATGAACTCTGCACAACTCCAGGACTCAAAGTGTAAACCACAAAAATGTGTATATAAGAATTCAAAACATGCCCAAAATGCTTTCAGAAATGGAATTTAGATTAGTGGGGGGTTTTTAAACACAATTTTACAAACAGGATTTTCTCTAACTCGTCTGCCATTTGCCATCATTCCTATCAAATCCCCCATTTCCATTCAGCTGTAATACATCGACAAGCGTGCTGACGGTCCAAAAATAGCGTTGCTGTAACCATGTTGGTAAACACAACCTCTGAGGTGAGTTAGATGACGTGTCTGTGTCCCTGCTGAGGTTGAGTCACCGCTGAACACACAGCTGCAGGTACAGCTGACACAAACTCTCTCTCTTTGTTAAAGGTGAGGCCGCGTCGTCTTATGAACCACATGATAATAATCTAAGAACCACCAAAGGAGCCATTTTTGCCCTGTCTTTGTGTTCCGCACTTTTTCATTCTTTTCAATTTAACCTCCAGTGTCTTGTTTTTTTATTTTATTTTATAAAGTCTATATCATCTCAGAAGTAAATGAAACAATATGAAAGCATTATGGTGACGTAAAAGTAGATCCACAGAGGATCTACTGATTGTTTATGCCTCACTGAAACTGAAATGATGCATACTCAGCAAAAAAAAAAAACATTCTGCTCAGATTCTGGAATAATTATGAGAAATATATAGATTTTTGAAGGGTGCACACATTGTAATGATGTCGTATAGAACAATCTGATAAAGTACAGTAATATTATTAGTAATACCACATCACATACTTCACATTTCAGTTTGACTCATAAACGTCAGTAAAAACACGAGGAAGCACAAAATAATGAATGAATGATCACTAAAGACTTAAATGTCATCTGGGAAAAAATGACCCCCTCTGGTGGTTCCAGTTGGTACTGAAATGTTGGTGGTTTTTATCCTTTGGTCTAATATTTCAAATGTTTTTAGAATAATATCTTAAAATAATTGAATTGAAACCCTTTCAATTCCAGACAGAACCATAAACGATACGTCCTTTTCTGTTGCAAACTCCCTCTGTGAAGTGAGAGCACGTGGTCTATGGATTTTCAAGTATCTCCTTATTGAAGTGCTAAGCCTTACTTTAGCATTTATTTTACTGTTGCACATAAAACCAGGGTCCACACTGTCACTTTTAGCAAATTATGCAAGTGAAAGTATATTCATTTAAATTGAGTCAATGCTCATGTCCATAATTTGTCGCTGTGTTTACTATCTTAGGCTTTTAGATTGTGAAATTCCATGACTGATTAAAATGTTTTTATAACAGCACAGGGTACTTACTACGTTTGATGTTTTTGGCCTTGTGCATAGTCCACAAAATGCAGCATTCCCAGCACAAAGCATAGCAATGAACCATACTCTAAATGGAAATCTATAATTATTACTTTATTACCTTTATCTCTGAACTACAGCACATGACACTGGAATTGTAACTACATCAAATTTTTTTTATTTATTCTGTAATCTTCATATTTTCTTTCTTTGTACACATTATGCTATTATATTTTTATAACAGATATGTTTGGTTTTTTGTTGTGTAATCATGATCATTTGTTTTTTCTGTTTTTGGTCATAAATCTCAAGGTACAGTAGAGATTTCTTTCAAATTAATTTCTATAGATTTTACTGCTCTGTTTAAAGCTTAAGGAGAATCTCTGCTAAATAAATTAAAGACCATTTCTATTTTCTTTCCTCATACTGTGAATTATTATTTTTTGGTGACAGCGAGACAGTTGTATTAACAACCACATAGGCAGATGTTTGGTGTCGACTATTTTTTAAGTGATCAGGTAATAATTTTTTTGTTTTCTAGCCAGATAAATCCTGTGATGTAGATTTGTAATGAAGAATGTCAGTATTTTCATATCAATGCGTATATGTATGATGGACATTTTTATCATCTGAAGGATATTGTTATAAGGTTGAACTGGGAATATAAGAAAAAGTAGATGCACACCTGTAACTGCTGACTGGTGGAGCTGGATACAATAAACTAATATGTAGCAATACTTGCCGGTTTTGTCTTTAATATGTGGACAAATTACATGCAGAGTCTTGCAAAAGTACTGTCCCTTGAAATTAGTCATTATATAATTTCTTTGTTTTTTTTAAAGCTGTGGGCAAGTTGTTCAGGGTGTACCCTGCATCTTGCCCGTTGACCGCTGGAGATGGGCACCAGCTCCCATCGCGACCCCATTAGGGATAAGTGTGTTTGATGATGGATGAGTGCATTCAACTGTTTTAGAAATGTTTTATTTCATTTTTTCTTTTGGCCCACAAGTCAGTCTGATGAACAATGTAGATTAATTAAAAGATTAGCAGCAATAGTAGTGTTTATTAACAATAAATACTTTTACCGTTTTTGTCCTGTAACAAAGCAAAGCACCTTCCAATTTTTCAGGAAATGGTGCGACAAAACGTGGACATTTTTGTGCAGGTAATAAAAGCCAAAGAAAACCATTCTCAAATTGTTTTTCTCAGAATTGCACTGATATCTATGAGCGGCTAAATACCTTTTCTATTCACCATTAACAACCATTTTATTTGCTTTTATAAATCCATGAACCCAGGATGCTCAGCAAGATTACATCGCTCAGAATGAGGAATTATTAAAACCTTCCCTGTGTTTTATCGCCATCTGGTGGACAGTTTGTAAAAAGCTTTTAACCTGCGAAACTTGAGCGGTTCAGCGGTGCGTAAACCAGAGGTTCCCAAACTGTGGGGCGCGCCCCCTGGGGGTGGTGGGCGCAGCCTATGGATGAAAAAGAAAAAAAAAGAAAAAAACATGAACGTTGTATGCGCTGGGTTTTTACCTTAGAATGGCCAACTCTCTGTTATTCCTTTGTCAATTTGATACAGTAGGGGCTTCCGCACTTCCCTTATCTGTGTCCTCTGTCACTTTTGTCAGCAGTTAAAACTGTTTAATCTTGTCAACATATCGTAACCTGTTTTTCCGAGCCAACTTTAAACGCAACATGAGCGCTACGACGCTCGCGCTGGCGTGAGGCAGCGAAGGAGACATGCTGCTGCTGTGCGGAGCTACGCAGGTGTGTGTTAGAATCATGGCAGCAAAACGCAAAGAATTTTGCACAGTTTTCCCCCCAAACTAACAGACTGTTGAGCAAAGCTGTTGGATGCAGGTAAAGTTAGCTAAAAGATGACTAGCTAGCTAATATCAATACAGCACCTTAAGCTTGTTAACAAGTAGCTTGTAGGCTACTGGTGTTGTTTATGTTCAGCTCTGATTCATTTTACCCCCCCAAAAATTTATTCTCCCTACTTGTTCGTCTGGAGTCGGGGCTGAATATAACAGAGTCTCTAAGAATCCACCCCCTTCGCTCACACACATCGTTCAACCAGACAGCTATTTGTAAGCCATAGTGGGGGCCCAGAAATAGTTTGGAAACCACTGGGGGGGCCCAGGAGAAAAAGTTTGGGAACCACTGGCATAAACAATAGTGGAAGTTTAAGTGACATGTTTAGCCAGTTTTCTAACCCATAACGTAAAGAAAAAGTTGTTTTTTTACTCGCTATGCTGCAAAATATGAATAAATAATTATAGTTAATAGTCCACACAGAATTCTTCACAAATGTTTGAATGAAAATGTATCAGAGAAGCAGTTATTACTTGAGAAAGCAAGGCCTCCGACACCAGCGTGGAGAAATATAATCTTTTACCTTTAATTGAATTGTGAGCAGAATCGTAATAATGGAAATTAATATTACCTTTCAAGTGGAACATTTGTTTTTCCTGCAAAGTATTTTAACGTGTTTTTGAATGAGTAGAATAAAAACGAAATCATAGACCAAGAACAATATAGTAAAATGAAAGTATAATACAAGAACCAAGCAAGAGATTATTATTCAGATGAACTATTAGAACCATAGGAAATTTTGTTTAGTTGATACGTGAGCGCCCCTTAGAGGTCTAAAATATTCAACATTTGTCGCTTAATAAATTGAGTATCAACAGACTGACACAATGTTAGTAAATGGGCTTGCAATAGTTTCGCCGTATTTTACCTCGGATTTTACTTCAAATGACTGATTGATTGAAAAAGTTGTAAAATGTGTCACTTTAAAAGTTCGATCATGTTAAGTACCCTTTTTGCTTAAACAAACTACTGGACAAAAAGACTATTTTTGTCCATCTTGGACTTTTCTGTTGTCAGACCATGACAGCTCAGTGAGCCAGTCATGGAAATTCCGGATGTTTTCCTGGATTCGGATCATGTTCAGCGCAAGCAAGCGAGTCCCAAGTTCCTAAAGATCATTACTTAGCTCCAGTTCTTTCAATTAATTGCTAAGCCAAGTTCTTATGTTTAATGAGTTTGTTTGTATACAAACATGCAAAGAATAATTATAGTAATGTATAAACTTTTTATTTTCTAACCTAATGTTTAAAAGAAAAGTAATAAAATAAACATTTTGCCATAATAACGTCTTCTAGCACAAACAGGACATACGTCGTTACTGTTTAGGGTAAACTAGAAGAACCAAAGGTACCGGCTCGGTTTCGAGCGACACACCAGTAGCTGAGCATCACCATCACATGACGTGACGTGTAGCCAGCATGGCGGCGCTGGAGCTGAGATAGAACCCCTACTGGACAGACACCGATAGCCTGGCTTTTGCTAGCTTCCCTCGTTACCTGCTTTCTTCGCGGGGGCCAGGCCGAACATGACGGCCTGAGGAGAGGAACGGTTACTCGACCGAGAGATGCAGGAGCAGCGACAGCGGCCGCCACGGGAGCAGCAACGGCAGCACTCGCAGTCGGAAAACAGTAAAACCAAGAGCATGTTTCTGTCTAGGGCGCTGGAGAAAATCCTGTCGGATAAGGAGTTGAAGAGGAGCCAACACAACCAGCTGCGCAAAGCCTGTCAGGTGGCGCTCGGTAGGTGCTTTATGTTAGGTTTCTGGTTCCGACACACCGTTTTATGGGTCACATTTCATATATTTCTTTGTGTCGAGCTTGTTGTTGGGGGGTATATTGGATGAGCTACCTGAATTAGCCATTTTCTGTTCCCAAATCAAATATTGTGATTTCAAACAAATGTCTTTAAGCTTAACGAGTATTTAGGCTTAACGAGTCTAATAAGATGTGTTTTTCCATCTGGACTTGATCATAGACCCCCCCCCCCAAAAAAAAAATATTGAAAAACTCTTTAAATTTACACAGATGCAATTACGGTGTCACTCAACCAAGCTTTACTTTATTTATTAATATTAAGCACAGTTTGTAATGCATAAAAAAAAATACAACGCGCATAATTTATTCGGATACCAAAAAATTACGAAATAGCCCTTTAATCAACCGTCATATCGGAAGCTAACTTCAGCTTCGTGCACTTTGATGGCCTTTCCTTCATGCTCAGTTGTCAGCTAATGATTAAAGGCAGTGATGTGTCGCTATGTGTTGCCACTACTCTCTCACTTTGATAATGGCTCTCCTCCGTGTGCTAAACTGTGACTATTATAATCGGTTTGAAATATAGCTGTCGTTAGCTCGCTGTGGCTAGTTTAGCCAAACAGACCAATAGGTGCGTTGTACGTAGCACTGTCACCCAGCCAGACAGTCCAGTCCTGCTGTGCACACGCACACACACACACACGCACACACAGTAGCTATCCAACTCCCGGATACTCTACCCGGCCTGCTTTTCCATTGAACACATTCACAGATAGTGTTACATACGTCATGCTGCTGAGCTCACGGTGTCTTTGGTGTTTAATAGCTCAAACCGCCTGTCTTTGGTCTGGTCCCTATCAGGTCTGACCAGAGCTAGCTCTGCATGTGCGTTGAGGCTTTCTCCTTCAGTCTAGTATTTGTTTACACTCAGGAGTATTCATAGAATTTGATGACTTGCTTGGTCACATGAAAGACCAGTTTGAAGTGAAACACTCAAGTTATTCACCTAATTTCTCCCAGCTTTCCTGTCGACATTTTGTCTATTGTAACCATTTATTTTAAGCGTCATACCCAGATAATGCGGTCTTAAGGCTTTAAGCCTCCACAGGTTCTATATGAGTGTGACATTTAACATAAATGTGTAACCCACTATCAGAAATGACACTGAGTTTATCACATTGTTTATTGGTTAATATGAATCGGATGGTGTGGATCTTGGAACAGCAGAAGCATGATTCCTGGTTGTTGTTTTTTTCTGAATCTCCAACAGAAATAAAACCTGTCTTTTTAATTTGCAGCTGTTTATATAAAAAAATTGCTACTCAGTGGTTTATAGACATTCAATTTGGACTTTTAATTATGCATTTCTTTTTCCATGGTAGAACAGTTAAACAACATTAAACAAATGTACTGTATTGATTTGTAATAGCAGGGCTCGAGTGCACAAGTTTCATTGTTTTGTAGATCTTCTTAAATAATACATGCAGACTCAAATATAACTGTACACTCCTAATATTTAGGCAAATGTTTCCTAGGAAGATGCACTTTGATCAAATGCTTTTTTTATCCATTAACAAGATTCTGGCTGGATGTTTTACCGCTGTTAGCAGAACATTTCAATTGGTCTGTTTTTTTGTACAGGCTTTGCTTTTGTGCATAATCCATGAATCTGCAACATCTCAGAGGTCAAAGATATCCCTAAAGATTACTTACTTAACTTACTTCTGTCTATCGCATAAACCAGCAGTTGCATGTTTTTGGGATTATTTTAGAGCCATTTCAAAAATACTTTATCTCGAAGGGAAGTTAAATGTTTTAGCTCATATCACCCAAGTATCTTCAAAGAGTCCTTGTTGGGAGGAAGGATCTCAGGTAGCAGTCAGTCTTGCAACGAATCTGAAAAGGCCTCTGACTGAAGACTGTTGCTTTATGACAGCTCAATCCCCAGGCAGCAGAGAGGATATTCCACAATAACACATCGTGGATGACACCATCAGCTGGCAAACATTGCTAATCCACCTTGTTTGCTTTTGCCACTCCGCTTTAAATCTTTGTGTGGCTGTAAGGTTGGAAAGACGAGGATATGAGGAACTCTGTCCAAGTTTCAACCATCTAGCTACTGCTTTGAGAAGAAGTTGAGTGTTTGACTTCTTTACTCTATGCACTTTTTGCAATCCCCCATAACAACTAGCAGAGAAACAAACCCCTCCCCCTCTCAACATACTTTGGTCATTGTGGTCAAAAAGCTCAATTGTTGTCTGACTGGAAAAGCCTTCTTTGTCTTGTCCATATGTATATGATGCAAATTTCACTGATCATGTTTATGGGGTGACACTTGGCAGTTCTTGAACATTATAGCAAATTTTCCATCTTCTGAAGGAGCCAAAGGAATGGCCACACACGCTGCCAAATATATTCCAGTCTCTTCTTGATGGCTACAATAAGGATGTGCTCAAAGTACAACTTGACAATGGACATTTAGTTAATTATTAACAGGAGTGACAATGTGTACAAATGAGCCTGTATGTATAATTTTGACTAACCTAAGTTTAAAAACACAAACTATACTACTGCTGCTGCTGTATTTTATAATTGTGAATGTCTTCATTTGCCCGTTATAACCAGAATGAACCCTACCAGTTTCATTCTGGTTATAAACATAAAAAAAAGTTCTGTCTTTTGTTCAGCCTTTAGCTGTAGAGAAGTTCTTACTTATTTCATTTCCTCCATGACCTTGCAGATTTTACACGCCATGTCATCTTGCATTCTGTATTTTGGTGCAAGATGGTTTTGTCTAATTTTAGTCTCTGCGTTCATGGATCTCAATAATAAGGCATCATTGCATAAACCGTTATTTTATGCAATGATGCCCTTTTTAATAAAATACGGCAGCCACTCACTTCATTCAGTTTTATTAAACAAAAAAAACATAATTCTACTTTTACCTACAAAGAAAGTAAAAGTTCCTCCTACTGTACTTTAAAAAATATCTAGATGGAATTGGTATAGTTTAAATCACATTTGTGCAAATCATTTAGTGATTAATACTTTAACACCTCTGTGCTATGTTGTGCTAAAAGCTACCTCTTATTTTTTCCTGTCTTAACAGGATGCCTGCATCCTTAGTCTTAAATTGATGTTTCTAGAATTAAGGCCTTAAAAAGTCTTAATTATACAACCGTAAGTAAGTTTTTCCCTAAAATGTCTTGAATTTGTAAAGAATAAGAAGGGGGAAAAAACGGTAAGTTGGCCTTAAATACACTATATTGCCAAAAATTTTCGCTCACCTCACATATGAGCTTTATAACTATAGCTTTTTATAAGTGACAGGACTCTGTGCAGGTCAAAGTCCTAACCTCAAGTCAAGTTCATTCACACCAGACTCTGCCGTCCATGTCTTTATGGACCTTGCTCATGTTGGAAGGTCCATGAAGACCTTCCAACATGAAGGTTGGAAGGTCTTTCCAACCTTCATGTTGGAAAGAACAAACTGTTCCTTTGTGGGAACAGTTTGGATCAGCTCCAAACTGTTCCCACAAAGTTGGAAGCATGGAATTGTCCACAATGTCTCTGAATGCTAAAGCACTGAATTCTTTTCACTGGAACTAAGGGGCCAAGCCCAGCTCCAGAAAAACAACCCCATACCATGATTCCCCCTCCATCAAACTTTGCACTTGGTATATTGCAATCAGACAAGTATCGTTCTCCTTGCAACCGCCAAACCAAGACTCATCCTTCAAATTGGCAGATGGAAAAGCATGATTTGTCACGACAAATCACTCTTCTCTCCACTGAGGTGCCTTCAGTGGAGAGAACGCGCCTCCACTGCTCTAGAGTCCAGTGACGGCGTGCTTTACATCACTGCATCCAATGCTTTGTGATGTATGGTTTGGACTCAGCTGCTCAATCATGAAAACCCATTCCATGAAGCTCTCTGTGCACTGTTCTTGAGCTAATCTGCAGGCCACATGAAGCTTGGAGGTATGTAATGATTGACTCTGCAGAAAGTTGGTGACCTCTTCGCACTGTGTGCTTCAGCATCCGCTGATCCCGCTCCGCCAGGTTACATGGCCTACCACTTCGGGGCTGAGTTACTGTTGTTCCCAAACACTTCCATTTTCTTATAATACAGTTGATTGTGGAATATTTAGCAGTGAGGAAATTTCACGACTGGATTTGTTGCACAGGTGACATCCTATCACAGTTCCACACTGGAATTCGCTGCTGTCTCACCGGAATGGAATTCGTTCACAAATGTTTGTAAAAACAGTCTGCATGCCTAGGTGCTTGATTTTTATACACCTCTGGCCATGGAAGTGATTTTAACTCCTGATTCCAATAATTTGGAATACTTACACTATACTTTTGGCAGTATAGCGTATGTTAATCCTAGGTTTTAAATATTGTCATGACAGGACTATTTAATCTAGCATATGTAGACTTATGTAGATAAGATTACCAACAAATGAGACATCGGTCTCGCGTATAAGTAATGGCCAATCGCTGAGCACTCAAAATTAAGGAAATTGAGGACAATTTATTGGTGCATATTGACTTTAAAATTTTATATGTAGAACCTGGACTAATTAAAACTTATAGCACATACTTTCCTATGATCTCTATTAATGAAATCATAATATAACTGTAATTGGGACATTAACTGTGTATGTTGCAAATACTGAGTTCCTCTGAGGGAATTAGAGTGAAGTCAGCAGTCTTTCTTATCAGATTCTAATACATTTGGTTTGTCACGTTACTTACTGTGAAGCCCTATCTGAAGCTATTGGTCAGAATATTTAGAGCAGCAGGGGAAATGACATGAAGGATGAAAGTTCAGTAAAATATTGAATATTGTAAAATACTGAGTATTAAAACCAGACACAGTCTCAGGTTAAACCCTGCTCTGTAACAGGATTGTGTGCCAGGTTAAAATATGTCTGCCAAAGAAATGTTATGTTCACCCTTTAGCCCTCGGATACATGTTCTCATTTGACCTCTCCTGTCTCCCCTGTCTTAGATGAAATCAAGGAAGAACTGGAAAAGCAAAAGTAAGTATTCCTACCTGCATGCGGAGGAGCCAAGGACTGTTATAACCCAGTTTGAATCAGTAGCGGCTGCAGCTGTAGTGCATCAGCAGCTCTTCAGGCGGCCCTCAGGCCATGGTGTTTATAAGGCTTAAAGCTTAAATCTCAGTTATCTGGAATTCTGCAGTGTCAGAGCAACAGTGAATCATATTATCTGACACTTTATTTGTTTTAATAATGTAAAAATGCAGAATGTGGTTCTTTGTTTTGTTTTTTAAGCTGTCTGTCTTCCAGGGATGGCACGGTGGTCCCACCCAAAGCAAACTACATCGAAGCTGATAAATATGTGCTGCCCTTCGAACTGGCCTGCCAGTCGAAGTCCCCCCGGATAGTTAGCACCTCTTTGGACTGTTTGCAGGTTTGTTTTTACCACCACACATATATACTTGGGCACTTAAATACTTAGATCCAAGCTCTTTTAGTCTCCTCTCCACAGCAGGTGTCTTTCCGTTACCTGTCCGTCCGTATGTTGCAGGGTGATGTGTTGGTGAAATCTTGCTCCACCTGTTCCACATGCTTGGTGTGCACTTAAAACAAAGACTCCACATTTTTTCCTAGACCTTTGAATCTCGTCTGACCTCATGACTTCATTCAATAATGATTCTGTTGGGCACAGTTGTGTGTTCTATCATCCAGTTGGTACTTTTTTTGAGTTAGTGTTGTGGTAAAAGGATGAGAAATGCATTTATATTTGGTAATGTTTTAAATATAAAAACTTCACTGTTTTCGTTGCACTTTCTGCTATGTGGTTGACGTGAAAATACTTCTTTTACAATGTTGTAATACATTGATGCTCCCACAAGATGACAGTAGCTTCTTTCACAAAACATGTGCTTTTTGAATGGGCCAATACAGGGAGGGGGGTGAAGTCATCCCGCCTCATTACACCCCTAACACACCAAACCAGGTAGTCACAGGCGACTTCGCTGGTGAAAAAGGAGATGCATAGATAAAAATGATTTCAAGTTCAAGTCTTTTCCTCAGTTGACAATCAAACCAATACAAAGTTCCTCCACTGTTATTATTTGTTTTTGTGGGGTTTTGATAGGAATACACTGATCCACTTTTGATACCAATATCTGAGGTTTGGTATTGGCGACACGATCTGATGCAGAAAGACTGCTAAACTGTTGGTGCTTGGTGTGCACCAACAAACGCTACCAAATAAAGCGTTTTATTTTTTATAAACAGAGATAAATGTACTGAATTACTAATTTGTTTGGTAACTCTGCACCAGTACAGCACACTTAAATACACCAATAGCTTCTCAAGCTCGGTCAAACATGTAAAAACAACACAACTTTAACTTGCTCAGTCAGTGCAGTTAGGAGTAGAACAGCCAATATAAAAATAAATAATAAAGAAACTGAAACTGACACAAATAGGTTGACTACGTTGGTTAAATGTGTAAAAATAAACTTCAACAAACCATCTTTCAAATAGATCAGAAAGTGTAATTAGGAATTTGAAATATGATGTAAAATAACTAATAAATCATGATGTTGCTCAGACCACCAAGCAAAGAATTAGACTGAATAGATCTGCCCTTATGGATCGGGCACATTGTCTTTAAAATATTCGAGCTAGAATTTAATTTTTTTAAATGTTGGGACCGATACCAATATTGATATCTGATTTCTGCATCTCTAATCTGATCATGTCTACATGGTTGAGGAGGGATTGGCTCATAACCTCTTCAGGATGGCTTTAGTTTATAATGGGTTAGGGTTGCTGCCAGGTGACCATAGTCATTTAATGTTATTATCTAACCTCATTTAACCTTATGTTTGATGCATTGTTATACATTGAACATAAATCTCCTGAAGTATCACCAGCTCAGATGTCCTTTTTGCTTCTGTTGCCCTAATGTGTCTCCTCTGTAGAAACTGATTGCATACGGTCACATCACTGGAAACGCCCCAGATAGCAAAGCGCCGGGCAAGAGGCTGATCGACCGCCTGGTGGAAACCATCTGCAACTGCTTCCAGGGCCCACAAACTGATGAGGGAGTCCAGCTACAGATCATCAAGGTACGCGCCCAACATATTGCATAATGGCTGAAGTGCCAAAAGTGATTTTTTATTTTATTTATTTATTTTTTATGCATAAAACATCTTTTGGACAGAAAGATATGGTGATATTTTTTCACTGAAATTGTTTTTGACCTTGGGCTGTTATTTTAGGAAGGTGATGATGTGCTAGCTGTTGTGCTCATTGTTTATCTTTTTTTTTTTTTTTAAGTCGAGATATAGAGATGTGTTCACTTCATGTTGGCACAGAAAGTAACCCTCAGATGCGGTATGTTCTGAGTGGAAACATTTTAGAAGAGTTTTTTTAATTATTATTTAGATTGGCTGGTAAAACTTTCAGTAAATCACATGATAAATTAAAACAAGCTCAATGATTTCCTTTTGCATGACTAGTTTTTTTCTTCTTGCTGTCTTTTCACTAAAGACTGGATGCATTGGACTCAACTAGCTAGCTCCTTTTGTGTAGAGCACTTTTGTTTACAAAGACTTCGATTTTCACTTTGTTTTTTGTTGGAGTGTTTTTTTATTTTTATTTGGATTTTAAAATGTCTTCTAGAGCCAGCATTTAAAAGTTGATTAGAAATAAGTTTATTGAGCTATTAGAGGGTTACTTGCATTATTTTCCCCTTACCGTTATAGTACTTAAAACTGGTCTCAAAATAAAAATATTATCACTTATCACAATAACTTCTGGGACAATTTAACATTCACAAAATGAATTGTGACAGTCCTGTTGGTCAGGTGTTTCAAACTCCTTGACTAAAGCCATCTTAGTCTAATTGTAGTGCTGCTGATCCATATTTAGCAGCATGATTTAGCTTTGAAGATGTAACATGTATCTTATCATTCTATTACTTTTGCAGGATCCTTAAACAGATCCTGATTAGAACGGGATTGTGTCTGTCATGCAGTAAACCCAGACTTGGAACTGTTGACACAAGATTTATAGACTTGTAATCAGTATGTTTTTAAGCTGAAGTGTTGCTGCAGTCTTTCTGTTTTATATAAAGAGTAAAAAAACTTGTTTTGTTTCTGCTTTAAGAGTTGAACACTGTAGCAACCAATCTGAAACTCTAGCAGAGGCTCTAATAAGTCACAGATAAAGGGAAGCGCAGTGGTGACTCAGCAGGTGCAGAGGCATCCTGTGCGATGAAGTTCTCACTTCCTGTTGTGTTCATCCAGGCCCTACTGACAGCAGTGACTTCCCCGCACATAGAGATCCATGAGGGCACGGTGCTGCTGACCGTCAGGACCTGCTACAACATTTACCTGGCCAGCCGCAACCTCATCAACCAGACCACAGCCAAGGCCACTCTCACTCAGATGCTCAACGTCATCTTCACACGCATGGAGAACCAGGCCGTTAGTACATGTTACTCCTCCCCGAGGTCCTACTGCCAAATACACAATGAGAGCCAGGAGGAGGGTCTTAGCACTGTCAGATATGCGCGTGTTAATTAAAGCACTAATTGGAGGTTCTGTAGTTAATCAAATGACAGATTCAACACAACAAAGTAAGCGACATTTTCAATTCAAAAACAAATAGATAAATATCATATGAGCTCCACAGCAGAGATATGAATTGTTTATGATATTTTACTTAAGTTCTGAAGCCATCAGATGATGCAAAGTTCAGCTTCCAGTGTTTCAGGAAAGCCTGATCATTTATGGACCTTCTTTGGAAAAGTAGACTGTGTACGTTTTCACTTATGTGTCAGAGTTACAGGCATACCAGAAGTACAAAGGTTCCCGCCACATTAAAAACAAAAAAACCCGCAAGTAACTGTATTCAATTGTTTTAGGTGTTAAAATCTAGCTACTAAATTAATTGAAGTTAATATGCTAAAGTTCCTGAATTAAATTTAATGTAGAAGTGTAACCTAAACACTTACAAAAAAATAAAAATATTGCCTACTCCTGCAAATGCAATGACATTTATAATAATTTAGAACATAAACATCTACTAAATTAAGGGTGGCTGGGGGATCTTTGCTTTTTGCTATCATAATTTGTTCCTAAAAGGCAAATTTCCTTCCTGTAAGTGAGGGGAAAACAAGTCAGCCAGCTAAAAAAAAAGCTCCACTTCTGTTTCTATAATTATTTTTTCATTTCTCGGTTTCAAACACCTGTCATTCTCTCCCTGGTGGTGCCCTCAGGCCCTGGAGGCGCAGGAGAAGGAGCGGCTGCGGCTGCCCCATCAGAACCCTTCCCCAGTTCCAGGTGGCAGGAGGTCCGGCTCCCCTCGCTCTGACCGGACCTCAACCCCCGAGCCTCAGAACTCCCCCTCCCCAGGAATCAGTACCCCAGACCTCAGCACCAACGCCGACACCACCTGCTCCACCACACCCCCGCCCCCAGCAGCTGACCCAGACACAGACGGGGCCTCTGTTAACGGAGAAGATGAAGATGGAGGTTCAGAGCAAGTCACGCCATCTAGAGGTTTGTTACGTACGAGATTTAAAAAAGAAAAAAAAGCTTGAAAGTGTAGATTGGATCATGGAGTTTGTTTCTGTATTAATATCAGATTCAGTGTTTGAAGATGAAGGTGTTGAGAAGCACCCTGTAGCAGCTCAGGAAGGAAACAACTCCAACCCAGCAGAGTCAGTGGCAGCAGACGGAGAGCCTGGACAGACTCACCCTGGAACAGGTTCGTTTTTTGCTTTTTACCTTTTCTATTTGATGTGCCGGATGAAGCCTATTGCAACAAACAGTTATTCAATTAATCGCATGATAAATTAAAATGAGCTAAATTTTTATTCTGATGGTTAATATTTTTTTAAGGGCAATTTTGTTCATATACATAATCTGTTTTATTTGTGGTTTTGGTTAGTGGTTTAGTTTTGTTTTTATTTTGGATATTTAAAAAATTGAGTTCCAGTATTAAGCGTTCTTTACCAAATCAAAGCAGGTGAACTTACATTAATATGCCTTTTTGTCTTATTTCAAGTGTCCTAAAATATTTGCACTAGAAACTAGACCATAAGTACTTGATCAGTTTTGGTGTTTTTGCAGTGTAAGTATGTCTGCGGGGGTCTGTGTTTCAGATGGTGAGCCCCCAATTCAGTTTGCTCCTGAGCAGACAGAGGTGGCGCCATCCAGAGGCAGAACAGAGGCTCAGCAGATGAACGGTATCATCGAGGATCGCACCTCTGTTTCCTCCGCTGACATTCTGGTGGGGAAACCCCTTTTTTTTTTTTTTTCATAAATATTAATTTAGCCTTAAGTTGGAAAGTTTCACTGCTAAATATGTGAAAGTTTATAGCTTTCTGCGTTAAATTAATCTGATATAGTTGTACCAATCTTTTGCCAGTGTTCTCAAAAAGTCTTTAAATTGAAGTTTTAGTGACAGATCAGTAGTTTTGTGTCTCAGGTATCAGGAATGAATCACATTATCAGAATTAGTTCTGTAAAATGAAGGACATGCTGTTGTTCTGTCTCAGGATGCGGACGCTTTGCATGGACCCAACAACGCAGCGCGGTTCTCCCATATCCTGCAGAAAGATGCTTTTCTGGTGTTCCGCTCTCTGTGCAAACTCTCCATGAAACCTCTGGCCGACGGTCCTCCTGACCCCAAGTAAGTATTTGTTTTCTTTCTGGATTCACATGTCTTTATTCTCCTTTCATGTTGATGCTTTAGATGTTTTTCATGTTGAGAAAAAATGTACACTGTGTTTTTATACTGATACTTTACAGTGCCCTGCAAAAGTTTAACATGATTCACCCAAACACAAATGATTTGAGATCTTATGTAATAAAGCAACACAAAGTGGTTCGTTTTGAAGTGGAATTAAAATAATATATGGTTTGAATTTATCTTTTGTCAAGAAGCAATCTAAAAGGTGGCACTTTTTAAGCAGTATTTTAAGCAAAAAAAAAAAAAAAAAGGCAAAAAAGAATTAGATGCTTTTCCATTTACTACTACGAAGCGAATTAACCAGAGTTCCAGTGTGATTTTGTCAGATGTTGATGTTATGGCTGACTGTGACAAACAGGAAGTAGAGGTTGCTAAGAATCATGGAGCACAAATCCCAGCCTGGAGTTCTTTGGCTGAAAGTTCTCCCCTCTGTGCTGGAGGTTCGGACTTCCTAGAAATTTTCGGTTTTTGTACCTCTGATAAGGCACAGACAAGCAAGTGGAAGAAAAATTTGCTACATCAGAACTTATTCTTGCTTTTTCAGAAAAGCCCACAAACCACCTCAAGTGAGCGTAAAGACGTTTATTGTGAAGTTCAGGAAAATTATTTTAAATTTTACCGTTTCCATCAACATTTAAAATGCGAATAAAAAAAGCAACTTCAACTTCACAACTGTGCACTACTTTGCAATAATCTCAGTAAAACACATAAAATGTCGTGTTTGCAACATGAAAAAATATGTAAAAGTTAAGTTGAGTTGCAGAAGATTTTCCCTCCATTCTCAGCTGAAGCATTCATCCACTGTGCCTCTTTGTTTACCAAAGGCTGATTTGGCCTCCTGCTTTGCAGGTGTGGTTCCGGTTACTGTAACACTAGACTTCAGGCCAGACGGTGTAAATAGGTCAGAGTGAAATGAAATGAGTACAGGAAGTACGTCACAAAACAAACTACCTGTACCTCATTAGGCATCTCACTGAATTACTAGCAAACCAGAACATTTTATTAGCTTGCTGCCGTTTGTTAGGTGAATAAATTGAAGTTTGCTGCTCTCATCTGCAGGTCCCATGAGCTGCGCTCTAAGATCGTGTCCTTGCAGCTGCTGCTGTCTGTGCTGCAGGGCGCCGGGCCAGTGTTCCGCACCCACGAGATGTTCGTGAACGCCATCAAACAGTATCTCTGCGTGGCCTTGTCCAAAAACGGCGTCTCCTCTGTGCCAGAGGTGTTCGAGCTCTCATTAGCCATCTTCCTAACTTTACTGTCGCACTTCAAGGTTCACCTGAAGATGCAGATTGAGGTAGGAATGTGCAGATTGAGCCTGCTGCTCTGGTTATACTGCTTAATCGCAGTAGATGATGACAAGCTTTTACCTTCTCCATATCAGGTGTTTTTTCGGGAAATCTTCCTGACCATCCTGGAGACGACAACCAGTTCCTTTGAACACAAGTGGATGGTTATACAGACCCTGACACGCATCTGTGCAGGTAATGAATACAAAAAAACTCCATCTCATGAACTGCTTCCCCATCTCTGTCTAGTTGGATTCTACTTATGTAAATGTGTTTTCTAGGTTTACTATTTTTATTAAATTTGCAAAACACTCTGGAAACCATCTCAGATTATCCCAGGTGAACTGTGTTAAAAGCTTTCTCATTTGCTCCCACAGATGCCCAGTGTGTGGTCGACATCTATGTAAACTACGACTGTGATTTAAATGCCGCCAACATCTTTGAGCGTCTTGTCAATGACCTGTCTAAGATCGCTCAGGGCCGGAGTGGGCAGGAACTCGGCATGACTCCTATACAGGTGCGATTTCTCTCACTGTGATCGGTTGTTCTGAACATCAGCTGCCTCTTTTTTTTTTTTTCAGGGGTGCACCGATAAATCAGCTTTTTAAGGTCGTGATATTATGTAAAACTGACCTTTTTTTAGCTTTATATCATGTTGTAATGTTATTCTCTCATCAAAAACATACATGGAGTGTTGAGAAATCCTTTAATCTCCATGGCAACCAGTCAGCTGTGCCGCCTTTGAGGATGGAGCTCCTTCTCTGAGCTGCAGTTTCCAAGCTTCCGCCTCAAGGCCACTCTGTCACTCAGCTCCTTCAGACTAGCCAGCAGCAATTAGCAAATACCTGGTGGAACTGCGCATCTGCTGAGCTCATTATAGGAGCTACTTCTCAGTGCAACGCTGATAAAAACGATGCTAAAAGGTTAACAGAAAGGCCATGATGTGAAGACTGGGTTTCAGAAAGAGCAGGAGTTAAAGAGACTGTGATTCCATTTCAAGGTGTTAAACTTCGAAGTCATGTTTCTGAAGGTAACATAGTTAATTGATTGTGCTATAAAATGGCAGTCTGTGCCTGGAAAATGCATAATACTGCCCCTTTGCTTTTGTCAAGAAGCAAAGGGGCAGTGATCGGCCAGAAAACTGCAATTGGTGTACCCCAAATTTTATTTATTTTTTTGCCATTTGTTATTTCTTTAGCGCACATAGTTATTATTTGGAAATTTTAATCCTAATCAAAGCGTGTGGCTGACTTGCCCCCTCGGGTTTCCTGCAGGAGCTGAGTTTACGTAAGAAGGGCTTGGAGTGCCTGGTGTCCATCCTCAAATGCATGGTGGAGTGGAGCAAAGATATGTACGTGAATCCCAACCTTCAAGCTAACCTGGGTGAGTGCAGGGTAAATCCACGGCTGGTATGCTGCACAGGGCGTCTGGATCCGCGGTGACGTCCGGTGTGTTTTGTGTTCAGGTCAGGAGCATCCACCCGACTCAGAAGGAGGAGAGCTGAAGCTCCCTGAGCAGACGGCAGGACGCCGGGACAGTGTCAGCTCGCTGGACTCCAACTACTCCAGCATTACTATGTCGCAGGCAGACCACCCAGAGCAGTACGAGGTGATCAAGCAGCAGAAGGACATCATCGAGCACG
Organism: Poecilia reticulata; assembly: GCF_904066995.2. Lineage (NCBI taxonomy): Eukaryota > Metazoa > Chordata > Actinopteri > Cyprinodontiformes > Poeciliidae > Poecilia > Poecilia reticulata. The sequence continues at coordinate 5,027,599 of NC_088836.1, forward strand.
GCATCGAACTGTGAGCACTTTCTCTGCACGATTGGAAATGAGCTGTAGGAGCTTTCACATTGGTGCATCCCTAATATTGGTCAAAATCGGAATCAGCAACTTGAGCTTTTTAAAGATCGGTAATCCACTAGATTACTGCAATCAGTCCTGCTCTAATTTTATTAAATGTATCAGAGTAAAGGGATTGAATACAAATACATGCCAAACTTTTTCACTGCTCTGTGTTTTTTTTATTGCGGAAAATCTCAATAGTTGAAACTTTACAATGCAAAAGGGTCTAACGGGTAGAAATGTTTCTGCAAGGCTCTGACTGCATCTAGACCTCCTGGTGTTATGGGGACCAATCAGATCCGTTCCCTTTACAGATTCAACAAGAAACCCAAGCGTGGCATCCAGTACCTGCAGGACCAGGGCATGCTCAGCTCCACTGTGGAGGAAATTGCCCAGTTTCTCCACCAGGAGGACCGGCTGGACACGGTCAGGGCTTCACCAACCTTAAGTTCTGCCCTGACGGATTCCTCGTCTATGCTAACTAAACCACTCTCTGTGTGCCCGTCAACAGACGCAGGTGGGGGAGTTTCTTGGCGAGAACACAAAGTTCAACAAAGAGGTGATGTACTGCTACGTGGACCAGCTGGACTTCTGCGGCCGGGACTTTGTTTCAGCTCTGAGAACGTTCTTGGAAGGCTTCCGGCTGCCAGGGGAGGCGCAGAAGATCGATAGGCTCATGGAGAAGTTTGCTGCGCGGTACCTCGAATGTAACCAAGGGTACGGTTAGCCTGTGACGGTTGGAGAGTTCAGTTGAGCTCATCTGAAATTACTTTTAGAGCTTTGTGGGTTTGATTTTGATGCTCTAACTTTTACCATGAACTCTGTTGTCTTCTGCAGACAAACCATGTTTGCCAGTGCAGACACTGCATATGTGCTGGCGTATTCCATCATCATGCTGACCACAGACCTGCACAGTCCTCAGGTAGGAACTAGTGGCCACTACTCTTCCAGCCAGCTCACAAAAATCATCCAAATTTTGGTAAATAGGCCTTTTGGCCACCTTTGGGACACTTTAGATCAATGAGATTATGGACATGGTCTCTGAAAACTTTTGACTTAGACCACCAAATCAGCCTGGTCTTTATGTCTCTAGGTGAAGAACAAAATGACAAAGGAGCAGTACATCAAGATGAACCGGGGCATTAACGACAGCAAGGACCTTCCTGAGGACTACCTCTCCTCCATATACGATGAGATCGCTGGCAAGAAAATTGCCATGAAGGAAAGCAAAGAGTTTTCAATCACTCCAAAGTCAACCAAGCAGAGTGAGTACTTCAGTCCAGGTTCTTTGCTCGCATTTACGAGTTTGTTTGAAGACCATTGTTGGATACTTCTTACCAAGAGAGTTAACAGACACACCAAATTTAATTGTATTCCAGTCTCATCATTTGGACTGTTGACCCTAAGCCTTTGTATTGATGCTGCTGCTCCTCCAGGTGTGGCCAGTGAGAAGCAGCGCCGCCTGCTCTACAATATGGAGATGGAGCAGATGGCGAAGACGGCTAAAGCGCTAATGGAGGCCGTCAGCCACGCTCAGGCTCCGTTCTTCAGCGCCAAACATCTGGAGCACGTCAGACCCATGTTCAAGGTAACAGTTATCTTCACATTTCCATCTGTAGTGCAAAATAAAATATCAAAATGAGGCAGAAAAAAAAAAGATTTTTTTTTTTTTGAGTTGGTCAGACACTACAGAAGTTGAATCAGAAGTTCAGTGCTTTGCATAAGTATTCACAGGTAGGGCTGGATAACATGGCCTAAAATCAATATCATTTATTGAGCAGTTCAGTTCAATAAAGATGTTACTCCATTAAATGGTTCATTAGTAGGAGAATAATAATAGTAAGTGAAAAAAATTACTTACTGTTGTAAGTTATATCGGCTTTTTGTCATAAAGCTACACAACAAAAAGTCATATTATGAAAATAGTCGTTGCATCACAAAGTCTTCTTAATATGACAAAAAGTCATAGGACTTTATAGTTGAACTAACACAAGAATAAACTCATACTGTTAATAGAAAAAGTCATAATACAAAAGCTAAGTAATTTCTTAAAAACTCCTACAGGAAAAATAAAGTAAAATGAAGAATGTTGACCATTTTGTAAAGTTATATTTGGGTGTCAACTTTACAAGTAGAACATGCTTGTAAAGTGTTTTAACACATCAGAATCGAATTATCAGCAGAACTTTGAAAATTTGAAGAAAGAATTACGGACTAAACAAACTTCTCACATCAGATCTTGATGACTCTATGGAAGCTTTGATCTCATTAAAACATTTTTCTTGTAATTGTATAACTTTCCTATGGTAATTTTGTGTCTACTCTAATATTATGACTTTATTCTTGTAATTAAAATGAAAATAATTTAGTCTCGACCTAATACTCTGTTGTGAAAATGCATTGGATAGTTAAAGGAAGGCCGTATTCTGCATTTCCTGCTAAATAAAGTGACTCCACCTCTGATGTGTATCCCAGCTTGCCTGGACTCCGCTGCTGGCTGCCTTCAGCGTGGGACTGCAGGACTGTGACGACCCAGAGGTGGCCTCGCTATGTCTGGAGGGCATCCGATGCGCCGTCAGGATCGCTTGCATCTTCAGCATGCAGGTCTGCTCGCACAGTCCCCCCACACACACACACACACACACACACACATGCAGCGGTGAGAACATAAGAGTCAGGGTAGTGACTTGAGCTTCTGCTCTCAGCTGGAGAGAGACGCCTACGTCCAAGCCCTGGCCCGCTTCACGCTGCTGACGGCCAGCTCCAGCATCACTGAGATGAAGCAGAAGAACATCGACACCATAAAGACGTTGATCACCGTTGCTCACACTGACGGGAACTACCTGGGCAACTCCTGGCATGAGGTGCAGAATCCTCCACATAAAATGAAGCTCTGTCGTTTTTGTACATCCACCTCAAACATAGATTTTTATTTTGTTGTTGTTGTGGTACCGTTGTTATAGATACTGAGGTGTATTAGTCAGCTGGAGCTGGCCCAGCTGATCGGCACAGGGGTGAAGACGCGCTACATCTCAGGAGTGGTCCGAGACAGAGAGGGGAGCATCAGGGGGCTTCCTCCTGGTACTGAGGAGTTCATGCCTCTGGGACTGGGTAGGTTCCCCCCAAACTGGGGATCTGCAGCCTGCGGCTCTTTGGACCTTCCAAAATGACTTTTGATATTTGGTTGAAAAAGTGCAGATCCAACATATTTTTTAAGGGTGCAGTATTATGTAAAATTGACTTTTTTAAGCTTCATATAATGCTACAATGTTATTCCCTCATCAAAAACATACCTGGTTGCTTTCTTTCATGCATGTTAGAGAAATCCTTTAATTTTCCATGGCAACCTTTCAGCTGTGCAAAACACTGAGGTAGATCTAGCACAGCCTTCTAGGCGCAAGTTTCCCTTCTGTCTCCCCCACTCAGCTCCTTCAGACTAGCCAGCAGCAACTAGAAATCACCTGGTAAAACTGCTACAGAGCCACTTATCAGTGAAATGCTGGCAAAACCGTTGTTAAAGGGTTAATAGAGGAGCAATGTTGCAGTGACTTCCTGAAGGTGGAGTTTCAGAAAGACCAAGAGTTTCTTAAAGACACAGAAGAATGATTTCATGATTTTAAATTGCTAAGTCAAATTTCTTTTTAAACATGTTTGATATATATATATATATATATATATAACGACTGAAGGTAGTGTAGTATGTTGATTGTGCTATAAAATTGTACTTTGTGGCTGAAAAACAAAAGTACCAACATTTCCACAAAAAAAAAATCTGAGACTTATCTAAAGATTTTTTTATTTTGTTAAGTTTTTCAACTTTTGGAACTAAAAAAAAATTAAAAAAGATTTTCAAGAAAATTTCTGAGATTAATCTCAAGATTTTGGAGCTTTTTTAAAAATGTTCCGTCTACATTGGCTCTAATATGCCGTCGTGCTTTTATGCCCATATTTTGCACTGATTTGGTTAATTTTGTTTTCCTGTCTCTAATTCTGCCTGTGGGTTTTGATTGCAAGTTTAATGTGTTGCTGTTGCAGGAAACCTGGTTGGAAGTCAGGACAAGAGACAAATGGCTCACATCCAGGAATCAGTGGGAGAGACCAGCTCTCAGAGTGTGGTGGTGGCTGTTGACAGGTGGGACGACATTTAAAGTTAACACTTCACTCCTTGCTGTCTTTTACTTTACTTCTAAATCCAGTTTTCTTTTTCCAGGATTTTCACCGGCTCCACCCGACTAGATGGAAACGCAATCGGTGAGTTAACGCTGTTTGGGATTAGCTGCAGGTTAGAAAATGAATCCATACACTGTTTTCCGTTTCTGTGCAGTGGACTTTGTTCGCTGGTTGTGTGCGGTGTCCATGGACGAGCTGGCCTCGGCACATCAGCCCAGAATGTTCAGCCTGCAGAAGATCGTGGAGATTTCGTACTACAACATGAACCGCATCCGGCTGCAGTGGTCTCGAATTTGGCAGGTTATCGGAGATCACTTCAACAAGGTCAGTGGAACAGTCTAGAATGTCTGCCTGGTTCTTCCTGTTCCCAGTTAAAGCCCCACCTCGGTCCGCTTCTCTACAGCAAAAATCTGCTCTGATGTGTCAACGGCTCCAAATAAATCATAAAGTACAGAAAATTTGCAAAAACTAAGGCCATTGAAACGTAATAAGGTAGTAATTTTTAGAATAACTACCCAACTGTGTGTCCTTTTTCTATTTGTGTTGAAGGTAAGAGAATATTGCTAAAGTGCCATGGGTTTGTTTAGACCAGAGCTATTTCTGAGAAGTATAATTTTAAAATCAAAATAGTAAAAAGCTTGTTCAAGTCCTGAGTCTAAAGGGAACTACTTCTTTGTTTTTAATGAGCTTTTACTTGATATCTTTTTTTCTGTTATTTTTCATGTTAATACTAATGCTGTGAGGTTCGAAGTTAATAAAATGTGCTCCATGTGTAGGTTTGATCTAGAACTATAAAACTACTTATCTATAGTTCGATAAACAATTCTATACAAAAATATCACCCATGTTTCTGTCGCACTTTAGCATGACAGTAAGGGGAACACAGGCACTTATTTTTTGTCCACTTAAAGCACTGATTACTACACTTCTTATAAAAGTTATGTAAGAAAATGACTTCATAGTTAGTTACCTCTAACTGAAGTTCAAAGTTGCGTTATTATTAATCAATCCTGTGATGGTTTTAAATAATTTTCTGCGCAAATGTATTGAGCAAGTTGATATATTTTCCAGCCTTAATTTGAACCCGGTTGGAGCTGAAAGCTCACTTTCAATAATGGCTCTGGTCTTTATTATAGGTGGGCTGTAACCCGAATGAAGATGTCGCCATCTTTGCCGTGGATTCACTGAGGCAGCTCTCCATGAAGTTCCTGGAGAAAGGAGAACTGGCTAACTTTCGCTTCCAGAAGGATTTCCTCAGGCCTTTTGAGCACATCATGAAGAAGAACAGGTGAAGATGGGGGTGATATGAGTTCAGAAAGGAGCTGATGCCCTTAGCCCTCTGAAGAAAAAAAAACAATAATAGGGCTGAAACAATTAATCGGATTAATCGTGATTAGTTGATGATTGAAATAATTGTCAACTAATTTATTAGTCGATTTATTAACTGTATAATACAGATAAGAGAATGGCTGAAAGGACAACACAGTCAGAGCAGTAATTCAGCCAAAACTCTGTTCAAGTAAAATCTAAACATTTTGTATTTAAAATGAAAAACCTTCTTTGTCTGTTAAATTGTTCTACCCTGAACTCCTGAAGTGGCATTTTAACATCACCTGGTTCAAAAAAAAAAAAGAATCTATGAAATGCCTTTTGCTATCAATTTATTTATCTAAAAAAATCATCAGATTACTTGGCAGTATATTTTTTATCTGCATCCTTTGCTACAAATGATCAAGCATTCACTAAAGGGCAATAAACTGTTTTTCTTATTTAAAGAACTGTATTGCTTATTTACAACTTTTAATGTATTTGTAGTGTGTAAAATAAGATTGAGTAGTTAAATGAAAAATCTGCAGAATGTGCAAATGTTTTATCTGATTATTCGTCAGAATAATCGATGACTAGAAAAATAATTAGTTGCCGACCTACTCTGCAATAAATAAAACAGAATTTAGTCTCTGACTTTCCAATAAAAAATTAAACATTTAAGAACAGAGCATTACTTCTGATCTCTCCTGTTTAAGCACCTTGGATTATTTCACCATCAAATCCAGCATCTCTCTCTGTCTCTCTCCCCCTCCATGTGTCAGGTCTCCCACCATCAGGGACATGGTGATCAGGTGTGTGGCTCAGATGGTGAACTCCCAGGCAGCCAACATCCGTTCTGGTTGGAAGAACATCTTCTCCGTGTTCCACCAGGCTGCCTCCGATCATGACGAGACCATAGTGGAGCTAGCTTTCCAGACGACAGGCCACATCGTCAGTGAGTGCATCAACAGGGCTGCCATCTTTAAGCTGAGGAGGAGGGAAACCATCTAAATGCACTACAGGCAGGGGGCGGCGTTGCTCCTGTGTGCTCATGTTTTTTTTTGTTTGTTTCTCTTCAGTGAAAACCTTCCAGGAGCATTTTGCTGCTGCCATTGACTCCTTTCAGGATGCCGTGAAGTGTTTGTCGGAGTTTGTGTGCAACGCAGGTTTTCCTGACACCAGCATGGAGGCCATCCGGCTCATCCGGCACTGTGCTAAATACGTTTCTGAACGACCTCAGGTAACCTCACCGCAGCTTTTATTGTGATAAGTCCGTAACATGTTTGACAAAAAAAGCATTTGTACTAAACCTGGGAAGATATTGATTTAGATTAATTTATGACAAATATTTTAAGGGACAGCGTTATGTATTTCCTAGACACTATTTTATTGATTCATTACTTTTTTTTTATTATAAAGATGGTTGCGGGTACCTTTGTAGAAGATCCATGAATGATCAGGAGTTCCTGCAACACTAGAAAGCTTAATGGGTAGAATAACACCGTGCACCAATCTGATGGTTTCATAACCTGAACAACATTAAAAATAATAATTGTTGTTGAGCTCATGTGTCTATTTCTTCAATTTAGCAGAAAAAATGTTTTTTGAGTTACAACTGTTACTTACAAATTTCAATTAGAATTTGATTAATTACAGACTTTGCAATTAACTCAATTAAAAATTTAAATTGACTCCCAGCACTAATTCTAACTTGTACATATCGTCTCCAGGCGCTGAGGGAGTACACCAGTGATGACATGAACGTTGCGCCTGGGGATCGGGTTTGGGTTCGCGGCTGGTTTCCCATCCTTTTCGAGCTTTCATGTATCATCAATCGCTGCAAACTGGATGTCCGCACCAGGTAAACGAGAAAAACAAACGAGCCTCAGGTTTCTGTGCATCACCGACACACACTGCTTCCATGGAGGTAGCCTGCTTAGCTATTTGAAACACTTGAATCTACTTAGTTGGGGTGAAAGTAGTTTTTTGAAAATAGGTTTTATGACTTCCAGGACAGGGAAATGTAAAATGAGTCATCAGGATACAGCAGCAAACTGCAGTTCTGTAAAATATAGTAGGACTGAATGGAAGCAGCTAAAAGTCTGTGTTTAACTCATGCAGCTTTCACTGCAGTAAAAGGCTGACACCTTTTAAAACCAATTAAGCTGTTTTTATGAGCCAAACAGGTTGTTTGGCTCATAAAAACTGTATAACACAGTTGAGCCAAACAGGTTGTTTGGCTCATAAAAGGTCACTACAAGCTGCTGTTACACTTATGACAGTGTGTTAGGGCCATTCTAGCTAGAAAAAAGATGTAAATTTCTGCCAAAAAACTGAAATTTTGAGAATAATCTCAGAATTCTTTTAGAAAAAAACAAGGACATTTCTGAGCTCCTAAAATCAAAGATGTGTAACTAAAATCTCAAATTTTCAACTTTTCAAACTCTAGAAAATTTTGGAGATTAATCTTAATTTCTGAATTTAAATCTCAGTTTCTAGTAAATTTTTCACTTTTGAAACTCAGAAATTTCTTAAGTTTTTTTTCTATATATTTTCTGAGATGAATCTATAAATTTCTGGAGTTTTGGGGGGATGTTTATTCCTTTTATTGTTCCATCTACAACGACCCTAATCTGTGGTGGTGTATGGTGGATGGGAATAAAGTCATAAAGATCTCATTAAAATGTGTTCAAGTTTAGTTTTCTTACAGCCACAGTCTTTAGGTTTTTGCCCTAAAACATTAACTATCCATATTTCTTTATCATGTCCGCTGTGTTTTGTCGGCATAATCCAACAGAGCTGACGTTCCGGTGTGTGTTTGCTCTGCAGAGGCCTCACGGTTATGTTTGAGATCATGAAAAGTTACGGCCACTCCTTTGAGAAGCACTGGTGGCACGACCTCTTCAGAATCGTCTTCCGTATCTTCGACAATATGAAACTGCCAGAGCAGCAGACGGAGGTCAGAGTTCAAATAACTGATGAGTTAATAAAAAGCACCAAATAGGTGGAATAAGTTCTGAATAATTGTTTTTTGTTTTTTTTCTTCAGAAAATCGAGTGGATGACGACGACGTGTAACCACGCTCTGTACGCTGTGTGTGACGTGTTCACCCAGTTTTATGAGCCGCTCAGTGAAATCCTGCTTCAGGACATCTTCACTCAGCTGCAGTGGTGTGTCCGCCAAGGTGATGACATCACTAGTGTCATTCTTGTGTCTGTGATAGTTAAAGGGAATAATCTGCATTACACAGCTGCAAATGTTAAGCTCTAAAACACCCAAATATAAATTGTTCCTGTCTAGAGTTTATCAGATGGTGCTAAAAAAAAAAAAAAAATTTGCATATATCAGAGTTCCTTCACAGCCTGGAAAAGGATGGGATTTAATTCCAGCTTTTTCCAGGTTGGGAGAAGAATGGAAATGGAAAACAGGAGTATGGAAAAAGATTTATGTTTGCTGACTGGATTATATTGTGTTCATCCATCCATCCATTTATTCACCCATCCATCTGTCCATACATCCATCCATTCATTTGTTCATCCATCCGTCCGCATGCTTGTCCCTCCTCTCGTCTTTACGTCTTGCCTGTTGTTCGGCGTTGAATCCCAGCCGCTCTCTGATTGGTTCCTCTGTGCTGCAGATAACGAGCAGCTGGCCCGGTCAGGGACCAACTGCCTGGAGAACCTGGTGATTCTGAACGGGGAGAAGTTCAGGCCTGAGGTCTGGGACGTCACCTGCTCCTGCATGCTGGAGATCTTCCAGAACACCAGCCCCCACGCGTGAGCCGCCACTCGCACACTTTACTGAATCACTCACTCATTCAATTAGTTTTTTTTAAGTGCGGCCATTTTGCTCATGCGCTAGTCTTGGTGCTGAAGGCCGTATGTTAACCCTCTGTGTTAATCTGCCACTGTGTTTTGTCTTTTCCGCCTTTTAGCTTGTTGACATGGCGACCGGCTGGACAGGATGAGGAAGCTGCTGAGGGAAAGCACTTCGTAAGGAACTCACCCTGCAGTAACGCGCACAAGTCCCCCGTTACATTTTCACCGTTCAGAATGTTTGTGCTGTGTTCGCAGGAGTCCGACTTCGACAGTCAGTCCCAGAGCAGCTTCGACAGAGCTCTGTCCGAGAGGGGGCACAGCCAGATGTCGAGCGACGACACCTGGAAGGGCAAGTCCAGCGCCAGTGAGTAAACACGGCCGCCATCTTTACCCAAGGTCGACCGAAAGATTTCTGAGCTTTTCTTTTCCCCATTCCTCTGTTCTCCAGGAGTCTCGGACCAGAGGTTGTTTGCAGGCCTGCTCATTAAGTGCGTTGTGCAGCTGGAACTGATCCAGACCGTTGACAACATCGTCTTCTACCCAGCAACCAGCAAGAAGGAGGATGCCGACAACATGGCTGCCGCGCAGGTACGCAGAGAACGACCTGCTGCTTTATGTCAGCATGCTGTTTATCTGGAAGCTTTTCAGTTATCTGGATGGGAAAAGTTTTCTCACTAGAGATTGAAAGCAAATATTTTACATGATTGCAACAAAAAACATACTTTCTGGAACTGAATTATATCATATCATTTGGAAATATAATGTTTTTCAGCTTTGTGGAAATGGAAAAGGTTTGCACGATGAAACTTGCTTTCTTTTCTAAAACAGAAATTACAAATGGCAGAAAATATTTTGAAGAAGTGGCTTTCACTTCACAAGATGCTCAATATTGTTTATTTTAATTTTGTATCTTTTATGTTGGAGTTCTTATAAAATTACAATTTTATTCCCTTAATATTGCGACTGTATTCTTGTAAGATTGTTATATTTTCGTAATGTAAAAAAACTAAAGTCTTATCCTGGCTCTTTTCTGAGTTTTTTAAGCAAAAGCTGTAAAACGCGCTCGTCAAACAAGATGGCGCCATTCTGGGACGATAAATTGTCCCAGAAATTATTGAAATAAATGATAATATTGTTGTTTTGAGACCATTTGTTAGTAATCTAAAGGTAATAGAATAAAAATACAAGAGCACATTCTCAAAGAACAATAAACTTTAAATTTTAATGAACATTAAACACTGGAACTGGAAGATATTTTAACTATCCAAAATAAATAAATAAAACTACAGAAACAACAAATGAATAATGAAGCCTCTGTAAGCTAAACCTTTCTTCAAAAGGAAGGGGCTAGTTGAGACCACAGCACCAGACTGAACACTTTCATCATCCAGTTTTTGGTAGAAAGAGAGAAAAGAGAAACAATAAATCATATTAGTGGAAATTATTGATCTTGCTTTAGTTCATCATATAATTTATTGACGACTCCGAACTATGGAAACTTAATGAGATTTAAAAAATCCTTTGGCTTCAAAAACCAAAGAAGTTCTACCTTCTCAGGTCATCCTATAAACTCTGTGGCAAACAGAAAGCCTTTGCCGCCCCACCCTTAGTGACTGGAGCTAACGTGTTGTCCCTGTGTCCCAGCGAGACGCTCTGGAGCAGTCGGAGGCAGCGGGAGAAGAGCCGGCTTCAGATCAGGGCATGTACCGTCACATGACGTCCGCTCACCTCTTCAAGCTGCTCGACTGTCTGCTGGAGTCGCACAACTTCGCCAAGGAGTTCAACTCCAACAACGAGCAGAGGACGGCGCTGTGGAGGGCAGGTAGATGGAGGCTCTTTAATTACTATCAACAAAACCTTAAATTCCCCCTCTACAAATGATTGTTTTGGATCCTTTTCTGGAAGGAAGATTCCTTTTTAGGACATTTTTTTTTCTTTTTCCTATCAAAGTAAGAGCAGACCACATTTAAACCACCTAACCTTTTCTATTTTTTTTTTGCCTCTAGGATTTAAGGGGAAGTCCAAGCCCAACTTGCTGAAGCAGGAAACCAGCAGCCTGGCCTGCAGCCTGAGGATCCTGTTCAGGATGTACTCTGACCCCAAGCTGCAGGACTCGTGGCCGGACATTCAGACACGCCTGCTGCTGTGAGTACAACAGATGATTCTGATCATAATCAAATCAATAAATAGAACTCCTCTCATCTCAGAATACTCCTGTCAGAAAGAACTACATATATGTAAATGACCATTACAGACTGAGTTTAAAAAATGCTGTTGAATTATGCATTGCCCCAGGGTTGTTGCATTAAACAACACATTTGAGATGTTTGAAGAAAAATTGTTTTTTCATAGAACCAGGAATGTGTCCTCCATTCATCTGTTAACCAGATAAAAGTTTTCAGATACAGAGCAAATGATGGTTCACTTCTCGCTATACTGTCCTACTGAATGACACCTGTAACATCTGGAAAATATAAATTTAGAGTGGATAAAGTTGGAGATTCCACAATCGAGTTTTCTTTTTATTACCTGAAAGAGAAAAATCTGAGGTTCTGGAAACCAAAAGAGCTTTTACACTCATTTCTATTCAGACAAAACAGCAACTGAACCGTTTGGAAGAAGGTTTGTTGCAGTCAAACAAGGTAGTCAGCCTAATGTTTTTGTCAGTCTCTTTATCATTTATTTTACATTGGCTGTTTTTCTCTTAATTGCACTTTGGATCTGTTAGACTCTGAGTGTTTTCATAGATATCTGCAAAAATGCACCTTTTTCATCATTGTATCTTAAAGATGCTGCCCTGACTTTTTTTTTTTTTTAGGACAGATTAAAGTTCTGTTGTTTTTTTTCTGCATATGTGACCAAGCATGTGAAGCTATTGGTGTATTTAAGTGTTCTATTCTTGTACAGAGTTACCAAATATATTTGCAAATCAGTTCATGTATGACTCCGTTTTAAAAAAGAAATCTTTTAAGTCAGTTCAGCTGTTTTTCTGTATTGGTAGCATTATTAGCCGATTCTAAACCTCCGACATCCGTATTGGTATCGCAGGTGAAAAAAACGGATTGGTGTGTCCCTAGTAATGTTCTGGTGACCTTGCATAAAATTCCTATTTTAGTTTTATGTAACCATAAATAGGCTTCCAGCGGCTACTGCAGTCTCGATAGAATATTTCATACGGGAACATTTTTTGAAAATCACTGCAAGGTTACTCCATCCTGTTTAGTTCTAGGTTTTAGTTTGGAAGAACTAAAACCTACTTTAAATGGACCTGAATGGGCTGATGCCAGATCAACTTGGGATAAATAGCAGCTGTTGGATGAAGCGGAGCTGTTTGTTTTTCTCACACATGTCTCATACCTCATTAGAAATGGATGAGCTGGTGCAGGCAGTGGAATATATTGGCATTTAAACGCCTGATGCAAATCCCCTCATTGCGTTCGTCCCTTCTCTGACTCATTGGATCACTTCATGATTGCAAAGGTGGAAGTTTTTGTCTCAGGAAGTGCCGCTGGTGTCTTAATCCTAAGATTTTAAGGAACGCTGCTGATTTTCCTGCCGCACCTATGACGTTCAGCCATCGTTAAAGTGTGTGTGTGTGTGTGTGTGTGTGTGTGCGGGTGTGTGTGTGTGCGTGCCACATTTTTCAGGGTGTGTACGGAAGCTCTGAGCTACTTCATCAGCCTGACCTCAGAGAGCCACAGAGAGGCTTGGAACAGCCTGCTGATGCTGCTGCTCACCAGGACACTACGGCTGCCTGACGACAAGGCATGAACACACACACACATACACACATTTTACTTATCATCACACATTAGCTGTCAGTAAACCTTAAATAGAGGCTTGGAAAATGAGTGAAATGCCCACTTGTTTTAAATAAATGGGATCAGAGGCATTTTTGGTCGGGTTTTATTGATGTAAAATGTTAATGGTGACATGTTTTACCATGAGTCATGTCCTGTTGGTGTGAGCCCATGAGTCATCGATGTGTCACTGCACCCCACTGTGACTCAGATATTTTCTGAGAATTGTAGGCCAAAAGAGTTACAGTTTCTGTTTAGACAAAATGTAGCCGGGAACAGTAAAGTGTTTAAAAGGAGCAAAATCTGCACTTTAGTGGAATTCTTCAGTTCAAATTGACAGGGGCAGTATTATATGAAATCTACTTTTGTGAGCTTTTCATTATGTTATGATGTCATTCCCTCTTCAAGAACATACATGGAGTGTTGCTTTGATTCTTTCATGCATCTTTGAGAAATCATTAATCTTTCATAACAACCATTCAGCTGTGCAAAACACCTTGGTGGACTTAGCTCCGCCTTCAAGCATGAAGCTCCTCCTCAGAACTGCAGTTTCCAAGCTTTGAGCTTCCGCCTCACAGAGCAGCTTTCCCCCACAAACTCCCTGACTCAGCTCCTTCAGACTAGCCAGCAGCAATTAGCAAACACCTGGTGAAACTGTGCATCTGCTGAACTTATTATACAAGCTACTTCTCAGTGCAACGCTGGTAAAAATGTTATTAAAGGGTTAATAGAGGAGACATGTTGTAATGAGTTCCTGAAGTTCACAAAGAGGAGTTTTAGAGATGGAGGCCCAATTTCAATTTAAAATACCAAGTCAAAAATTTTTAAGGTAGGCATTTTTTAACAACTGAAGGCAACATAGTTTTATTGTGATAGAAAATGGCACTATGTGAATAATACATAATCCATGCGTCCTGTTCCTTCCATTTAGCATTTCAGCTACTCGGCGTATCGCATACAATTCCGCTGATTGGAATGAGATTAAATGTTAAACATGAATAGTTTAAGACTCCATGCAGAATTTGATGCTCATCTGTTCCCCATTTGTCCTAATAAGCATATGTCTGTCTTGCAGTTCAAGCCCCATGCTTCCTGTTACTACCCCCACCTGTGTGAAATGATGCAGTTCGATCTGATTCCGGAGCTGCGGGCCGTCCTCAGGCGCTTCTTCCTGCGCATCGGCTCCGTCTTCCAAATCGCTGCTCCCGACGGGGCGCCCGCCCGGACCTCCGTCTCCTAGGAGATGGTGGGGGAGGAGGGTTCGGCGCATGTCTGTGTGTGGCAAGGGGGGAGAAAACGTTTTAAAAAAATAATAATTTAAAATAAATAAAAACAAAGGAGAAAGTTGACGTGAGGATCTAAGGTGGACTTGATGCATAAACTGTCCTCTCGTCTGTCAGACCAGATTGGATTAGAGGGGGAATGGAGTCGGAGTGCGTTTCCGGTCTTGTTTCAGGATTCTACATCAAAGTGTTCAACGTTTCTGTCGTCTCTCAGCCTGTAGAGAAACCTCCATCCTCACTCTCTGGGATAAACAGCACTGTGACCGGCTCTCATCTCTCATTGTCCCAATGACAAAAAACTGTAAAGATATAATTTATTGTTGCTAAATCCTCTTTGTTCTTGGATCGCTTTCTGTTTTTATTTTTATTTTTTCATTTTTAAAGCTAATCTAAGAGAATGGGAGTGAAGCAGACGGGAATCTAAAGGTTTCCCTTTGTTGAAAAATGGCTTTCCGCCAACTGTGCCTGTTTGGACGAGGATGATCTTATCAGTTTCCGCTCCACCTCCATATCCGAGTTGTTCGGGTAGCAACCGATTCCCGTTAACAGAGACTAAAAACTGTTTGCTGCACACAACACTATTGGAGATCAAGCAGCTTTACATGGGACTTTGCTCTGTTGTCTTTGTTAGCAATATTTTATTTATTATTTTTGATTATTTGCTTTTGCTTGTTTTATTGGTTGTTGTTTTTTTTTCGTGAGAACTGCTAAGTTTACACTGAAAATTTTTTTTTTTTTTTCTGGCTTCTTGCTCATAAAACATCCAGATTAACTGTTAGAGAATCCCTGTTAGCTCCCCAAACTCTGCCTTCATCCGTCAGTCAGGTTTACAGTCCATTTCCACACTTTTTGCACATCTGTTTGCCCCATTCAATTATTAGTTCCGAATATCCATCAGTGTTGGTTTACTTTAACCTCGCAGTTCAACAAAAGTGTTCAGGATAACTCCCGTCAACATCGTTCGACCCGCGGTTCATCCGGAGTGTGTTCCACGGCTTTTCTGGAGGATGTATGTAATTATTTCAAGTGCATTTAAATATATTTTTTTTGAAAAAGCATTCCTTCCCTTGCAACTATGGATGTCTACTTTTTCTTCCCTAATGCCGGGGAGTATATAAATAAATAAATATATATGTATATTATACAGTAAATGACAAAAGTACAGACTGTAAAGTTTTCCATGTAAGATACATAGAAATGAAAGTGCTTATATGGTTCTATACATAATATTGTGATGTAATCTTCCAAACATTTGGTGAAGTAATCAATAAATCTGATTTCTGGTCTGTTCCAGGTACTGTTGGCGTACTGCTAAACAACATTTTGTGTGTCTCAAAAGAGACTGTCTTCCTTTGACTGTTCATTCAATGGGTCCCCACAAAGGGTGCACCGATTGCAGTTTTCGTACCAATCACCGATCTTAAAAAAGCTGATTTTGGACAAAATTGACTTGTGGGGTTACTTCACATGTTCTCATGGAAATATGAGCCGATTGCCAATCTCCCCAAAATTAAGGAAATTGCGGCAGATTTATCAGCATGCTCCTAGTGTCCAGAGACTCAGCTGATTCATATCGTCCATCAGCTTCTCTTTCAGTACATCCACAATTCCTCTTTGTGGTCTGAAGTTTTGAAATCGGGTAACAATTCACCAGTTGGTAGTCAGAATTGTTAGTGGTTTTTCCTTATATTGATTGATTTTGTGATTTATTGATTTTTTTTTTTGTTTAACAGTGAAACCATATTTCTGCTTCAGGAATCCATTTAAGAAAGTGGCGTAAAGGTTCGATAAGAATTTACAGAACCTTTACATTTAAAGGAGACATTTCCTGAATGTAAAGTCTCGAACTATGAACATAACTTAAAAAAATGCAAGCATGATGAGAAAAACAATTAAATCACCTGACTTTGACAATAGTAAAAAATTCGAGTAATATAAGCAAACAAAAACTCAAGACATTATCTTTCTATTTTTTGTGTAAAGGCTAATTTTGAAAAAAGTGCTTTTTTTTTTTTTGAGGAATAAATTTGGCCACCCTTATAATTCGCTCTTAAAATTGTATGATGTTGGGATTCACATTGTTATCCAGCAGTTTGAAGGTTAGCCCTGTTAAACCCCACACATTTAGCTTACACAGTGAATTTGAGAGAGCAGTTTTAGCCGTTGCAGGAGACCGAGTCTCCTAAGGCAATTAAAAACTCCAAAAAGACTTTGAAGTCAGGTTTCCATTACACAGAAAATAGTGTAGTCGTGAAGGACATCCCTGACAACTGCCAGCATGCTCATAGGGTCACCTAAAGGTCAGACTATTAGAAAACTAGATACCAGATTATATACTGCTCAAAAAAATAAAGGGAACACTTAAGTGTTCCCTTTATTTTTTTGAGCAGTGTATTTCAAATTCAATTCAAAAATGCTTTAATACCAAAGGAAAATGAAACCCTTTAAAACCTCATTAAGATTTCAACGATATAGATACTGATGATTGTGGGCAGGAAGTGTTTTTTTGGTCATACCACTGCTGTTGTATGACAATTTGATGAAGTGGATGCTCGGAGTTGTCTGTCATTAAACCAACTAAACCATTTTAAGAAAAGAACCTCATACCAACTTTGCAGTATAGAGATGGAAGCACGATAATTTAGGAATATTTCTGTTGCAGCAAAACCTGTCCAGCTCACCATCATAGATGTCATGAGTTCTATCATTGTTCAAAGAATTCTTGAGACGAAAAAAGATTAATTGAATGAGAAGTGTACCTTGTGAGAAAACTGGCAAATGCCTCATAGTCGAAAGTGTGAAGAAAACATTTTCCTCAGACTGTTGACAAATACGGTATTAAGGTTACAAGAAGCATCTTCCTGAAGTTAATTTAGAAAAGTGAACAACACTACCTTCTACTATGTTGGGTGAAATCTTTATTTTTTCTTTTTTTCCTTTGGAAATATCTAGTTTACGTAAATTAAAAATAAGATTCAACATCTCTGATCAATGCTTATGAAAATGCCAAAAAACATATATATATATATATATATATGTAAGTAGTCTGTTTTGTCTTTTTTTTAAGTATGCTTCTAAACTTGTGTGGAAAAAGGTTTTAATTCCTTTATCAAGTTGACAGATTTCTGACATTCTCACTTTTGTCCACACGATGGCAGTGTGGTCTAACCTTTCTGTAGTTCCGAAGAGCGTTAGGATTTTGGGGTAACAAAGGTTACTATGGAGACCTCTCGCATCTTTTGTTGTCAACTTAAGCGTAAAGGCGCCCAACAGCTGCTACATGGACCCCTGTAAAGCTTATATTACAAATCAAGAAGTAAGAAAATATTAACTATTAACAGTACGGTTTTGTATTTTTAGCTTACAGTTTTAACTTCTCGTGGAAGCATTTAAATGCCACATTTGGACTCGCTTATTCACCCTTTTTTTTTTAGCGACAGTTCGTCAAGTTCAGTTCACAACAACCGCGACTTCCAACCAGAAGAGCCTTACAGTGGGTTTAAATCGGTATACGGCAGTGAAATAAACTTATTCCTCTAGCGAACGGCCACAGCACAGGCTGTGTGGTAATGGTCACACACCACGTAGAACGGTGGGCGGATCTGTGCAACTGGGAACCAGTAACGAGCTCCGTCGGCGTTAGCCAGGCAGGCTAGCAATGACGGTTTGGATCACTCCTAGTTCTACCGGGGATCGAATAGTGTTCCGACAGACATGATTTTGTGGAGACCACCCTACAAGTAAGAGTTCCAGTTAATCCCACGAGTCTCACTCCGACCCGTGTGTTCTTTCATTCGGGAAATTACGTGTAAAGGGGAGCGCTTGCTGTGGCTTTGCTTGTGAATCTTCCTACAGCAAAGAAATCGACCGATATGGATGAACGAGAGATCTATGTTTTGTTTCCGCCAAGATTTTGTACGTTACGTCTTTTTGCTTAAGCCCAAATGTGCTCTGGTGGTTCTGTAAACTATTTGCTGCTTTTTTTTTAGAACACATTTGTAAGCTCACAGCTTTCTATGAGACTGTGGTGACAGCCATATTTCTCTGGATTGCTGCCTCTGTAAGGATGGCAAAGGTGGAGCTGTGCTAGTCATCATTGCCGGGTTTAAAAATATTATTGTTGTTTTAAATTGCTGGTGTGGCGAATACTATTTAAATCCGGTACAGGGTGGTGTCTCAAAGTGGCTTAATTTTCACGTGTCGTGATTAACGCTCCTTTCCCAGTGTGTTAAGTCAGGAGAATGGCCTGGTAATGATGCCTTCAGGGACTCCCTCGTTCATCCGCACTCTGGGAAGCATTTTTTTTGTTGTTGCTGAAATATTAGGGAAATAACGCTGTTCAAGAGAGTTCATATAAGCTTTATTTATATAGTTTTAAGCTAAACTTTGTAATTTCTCCGAAAAAGTAATCAATAATAGGCAGTAATGGTAAGACGCGTAGTTCTGAATAAAAACGTGCATTTTTCAATTAAAAAAAATCAGTTTGTTAAATGGTTTGACAATATCTCGTTTCCGTTAATAAATAACACTTAATCGACCTAAGGACAGCAAGTGTAAGATTTTCAGACAGCACTGTTTTTACTTATTATATTTTATGGATTCTGGCACATTTTTATTCACAGTAGAGACGTGCGGTTTTGCACCGATAGGTCCAGCTCACGATTCAAACGCGGACTATACGACACCGGATGCGTTACTCAACTGTCCGCCGGTGAATGACCCAGCGGAAGCGTTGACGAAAATAAGGCGGAGTCTTCCTCGTGCCTGGAATAGTGTTTGTCATCCTACAGTTGAAAACTGTTCGTCGGGGGACTTGTTATGGCTTTCACGCGCGGCTGAATCTGTTTTATTTGAACATAAAGACCCGCTCCTCCCCGCCGTTCCCATACCTGGCGTGCGGACTGCCTCGCCGGATGACAAATGAAGCTTAGCCACTGACATGCAGCTAATCGCGTCTCTTGTTACGCAACAGGGGAGGGTCCATAAAAGGGGCACATGTTGAAATGTTCAAACCTATTCAACCCAGCAAACAGAGTGGTGGTGTTTACATTTAAGCGTTTGACAGCGTGTCTACACTTCGAAAGAGTCGGAAAGAACCAGTGACCCTGGACCGAGGATTTCCCTTATCTATTATTATTTTTCATCCAGATCTGGTAAGACAATCGTGTTTAATCGAATTTATTACTACTATTATTATTCTCATCAGGCGAATATTATGGACTGCTGTGAACATTTAATTTTGAGACTGTCGTCATATTGACACATCCAGAAAAAAAAAAGTTGTGCTGATTTATTTATTTATTAAAAAAAATAAATAATAAAAAAAACAATCCAGCCAAAATTCTCCCATAATCAATATCCCCCCAGACTTTACTTTGATCAAATTAGCCTTACTGTCGGATCTCGTGGAAACATTCAAACGCCCACATTTGGACTCGCTGTTATTCCTATAGAGCTGCCGTGTTTACATCTCTACTGCGCTGTTCCAGCCCGAGCCACGTGTTGGCAGCTGGGGACCATGTGGCCTTTGTAAACACTGCAGTCTTGTTGCTTTCCATCCGCCACGCTGGGCTGGTCCTGATCTCGCTGAAACTGGGCGGACAGCTGAACTTTTTTTTTTTTTTTTTTTTTTTTCGACCTTATCTGAAATATTACTTGCTAGAGTGTCTGATTCCCCATTGTGTTCTGAGAAATAGGCATGTATTATGAAGTGACGCAAGGATCATTTGCATCCATCTGTCTGATACACTAATTATTGTACTTATCGGGCTTAAATGTAATTATTGTTGCAGGAAATGTCAGGTTAATCACGTGATAACTAGCAGATAGTTTGAAGTCATCAGCCAGATCCTTTTGTGAAACAAAAGAGTCAAGTGAATGAGTGGGCTGAAGAACAACAGAAAATGAAGGTAACTTTTCCCACAGATGATTTGTTACAGAATGTCTCAGTCAGATGTTATCTACCAATTCAGCAACACATTGGATGGGAATGTACAATACAAGTAGAAATCTGCTTGTTTCCTTTTACAGCAAGGATTACATTAGTGCGTTTCATTCTCATCTACTAATAACTTTAATTTCATAATATGACCCAGCAGTCAGTTATTTTTTTTTCTTCTTTCAAGACCTGACTCATTTATTATTTTATGTTCAACAATAAAGTCTAAAAGGGGCTTTGTAAATCCCGAGCCCATCAGAAAGATCTGATCTGGACTCCAGTGCATTGTTCGCATACAAACATACCTCCTGCCAAGAGGTTTAACATTAAATCAGTGCAGCAAAACAAAGTGTAGAATTTCTCTGTGGGTGTAGGAACAGAGGCTGGCAACATCTGTCATAGTAACCGACCAGGGATCTTTGTTCACTTTGTTCTACTTTCTACATGCATTTTAAGCATAATTACTTAAAAAAAAAAAACATTTGTGTTGCAAACTAAAGCAAAGCATTGAATTTTTTTTTCTAGATTTACAGAGCTCTACGTCTCTAAAAATCCCACGGGATATGGGACAGAGATATCTGTACACACAAAGCCCAATAAAAACAAGTGAAGGACATCTCCATACGTTCTTAATAAAACAGACTGAGACAAATTAAATATAGAAGTCTTACATCACAAAATGTTTAATTTATTTTATTAGGGATGCGTTTCATTTTCGGGCCTATCACCAATCTTTAAAAAGCCTGACCTGCCACTTCAGGTTTTGGATTTTCAGGTCGGATTGCCACCCTTTCACCCCTACATTACCCAGTCAAAGATGTGCCAGCTGAGCCCGTCTTATTACTTTTAGAGGAACAAACTCTCTTGTTTGTAATTTGAGTGTCACATTTTTAAGTACTGGTCACTATTATCCTTTTAATAGTTTTTTTTTTGTAAATCTGCAGGAGACTCAAGCTCTCAATAATCAATCCCAGCTTGCTGCTGGGATTGATTAGCAATTAGCTTGGTTGGCCTTTCTAACATGAGTCTCTGTGTGCCTTACTTTGTTGCGCTGTGGTGAATTTTCTTTCTAGAGGCTACTTTCATGTTTTATTTTTAAGCACATCGCTGATGCTGAAAGCGGCAAAATAACTGAGTCTTCCTCACTCGGTAACAACTTTCTTTCCACGGATTGTCGTCACTTGGACATGGTCGTTTTAGTATAACACGTGTTCATTTCTGTAAAGGATTGTATTTTTACGTTTTTGGGTGGCCAGTCGAGCCCAGTATCTGCCAATTTAATTCACCAACTGATTTTTCTGGGTTTCTTTATTTGTGTTGTATTCAAGATTTTATTAATCAATTTAAAGTGGTCCCATATGATGTTCTGGTGATGTGTCCAAGGTGTAACTCCACTCCCATGATGTTAGAATAAGCTAGTTTACATAATGGAAGGATGAATTTACTGTAGACCCCTTCACCTGTTCTTGGCTCAGTATTCACGGCCTTTCCAGTGTAACTCTATTCCACTTTATTCGGGGAAAATTCGCCTGCTTGCGAGATACAATCTACAAAAGAGGATTATATCTGAAATATTGAAAAAGAAAGCGCAGCATGGGAAGCTAAATTCTACCGGCTGCTCTGGTGTTGGCAGAGCAGCCAATCTAGGAGCTATGTTTGTTTTCCTTGGCACTGATTGGCTGTACCTCCAGGACTGGAGATGGGGATGGCCGTAGATGTTAGCTTCTATGAAAGTGCGAAGATGATTTTTGCCAAAGTATATTTATTGTTCAAACTATTTAAATAAGCAGTTATAAGGTTTTTTTTGGGGGGCCCCAGGGTTAAGTGTTTGTGGATTTTAAGTATTTACAGACGGACGTCGTCTGTCCTTGCCACCATGAATACCTCGGCTTGCTCCATTATTATTATCATCGATTGTGAGGACATTTTCAAAAGCTTCAATGGTTTGTGCTTCAAGGCTGAGTTTATTAATTGGGGGAAAATTTGCTTCTGATCGAGACTAAACAAACCCCCCAAAAATAGTCTGATTTAGTTCAGATGGAACTGAATCTCCACGTAAGTGGTGTTTACCAGACCTTTATTAACAACACAACTTTCAGGCCATGAAGATACCTTGTGTTGGTCCAGGCACACGGGTTTGAGGTAAAAACTTTAAATATTTAGGAAAAGTCCAGTTTTTGAAGTGGATGAGTAAGTGTGACGGCACACAGATGAGTGTGTGAGTTGTACAGAGACAACGTGGAGATGAGGTAGGTCAAACTGGAGGACAGAGGTCACTGTCTGGATCTCTCGCCACCTTCCTGACACTCTCTCCCTCATTCTCTCCTCTCTCCAGCTCTCTCTTACTCCACCGTTGTATCTTTATTGTCGCTGCCATCTGTTCCATATGCAGCAGCCCAATTAGAGAGTTGCTCTTTGACCCCACCTGTCCAAATTCAATTTGGAAGTGCAGGACTGTCCTCATGCTCCCGCTTCCTTCTGTTAACTGTCGCAGTATTTTCTATGGATCGGCTACGGAGACTTTGACCTTTTCCTTGTTGTTTTTTCTGCAGGGCCTGATTTGATCCGTCAGCCTTATGTGGGTTGGGTTTTCACCTCCAAGAGTCCTGTGGCTGTCAGCTGACTATGGTGGTCTAAACGGAGGAACCCCAGGAAGAAGCACAGTGTGCGTTAGCTCTTACCACAGCTAGGTAGGGTCCAAAAGACGGAAAGAGACACGGACCAGAAGAAAGATCGAGAAACTTGTTTAAACACAAAAAAACATGTCACGAAACAGAGAACTGGTGCTTTTCTACATTAAGTTTAAACTATCTCAGAGGAACTATCCGATCCAACACATATTGCCCAATGAGCCCCCGGACAGCACCGCTGCCAGGGACGCGGCCGGGGACGGGGGGATGGACGACGAGCAGACGTTGGAGACGCACGCTAATGGGACTTTTAACGGGACAAGTCCAGGATCCCCGAGGCGGCAACAGGCGGCGTCGGCGTCAACGATGGACGCGGTGAAAGTGACCCTGCGAGACACGGCCCGTGAGTTCGAGCTGCGCTACTCCCGCGCCTTCAACGACCTTCACAGCACGCTGCACATCACACCGGCCACCGCCTACCAGAGCTTCGAGAACGTGATGGACGAGGTGTTCCGGGACGGCGTCAACTGGGGCCGCATCGTGGGGCTCTTCGCGTTTGGTGGCGCGCTCTGCGTGGAGTGTGTGGAGAAGGAGATGAGCCACCTGGTAGCCAGGATTGTAGAGTGGATGACCGTCTACCTGGATGAGCGGATTGAACCTTGGGTGGAGAGCCAAGGAGGATGGGTGAGTCTCATAAAAAGACACACACTCTCACACTCAGACTGTTAAGTCTCATGTTGTTTGCTTGTGCTGCCACACTCATAAAGAATACTTTGATACGCTGGTCTGATTACATAGGAAAGTTCAGTTCAGATTCCCGCATGGAACATTTCCATGTCGACACCTTTGTTTGTAGAACCCTGCTGGCAGCAATCAGATTGGAAAACAGAAATAAATACCTTCCTTATTTTTGAACTAGATGTGGGGGTTGACAGTGCTGCTTTACAATTTAAACACTTTTTACTGTCACGATGCACCAATAAGAGGGTGGAACTGGCTCTGATCGCTGGAAAAGTGATCAGAACCACTCATTCAATGCATCAAAGATGATTGATCTACAAAGGTATCAATCAAGTTGATACCTTTGTACTTTGAGTTGACTGAAAGGTAAGATAAGGTAATTTTATCTATATAGCACATTTTCAGCAATAAGGCAGTTCAATGTGTTTTAAAAATCAAAGTTTATGAAAATACTGTTTCTGGCATAAAAAATGTGGATAATTTTTTAATTTATTTTTTTAAGTTTCTAAACTACAGCATCTGTCAAAGAACTTGTAGAATTATTGTCTTTTTCTGTTATATCCATAGAAAACGTTAATTTACTGATCAAATGTAAAAAAAAAAAAATAAATAAATTGATAGCTGATGGCAGCTGTAATATTCAACCAAAGAAAGAAAGTGGCATCAGCCAGACAAGCATGATTGGTACATCACAAACAATAGAATGTTTCTTTTTATATAAATGTGATGAATATTAGCTGAAGACTGCTGTTATATTTAACCAAAGAATGAGAATAGAAACCAGAAGTCGGCCTGAGCCAGACTAGCGTGATTGGAGCGTTCCTTGTGTGTTGTGTTTCTCCGTCAGGACTGCACCTGCTTCACCATGTAGTGTTAATGTGTTGGATGCTTTGAGTCTTGGCCGCCTGCCGATGTTGACCTGCAGGGCTCGGTTTTCATTTCATCACACGCTGTGTCTCTGCTACCCAGCCGTGAACATGCCTTCGACTCGACGACACACCAGGCGTCCCGTCGGCCGTCCTGACCGGCAGACGGGAACAGACGTCTGGATTAGCCGCGTTGGTTGAGGGGAAGGTTCTGCAGGAGTCGGCACACGTTGTCAGAGAACCGTCTGGGTTTAGAACCCAGTAAGAGCAGGATGTTTGCGTGGTCAGCAGCTGTTTCAGCTGTCCACTAATTGATCAGCATCTGGGAACTCGATGAGCTGGATCGAAGTGGGGGGGCTTAACGGGTTTTGTACCGTCCTGCAGCCCGCCTGCCTCAGCGATGAAAGTTCTCCTCACAGGGAAAGATGAAGTCCAGGGCTTTTACAGATAGTCCTTTGTTCATGTGGTCAGTTGATTGGCTCTGCGCTTTGTGCTTCCACTCCCTCACCATCTGACCAGTTTATCAGGACAGTGTTTTTCTCTTGTGCTCTTTGCCAAAGCAGCTGCATTCACATGAAAGCTATGCATGCCTCTCCTTTTTTTCCTGGGTGTAGTTGCTCAGTGCAGTGCAGCATTGCTGTTTTCTTTGTGTTGTATCACCTCCAGGACAGTCGAGGTCAGCTGTTTTCCTTTGTCCCAGCCGTTTGATTTTATGATATAGAGCACCAGAGGGAGGAGCTGTTTATAGTCACCCACTGCTGGATAACAACAGGTCAGAGGTCGGTTCTATAGAAACCGACATCTCAGCATTCGGAGGCATGTTTGTGAAACTACAGCTAGGTGGGCATAACCCTGCTGTTTGTGCACAGAAACACATTTCAGGGTTAGTTATCTGGATTTTGCAGGAGTTTGATTTAGCAAACGGCTAACAGGGTATGTTTTGTAACCATAAAACTTTACAACATGCTGTTAGTTGTTACATAATTGAGTTCCCACCTTTAAAAAAAAGCACGTGCTGATCTCATGATTGCACTCCAGCTGCACTACTTCGTTGGTGGTCTGCACTGACAGATTTTAACCACTGCCAGCATTAGGTTTTAGAACTATCTCAAGAGGAATTCCATACATATAGTGAATTATACATGCATTGTTAAAACCCCACGAGGACACAAGTGTCCTTTTGAACCCATTGGATAACATGTAAGTTTTTTTCAGGTGGCAGTTAAGGGATAAATCAGATTTAACATAAGTTAAATAAGGAGGAGATACGCCAATCAGAATTTTGTGACTCATTTCTGACTCTTAGTTTATATAAAGCTTTTTCACAACTCACCAGATTCTGCCTA
Organism: Poecilia reticulata; assembly: GCF_904066995.2. Lineage (NCBI taxonomy): Eukaryota > Metazoa > Chordata > Actinopteri > Cyprinodontiformes > Poeciliidae > Poecilia > Poecilia reticulata. The sequence goes on from NC_088836.1 coordinate 5,053,550, forward strand.
TTCCAATCATTTTGAAACAAACGGAGTTGTGATTTTTAAAATGCATCTTTTAGTAGCAACTAGCTAGCAACTTTAGCTAGCTAGGGCAGCTTTGTTGTGATGTATTCATTTTTATTGTTATCTGCTAAAGTCGACTTCAGGTCAGTTGCCAGTTCCACACTGGGTACTGCTAACTAAAAAGCTACTATGAATGAATGAATTTGGCATTGTCAACCTTGAAAACGCTTGATTTCCTAATGTATCTCTGAGTTTCATAACTGCAGCAACAAATCCTAAGCGATGTGGAACTATAACGCACTGAGTGAATGGGGAAGTTTGCATGTTGAGGCGGAAAATTGAAGCACGTCAAAATGCAGCAACACAACGAAGCTAATACGACATAAAAACAATGCCATACTTGATGGAGTTTGACTACATCGAGGCTCACTGGAGTAAAAAAGACATATGGAGGATCAAATAGCAGGTAAAGCAGCGCACAGCTCCAAACACTCATCCGGATTAGCATGACGGTCAGAAAGCTAAACAAATAACCCGCAAAATTATTTAAGTCTTCGAGCTGCGATGTAAGATGCTGGTTTTGTTCTCGCTGTTGAACCGCTGCTACGCGCTACAGGTAGTAATATTTCACAGGCGGAGCGCCGCTTCTGCTCCACCTGGTAGTGACTCTCACACCGAACCTCTGCTTAAAGCTGCAGCATCTAACCTAAAAAAAAAAATTTTACATACGTATTAAAACTTTCGCTGTCCTAACATGAGACAGATAATCTCTAAAAAAATAATCTATTTCCTCCCTGTTCTGCATAATTACTCCGCTCAGTCAGTAACAGCCACTCAGAACTAGCAGTAATCAGCTAGCTGCCATGCTATCAGGAAGTTTTCATTCAGTAACTCAGAATTGTTTATTGTAATGGATCCTGTATTTGCCTTTGAATGTTAAGTTTTATACTTGAATTTTTTTGGCAATGTTGAGAGGTTTTAATTTGACTCTTTGCATCATTTAGCCTCTTCAGAGCCTTCATATGTTATCAGTCTGTTAAAGATAGTATTATCAATAGCAGTACAATTTGCACAATGCCTGTTTTGTTTAGTTTTCTTCTTGGAAAAGTTATTAAAACGAGTTTTTGTCTAAATTAAGGTGAATTCATGGTTCCTTTTTCCACATAATGTAACCGGTAGTGTTTATGATAAAAAAATTTAACAAAAAGATTAATTATGTGATCGGTATCGGTGATCGGCCCTCATGGGTGATCAGTATCGGCAGGAAAAAACCTGATCGGCACCTCTAATTACAACTGCTTCAGAACTACATTGACTTGGAATGCAGTTGCACATGATTGATGTGAGAGTGAGGGGTTTTTCTTTTGGTTTCATAATCACCAAAACGGTGGTTTTGGAGATGCAGCGAGTATGTTATTTGAAAACATGAACCATGAGGTAGGTCTAAATTTCCCATCATAACCACATGTTGACGTCAGTGTTGTTGATAAACACATCTATCCATTGCCAATGATCTCAAGCTTCCTCCATTTGGCTTAGCATAAGCTACATCGGTACTATTTTAGGCATAGATAAGTGCCTGTGGCGTGCTAACTAATTAGCATGTATGTCACACGGACTGGGAGACATGAATGACTTCATTAAAAAATTTTGAATGATCAGGGTGATGGATGTTTCCCTTTACAGTTGTTTCACTTCTCCCATGTAGTTGCAGTTAGCACATGATGTTGCTTCCTTCCTTTTTTTTTTCTTTGTTTTGTCTTCATTTTATTTTCTAGATCCATTCAACTCAATAAACTTGTTGGGTTCTGATCTGTTTGTGTACAAACTTGGCCATTTCCAGTGGCCGCCCAACTTGAGATTTACCGCTAGGTGTTTTACCGCTGGTGCTGTGACTTTTCCCGTTTTCTTTTTATTTATTTCCCTTCTTTGTCATTGCAGCATTTCTCTTCAGACTCTGCCTACACTTTCTCTGAACCATATCGGTCTCTTGGTAAAAACCCATATTATACTTTGTTGTGGGATTTTTTTTCTTCTGTCTTTTATTTCCTCTTCTCTTCCTCGCTCTCCTCCCCTGACGCCTCCTCAGAGGAGAGAAGTCAAAGCCGTTGGCAGATGTGGGTATCGCTGTGAGGCAGGTGTGCTCTTACTGTTAGCTGATGAAATATCAGTCTGCCCCGAGAAGCAGCAAGGTCACTCTCTCTCTCTCTTTGCTGCGCTGAAATATTTCTCAGTCCTTGCTCTTGTTAATTCATCGTTATTATTGCAATAACAATGAATTGGAGGAATTGAAACTGAAAAGAAAAAAAAAAAACAGTCGACATCATATGTTCGATCTGAATGAGTGACATGAAGCAATCCTTTGTGTTGTAGAAATGCACTGATTGGAGATTTTAGTGAATCTTTGACTGGCTGATAAAACAGAGCAAACTTGCTGTAATGCGTCTAGCCTTTGTGAAAGCTTGCTATCTGCTAAAGTCTTCTTTTTTTTAAAAATTGACCCCCTCAGATATATTCCCACCCTTACTTCGATGTATGTACTCTAACTAGCAACTGTGAAGAAGCTAAATATAAGCTGATAAAAATGGAACTCAAAATCTTGCTGAAGTTTTTTTTCTTATTTAATCCATTAAAATTAATTCAATAATTGAATTTGTTTTTAGCAAAACTTCTATTTAAAAAAAAAACCTACTTTGTCCATTATTGTTACAAGAACTAATCTGGAGAAAAGGAATTATTTGTGAAGGAGCCATCGATTTTAGACGGCCTTCGTTGTGACATAATCAACCTTCAAATGTAACTTTCAAAGGGTGCAACTCCTGAAATCTTTTGTTTATAAACATATTCTGATGTTGGCTAGCTTTCAAGCTACTTTACTTAGCAACAACTTCCACACTGAAGTTTACTGGACTTTAGAATTTATCTGAAAAAAATTATTTTGGGGAAGCTAAGAGCGTTAACCTTTTCAAAATGAGCCAAAATGTTAAAGTGCTAAGCTAAACTCAACTGGTAGCACATTAGCAGATGTTTCCCACCACCGCAAATGTAGGAATTAAAAGTATCTAAATCACATTGCAAGTGTTTTCGTACTTGAAATACACACTTTCATTACTCCTACACTTGAGGTTTCGTGGTTCTAAAAGTGTTTAATACTTATTTTTTTATTTTACCTGATAGTGCACAGTTTCCTTATTCAATGTTTTATTTCACCTTTTCAACTCAGAATTATTTTTGTTTGTTCACTGACTGAATGTAAACTCATCCAGAAATCAAATAAGGATTATTTCATCATATTTACTCTCTGCAACTTTTCCTTCAGCTTGAACTGGACTGGTGGCTTTTACAAGCAAGAGTAAGAGTAACACCTTCTACAGAATCTCCTAAGTATGAAAGCTTTTGATATTTATTTTTAGTCAGATGTCGAGAACAGCAGTGGATTCACCCATCTAAATTGAAATTCATTCGCAGCATTGTTTTACTTCAGGATTCGTCGAATCTGTAAATATTAAGACCGCATTACTATTCGAGCACTCAACCCTTAATATTATTTTTACTCAAATGTCCAAAACGCTGCAAAATCTCAGAAATTGAGAACGAGTGCAATTTTAAATTTGAAATATGCAGAAACCCCGTCTATTCTAAAGTATACTGAGGAGGTTGCACTTTTTTGCTGAATATTTCATAAAATGTTGTTCAAAAGACAAAGGAAACCGAAAAGCAGATTTCCAAACTGGGGAAATAGTTGAGTTGGGCACGGGAGGAGGAGATGCATATTGAAAAGTGAAAGGTGTTTTGCACAACAGAGCATCCCTCGCTCCCATCAGGAAAAGTGAAAGCCTGAGCTTAAACGATCCCGTCGGAGCCTATTTTGGAGTCTTCCCTGTCCGGGCTGCTGAGATATCTGATTGGAGCCGAGAATGGGAGATAAATGGGTTCAGCCAGAATTCTCTCTCTGCAGCTCGCGCTTTTAAAAGAAGCAGGCAAGTAAAGCCATATATTGTGGGATAATAAACCTCCTTGGCAGACAGCGGAGAGGTAGAGACAGTGCCACCGACCTAATAATGCCGCTTCCACCAGAGGAGGCGATGGCAGTGATTACTTAGTGGAGATTGAGCTGCCTCAGGGTGGAGGTGAGGAAGGGGGGGAGGGGTTATTACCAATTAGAGATGAATAATATCTCAAGCAGCTACTGGGGGAAAACAGTGTCTTGTTTTGTTTTTCTCCTCTGACAGCCTAATAAAGGCGAACCTCGCTGCCATGGTCTAGGGACACTTTGCTGGAGCTTGATGGGAACAAGGGAGCGTTTCAGTGGGAAAACGAGGAAAAAAGGGACACCATTAGTGCAGGCGGCGGGCTTTGTGCTCACGTTGGTTTCAGTGAGGTCACGGAAAGTTAACTACGAGGGGAACAAGCTCACACAGTTGCTTTTTTTTTTTTTTTTTTTAATCACCTGAACTTCTGCAGCGACTATGTTCAGCATTTAGATGAGTTTGTCACATTTGTTTAAAATGTGACAAACTCATTTTATTAACTTTATTTGTGAGTGGTTAGACAGGAAAGAGGGTTATGAGAGAGAGATGGAAGACATGCGGCAAGGGTCATCGACCCGGGACGGCCACGGTGAGGACTATGGCCTCTGTATTCATGTCGCACGCTCTACCCCTGCGTCACCGGAGTGCCCCAAAGTGCGTCGCATCTATCCGTGGCACCGCATCTGAAAACAAGATTGAAAAATTAAAGCTGTCGTTTTGAACTGAAGGGAAAATAACTTTGACTAAGCCATTTGGTCAAAAGTTCCCCATCAATAAAACAAATTCCTTTCTACAAGCACACAGTGTAGATTGTGTTTCTCCATTGTCCATAACATACCGACCCACGCACACCGTAGCTGACGAAAGTATTCTCAACTAAAGTGTATCACTTTACCAGAAACTGTTCTGTGTTTTGGGAAATTACCCTTTAAAAAAAGAAGTTCATCTGAGCAAATTATTTATGTATTTAGTAGGAACTGACGTGCTCTAGACTGAGAGATGGAAAGCGGTTTATAGAGCTGGTCTAATACAGTCATGAGCAGATCTATTGATGCAGTTGCTATGTAATCCTTAGAGTAAAAACAATTGTTATTGCAGTTGCATATGCGTTGACTTTTTTAAGAATCCTACCGTTTATTTGAGTACGTTTGTAATAACTGAATCCCTTTAAAATAAATAACAACTAAACAAAGACAGTTTGACTTTTTGACTTTAATGGGAGTTTGAATGAACTATATCATATGAGGTCACACCGACAAATCAACAATATATGAGAAAATGATCTTAATTACCTCCTCAAATGTTAACAATAATCATCCCACAGTAGGAAACCTATTGACTATATAGCCATATTTAATTTTGGGGGGAAAAAAAAGAGAAATAAAAACAGTATTGGCCAAAAATGTAAAATATTATGCGACATAGAGACCCATTTGTTTTGACATGAGGTTTATTGACGACCTATGACACTACTCACAAAAAACATCTCGCTGTTAGAAAAGTGCTGCAAAGAGTGACATCTTGGAGCGAGCGAGTCTCCATAACAACCATTAGATGTCATCTACATAGCAACCACTTGTTTAGAAGCAATTCCTGCCCTACTGTTGCTAACACAAATGGGGAGTTTGCTCAGCATAAATAATGAAATGCCAGGAAATCCCACTAGTAAGCTCAACATGATCCACTATGCATATATATATATATATATATATATATATATATATATATATACTTTAGATTACCAGAAGAGGTGTCAATAATTATGCAACCCCTTATTTAGTAAAAACGATCATGGGATTCATTCCTGACTATTCTCAACTGAAATGTCAGATTTTCTTGTTACTACGACGATGGTACGTCGACACAAGTTTCACACGTTTGAAGGATTTTTACCCTTCGAACTGAGGATGCAGATAAACTGCGAGTGTAAGCAGGCTGGTTGTACATTAAAGTGGACAGTAGGAATGAGATTAAAGTCTCAAAGAGGGTCTGTTCATTGACTTGTTTTGACTCAGGGGGCACCTGAGCTTCCAGCGCACCGTTCTCTCTGGCAGACATATTTACTGTCTCTCCTCGTCTGTAATTAACATGCACATCAGATGCGCAGTTAGATCGACGAAGGAAATCTCACTCTTGGGACTTATCCGGGTTCCCTCCCCACTTCCCCTCCCACCCTTTCTCTGCCTCCACCCCCAACCCAGGCTTCATTTTCTTTACATCTCCCCCTCTGTGTCCTTCCCTCGCTCCTTCCTCCTGCCACCGATTGATTTTTGGACCGTGTTTTCTTTGTGCACCTCCATCTGCATTGCATCATCCTCACGTCGATAATCTTTTTCTGAAGTTCTTGATTTGGCTCCTCCTGTCCCGGCAGTCTCTCTTCATCATCTCAGGACTCCAGCCACTGAATCCGCTACAGACCGATAACCGCCCACCCTCTTAATTCCCCCGTTTTCCAGAGTTTTCTCCCATTGATCACTTTGTGAAATAGTACATATTGCTGTAATGTCCAAATCCGCTTCATCGACCCTCTCTGGCTCTCCATCCTTCCTGTCCTCGCCACCTTCGTCTTTCCCTTCATCGCTTTTACCTAGCCCCCACCAGCTCCACACTACCCCCCACCCCGATCAACTTCCAGAGTTTTGTGTTTGCTAATGAACTTTCCAGAACTGAGTGAGTGTACGGAGCCAGACACTTGGTCCAACGTTGTCGTTGTTGTCTTTTTATATACGAGTGTTTTTTTTTTTTTATTGTTGTGTTTTTTTATTGTACGGTGGCGCACTGCAGAGGGGAGGGGACGGCGCCAAGTCAGACTGGGTCACGTGACTTCTTCAAACAAAGAACATGCGGCCACACACACACACCTAGAAATTCGCCTTGCCGTCTCTTTAGTTATGCCACACAGGTGTGTCACAGCTCTGCAGACAAAGGACCTGATGATGGAAAAGCCACTTTCGCCTTTGTCTCATCCTGACACGACTGTCGGATCAATGGCGGCCACTTTTTGTTCAAACCGTGTCAATAAGCGGCTGTGTGTGTGTGTGTGTGCATGCGGTGGGCGGCTCTATGCAGATAACTCGCCCAGCCATGCTCCCTTCTCTATTGTTTTTGCATGCATATATTAAAGCAGAGTATCGGTTTGGTGACATCAGAGGTGACCGCTTGCTCAAGGGAGTCAAAAGTAAGGGTCACGGCAGCAAACACTCTGATTCACTCGCCTTTGACCTTATGAGCAATGGTTGTTTTTTTTTTGTTGCGTTTTCCAGACTATCCTTGTGTTCTTTTTGTTTCTGGGGGAAGACATTTCTGTTGCATGTACTGTGGTACCTTCCAAAGGCGTTCATGCCTGAACTTCCATGGATTATAAATAGGAGTGCACCAATTGCAGTTTTCTGGCCGATCTTTAAAAAATAAGAACTGCCGATGCCGATTTTGTCCGATAGTAGAGATGTGCCAATAAATCGGCCCCAAATTCCTTAGTTTTGGCGATCAGTGGTCAGCCGCTTAAATGTGAAGCCAATCTTTTCCACCAATCTTATCTAACTCGGGAAAGGTCTAAAAATCAGCCACTGTCTTCTGTTGCTCTGCTGTGAGAGAAGTTTGACTGTTATTTGCAACATTTCAGACAAAAAATTGATATTGGCCAAAACGGATATTGGAAGGTTCTGAGTTTGATTCCATCTGTCACATGTTGACATGACGCTGGGCACTAAGACACAAGTCATCTACTGGTGTGTGATTCGGTGTGTGTGTGTGTGTGTGTGTGTGTGTGTGTGTGCAGCTGGGCCCATCCGTTACCTTCTCCATCCTTTCTTCCTTGCTTCATTCTTTCCCTCCCTGTGTTTCTCCCTCCCTCCAAGGCAGCTTCCTAACCAGAGAGGCCCTCACTTCCCCAGCCAGTTGGACCAGTTCCTCTGGTGGGATCCCAAGGCGTTCCCAGGCCAGCTGAGAAAGATGATCCCTCCAGTATCCTGGGTCTTCCTCTGGGTGTCCTTCATATATATTATTTACATTATAAAGTTGTATTTTTTGCCCAAGTTTTTACTTTGATAAATTTTGCTATGGTCCAACTTCTAAATTGACTTAAAAGCAGAAATGGAGGTGGGTGGGAGGTGGGGGGCATATCAGATGACAAGGAAAAAACTTTTCATTTTAATAGCATTTAAAATGACAAAATAATAATAAAATGTCATAAAATAAAAGACTTCTGTAACAATTCCCCCAAAAATGTTTTCTTACAAATTGTTTCCATTTGGATCAAGTTTCTGTGCTGCAAAGCATAACTTTAACCATTCTTGAGTAAGCTGATACAGACGCTATAATGAGGCCTTCATTGTACGCATACGTGCTGGTGCTTAGGTGATGCATCACATGGAAACACAAAGAAATAATACATCTATTCAAACTAATGTTTTCCCCCTTCTGGTCCTTTCTATGTATATTCAATAGCTGGAAAACAACCAGCCTGTAGACAGCAGCGCTCCTATATGCGTTTACAACCTCTGAGAAACTCAGCTGATCATGTGATGGATGAGACCTGAGGTCCTGCTGCACATTACACACAGAGGAACACACTGATACACCAGCACCTCCTCAGAATCTCCTCTGAAAATGTTTTCAGACGTGATATTGATCACTTGTCTATCTCAATATATATTGTCATATATTTATTGTCCAGCACTGCGTCTAAATAGAGGAGTTAGCATATTCCCCTGTTGAGGAAGGAAAGAAAGTAAGGTGCAGAAGTTTATTGGACTGTAACAAGCAAAGCTCACTGCACAATAAATGAGCACGTAGCTCCACTCCTATCAATCACACATCCCAGATGATTTGCACCTGACTCACCTTGTGGTTACAACAAGTGACGAGATGGAGCTGGAAGATGATGAACAAAAGCTGAAAATAGGAGAAGTTACACTGCTTACTCAAATAATAGACTAAAACTGAAAGCAGCAAAATCCTAATTAAAATGTCTGTTTTGTTTCGGGCTCTGGCCTGCAACTAATGTTAACCAGTCGTGTCGGATTGAGCTTGGTCCAGGTCAGGCAGTTTTTTTTTTTTTTTTTTTTTTAAAGCCCGGAGAAGACGAGGACCCAGGGAGGCTGATGCTGGAGGCAAAGGGCTTCAGAAAGAGCATGCTAGTGACTCAGCTATGTGAGGAAACGGTATGTGGGTCAATAGGTGAAGCAGCATGAATGATGCGCTCCACATGCAGCGCGCATGTTGTGTGACAGAGCGACTGAATGTCTGCAGCGAGCCTCGGATGCCTACGTGCTGCTCCACTTTTTTAGAGCTTAGTGGGAAAATCGGGTCACCAGCGAGAACACGCAGCCCCCTACCCCCATATCTTCTCATTTCTCCGTCTGTGTTCCCCTCTTTCTCTCTCTCTACTGCTGGTCGTCCCCTCGTTTTTCCCACCTTTTCTCCTTCCTTTGGGAAAAGATCCCCCCCTCCGTTTTGTCTTCCTGCAGCCTGGGCATCCATCCGCATCCGCTCCTTCCTGATTGCATTTTTCTCCCCCCACCGTCCTCCTCTCTACTCTCTTCTGTGTTCGTATCCATGATCAGATTATGGAGCATATCATGGGATTAGTAAATCTCCTGGTCTGTATTAAATTTGGAGAACTGAGGGCTGGATAAAGACGGCTGATGAGTCTTTCATGATAATGCAGAGTTCTTCCAGGGGAATAAATGATGCTAGAGAGCATCAGCGCCATCGCTGTTATATTCACCAATGAATAGCCGGGGGGAGGCAGTGATGGAAGAAGCTGTAATCAGCAGGTTTGCAGTGAGAAAGGGAAAATAATCGAATTGGAGAATAAAAAGGAAACTAGTCGCTCGCCGATAGATATTAATCATCTGCGGAAATGCATCTTTCAAGTTTTCCAACTTTCTGTGACATGAGCGATGTTCTCTGCACAGACTCTAGGTTTCCCCCTTCTTAGACTGCATCACAGCAGCCACGTTTGTTCAGCTTTAATCAAACTCCAGTCGGTTTGCCTAGAAAGTCCGGTTTGTTTGGGGAGGTGTGGATGCGTAATCGAACTCTGATGCAGAAAAAACGACTGTAGTCAGGCTAAAAACCCAGGTCTGTTCCATTGAAGTGAACTCTGTCGGGGTTTGAATGCATGTATGAATGCCAAGCTGACCAGAGACGGCTCCAAAAGCAGGAAGTGGACTACAGCGCAGGTCATGCTGGGTAAATACAACCACATAAAAGTCTGGTGCTAGTGGGAGAAATGGCTTGTGATCTTTTCCCAATGCCAAAAGAGAAATCTTAAGACCGCCAAAATCCACTCCATTTTTATTTACGTTTCCTGAAAAAGGAAGTTGCGCTCAATGTCTTCTATGGAGGTTTTCATGTAATTTCCCTTCAGTGGTTCTTGGTGCAGCGCCACCACAGAAGAGGGGAAGAAGGGGACAGGTTTCTTATCGGTTTGGTTTGTTTTGTTTGACACAGTACAGGAAGAGAACCACACCTGCTGAAAATGTAGCAAATGTTGCAACTTTGCTCCCAAATCAAACCAAGTACTGGACTATCAGGTGCGACAACACTCTTAGTTGCCAGCTGTATTCCTCCTTTTTTCTGTTGTTTCTTTTTCTGGTTTCGTCTCATCGCTCTCTACTCTGCCTCCCTTTGTTCCTTCGTTCCGTCTCGCCCCAGTCCAGCTCGCCGTCTCCTGTTTTTCTCTTTCAGCTCCTCCAGACAGATGGCAGGTCTGTGGGTCGTGGTGAGGTGTCAGGGTGGGGTGAAGGCCTACAGGGTGAAGGGTTTTGTTGCTGAACACATCCTTTCCTGGTAGCCTCTCTGTTTTCTTTGCTGTCATTCTCTCCACTGTCCCAAACATCTGCTGTCTCTGCCAGACTCTCTAACATGGTCCAGAGTCCTTAGTGTTCCTGCTGCGTCGTATCAGTGTGCACACTAGGTGTGTGTGTGTGTGTGTGTGTGTGTGTGTGTGTGTTTGCTGACAGAACTAGGTTCTGTAGAGAAACAGCCCCCAGAGTGCGGCGGGGAACAGATTGGAGTCTGAGCCTCCTTGTCCTGACTCATTAATCTCTTCTTTAATTCATGGTCTCACCGCCGGCTCAGCTCAAGCACACACACACACACACACACACACACACATAGACATGCGTGATGTCGCCTTCAAGGTCCAGAAAGTGGAAAAAAGACTACTTTCTGGCATTTCTTCGCTTGGTATGAACAACCACACGTGTTATCACCGAGGGGAGGTTTAATCATTTAATTTCCTTGTGTTGGTGATGCTTTCTTCTGCCTGGAAATGATCCATCAAACTTTAAACCGCTCCTTCCATCGCCCTGCGCCATTCCATGAAGGCCAGCGTTGATGCTTTGTTTTCTGATCGCCTTGCCAAACTCGGCACATGAAAGGAATTCAAGAAGCACATTTCTAAACAACAAAAGTTGACCGGAGGACTGCATAATTCAGAGACATCAAGAAAATCACATCACACAGATTAAATTATCAAGAGGAAACCTTACGAGGTCCTCACATGAAGAGGTTCTTTATTCAGCCGTTAAGGGGCATTTAGTAACACCAGCTCCATCTCCTCTGCTTTCATCTGAATAGGGGGAACAAAAATGGATTTGGGTTTAAACAAACAAATCAGTTCTGAAATGTCCAGGCAGCTAGAGCTAAAAAGACATGTAAGGTGAGGCTTATGTTGTCTAATGATTTCCACAATATGTAAAACTCAAAATTGTGGAATTATACAAACAAAATGTCCAACAGCATATTAGGACCAGACTAAAGAATAAACAACAGGAATAAAGTCATTTGAGAATAAAGACCAAATGATATGGGAATAAAGTTGTAATAATAGTCATAATAAAACGAGAATAATGTCGTAGTAGTAAGAGTTTATTTCCCCACTTCTTTTAGAATAAAATAAAATGGTACGAGAATAAGGTCGTAATAACATGACAATAAAGCCAAAGTATGAGAAAAGTCACGAACTCAAAACAATGCAAGAAAGTTGGCATAATACAAGAATAAAGTAGCAAACATATGAAAATAGACTTAAAGATATGAGAATAAACTTAACAGTCAAAATAATGTGAGAATAAAATTGTGAAACTAAACGGTGTAAAAATGTGAGAATAAAGTCAAGAATATGTTTACGTTATGCTTTAGTTGTACATTTCTGTCTGACATGTGTTGCTATAAAATGAGATTATTTTTGTTATTTTTCCAATTGAACCTAAAGATAGCATACGAGTAAAGTGAAATGAATAGGTCCAAGAACCGATCCCTGATGGACACCACAAAAGACATTGTAAAAGTTTCTCTGCTCCAATAAAACCACTGTGGTGCTGATCCTTTAATCCCAACGGCACATTCCAGAAAAGAAATGGGAATGCTGTGGTGTACCGTATTAAAAGTAGCTCTGAGGTCTTGAAGCACAAATAAGACAGAATTCTCTAACTCTGTGAAAGATTACAAGTAGATATAAAAGTTGATGGTTTAAAACGGCTGTGTGTGGTTTCAAGTAATCTGTCTTGTGGGTTGTTTGTCTGACGATTTTCTGTGTGACCCTGAAGAGTTCCACTGGGCCTCTCCCCTCAAACATAAAATGAGATTCAAAGTTTTTATCCCAAGATTTTATCTCTGGCGCCACTGTGGATTTGTTTAAATTTGGAGTTGTTAAAATTCTCAGTTGGATCCTTTTTCTGAATACTACTGCTGCCTGTCAGCTTTAACGTGTCACATTCTCATATTGCGAGGAGCGCATCCAAGAAATGAGCAGAGGGGAACCACATCCAGGCATACTAAGCAATGGAAAAAGAACATCCGACTTTAAGACATGCACATTTTTACCATTACAAGTGGAATGGATGCACTGTGCTTCAGGGATCAGTGAATCTAACACGTATTTTGTTATATTATCTCTTCACAATGGTTGGGTTTTTGGTTTTTTTTGACAAGTTGATAGAGTAGCATTAGTCTTTTGTCTTTAGCCAGGACTTTTCTACACCACTTTTTTTGCGCTTGCCCATGAAAACCTCTTAAACTGAAATGCCTGAGTTGTGAGGTCAAAGTAGTTTTTCACTCCTCAGAGCTCCGTTCCACTCAGATACCTTCCTCTGGCGGTCATGTGGGATCTTTGGCATTGGACCTGACTCTCTTATCCTTTCAAATGCCTTGGCGATAAGGATGCAAACGGGGACGGAAGCCCATAAGGAGAAGCAGGAAGAAATGTAACTCGTGGAGAAGATGAGAACATAGATAAGGACGCAGGAACAGGCCTTTCCATTGTTGGCTTCACATCTTAACTGGACACAGACATGAAGCTTTAAAGACTTAAACTGGGATCCTAAAACCACAACTTGACTGGGACGATGAAAGTACTTGCGGTAAAATGAACTAATCATATGATGGTGACAACCCCAGTGTAAATAAACATCACATTTAGGAGGCTGTACGATATTCTAACTGTAACAATTATAATTTAAAGTCCAGGAAGAGGAAGGAATGCATAAAGTAGAAACTAACAATAAGTTCTCTGTTTTTTGTGTCTGTTTGTATTTGAGCAAGATGATGCTGTGGCTAGGTGGGTAAAGCTAAGTGTAAACCAGGGAAGACTCGTGTTTAAGCAAATCATCAAAAACTCATCTGAATTTCAACAGCACAGAAGCATCTTCAGTTTCTCAGATTGGCTTTGAATGTTTTGTATGTCCTGTTTCAAGCAGGATTTCCTTTTTATAGATCTTCCCATTTTCAGTCATTGTGTATGAATGTTCCCATTCCTTAGTGGTTACCTTTCAAAAAATTTAACATTTTTATTAAAATATCATTATTTTGTTATGACTCCGTTTTTATTTTTTATTAAGCATTTGTTGATACCGAGTACGATACTTAGTTTGCCTTTTAAAATTCCAGTAAAATTACCCCCAATACATTTAATCAGTAACTAACTTATCTAATTTACCAATTGTGTTCTGTTTTCTGCAGTATCAGTTTTTCTGCGCAGTAAAATATATGTTGTCTACAAAAATAGTCTTGAGTAAATGTTCACAGATAAATCAGCTCATATTTTCTTAATTTTGAGAGATCAGTGATCGGTCAATACTTACATGAGAATCTGATCTCATCTACTTACCTCCACAAGCGTTTGCGGTTGTGGAGGTAAGATCTAATTGAGTCGATAATGACTCAGTTAATAAGCGTCATCCCAGGGTTTCCAACTTCCTGACTTTGTCGCTATATTTAGCAACTTTTTGGACAAAATCGGTAGATCAGGCTTTTTAATGAACAGTGATTGGCCAATCGGTGCACCACTAGTATTCGATAATCTCATGCCTTTCTCCTGCTGACAATGTTTTTTATTCTGAGAGGTTGGATGAAGAGCCAGGCTAATGCTAACATGTTTTCTCACTCATTTATATTTCAGATTGTAATATATTTTAATGCAGTTTATATCTGATAGAAAAAGCTATGCTTCCAATTCAAATTCATAAATTTGAATTGGAATGTATTAAAATTGAACTACTGTTTCAGCTGCTTTCATTTTTGTACAGCAGGTCACATGACAGACTGAATGCTGCAGCAGCCATATTATAAAATATATATATATATATATATATATATATATATATATATTATATAAACTTTTTTCTTTTTTTTACAATGTCATAATGAATAGAGAAAATCCCAAATTGTTAATCAACAACATAATTACAGTACTTATAATAGACTTATGTGAACTTTACACATGCAAATTTTACTGGTGTTTTTTTTTTATTTTTAACTGCTCAAAGCGCTTCTTCATGACACATGAAGCCACGTACAATACAACAACAACAGGTGTAAGAGTTTTATCAGGAACTACTATGTAGTAAATGTAAACATACCTTGATCCGGGCATTTCTTTCATGAATAACTCACATTTGCATTTCAAGGTGTTTTCCTGCCCAGTTGAGGACATTCACAATGAAAATCCGGTGTGTCTTAGTTCATGCTAGGAGGGAAAAGCTACCATAAACTAGACTTACAGTCCTGGTTTTGGCTGAGCTGATGACAAATAAATGTAATATTTTGAGCATTATTTTTTTTTCTCCAGTCATTTAGTAAACTCCAAGTTTTGCTGTTAGGAGTCATAATTGACCCCACAGACAGTAATAGTCAGACTTCTTGTCATCAAGTCTCACTTCCTTGGCACAACTGTCGTAAAAGTGGATTGTTGTTGTTGTTGTTGCCAGTACTGTCCTTGGCCTGGAACTGTATTTTGACAGGTGTTTGCCTCCTTGAAGATCTTTTCTCAATAATCTGTTGTGCCCTCTGTAAAAATATAGTCTGTCACAGCTTAATTAGCGTGTGTGTAGAATAATAAAGGGAGTCTTTTTAAAGATATTGAATTTAAGCAGAGAACTGTAATTAAACTGTTGGACTATCTCAAAGATAATAACGGTAAACAGAAAGTGTATCTGGGGTCGGATTGTGAAAACCTTTCTCCATTGTGTGTTTGTGGCACAGTGTGTCTCATGGTAATGTTTATCGTACAGCATGTTTATCATCTCTGATACAGTAAGCCATTCAGACCGTCATCTGACTTGCACTTTCACATCACGTCAGCACTCCGTCAGGAGCTTCATGTGGATCAGAGCTGAGCAGCTGTATCTCCTCATCTTGCCGATCCTTTAATCCCATCATAGACTGTTTGTCACGGTGTAAATCAGAGGTCACATCACCTCCCAACCTCACTTCACAATCGGTTTCACCGGTCAGAACAGGGAGTCGCCTCCATGTCTGTGTGAGGTGATTGAAACAGCAGTTTCATCATCCAGTCGGATGTGACTGGAACTTTTTTTTCTTTTTGTTCTATAAACAGAAAAAAAAAGGCAACACATGAAGCAATAGTGTTGCACGCTGCACTCTGGGCCCATGCGTTGTTTGCGTGTAAGCAAGCAAGTGTTGCAATTTTGGGGGGGAAAGTGTTGCTCAGCTGCTGTCAGGACTGATGGTGGTTTAAAATGTTTTGCAAAGGTCCTTCTGACGAGCTCACTCTGGGTCATCAGGCTTTGGTGAGTTATGGTCATGCTTTCTCTTGTCCTTTGAGCAAACTGTTCCCTTTATGCTTGATCATTTCATTTTTAATATCTTAGTAAATAAAGAAATGGTTTTCTTACATCATCCTAATTTCAAAAGAAAGCATTTTATCAATTTATGCAGAAAGAAAATATCAGACTTTGTTTCTTGTGACTTGAGGGCTCCTTATTGGTTTAGCCTGGTTGGTCGGGTCTTGCAGACGTGGTGTCTGAGCACACAAACACTCTTGTGCCATAATTGGTTTGTTTTGGCTATTTATTAAGTTAACAAAATTGCCAAGTGAGAGCCAACGTTATTATAGTTAACCAACTAACGAAATAGCAAAAACTAACATAAAGAAAACATTTTTGTTAATAGTAATTAATGGGGAAAAACTTCAACAATAACTTTGTTGTGCATTTATAAAACTAAAACATATTTAAATTAGAGATAAAACATCCTCCATTTTTGTGTTTATGAATCTATTTATCAGCCTTTCAGACTTATGCAAAATGTATTTTTTCCACACAGTCAGTCTGAAAATCACAGCGCTCCATACGTCTCCTGGCGGTACTGGTGCTATTCTGCAAAATGACAATGGCAAAAGTTGGGAGAAAACACCAGAGTCAGTTGGTTGTTTGACAATAATTGAATAAATTCTTTGAAAATCGTATCTTCATTACCCAAGTTATGAAGATACTTGGGTAGTAAAGTAATCATTACTCAATTAGTGTAAACATAATCACAATGCGATACTTGGACCTTTTTGGAATTCTACACCTAAAAATTAACCAAAGTACAAAAAAACGGCAAATTCTACTATAGGTAATAACTAAACTGAAAGAAAGCAAAATTTAACTTAAAAAAATAGTAATTTAAACTAACTAGACAAGAAAAAGTCACAATGAAATGAAACTAAACTGTAGTGAAAAATCCAAAACTATTATAATCCATGGTGAGGACACCTCTTGAATATCACATTATAAAATAGTTTTTGTTAGGGTTGCACCGATTACAGTTTTCTGGTTGGTCACCAATCTTCAGAAAACCCTACCTACCGAATCCAATTTTACTGATACCAATTATCTATATATAACGGGATAGTGGCTTACTGTTAGACCTTTGCAGATGAGATCAATTTGGATAAGATTGATTTCACCTGTAAGTATTGGCTGATCACCCAAAATTAAGGAAAGTGGAGACGATCTGAAGACTTTTAGGGACAGTTCTGGCCTATGAGCGGCAGAAGTGATGAGGTCACACCCAGAATTAGTGGTTCAACTCGTCAATGAAGTAAACTAGCATTTTAGAGCTATTTTAGCAAACCTTTAAGCCCCACGTGTACTTTTATCCACCAGTGCTAGCTGTTTATGGTCGCCGGTGGCATGCTATGGCTGATTGCAGCACAAATGGAAAAAGCCATGCTGTAAATATTTGCAGCTGAGAAGAAATACAATTTAGCATGTTTTTAAGAACTATGTGGACCTTTTTTGTCCAGTTTAGTGAGAAGACAGGAAAGAAAACCTCCTTCAAATGTTACAGGAGTAAAATAACTTTACCGGGCATTACCGTATTTTCCGCACTATAAGGCACACCTAAAAACCTTCAATTTCCTCAAAAGCCGATGGTGCGCCTTATATATGGACCAATATTGAGCCACAACAGGTCTAGCAACTACGGTAAACAGCCGCCAACTTCATTTTCGCCCGTAGAACTTAAGAAGAAGTGCGCGGTGCATGCTGGGATGTTGTCAGAACGCTGGTTTGTTAATAAAGTTTGACTGACCTATCTACCTACCGACATGATAATCAGGTCGTCTGCAGGTCATTTAGCACCACGTTCTCCAGGAACATGCTGTGCGCGAACGGAGAAGGGTCACCATCATCCGGCCACGCCCCGGCCCAGTTGCGGAAGGCTCTCCTCACCGACCCGAGTCGGACTGTTTTGTTGACATTCTTTATGTCAACAAAGTGGCTTTAGACATTCATCCGGGGTTCTTCGACTAGGGTTACCAAGGGAACAGCCCCTATACATTTAAAGCCGGGGGTGTCGGGGGGGGGGAAGAGAGACACAGACTGCGGTGGCAGCGTGTCGGTTGGTCTGTGTTACCCAGAAAGCAGTTGGGCACAATATCGCAACACCAACACCGTGAGTGAAACAATGACTGGGGCAGCTACTACTGTATATAATGTACTAGGGGACCACTTCTTTATTATTACACATCCACATTTGTAGTGTACGGAACAAAGGGACGGGTGGCAACCATAACTGTAGCGTCTATTCTATGCGCCTTATAATGAGGTGCGCCTTATATATGAAAAAAGTTTTAAAATGGGCCATTCATTGAAGGTGCGCCTTATAATCTAGTGCGCCTTATAGTGTGGAAAATACGGTACCTTTACAAGCCAAATGCTAATACCTCAAGCTCAGTAGCCAGTTTGTACTTTAAGCATCAAATATGGCAAAAATCACAATGTAATAAACAATACTTCGATTTTTCTCTGCCCAGATAACTTGTCACTTTAACCGTACTTTTGAAGAGTGTTTTTTTTTTTAGTTTGTCTTTGTCTAATCCTTCATGGCTCGGATCCAACGCTTTATAAAACCACTTGGATGGAATGCAAACCATCTTCATAGTTACACAGGGGTGTGTGCATATGCTCATCGAGTATATGCACACACTTCTTTATTTCCTAAAAGTTTACACTCCGCTGAGGTTTTCAATGGAGCCACACATGGATGACTTGCATGATGACTTATTGTTGGACTGTTGATTCTTTTACACTCCCTCCTCAAGAAAATGTCTCCAACTAGTTTAAATAAACTGAGATCGCCAAACTCTACCCAGTTTAACCTTTAGAAAATCACCACTATAATGGATCTTCCAACATAGCTTTGTATTGTATGTCATCAGACCTGCAAGAAAACATGTATTGCATTTACGTTCCATTTTGTTCTGAAGGCTCATTCCTCCACTTGTTCTGGATAGGACTGATTGTATTTTATCTAGTGATTATTTATTTATTTTTTTAACAGATAAGAGTCTATACAAAGCGGATGTCTGAGAACATACATGTCTTCAAGTGGAGGAGGAGTCTTTGTCAGCTTGTATTGCAAACAATAATCTAGCGGGTAAAGCTTGGTTGCCTGGGATTGTTCTCTGCGTGTGACTGACACCTAGAGCATCGCCTTGCCAACAGCTCCGTCAGAATCTCCCTCTTTGCGTGCTTCAACTGGTTTGCAGTCAGTTTGTGGTGCATCACGTGCCTTGTGGGTTGCTGGAAAGCGCGTTCTGTCTGTCAAGAGCTGCATGTCTAAATCTGATGTTGCAAACAGATGCAGCAACTTGTGAAGATATAAAACTGAGTGTTCCAAGAACACATGCAGCCAAGAGAAAGTCACACCAGCACAGGTCCTCCAACTTTTGATGACTTTCATAAATGGTATTTGGGATTCTTTTTTTTTTTTTTTCAAATCATTTAGTTTTGTTTAATGTGAAGACGGTAAATTCACAGAAGAATAGTAACTACAGCACTTTTAAATTAAAATCTTATTATTTAAGGTGCTGAGTGGTTCAGGTAGAGCGCGTACGCCATGTTCATGCATTGTCTTCCCCGTCTCTCCACCTAATTTACTGTTTAATAGAGGCCAGTAGTACCAAACAGTCTTTACAAAATGTGACCTAATAGAAATCTGCCACATTTTCAAATTTTTTTTAAAACCGACTGCAAGAAAACAAGTGAAAAAACTGTTGGTAATTGTTCATGAGTGGAGTTTTCATTTTTGAGAACTTTGACCTGAACGATTTTGTTTGCAAGTGGGAAACATGAAAGTAGTGCAGTACACTTTAATATCATTTGGCGGCGCTGTTTGGAGATGGATAAAGGATAGGAACAAACTTTGCATATTTCACAGAGAAAGAGCTTGAGGGCAGCATTTGCCCTCAAGCTGAGGCTATGGTCAGCTTAGTGAGGACATTTATTAGTAATATAGGTATATGCGCATCCTCATTATTGGCATTATGACCTATATGTATGTATTCTTAAACCTTTTCTTCAGAAAAAATATAAATGAGCGAGACCTACTCCTTGTAGCTGTGAACATGGTTCAGAATATGGTGAACTGTGAACATAAATCCTACTTAAGCCTGCAGACACTGAACCTAGCACTATTTAGAATGAACTGGTGTCCTTCATTGAAGGACACCTTGACCAGAGGGCA
This sequence comes from Poecilia reticulata, assembly GCF_904066995.2. NCBI lineage: Eukaryota > Metazoa > Chordata > Actinopteri > Cyprinodontiformes > Poeciliidae > Poecilia > Poecilia reticulata. The sequence goes on from NC_088836.1 coordinate 5,073,841, forward strand.
GTGGGCTTTTTACCAAGATAATTCAACACAGTCCTTGAGTGGAAGAACGCCTGGGGAAGGCTTTCTTTTCAAAAGAGTAGACGTGGAAAGATGTAGTTACTACAGAAGGATAAGGGCAATGTACCATACCTTGAAGATATGGAAAAAAAATATTGCTATTGTAGTAGTAATAACGCTAAGTTAGTCATTTGAGTTTAACCCTGCCTGCCCAGTGAGTGTCCCACTGACAGTGTAACACATCCTGAATATGACAGACCATAAAATGGGCAAACACATGGGTCTGTGCTGTGCTACTCAGTAAAAATTAGGCATTACGAAGAGAACGATGACGGAACTAAATATGTTGAGATTTTCATTTAGATTGACCAAAACGGACAGTATTGGAAACTGGTAAGATGGTGCATTCTAAGATGGAAAAGTTAAGGTACAAAAAGGCAAAATTGGGATGGTTTGGACATGTGTAGGACAGTGTAATGGCTATACTGAACAAAAGACGGTACAGACTGAGGCGTCAAAGGTTACCTTAACCCTTGTGTTTAAAAATAGGACCCAACCGACCCCACACACGTAAAACCTGTATCATTTGCCGCAGTCCTCCACGTTTGCCTCAGTCCTCGCACACACAAGGGTACAATGTTGGCTTTTTTCCTGAAGATTTCGATAAGTTGTTGTTCAAAAGAACCAACCAAAAAACTGATCAAATTAAGTAGTTAAAAAAATACAAAGTGAACTGCAGAAGTTAATTACTTAATAGTTCCAGTATTGAGGAAAAGTTGGATATTAATGTAGTGATATTGGAGCTTTTTATTTTTTTTATTTTTTTTTAAAGAAAGAATATATTTAAATAAAATACAATCGTCAATTGCAGACAGTGTTTTTCAAAGCGTCCCCAACATATTGAACTCCGATCCATCTTCAGTCTTCTTTTGCCTAAGAGGAAGAGGACGTGAGGTGTTAATCGACATTTGTGTACGAGTCACGGTCAGGAGGTTTCACCATCGGGGGATTTGAGCGTTGCAGCTTGTTTATGTTGCAACATGGACGCAACAACAAGTCAGGGGTTGATGAATGGGACGATGCCTCTAATGATCGTTAAAACGCTCCACTCTCCACACGCAGTACCGAGCCATTTATCAGCTGCAGAGTTGGACCTGCAAATCCAGACAACACTCTTGCACGTCTCACTCGCTAATCAGCTGCTTCTCGGTAGCCGTGGCAACCAGCTGCGGAATCCCTCCCCTCACTTTTAACTCCTCTTCTGTCTTTTTTTTTTTTTAATGTTCACCCTTTTGCTTTCATGAGCTAATCCTTTCTTTATCCTTTTATAGTCTTCCCCAGCTAACAAAGGAAGGGGAAGTTAAAGATGTAGAAAACACTGAGTTAAAAGAAAAAGCAGGTCTGGTCTTAAAGCACTTTGCAGGCTGCTGCCTAGCATCTGATTTCCTCTGGGAACTCGGCTAAGATAAAGGGAAAGAAAAAAGGCGTGACCGTGTGAAAGAGGAGGCAAAGGAGAAGATAAAGATGGGGTTTACCTGTCAGGTGAGGCTTGAGTTGGAGCCTATTACACCAATAGTCCCAACTTGATATGTGCATAGGTAATAGACGGGATAGAAATAAAGCTGGAACCTCAACGGGCTGGAGAGTGAGGCATTCTGAAAGGAAAACTCACATCATTTACTTTCCAAGTTAAGAGACGGACAACGGAAAAGTCACATTTTGAATTATGTCTGCAGATCTATGCAAAGAGGAATGCAGCTGCAGGTGATTTGTATTTAATTGTATTGCGTGACCACGGCAACCTGATAATAATGATGCTGCCACTGTAAAGGTTGAGCTAAAGCATTTGATTTATCTTACTGTTCACTGTGGTTACACTGAGACCTCATATATCTGCAAGCAGTAGAGCTGCACAATAGCAGGAAAATATGTAATTGCATTACCATTTTAATGATGTGGTATATTAATTATAGCCCCCATTTTCATGACTCTCTTTTCCTTCATCATAATGTCCCAAACACAGATTGTCAGAGTTAGCGTCTCTACCACTAAAAACATAAGTGTGGGCATTATAGGTGGAACAAACCAAAAATATTATCAATATAGAATGTACAGGCATGACATTGAAATATGAAATTCCACTAAAAATTACATCCAAGCAATCCTTTGTGATTTGATATGACATTGATGGTTTTAATTTGATATATTGTCGAGGAATCATATTGTATTCTGCCTAACAGAATGCGTGACAGAACCTCCAGTGGAGAATTAGTTGTGTAATTCACCTTGAATATGAGAGAAAATGACTAAATAGCCATCAGTATATTAATATTACATCCTCCTGATATATTATTGGCTGATAACCAATATTTATCAATATTATATAACCTTACCATTTTAATAATGACCACCCCACCAACATTGCTTCTCTGAACCTGTTAAACACCCCACAGTCCTGTCCTGCTTCACTGTCACTTTTCCTATATTGTTCACCCCTAATTATTATCATAAAGCCATAGTATCATCTTAAAGATGGCGATAAAGGAAAAGGAGTCTAAGAAATGATTCCTGAGGAATGCCATATGTAGCAGAGATGAATAAAAAAAAAAAGATGTGTGCTGTGATTGTATAGTCATTTAGATTTAGTTACCGTATTTTCTGCACTATAAGGTGCACCTAAAAACCTTCAATTTCCTCAAAAGCCGACAGTGCGCCTTATAACCCGGTGCGCCTTATATATGGACCAATATTGAGCCACAACAGGTCTAGCAACTACGGTAAGCAGTAGCCGATTTCATTTTCGCCCGTAGAAGAAGAAGCACGCAGTGCATGCTGGGATAGTTGTCAGAACGCTGGTTTGTTAATAAAGTTTGACTGACCTATCTACCTACCGACATGATAATCAGGTCGTCTGCAAGTCATTTAGCACCACGGTTTCCACGAACATGCTGTGCGCGAACGGAGAAGGGTCACCATCGTCCGGCCACGCCCGGGCACAGTCACGGAAGGCTCTCCTCACCGACCCGAGTCGGACTGTTTTGACATTTTTTATGTCAACAAAGTGGCTTTAGACATTCATCCGGGGCGCTTCGACTAGGGTTACCAAGGGACCAGCCCCTATACATTTAAAGCCTGGGAGGTCGGAGGAAGAGAGACAGAGACTGCGGCGGCAGCGTGTCGGTTGGTCTGTGTTATCCAGAAAACAGTTGGGCACAATATCGCAATATCGGGGGGGCACTTCTTTATTATTACACATTCACATTTGTAGAGTATGGAACAAATCGCGTCCCGTATAGGTTCAATATGGGACGGGCGGCAACCCTAACTGTAGCGTCCATTCTATGTGCCTTATAATGCAGTGCGCCTTATATATGAAAAAAGTTTTAAAATAGGCCATTCATTGAAGATGTGCCTTATAATCCGGTGCGCCTTATAGTGCGGAAAATACAGTACTTAATGCCTAAAACACTTTGAACTTACTGTGTTTATTGTTTATTGTTAAAATATTCTTACTTTAGTTGAGGATCAAACTAAAGCAGGATCTTTTCACATTAAGGTTGCATTCACACCAGCTTTGTTTAGTCCACGTTAATTGAACTCTGATCTGTTTGCCTAGAAAGTCCGGTTTGTTTGGGGAGGTGTGAATGCAATTGAACTCTGATGCGGACCAAAATGCCAACTCTGGTCCCCCTACAAACCTAGGTCTCAGTTGGGTTGAAGTGAAATTTGGTGCGGTTCAAATGTGAATGCCAAGCACAGGGCATTTTAGGTAAATACAACCAAAATAATTGCGCACGTGTAGTGCTGGTGGAAATTTTTTATTTTTATTTTATTTTTTTTACCAAAGACAAAGGAGAAATCCTTCAACCAGTAAACTCAACCACCTCTCCATTTTTGTGAAGAAAGGAGTTGCACTCAGTATCTTCTTCAGAGATTTATGTATTGCTTCCCTCAGTGGTTCTTAGTGTAGCACCACCACAGGCAAGGTGGATGGGTTGCTCAAAGGATTTGGTTTATTTGACACAGTCAATTGTGAAAGACAGCTAAAAATTGAAAAAATTTTCCATGGAAGTTTTGCTTTTGGACCACAATTGTATGCAATTTTGATCCCCAATCAAACCAAGTCTATAGGACTATCAGGTGTGAAAACAAATTTTGAGTGACGATGTATCACAAAATAGGCAGACACCTATTTGTCGAATTCTTAATACTACATTCAGGTAGCTCTCCAAAGGTTCACTAAACCATGTAATTAGCAAACTTTGTTTCAGAAGTAATTCCTTAACACTGACTGGTAACATGCCTAGGCTTGTCTGTTTAAAAAAAAAAATTAACAAGACCTTATCAGGAGTTATACACCCACATTCTTCACATTGTTTTAGAAGATTTCACAGGGAGAAGCCAGGGTCAGACTGCCTCCGTCCTTGACTCATTAGGGCCAATAGAAACATTTCTAATTGTGTAGTCGTCCATTTGGACATTCTTAGTTGACTCAAAGCAAGGTGTTCAAATAAACATATTAAACTCAGCTGCATACTGTACATGACGTCATTTGCTTTCGTTCATGGACACCGCCTGTTCACGTTGTCCTCATAAATCATAGACTGAAGTGTCCGCCTATCTGATAGTATTCCTCCGCTTCATCCGGGCTGTGCCCTGCATTCTGGTGAGGTGGAAGTTAAATATTTACTTTACTCTGGAAGCTTCCGCCCATGGCCAGAGTAAATGGTCCTTTTGATTCCTTACACTCATTACCAAGGCTTTTGGTAGAGTGGGTCATGAGTTTGCTTTACGGAGACAAACGGTTTCATTGAGTAAGAGATCAGAAATGTGAAATATGAAAGGACAAATTCCAGCCTCATGAGCGCAGGTTGTCGATGAAGCCTTAAACCCTTCACTATGTTCAGATCTGTTACATATTATCACATTCCACAGGTCCTAGGTATTTCACTAAGTTATACACTGACATGGGGGGAGAAAAAAGCTCCTTAAGTGTTTACACACTGAGGCTGTGGTAATATTTTACAGCAAGTGTTTCTGTGTGTGTTTACATAGAATTAAACTATGAATGAATAGAGCTACTGTTCAACAAGATTAGCTTATTCTAGTATCCCACAAACTGAACTCCAAGTGAATGGCTTTGCTAAAGCTTGAAGCAGGGGTTTATGTGTTCATCAGAAACTGCCCCAATGCAACACTTACCTGACTCAGTTTCATCTTTCTCTGTACTTCCAAAATGGGGATGGGAATCAACATTAGTATTAATTGTTTGTTAATCAATTCGGAATCGACGTCCACATCTTTCATCAACTTCCAAGATCGAAAGTTATACTTCCTTCCACTTTGTAACTGTGAACTACTTTGTATTGGTTTACTCCATAAAATCCCAATAAATCTCATTCAGTTCTGTTAAGTAGCAAAATGTGGAAAAAGTTAAAGTGGTATGAACACTTTTTGTGATGCCCTGTGCTGCATAGAAGTATGTCTGTGTCGCTTTCTGACGATGCGTTGGTGAGATCATGTGCCAGCGGTCTCTGTTGAAGCCTCTTATCGCAGAGCAGCACACTCTGATGACTGTGAAAGTTAACATTGGTTTCCTGAGAACTTTGACAACATTACAACACCTTCCCTCCAGAGTATGGTATTCCATGTTCTTATTAGTGTTTCCAGACCTTGAGCAACCAGTGTTTCTAGAGAACTTGAAGGCGGGTTCATTTCCTTTGTAAGTGTCATGCACTTTTCTGACTACGATGAATAGCATGAACAGAACTACAACTCAGAGATCTGTTCTCACACAGGCAAAACACGCATGGAACGGCTTCCTCTTCATCTTGCTTTCTGCCTTGGCTTCTGGTATTACCTTCCTCTATGTTCCGGAAAAGAGAGGTGTTCCTGAGAGGCCCCCCTGCCTTCACAAGACAGACTCACAGCTCCATCTCCTTATTGATCCTCTTTTCATTAAAGCTGTTTAATTTAAGATTTACATTAGAAAGCCTAGGGTGCCATTGGCTCGATATTGCATCATTCTCCACAGTTATCTTTTTAAAACATCAACATAAGCAGGATGTGTCACAGGTGATCTGTTCTCTCACTTTTAGCTACAGTGACTCTACTGGTTTAAAGTGAGCATTGCATCACACCTGTATCTGTGTGTAATGCGCTGACATCAGGACAGTCCACTATACTGCAATTTACTGTAATTTTCTGCCGATACACTATAATGAATTATTCAGAGAAGCTTTATATGCACAGCACACTCTTAATCAATGTGGGGTGATCTCATATTTGTCATGCTGTAATTGGTCGCAGTGATGGAGTATTTGTGTTATACTTACCATAATGGATTTTAATGGAATATTCTTCAATCTTTAACATGTCCCATGTGTATGATATTGCAGTTCCAAGAGCTCAAAGTTGCAGTGTGTAACAGTAATGAAGATCTATTAAAAGTTGAAATGAATTAGGTTTTTTTTATTACCGTATTCCCTCTAGAGTCCTTCAGTATAACGGAGAACAATGGTGTGTAACTACACTCCTGATCAAAACCTGAAGACGGTGCCTCATAACCAGATTGTATGTTGTTTTGTAATGTAAGAAGAAACCGAAGCAAGAGACAAAACAGTTTTCAATAATTCACCTACATAAGCCAAGCTGTTCATCAGATTATTAGCAGTTTAGGGCCATAGCCTTGAAAAGTCTAAATCATAAATGTGACCTCCATCATTTTACTTTAGACATTCATAAATGTGTCTGAGATGAATCATAAATGAGGCTTCTCGTAAAGTTCCATCACTGCCAAGGTTGGATGCAGTCATTTTCAGTTTCCTAATGGTTCTGGAGTCATTTGGGACGAACGAATCAAGTAGTAAACCCAAGTCAATTTCACGTATGCTGAGCTGGAGGATCAAAAGACAGCTCCTTGACCCAAAGTACTGTCCAGTAATCATGAGATGGAATTTGTGAGCAAAGGTTTTAAAGAACAAAAAACCTTACAAAGCCACCTGTCCTTCCACGCCTCAAACTTACCCACTTAAAATTTGCAAAGGAGCATCAAACGTTGGTCATTGAAAAGTAAGTAAGTATCATTCTTCTTCTGAATGCTCCTTCCAACGCTACTGCCATTTCTTTTTCTTTTTTTTCTATCTCTTCAGACCTTAAGACATTGCTTTGGTCAACATTTATTGTTTTCCAGTTACTGCTGGTAAGGTTGTACTGTGATTGGGATGTAGCTCAACGTACCTCTAGATGTCTAAACATTGGTTGTCATAGAGACACTTTCTGCCTCAGCGTCTGAACAACTTGCAATGCTTACATATAGTTTGTGTCTTCTCTGTCGCTCTACTCCGTGCTTTCTGAGGGGAAATTACGGAGGGGAATCCCAAACAGCTGACACGGCGCAACCCGAAGTCCAGCGGACATCGGAGATATGTGGAAACAACCAGGGGTGAAAGTAAGGGGGTACGGCAGGGTACTGCGTACCCCTAAAAGATTTAGCGGGGGTACGCAGTACCTGCAAGAGAGACGAGCGGCTGTCTGCTATAAAAAAATCAGTGGGTTCATTGTGCAACCGCGAGTCCATCCACTAATTAGCCGTGACTGATTCGTTTTTCAAGAACAATCTAAAACACGACTTAATCAGTTATGAAATAACTTTTTTCCCCCATTTCATATTGTTTCTGAACTGTTCGTGCTATAGAGCAGCAGGGCTCCAACACGTCAATCGCTGAGGGTTTTGAGTCGATCTCAGCATGAGGTGACAAACTGAATGGCGTCAGGGCGTTGAGACCAGAATGTTCTCCTCGTTACAAATGTTATTAACTTTATTAAAGAACAACAAAAACATCAACAAAAAAACGTGCGTTTCGGTTCAAATTAATGATCCATTAACAATAATAATCTCAGTGATTATTGTTTCAACAAGGTGTTGCGCAATTCTGTGCTTTTCGGTTCCATTACCAAAATAACGAGCAGAGCAGGAGTTTAAAATTAACTAATCAACCAGGGGAGGCTTATTAATGATCGCAAAATAAATATCAAGCCTGAAAACCTAATATCGTAATGGACTGAACGTTTTTAACATAATCTCTGGTCGGCTTATGGAGCGCAGGAAGTTGCCATGGCAACGGGTGTGCTTAAATGGCAGAGAGAGACGGAGAATAAAAAGGTGCGAGTGGTTTAGAGTTGATCTCTTGTTCAGGTTGTTTTACCTTTGCTTGGCGCATCACAGCCGCTGTAGTTTCTGAACATTCAACAAACGACAAACTTTTACTAATTACCTCGTTCTTTGTGAGTATATGTCGGATGTTCCTCCTGTCAGTATGAGAGTCAGGGTGAGGAGGCACCATGTTAGGAAGAGAAGTGGAAGCTGCAGGATCTTCAGAACAAACAAGTTATGATGCTGGGCTACTGATTATCCCTCTGTCTGGACACAGAATCAATATAACCAGTTCAAAATATAAAATGAATGGTTACACTCCAGACATGGATCCTGGGATGCATCCATGCCATGATGTTCAGAATTTAGGTCTCATGGCATCTCAAGGTGTCAACATTGCAGCTGAGAGCAATACAGCTTTATTTTGTAGCAATTAAAGAGATACCCAGCTTTTTATATATATATATATGAATATGAGTGTGTGTGTGTGTGTGTGTGTGTGTGTATGTGTATGTATGTATATTGGGTTATATAGTTTTTTTTTTTTTTGTCACATTACCCCCAAGAATTTAAAACTACTTTCACCCCTGTAAATATATATATGCTATTTTCTATATTTATTTTTTTTCTATACGTCAGATATATATTAATTTTTTTGTTTACATATTTATTTTTTATTTCTTATTATGTCGGTTTTGGTCCTCAATATGTGTCTAGTTGTAGAACCTATCTACCTACCTAACTACCTACTTACTTACTTACTTACTTACTGTACTCCTCCGCCTCCCTGTGTTTTGTCCGAGGCTCTGCTTCCCAGTGCTAACCCCAGTGCTCTTTGCCCCCTGTGCCGTCCGCTGGACCCGCCTCCAGGGTCCACCTCTGCCTACTGGATCAATTCAGTGGAGATTTCAGACTGTGGCAGGAAGCCGGAGTGCCCGGAGAGAAACCTGCAAACAGGAAACCTGTCAAATCTTTTTACCTTTTGTCCTCTAGTGTCTGATCAATTCTTCTCGTAAATGTAAATGAAACCTTTGTTGGACATGTCTTCACTGCAGTCGCTGTCTGCAGTGAAGACATGCTCATTGTCTGCCTTCACGGTTCGTTCTCCCTTCATTAAATAACAGTAGACGTCTGTCAGCTTTGGATCCACACAGATGACGGAGGACAGGTGGTACGTCTCCGTCCCACATTCTGCAGGCACATCGATGGTCTGAGTGGCTTTGGTTTGGTGCTTCCTGGTCAACCTGTGCAGAAAAAATACCAGGACCTTGTTATCGGTCAGGCAGTGTTTTTTCTGCCAAGGTGACCCGCAGCCTGAACAACGGCGTTTGCACGCCAAATCCAACCAGTATTCAAGCAGTATAGATATACTGGTTGAAAATAATACTGGTGGAAGGGCAATCATGGCGCCGTTGTTCAGCAGCCTGAGGGAAGTGGCTCCACAGTTAGAGTCGTTGTCGTACAACTCTCTCTCTGTGTCACCGCCAAACGAATCCAGCCAGACCAGCACAGACTCCAGCAAACTTTTTATGTCATAGTCCTTTCCCACGTCTGACGGCAGCTTCTTCTCCCTCAGCTCCATCAGAACTGGGGAAAGGTCTTGTTGACTAAAATGCTTGCCGGGCTGACGGACAGCTGAGAGGATGAGACTCCCACAGCAGGGGATGGACGATGCCTCCAGAAAAACCCTTTCCTTAGCGAGACACCGCTTGGTGACGCTCAGGTTTAGGATGCTCTGGAATGCAGCGTCCCAACATCCAACGCCTTTTCAGAACAAACCTTCCCAGCCGGGTCGGTTTGTTCTTTGCAAGTGAATGGAAATCCTTTCCAAAATGGATCGTCCTCTTCATCCTGATCGTTTTCTTCATTGCAATCCTTCCCTGGAAAGAAACGATCGCACACTTTCTTCATCCCGGTGGTCACGGCATATCCATTGCCCCAACCAACCGGGAATATCAGGGGAACAAGCGCCGTCGCAAAACTGAACATTGTTGCTATAAACAAATCTGAAACTCCAAGAAATGTCTGGATCCTGACTGATGCTTAGAGATTCCAGTATTCAAACATTAGAACTTCTTTGATCTACTGTGATGTACATGATGTCATCTATGACCTCATCAGTGAGCTCACTAGACTTCTGGTGCAACGCCTTACTTCTGATCGTTGCTATGGAAATGATCAGATCAGCTCTGCATGACTCGAGCTGACAAATATTTAAATAAAACGTTATACTTTTTATTTATTTAACATGAAGAGATTAATAGATATATGATTTAATTTTTGCTTTTGTACTTTTCCATACCTGCTGTGGTATAAATGTTTTGAAGCCTTTTATCCACTATTATTTTTAATTACTATTAATTCATTAGGATTATTCATGTATTAATCATTGCACAGTGCTAGGAACAGTCTGTGACTTATATTTATTTTTATTAATTTTCGCAGACAATTTAATGCTGTGACTATTTTACCAAACATAAGAAACAAAAGCAGAAGAGCGATCCAGACCTGCACTTATACATCTTTTTATTGAGGTCCAGAACCCAGACGTTCTTGGTTTGCGTCATTCAAGAGCCTTGGGGATAAAAAAAGCTTCATGATTATATTTCAAAGGCAGATTTCAAGAACAACTCGGGCAAGAGTTTGGGTCAGGTGCTATTTCAAGATGTAGACGTGTGTAGGAATCTCCACAATGTCAGTAACACAGAGTAGCATGTCTTAGTAGGTGAACACATGTGTGTGTGTGTGTGTGTGTGTGTGTGTGTGTGTGTGTGTGTGTGTGTGTGTGTGTGTGTGTGTGTGTGTGTGTGTGTGTGTGTGTGTGCGCGCGCAAGTAAAATGCTTGCTACCTTTCTGTGCACAATAGTGGATATATATATTTTTATTTTTATTTTTTTGTCATAGTACCCCCAAAAAATTTTAAACTACTTTCACTCCTGGAAACAACATTAATATTTATTCAACATTTTGTGGTAAGAATATAGAAATGACGAGGTTGGAGCCAAATTGCTACCGCAGTTGATAAACTCGGTAAGTTTTCAGCTGTTCTTCGTTAACGTGACATAAATGGGTTATAATGATTTTCATTCAGTCAGGACTTTCCGCTGACACTAGCCACATGCATCACAGGTAGATTCTAGTAAAGCACTGATTAATGCCTGATTTTAAAATTAATTAACTGGACTTGTAGCCATTATTTTGTGCCCATGTGGCTGGACACCACACGGCACGATCGAACCTGATCGAATCGGTATACCTGGGATTTCTGTCGGCTAATGTGTGATCTGGTTTTGAAAATGGGCCGACAATCGGCTGACAACTCGTGTAGTGTGTGCTGGACATTATACAAAGGAAATGAGGAAGGGATTTCTCAGTGGAGAGCACCGGAGTTTAGCCTTTTTTTCATTCAGTATCATCAACAGAAAGAAAAAAGGCAGGAAGAGACGATTAAGCTGATAATTAAAATGAGGTCGATAGGTTTAATTTATCGTGCAATTAATTGATTTATCGTTTATCGCGACAGGCCTAGTTGTTCTTAAACAGAAAATGTAGGCTCAACCTTATTACATAATGCAAGAACAGAGAATAGTGCATGAATGAATCAGCCTCACCCTAAGATAGAAAAGCATAATAAAAAAAAAAAAGATTAAACAAATTTGGAAAATTTCTGTGAATTTCCCTAAATGTAAGATGTCTCTGTTGTTTGGCTTCAACGTCTCTCCTTATAATTAAAACATAAAATGTTTGCTGGGCCCTGTTTCTCCCAGTTTCTACCAATCTGTTCAGAAGGTTGTACCCAGATGATGTGCTATTGGGGCGGGGGCTAAAAATTGCACTGTAATGTTTTGTTTAGCTTCCTTTATCTTTGATTTGGGAATCAATTTGTTTTTTTAGAGTTTGACTTTATTGAACATATTGTAATAAAAGAATAAACCAAGTCATATACAAAGAAAATCAATTTAAAACAAAAGCAAGCAAAGGATGAACGGTAGTAAGGTATATTTACACATTCAAAGCAATGGATAGAAATATAAACTCACTTTTACAGCATTCCCTCTAACATCAGTAGCATCATCCAATAAATTACTGTTCATGTTAACTTTGTTATAACATTCTTAATTAGTTGGCCTTTTCTAAATCTATATGTATGACTGGTACAATGCATTCATATTTCCATGCCATTAAAATTCTTTCTAAGTCAGTATACCATAATTGACAACTCCATTAAATAGTAACAATAACATTGATAATGGCTGTGATAGCAATTATTTATCATATGAATATGCAGTGATCATATTGTATTTGTTGTTCAGGTTTTTTTTCTGGAAGTGCTTTTATGTTTTTCCAAAGAGTTTGGTAACATGATGTCTCATGGTTTCCAGACTAGTCATGAATCCCGGCTTTGTTGCTTGGAAAATGACCAGGCTGTCGGGGAAGAACGATTTTGTTCCCAGGAAACCTCCAGTGATTCAGCGGATCACTGGTGACCAGCTGACTGCCTGCATTTTTATTTGTTTTGCTTTTAAAGGACACATGCAAGGTTCCTGCACCATCTTGACAAGCATGGAAAACGATGAGTTGAGGATGAAAAGTGATGTTCATAATCTGAAAGATAGTAGCTGGACTTTCTGAAAAATACAGGATGTTTTGTATTTGCTCTATGGAGCTCCCTAAAGCCCAAGCTTTTTACCAAGCGCGGCCAAAATTTAAGTAATCGCTAACTTCAAAGCACGAGACCACAAAAATCGTATATTTTTATAAAATTTTTAAAACAAACTTTTTGTGCCCTTTTTTATTTTATCTTCCCAATAATAAGCTAAAAATGTAAGTTTTAATAAAGTCGGTATGTCAGTTTTCTGTAGAAAGATTGTTTCTGAAGAGTCTTTTTTTTCAGATTGTTCAGAAAAAAAGAACAATCTGATTGTTCTGCTCAACAACCAGATTCCACAGCAGCTTAATCTCTTCATCCAACCAGACTGTAAACACGAAGAATATTTCACAACTAGAACTGACATCAGATGGCCGTATGACAGTTGAGCGGCTGAATACATTACTGTTGTGATGGAACGTAATAAGAAAAAAAGAACCTTTATGTCAGGCAGTTTACTTCTTTTTTTCCTCTATGCAGGTAGAAATCATGCGGATGTTGGGAAAAATCACATAAATCCACATATCTGAATGCTTAAAACTTAGTAAAACCCCCCTCGCTCACTCCTCTTAAAGCCCTTCTGCTGAGTTCACTCTGACTAACGCTGATCCACCTCAGTCAGTCACTGTCACTGTTGTTTTTTTGACATGCTCCTGAAGCATCATCCTCATAAATCACTTCACTTTTTACGTGTGGACAACATGAGTATGACTCAATCGGGGCCATGTCGGTGTCATCTGATGAAAGTCTCCGGTCTGTTTGTGTGTCGATCAGAGCCTCGCTGGCGCCTCTGTGTGGCAAGAACTTGAAACCGCACCCTCTGCTGATTCATTTCCAGGAAGTGACAGTCAGTGGGCGGTGAGGCAGTGCGGGTTTGGCAGACGGAGAACGGCGGTTCTGGAGGGACCTGTGCGGGGCTGACGGGGTGCCGGAGAGGTGGCAGCGGGAAGGGGCGGGGCCTCTTCCTGTTAATTAGCAGAGCCATGTTGTTATAGTCCAGACAGGAACCTCGCAGGGGATTTTTCGGGGTTTTTTATTCACCTGCCTGGTTCCACATGCGAGTCTGTGGGTTGTGACGGATCTTTCTGAGTGTTTGAGGTCTGGAGACCTTTACAAAGGGAATCTACCTGCTTGTCATTTGCAAAATGTGTGTGTGCTTTTTTAAAACAGTGTGTGCTTTTTTAAAACAGTGTGTGCTTCCCCCCCCCAGCTTTCAACTAGGGAAAATCTAGTCACAAATCTATTGAATTACAAATTAAGTTGATAACTCTGCACCAGTACAGCACACTTAAATATACCAATATATATACACAATATACACAAGCTTGGTCAAAAATGTAAAAACACAACAACTTGTTAATTTGTTCAAAAGCTTTGTTTCCTTTGAAAATATAATCACACATATAGAATTAGACTGAATATATCCACCTTTATTGTCACCGATACCCGATGTAGAACATTTTTCAGGATCAGGTACAGACATTAATATCAGATTAACGCTTGCTTACTCTCTCTCTCTCTGTCTTCCAGGAGCGTTTCGCTGAGATCTTCGGGGGCAACGCGGCGGCAGAGAGCAGAAGATCTCAGGAGAGCTTCAAAAACTGGCTGCTGCTGGGGATGAGCGTGGTGACGGCCTTCATAGCCGGGTCCATCTTTGCCCAGAAGCGCCTGTGAGCGGAGGGGACAGCCGCCCTCCCCCCCCCGCTGTCCAATCACTACGCCTAACGTTAAACATGAAGGTCCTGTTCGTCTCATCAGAACTGCTGATGATGTTTACTTCATCCCACAACAGACTGAGAATCCAAAACGTTGCCGGAAGACTTAAAAAGAAAAAAAAAAAGTTTTTAGTATTCTTGTGTTCACTTTTTCTTCGATACGATTTTGTGGTTCTACAAAGACTGACATGTTGTTTTCATTCACTGAGCCATTTGTTCCCTTTTTTTCTCCCCTCCGCCACTTTCCTTTTATTCCTTTAAACTTGTTTTTTTTTTTTTTTGCTGCCCAGATTTATTAAAGATCTTATTTTCATCGTTCTTTTCGAATGTTTGGAATTAGTTTTAACAAATTGTTTTCTCTGCCATTCTAGTTTTCTACAAAGCTGAGTTTAGTTTTAACGGTGACACTGAAAGCCTGTCACATTGAGTCGGTGTGTTTTGTTGCCCCTCCCCCCCCGCCTCTCCGCTCCCCTCCAGGAAGCAGCTTTGTTTGTGCCATATGGAGAGTGAACTACCTTCTGTAGTTCCAAATTCCCGTCTGCCATCCCCATCATCATCCTCATCCATCAGTCCATACGCAGTTTAAAGGAAAGTCTAGCTGAGAAAAGCATTGTTGGATCTTGGCATAGTGTCGGTGTTTCCGTTCGCCTCATGGTTACCGCGGCGATTTGGTTGGCAGCTTGTCAGGATCTCTTATGAGCGGTTGAAGGATCCAGAAAATACCGCAGCAACGCACGACTTATTGGAGTACAAACGAACATGACAACATGAAGCCGTTTACAACACCTTGTAAAAGTATTTATTCCCCCCTTGGACTTTGCCTCATTATAATCATAAAACTCATTGTATTTTAATGAGGGTTTTAATGCTATTGACCAACACAAACATAATTAATGAAGGGCAACGTTCTTTACAAATTTATTACAATTCAACAATGAAATGCTGCTTTAACTCGTATCAAAGTATCTTCAAACGGTCGCTGTGGGCAGGAAGGGTCTCCAGTAGCAGTCAGTCTCGCAATGAATCTGAAGAGGCTTCTGACTGGATTTAGGATATGATTCTTGCTTGTTGGAAGAGATGGTTTAAACTTCCTGTCTCTGCTTCCATGAAGCTTCCTGTTCAACTCCTCTGGGATTTGGCGTAGTTCAGGTGTCATTTGAGCTTTGAGATGATGATCACCTGCTCGCAGTTGGAAAAATAATACGTCGTTGCCCCGGTTAAGCATCTTAACAAGCGCTCAAAAGTAAAATTGTAACACCACATCCAAAACCAGAGGGAAAAATTGTCCAAACATGTAACACTTCAACCAAAAATGCTGGTCACAGAACAAATCAAAGCTAACGTAGCAGAGCAGCTAAAACAGGCTGCCGCCATTGGAAGAGTAACCTGAAAAATGCGGCATGCATTTTTGTTCAACCACCCAGAGTCAGTGCTACACATACTGGGACAAATAACAGAAATGCTAAATTTGTCCTTTAAGTTCTACAGAAGTATTTAGCCGCCAGAGGTTGGGAAAAAAAATTAGGAGCAGTACCTTGTTTAAACAAAATATGTTTATAACGGGATTAATAAGGTACTTATAACTCAGAACAGTCACAGTAAAACAGCAACACCTCTTGGGGCTTTCAGATGTGGTCTAGACTGGAAGACCCAGGGTGAGAACAAACATGCATTTTTAACCAGTGATCTAAGTGGAACATCATGACGAGATTTAAAACAAACGTTTTATATTTCATAAGAAAAACGTTCTCATTATGCTACACATCTCATTTTGTTTAAGGTTTTTTTCATTTTATTAAGTTTCTCATAACGAGAAAAGTTTCGTCTCTCATTTTATCTTTTAAAATGAGATGAGGTTTACATGTTAATATAACAAAATAATAATGGTCTCATTTTTAGGAGTTTTATATCGTTTTTCTCCTTATAGAAAAGCAAAACTCTTAAGATATAAAACTCGTTAAAAGGAGACAAGTTTGTTTTTTCACTATAACGAGGTATAAAACTTATTTCAACTGGATTATCTAGTTTTTTCTCCTTACATTGAGACGCAAAACTCACAAGTTTGTTTTTACAAGACATTTTATATCTTGTGATATAAAACTTGTTAAAACAATAGTTTATATTGTAACGAGACAAGTTTGAGTTATACAATTCGTTATGTCTCATTATAAACACAAACTCGTTTTAAAGGGGTTTATCTCATAACTAAAGTCTTTTCGTTTTAATAATAAGCCACTCCTGAATTTCTTTCCAACCTCCAGCAGTTAAATGTTGCCATAAAGCTCCACTCCATCCATGAAATAAATGTAACTAATCATGGTCCAGTAGGTGTCAGACCCCTTAACTGCTGCTGTAAATACAAACAAATGCTTTTGTTGATTTATTAAGGCTAATTAAAAGGACGCCGGCAAAAAAATCATATCTCTGTAGCCTGTTCCACCAGCAGAGCTGTACTCATTAAAGGAACTTGAACAAAGCTAATTAGCCTTATTTGTATCTGTTTACAGTCTGAAGTAGTTTGATTTGGAGTTGCTGTTCATCTATTTTTTTAGTAGGTTTAAAAGTGAGCAGACTCTGTTCCATCTTGCTGTCCGTAGCTCTTCAGCAATTACACAGAGGGATGAATTCCTGCTGTCAGTTTCAGTAATTAGGTCGCAATCGAATCCTGAACATGTGCTGCAGTTTTTATTCACCCCGTTTCCACAGCTGTGTGTTGTTGAGCCATTACTCACACCTGACATTTATCAGAAGCTCACTTCCAGTTAATATCAGAGGAAGTATTACAGCCTTCAGATTGATGATGTAGCTCCGTCATCAAACCTCTATTAGGAAAACGTCTCGTGCCGTGGACGACTTGTCACGCGCCGCAGGACCATGAAACCGCACCACTCCAAGTTCTCCGTAATTTGCTTTCACAGTCCGCCGTCCTCCCCCTCGTCTTCCTCCGTCCTCCCCTGACACTTGGAAGCTGTCAAACCTCCAGCCGTCTCCCCGCCTCCTCCTCTTCCTCCGCGGGTCCCACGACTGTCACGGCAGCTTACTCGTGTGTGTCACTCATGGCTAGGCCACCTGCTGCCTCGCGCGCGCTCACACACCAGCGAGAAGCCATCCACGGGAGACTTCGAAGGGGAGAACAGAGGGGGGAAGACCTCGGCTTTGTTTCTGAAAATTTATCCATCTTTAATTCAGAGTTGTTGTCCCCTCGCGCTGCTGGAGTTGGATCCGCTTCCTGATGAGCTCAGCGTGCCGCCATGTTGCGTCGCGGGTCAAGAATTCAAATAAAACCTGTCCTGGTTAATGAGTGAAACATTCATGCTCACTTCGTCATAGTTATAACCATTCCACCTCTGATATATTCTCTTTCACGTTTCCACCCACATCCATCCATTTTCTTTACACCCGACCACTATCTTTGAGAGAAATATCTCTCTAAATAAGCAGAAATGGAATCCATATTGATTTTAAAATGCTTCTATCCCGAGCATCATCCTATAAACCAGGGTCTGCTGTCATACATTCCAGTACAGTATATTTATATAGCTATTTTTCTAGTGTATGCTCCATTAAGAAGCTGCTCACAGTTTTCTCTGCTGTCTGGGTCCCAACTCAAACATCTATGTGTGTGTATGCGTGTGCATGCGTGTGTGTGTGCGTGTGTTTCTGTCAGGCAACCTGTTTCTGAAGGCGGCACATATGAAGGAAGCGTGACAGCACTGGCACGGCCCTCGACGTACATCTATGAATATGCTTGTTATTTAAATTGATTAGGTTAGTAAGTTAGCTTAGTGACATATTTAAGTAAATAACTGATGGCTTTTTTAAGACTAATTTATATTTGATGTAAAAAAATAAAAAAAAGCATATTTGTGCCCCTTCAAAATGGCCTTAAACTCCATCTTTGCATTGATGTGCGTTGTCACCTGTGGGTTCTTCTTTTCTCTTGTTTAAGGATTATTCCAATGTTAGTAGGCGGGAAGATACGAATAAACAAGGTGGATATTTGAGTCTCTTTAATGCTGGGTAAACAAGCCGATCAATAAAAAGCAAAAAAAAATCAAAATAAAAAGAGAAAATCATATTTATGTCCAATTGTCTCTTAGTATGTCTTTAGAATGCCATTGTAAACTTTGAGATAACACTGAACCCAATAAAACAATGTTTAAAGGTATTTTAAGTTTTTCTAGTCTTTTTCTTTTTTAAGTCTTGATGACAGTGGCTCAACCACAACACATTATTTTTATACACAAGGTCCAGACTTTAAATCAGAATGATCACTTTCTCTTTCAGGTCAGTTACCAAAAGGACATAAACTTCTGAATTTGAAGAAATTAGGCACAATTTCTTCAAATGAAGAAGGCATTTCTTCATTTGAAGAAATTTCAAATTAAAAAATTTGAATCAAGAATAAAAGAATTCTCTCATTTTTCAGACATTTAGTAATTATGCTTAATTCTGGTAACCCTTAATTAACCTAAAAGAGAAAAAGTGAAAAATATTACAGAAAGTGAGGAAAAATGTATGTGTATGTGTGTGTGTCTAAATTGGTTTAAAGTGTATCTATGTAGCACAAAAAGTTGAAATCGCATACAATGGAAGAAAGAGAAAGTCCAGAAAGAAGAAAGAAACTTAGCTAATTTTATCTGTATGAACTGGAATTATTTTTATTTTTTTGTCATTACTGAGCAATAAAATTAGGATTTGTGTTCCTCTTTCTTTGAAACGCTTGCTTTAATCAACTTTAATAAATGAACTAAAAGGGGGCAGCATAGTCAGCTTTTCAGTAAAAGTCACTGGATATACAGTATTTGGTCCTTGCAAGAGAATGCAAAAAAGCACCGTTATTTAAAGACAAATAATTGGTGTTGCCAGTGTTTTCTTTTTAAGGACATTTTACTTTGATAATTTCACCTTAATTAAAAATAGAAAGTCTGTATTCATGTCACTGGATGTCAGGGGCCAGACAAAATCATTCCGCTGGCTGCAAGTGATGCAATAACCTCTGATATGATGTTTCACTAAGACAGATGCGTTTCTGAAATAAATGAAATTTTCAGTCTTATTGTAATCTGAGTGGATCTCACAGCACACTGCTGGTAGCACTGGATCTTCACAGTGAGATGATCAGATTCAGCTCCTGATTGGAGAATTTCTTCTTCGGCTTCTATTAAAAAATAAATAAAAAAATCATACTTTACGTCTAAAGTGCCCTCAACTGAGTGTGTGCACTTTTTTGTGGATTTGTATCTTGAAAAGCAAACAATACATAACAGAAGCCTGAAGAGTGAGGGCCCAAGTCTAAGATGAGAGCCTGAGACTCCGCTGCATCAAAAGACACAACATTCATCAATGACTGAATGCAAAGATACAAACACTCCAAGCCAGTAAAAGCTTTAGGAAACAACCGTCTTCTGGAGTGTGTTGCATCTTCACTATATGTACTCTCCTGGTCCGGATCTAAAGGGGGAAGAAGCCACAAGTACCTCAGGTTTGACGTGAAGCTTCAAAACGCAACACAAACAAAAAAGGAACAAGAGACCAAACCAAGCTGGGAAACAAATTGTTTGTCAACGGATCCAGCCTGAAAAAGCCCAGATCTCTGCAGAAATATTTTATTTTTTTACTTCTTGTTTTACCAGAATAAAAACCCATTGAGATTAAAAACCTTTTTCAAAGACCAAGAGGTTGCAACAAATACAACACAAAAAGTAGACAGATAAAAGGAAATGTCAAGCTAAAAAAACAAAAAAAAAACAGTTACATGTCATTGAATCTCAACACTCACTATTGTGTCTCCCTGATGGCAAAGACAAGAAGGCTTTCTTTGTCCGAATGGGAAAACATTGCTGATTTGCACAAGCAAAGTCTGTATCAACAACCAATCACTGCTAAGGTTTAATGAACAAAACAATTAGTTCTTAAACATCCTAAGGGCAATGGAACAAAAACAAGATCATTTCACCGGAGCAGAGCCAGATGATCCGCAGATCCTCAACTGGAGCCCCAACAACCAGAAGAGAGCGTCCACAAGAAAAGAGCTTCAATTACAAATGTCTATCACGGCCACAAACCTCTCCATGGAACACTTACAGATGTAAGAAAGTTTTGTTTTTAGATAAGAAAAAAATAAACCTTGATGTCTTCCAACATTACTGAAATGAATTAGAGATGTTTCGTCCCAGTGGAAGTCCAACCATGACCCATGACCTTCAGACTGCAGCTGGTGATGTTGCAGTGAGCATTCCTCTTTGCTGATGTAATAACATTTTGATTAAAAAAAGAAACAACAGTTGGACTTGTATCAACTAGTAAAATGTAAAATTAAATCTCAGCAAAATGGTGCTGATTAATGACTGGAATTATTTCCAGTCATTAATCTGGAAATAATGGAAAAAATTACCTCAGTTAAAAAATTTGGCTATAGTTTAAATCAATTTTTTTATTTCTTTCCATCTCTTTCCTTTGTTTTTTCTGTTACATCATTACATCAGATCTTGATCAGGAGTGTATGCATCATGAATCAAGACTGTAAACAATCACATAACACGCATAGTATCTTTCATAACTAGATTTCCTGTAAAAGTGGACTTTTCCATCACATGGCCGTTGATTTCTGACTCAGTGTTGACATTTCTACAAATGTAATACACCACTCAGCCTTTAAGGTGACCCATTAGCCCTCCTTGAACAGGTTATGTTACATTTATGGATGATACAAAACATGTCCATCACATTTTTTGCACAAATCATTCTTAAATAATGATATTTGAGTCTGCTCAGTTCTGCCTATTTCGAGCTCCATTCGAAATGTTTTAGGGCCTCTGTCACTTTAAATCTAAACAAGCTCCTGGTCTCTCCCTCCCAGGTGTTGTGCAGGAGATGTGGAGCCTCTTGCACAACCAATAAAAACACAAGTGGTTTCTGGATGGCAAGTCAACAACAAAACACTTTTTTTCTTTCTCAGCAGCCTTTCTACAGGGCATAAGCAGTAAATACAGCTGACCAAATGTGCTGCAGTGGCTCTTTGGACGCTGGGTAACAGGCTGGACTTCACTGGGGTTGCTAATTTGTGATGTTACATTTGGTGACATCACCAAATGTGATGACATTTGTCATTTTCCAGACACCAAAAAAAAGATTGAATTTATTACCTAAAAACATCTGGGTGTTTTTTTTCAATGCTTTGACTGTTTTTAGAAGCAGTAGAAACCCAAATGGAAGTATAAAAACGTGCAAAACGTGAATTTTCTATTTGATAAAACTATCAAATAGAAGCAAAAAAAATTGTTGATATAAAAGGTAAGTTTTAGTTCAAGGCTGCAGGAAAGAAAATTTCATAAAACTCTTTACAGATTTTTTTTTTTGCTCCTTAATCAGAACAAGTTAAACTGAGTTTTCATAATGTTTTATTATTAATCTGTGATTACATGTGGACGGCTTCAGCAGTATTAATGACAGAAGCCTTCAATAGCTGTAGAGGAGCCTCTGTGGCCCCCCGTCTCACTTCCACTGGCCCTTGTCGTAGTCCCACTTGGCGGATACTCCCTCCACAGGGTTGATCCTCATGTCCAGCATTCTCTGGAGCTGCATGGCCTTCCAGTCATCCTCCAGTGTCCTGGGGTTGGGAGGGTAGACTGGAGAAAACAATAGGTCAGAACCCCATGTCTCTCCTTTTACTGCCAAATCTGTTAACAGAGTGAAAACCTTTTTACCGTAAATCCTCTGCCACCAGACCACCAGACCTGTGAAGCCCAGAAAGAAGAGCATTCCACCCAACACAGTCTTCCACTCTCCTGAGGGAGCCCTCATCTCGGCGTAGCTCTGGCAGAACTTGAGACGGTACACTGGAGGGAAGCAGAGAGGAGTCTGTTTTCAACTTCTACATTCAAGATTAAAAACAAACAAAAAAAAAGACAACATAAACCCCCAAAAGGAAATGAGTTCGAAAACCGAAAATAGAATTCGGTGTTTTATAAAATGATTATTTCAGAAGTGTTTGCATCCGTTTAACTTTTCCACATTTAATCTGGTTATAACTAAAAATTTCAAGGTACTTAACTGTGATTTTATGCGACTGACCAGCACAACGTGGTGCCTATTGAAACGAAAACTAAAACTGTGTTTTGTTAGACAGCATTAGTGGACAAAGAGTAGCACCAGGACCGAGGAGCACAGCAGACGGGTCAGGGAGAACATGGCGAAGGAGTTTAAAGCAGAGTTATGGTCTAAACTTACAGTTTTATCACAATATTCTGTGATATTTGCAACTATGCATCTTTGGAAAGCAGAAGAACCTTAACAATTCTATTACAATAGTAACAGTATTGTATCATTATCACTATTGTAATAAACCTTAAAGTGATGAAAATAACTATTTATTACTTTATTTGTAGCTAACTTGACTCCATGACACAGCAACTAAAGCCCCACAACACAAATATTGTTCTTGAACAGCATTTCCATTTGTTTCTTTAGGACACGGTTCACATAAAGATGTGATTGTCATCGCTAAACTGCCCACAGTGACTGCATTTGATCACATTTTCAAATTTACTGATATTTATTGATACACCTTTTTTGAACAATCTGTGGAGAAAAAATTTAAAAAACCAACAACAGCAAAAAAAAACATCTCAACAATACAGACAGCTTTGTGATTTTGTAAACATCATTAAGTGGAGTTTACTGGGACAAGAATAAAATGAAAAATCAAAAATCCTTATTATAATAAGACATTTATCACAATAAATTATAAACAATACAATAAATGCTTTCCCCAATCCAAAACAGTATGTTGAACTCAAAATATTGAATGAAGCACTGATCTGCTACAAAGGCACAACTACAAACCTACCAACACATGGCATGGTTTAGACCAATGTGGTGGACGTGTTTAGAATGGCCCAGTCAAAGTCCAAACTGAGTCTGTGGCAAAAATAAAAGTTCGCAGATACTCTCCAGCCAACCTGACTGACATGAACTATTTGGAAAGAGGCCTTGGGCTGAAATTTGCAGAACTTTAAAAACTGTCACTATTACACGTCACTTTGGGTTGGTCTGTCACATGAAACCACAATGAAACACACTGAATGTGTTAATGTGGTCACATGTGAAAAGGATATCTAACTGTGTGAACTAATGAATCCCTGAAGAAAGAGAAGAAATCAGACGGTTCATTTACAGATCTGTGTAAATCTCTTGATTTTGATACATTTCTGCATATTTTAGTGTTTCTGAACCAGACTGTGTTCTTCCTTGCAGGAAAGTTGGTTTACATTTCCAACACTGCGCTGTAAGTCTATGTTTTACCATCTGATGTAACGGTTTCTATTTTCTTTTTTGACATTTTTGTTGACTAGTCTCAGTTCCCCTGTCAAAATTTTCCCTGAATGATTTATTATTGTGACACATCCAAGTATAAACTGTCTGAGTCATAATCAGCATCAGTTTGAGTTAATTTTCGAAGCATATTTAAAACCAGTGACAAATGATGATTTGTAAATATGAACAAAGGAAATGAAACCTGAACAACCTTTATGTTGCTCACTGATGTCAGCTTCCAGATTCTCACCAGGAGAGGTTTCATCTGACTGGTGTTACTGGTATTAATAATCCGCTGGCTCATTTGGAGCAGATGATGAAAATTCTAACCTTTCAGATTAAGAAGTGGGCGGGACTTACAGGCGACCTTCTCCTCATTGGTCAGCTGACTCCAGGGTCCTTTCTCCTTCTGCTTCAGCTTCTGTTCAGCTTCACTCAACACGTCCTTATAGGGCTTGTCAGGCAGAGGCATGTCCACGCGGTCGTAGTACATCGACCGAGACATGTCCACTGCCTCTGACACCTCTGGAAGGACAGCAGTACAAGAAGACATGGTTATTATTATTATTGTTATTGTTGTTTTTATTGTATTCAGTCATCTAATGACGCGATGTTTTCAAGATGGTGCAACAGTGCCATCTGCTGGTTCGACGCATACACGTTCTGATGTTTGGATTTTTTTTTTCTCTATTGAAGCACAAATAAAAACATCGGTAATAATAAAGCAAGATTACTGCTGGACATATAGGCACCAGCCTCCCTGTTCAGTCCTGGAAGGATAAACGTGTTGGATAATCAAAAGAAGCACGACTAGCATGAAGTGGAATGAGAACAAGTTCTTAGTAAGACGCATTTCGCATTTCTTGAATCAATATATATTTGTTTTATTATGTTTACAGGGAGCCATTTAATAAAGAAGCTGCAAAACCTTTTTGTATTGTAACAGAGATTTGTTGATTAAATATATGGAACAGTGAGGGAATCAGTGTGTGTTTTATTAGATCTCAGAATAGTTTCCTCTGATCAATATTGAGTTTTTTATGGTCTGTTTTTTTCCTGAATAGTTTGTTTCAATTTATGACAACAGGGACCTGAACCTGGAATGAATGAACAAACAGGTAAAAAACAAACTAACAAAAAAATCATTGTTGGTTAGTTACCATGAACTAATCTTATGGAAACACACTTAGCTGACCATTAATGTACAGTGAGAATCAGGAACCTTCTTCATACGCCATGTGTTATTTAGAGATTATATGAATTCTAGTCTTATATTAAATTATTACCACTCAATGACAACAAAGAAAAGAAACATGAATTGTTTACAACAACTTCACATTTTGCTCCAAAATTGAGTTCAGCAT
This sequence comes from Poecilia reticulata, assembly GCF_904066995.2. Classification (NCBI taxonomy): domain Eukaryota; kingdom Metazoa; phylum Chordata; class Actinopteri; order Cyprinodontiformes; family Poeciliidae; genus Poecilia; species Poecilia reticulata. Next base: position 5,099,038 of record NC_088836.1, read on the forward strand.
TAGAAACCTTGCCAGTCTATGACAGAAAAAAATGCAAAAACAAATCAAAGTTTTTTCAGATTATTAATATGAGTAATATTCGTACCATGACTCTGTTGGCTCGCCGCCCTGCCCTTGATGCTGAAGGTCAGGGCTGCTGTGGGACGGCCGGCCAGAAGACTTCCCAGGCGAGACGAGGTCAAGCGCAGCATCTGCAAACGCATGAGTGAATGTTTTTATCCCGTCTGCTGCTCAGAACGGTAAATTCCTTCCTTCCTTCCTTCCTTCCTTCCTTCCTTCCTTCCTTCCTTCCTTCCTTCCTTCCTTCCTTCCTTCCTTCCTTCCTTCCTTCCTTCCTTCCTTCCTTCCTATTATTCATATTTCAGAACGCTGACATTTTTGAGCAGAGGAACTAAAGCAACACGATGAGCAGAAAGTTGGATTTTCATCTCAAACAAGAACAGAAGAACAGTAACCACAACATGGAGATATCTAAGGCGAAGACACCAGATTATAAAGTTAAACTCAACTTTTCTACACGTGTGTTGGCTGTCACAATGCTTAATGCTTTCTTTAAATGTCAAAGCTTTGCTACGTCATGTTGTTATTTACAACAGTGACGCATGATCATCTGGCTAAGAGCTTCAGAAAGGTGTCCTGGCAGGAACCCAAATCCCTTCTTTACCCGCCAGGCTCTCGCTGTCTGCTGCCGTTAATCACACACGACGCTGTAATCTACAACCCACCTGGTCACGTTTACTTCCATGTTTGGTATTTTAGGTTTGATCAGTGTGGGTTCTTTAAACAAGGGGCTTTGAAGCAGCAGTGATGATCGCCAGGTGCTGCTCGCAAACACGGATCTGTGTTTGTCTGCCTTATCTCATGCGACACTCCAGATGCGGCTGCTGCTGCCGTTACTGCGTCTGCTCTTGCTCTAAACTTCACCCCAAAGCTCACAGCTAAATGTCTCCTGAGATTTTAATAACATTCAGTTAGAAGAATTGGATCTTCTGTTTCTTTAAAGTCAAGGCAACATGGCGTGTTTCAGCTACAAGGCGGTTAAAAAACCAGAATATGGTAAGAGATGATGAAACAAGCAATCAACATATTTTGTCAAATCATCAAGCAAAAAAATACATCAAATATGTTAGTCAATGTTCCAGTTGATGTTAAGAAAAGTCAGCTCTAAACAGGAGGACTTTTAGGCTTGATTTAAAAGAACTCAGTGTTTCAGGTGTTTTGCAGTTTTCTGGAAGTTTGTTCCAGATTTGTGGTGCATAGAAGCTGAATGCTGCTTCTCCATGTTTGGTTCTGTTCTTCTAGATTTGAATCAGAACCTCTGGAAGGTTGAAACAACAGCAGACCTTTAATGTATTTTGGTGCTAAGTAAGTAGTTCAGTGATTTATAAGCAAACAGAAGTATTTTAAAGTCTATCCTCTGAGCTGCAGGGACTTTTACAACTGGGGTGATGTCTTCTAATTCATTTTTTAAAAATATATTGCTGAGAATGTGAAAATATTCGAGTTGAAAGTGCTCAAGGGTCACAAAAATTACATAGATAAATTAGAAATGCAAAAGTACATTGATTGCGAATTTCTTTTAGTTTTTCCTGCAATAAACAAAACATGCAAAATGTTAATGCAAATAACAGAATAGCACCAAAAGAAAGGTTAGCTTTGGATGGAGGTCACTCACATTTTGAACACTTACTGGATTTAGCTGTGTTTATGTCCAGAGGCACACTTTTAAATAAAATCCACCGAATGTTTGCGGTCTTCTTATCAATTGAAAGCAAAACCTTGGTTAACAAAAGAAAATACTTTGTGTTGTGCCTAAAATGTTCCATTTCAAGAAAGTATAATTGTTGATAAAGATCTTACACGTCAAAATGTAGAAACATGTTGGTCTACATCAACCACCTCTAAAGACAGCTGTCCAACTTGGTATCATGTGAACTGTGTTTGGCTCCTGCTGTAAGGTGTACTTCTAAAAGCATTTATTGTAAATCTGCTGCATTTTATTTGAACTGGGATTTGATCCAAGGGGGAGAAAGGTCCAGTTTCCAGGTTACCAGATTTTCCAGACATTGGTTTCAAATGTGCAATTCAAACTAACTAGAGACATTAAGACTTTGTTCTTCACAGTATTCAGAGCTGGTCTCTTTCTTGAAACACATTAGAGGTCTAAATGTTTGGATTACCAACGAGCCTTCATGTTTACATTTCTACGCTGTTGTTTAATCTCTGCAAGGACAGAAAAAAAAAATCCTAGAACTTGCAGAGATAAGTTATTTTTTCTACATTCTCAGTTAATCTTTAGTCTTCTCAAACTGAATCATTTCTAGAAATCTCTCGGGTCAATCTGTGATCCTGTCTTCCCTGCACGTCCGCCTCTCTTCCCATCCTCTTGGGATTCAACACAGAGACCGGGTCTGTGTTGAAGGGTGGTGGTGGGTGGGAGTCTATTCCTGGTTTTATCCCATTAAGCTCCTTTCCATTTGTTGGTGTGAGCGACCAAAGCTGCATACTCACGGTGATGGTGAGACTGGAAGGTGCAGCAGGAAAAGCAGCAACGCTTGGTGAGAAAAAGTCTGCTTTGGCCTTCTCTCCCGTCGCCTCCTGACACTGAGCTGGAATCAACTGGTGGGCGGGCGACAAAGGCAGAGAGAAAGAGGGAGGAAGAGAGAGAGAGAGGGGAAGGAGGCTGGGAGAGGGACAGAGCTTAGAGGAGGGGAGAGAGATCAGATTGGGACAAATAAACAATCGAGAAGAGTGTGTGAGAGGACTCGCAAAAACAGAGAGGGGGTTCAGTTTCAAGTAAGACAAGAGCAACGTACAGCCCCCTTCCAGGTTTTAATTAGGCCTCTGGGCAGCCGGAGTCCTTCAGATGGAGCTTTGTGTGGGTAAGAAGGGAGACTAACAGGTTCTGATTGGCACCGAGCCGCCTTTATCTCAGCATGGCAGCCAAGAGTCAGCAGCAACAGTCGGCCTGGAAAGGTTAAATAAGGACAACAAAACACAAAAACAGCACAGGTTAACCTTCAGATACTCCTCTGTTGGTCCAATTGACAAGACCAGTAACTTTAGGAATGAACTGAATGCTTAAATATAGAGCAAAATGCTAATTTTCTATCATTTTGCTAATTTTCTCCTAAGGGAGAAAGGAGGTCACTGGTCAGCACTCCAAATGTGTTATGTAACTAACCAGGTTTGCCAGGTTTACATGATCCCTGCATCTGCAGCCAACTCAGGTTAAAGTACAACCAGAGCGAGTTTGGAGAACAATTTAGCAGTTAAATATCAAATAGGTAACTTCGACAAACAATGTTTTCCTTAAAACATATTTGTTAAAACTGTCACCATGTCGTGACAGCATAATATGAGACATATAATCAGAAAGAAATTAAGCTCTCTCCCTGTGATCCCACATGCAGAAATACACCACTCCTGCTGAAAAACAACCAATCAGAGCCAGGAGGAGGGGCTCAGTGCTGTCAATTAACCTCATGTATGTGCTGCTAAATGTGCTAATAACAACTTAAGGCTCCATATAGCAGCTTTAATTGTGTTTAAAAGGGGAGAAGTGCTGAAGATATGCTCTGCTTCTGTTAATACAGTCATATTCAATGGCACTTCATGACAACTGTCATGAACATAAAGACTTCTTTATGTTCATGACAGGTGTTATGTCATGTTTACGACAGTGTTATGTCAGTCTTATGCACACCCCTTCAAATAAAGTGTTATCAATTAGAATATCCCAATGAATCTTGTTACATTTATGCTGCATTGGTAGAACTGTTGCCATGGAGCAAGAAGGTCTTGGGTTTGAATCCCAGTCTGCTGTCTTTCATAGTCTTCCTGTGAATGTTTTGTGTTTTTAGCAGGTATTCCAGCTTCCTTCCTAACATGACTGCTGGTTAATTAGTCTCTCTGTGTCCTTAGGTATAAGTGTGTGGGTGCATGGGTGTCCTGTTTGTCTTTGTGCTGCCCTGAAGGACTGGTGACCAGTCCAGGTCGTACCTCTCATCCAGTGACCGCTGGGAACAAGCAACACCACACACTCCTCACCCTGCAAGAAAAAGCAGATACAGAAGATGAATGAATGCATGTACAAAAGTTTTCTGGGTGACTCTTGAGTCGACAATGAAAACTTAAACCTTGGTCTAGAGTAGGGTTTCGTTACAGAACTGATCTCCGTGGTAACCGATGTGCTACTGTTAACCAGAAGACTACTTCTGGAGAGGCAGATCGCCTCACTTCTTAATAGTTCATTTAATGGAGGTAAACACAGCTGTTATGTTGGGTATCTTTGTAAGCCAAACATGTAAACATGCTCCTCCCTGGAGTCAGCAGCCTAGAGGTCCACATGTCCAAACAGGATGTGGAGAGGCCTCTGCTTCCTGCTGCCTGCATGAGAAACTGGACCCTCTGGGGCAGCAGAGACACTCAACTAAAGCAGTTTTCTTTTTCCTTATGGTTAGATTTTACATTTCAGTATAGAAAAAATAAATAACTCTAGGTTTCAAATCATACACTGAATATAGGTTATATGGATTTGTAATAGTCACACATGTGAGTTAAGCGATTGCTACGCCACCAGGGGGCCCCCAAGAACAAAAAGCTAGCATGATAAAAAATACATTTACATTCTTAATAGCATTGAATAATACAAACTTCATGCTATTTAACATGGATAAACAATTTCTACATTATTTTTGTAGATCATACACAACTAATAGATTAAACTCTTTCTGCAGAAATATAAGATATTAAGCTTATCTTGTTTACTGTAAATTTAGTGTTTTACAGCTGATGTCAAATAGCTAAAATAATATAGAACCCTTAAATACCACTCTGCATTTCAAAATGAAAATACGTTTGCTACTCCTGTAACGTTAAAACAGCCCTAATAACATTGGTACAATATAAGCTAATTATAAATGATAGTTACACACAGGCACGGCACGTGCAGGGAGGGGGAGGGGGGTACTGGGGGTGCTTGAGCACCTGCCCTTTTTGCTCCTTGCCCCCAAGTGCCCTTTGGGTCAAATTTTTTTATTCTTTATTTTTTGTATTATTATTTCATAAGCCCTCTTCTGACACATAAAAACATGTGCTAAAATTCTTTGTTTTTTTGTTTCTTTTTTGTACAACATAATAAGCCAGTCACCTTGTTACCTTTGACCTTTTGCCCGTGACGCATGACGCAGTTGCCTCTCGGGTAGTGAGATAAGGCGGCTAACTGCGGAGCTCAATGTAGCGAACGTTCCAGATTACAGAACAGTTTTTGGTGAATTATAAAAAAAAAACGTTTTTGGTGATTAAAGTGGAGTAACTTGCTTCTTGTCAGATGACAGAAAACATTGAAGTATCGTTTCTGCTTCAGCTCGGAGTCGCGGTTTAAGCAGAGAGGTAATGAAATACAACAGACACTGACAGGCCTCTGCGTCTGCCTTTCTCTGAAGAACTACTGAGCGGGAGGAGACAGCCAGGTGAGGAGAAACTGTTCTTATCTATCGATTCAGTATTTTTATCATACAGACATTAGGCTGTTGTTGTTGTGCTATTAGCTAGCTGCTAGCTAATGACTTTGCTAGCAAAGCAAGATAAGTAAAAAGCTTCTCCCCAGTATCTTTAATGATATCAGTCATTCTTTAGAATTGCTTATGCAATAAGGGCACACCGCCCGTCCAAAACCGATCATCTCCATAATGAATATATGTCCGATCTTCTAATTTCCTTTGCTGCATAATGTACATTTCATTTATTCCAGCGTTAGGTAAATGTATCTTGAAGGAAAATAACACTTAAATAATAGTCCAACAAGGATATTAATTTAGAATTAAAAATAACTCACCCCGAATTACCATGATAGATACAATGTATGTAATAAAAGTGACATTAATGAAGGGGAAAAACTCAACCCAGATTTTAAGTTTAGGGTCTGGTTCGCAGAGTATGAAGTTAAATTTGTTTCCCAATTATTCAATAGAACAAAAAAAAAAACTAACCTCAGTTAAGTAAAATAAAATTGTAATCGAAACTTTTGGAATTGTAATGATTTCTTTAAAAAAATGTTTTGTTTAAAATACTTTTCTTAATTAAATAACTCATTTTTACCAAACATAAACATTTATTTGCACACATCAGAAATCTTTTGTTTTGATTTTATGTCCTGCTCAAGACGTCATGTGAGAATCACAAGCAAAACTTTGAGTCACAAACGAATAGCAAGAAAATATTTCTGACAAGCGTAAATAAGTTTGTTTTGCAAAAAAGGTTAACTTCATGAGTTTCAAATGTGTGATTTAAATTTTTTAAAAGTTTTTTTTAAGCAAAACTCAGTAGGCTTTTCTCATGGTGACATGCATTAACAATTCAATTTTTGCTTTTGTTTTTTTTCTGCAGTTCCACGTTAAAGTTTGATGCAGCTCTGCTTTCCTGAATGGACCATCTTCATCTCCACTGCAAGTGCAGCAAACAGGCAGCACTTTTTTTATAGGGTTGCATTGTGCCCTTGTTTATATTTTTAATAGTGTAATTCTGTAAAGACAAAATATGTCTGGTGGTCCAGCTCTGATTTACATATCCTGCTAAATTGCGGGTTTGAATATTGCAATACTTTCCTATAACAAAATAGACTTGCAGAAAGAAATTACTAATAAAATATCTTACATATGCATAGTGTTATGCTCTATATGGAGATGTTCGTTAGCTTTGATTGTATATGTCACATTTTTGTAATTTATCATTGTTTATTAAACTCTGAAAGCTGTGTGGCTTTGTTAATATTCTGTCCTAGAATGCGGTTAGATGTGCCCTTTTTATGTTGTTGAGCACCTGCCCCTTTAGTGGTCTCTGCACGGCCCTGGTTACACATGTAGAGTAGCCTATGAACAACAAGCATCTATCTGACTTTGACCTGTTGGTGTGTGCGTGTGTGTGTTGCTGACCCCCCCAAAATTGTTCTTAAAAAAATTCCCTGTTTATGGTCCACCTGAATAATGAAATGGGATTTCCCCCCGTTGTGGATGCACTTTTACCAGTCCACTTTGCTACGTTTTTATAATTATCTTCAGCAACTTCAGATCGGAATTTAGTAAAACAGTAGCCTTGTACCATCTGTTTTGTCTTTGTCTTTAAAAATAAAATAAAATTTACAGATTAAAAAAACATTATCAATGATCAAACTAACTAGATAGACAACCTAAGGAACATTACAAATAGTAAACAAAAAAAGAATAAAAAATAGATAATTCTATCAAATACAGGGTATCTCTAAGTCGGAACAAATCAAAGATGTATAATAAGAATGCATAATAAAATATAGAATGGATGGATTTCTTTAGTAAGTAATAACACAGATGTCCACTTGATGGCAGCACTACATAAATAGTAAAGACAAAGGAACAAGCTGGTGAATTTAACTCAGAAGGAAAATAAAAGTAAATAACCTTTTCAGTTGGAGTTGAAACAATGTCCATTGGGGCATCAGCATTTTAAACTCTTCAGCCTCCTTACTCCAGGTAGTCAGAAGATTTGCAACAAGCACCAAGATTTTATTAGAAAGAAACTGAACATATCTTCAAAGGAGGTTCTCATACTTGCATTTATGATTGTTACTGTCGAGTTGCACAAATATTCAACAAGCACACGACCATTTTCCTGAAGAGTTGACGTTTCATTTCAGGAATGATAATCTGTCTATATTGGAAGTCAATGCCAGACTTGTTTTTTTGCACAGATGTTATACCTAACATCAGTGACAGCCCCAACTTTAGAAAGCAGTCAACAGTCAGTCATAAAAAAAAGCTGCTAAACAGGTCAGACTCTAGTTTTCCATCCTGGAAAATCATTTGATACGAAGCAACTGAAACAACCTGCAGCGTAAGAAATGAAGCACCAGAGTAAATCAAATCAAAGAGTTTCTATTTGTCTCTCCAGACAGAGGGCTGCTCCCTCCATGACATCTAACAAAAGCATCTGTCAAACAAGACAGCAGCTGCCAGCTCAACGCATGACCCGGTAGGGCACGCGTCCCTCATTTATTTATGGAAATTAGCTGAGCACCGTGACAGTGCAGATATCCCCCAAACACCTCCTACACCGCACACTTTGTGCTATGGGTCCTGGGGGGTCTTTACCCCTCTTTGACCTCCAGCACCCCACCCAGCTCCATCCCCTTTAACATGGAGGTCCATCTCTCTTGAGGAAACGTTTTTCATCCATCATTTCTCTTCCTTGTTGTGTTCATCCCACGCCCGTCGTCTGTTTTTTTAAAGGTAAAACAGCAGAACTGAAGATCGAAAAGTGGTAATGAGCTTGGCGTCGATCTGGGACCAAATGCCATACAACCACACAGTGACCCGCCTCCTCAAACCGCCCCACGACAGATCGCATTCAGCCTACTCAGGCATAGTTCCCATCTGACATCTAGACGACTAACAGGTTTAGGATGTTTTCATACCTGATAGTCCAGTAGACTCAGTTTGATTGAGAACCAAAACTTGCTAAATTAGTTACATTTTCAGTTGTTGCAGTTTGCTTTCACGCTGCACTGGGTCAAACAACCCAACCTGTGCCCCTCGCACCCCACTCGCCCGAGGGGCTGCTGCACCAAGAACTGCTGAAGGAAATGGCACAAAAACCTCTGAAGAAGACACAAAATGAACTGGAGTAGTGAAGTAGTGTTGTATTTTGTTGTAGGGCTTCTTTTTTATTTTGGTAAAAGACCACGAGTCATTTTTTCTGTTTGTGTTATTTTTTGGGTTGTTTTTACCCAGCATTCTCTACACTGTAGTCTGCTTCCTGCTTTTGAAGAGGTCTCCAGTCTGCTTGGCTTTCACATATTTATTTGAACAGCACCAGAGTTTATTCCAAATGAACCAAGGCTGAGATTTGTACTTGGACCAGATCAAGTTCGCATCAGAGTTTGATTACACATCCTCAAGTGACCCAGACCTTCTCAGGCAAACTAACTAGTCTGATTAAAGCGGTCTAATCAGGGCTGGTGTGAATGCAGTCTTAGCCTAATTTTGCTAACTAAGCTGATGTGTTCTGGATGCATCCAGTGTAACTAGATGCCTTTGTGTTGTTTTAGCATTGCTGTGATGAACACACACTGTTTTGATTAATTTAGTTCAGTTTTCCTGTAGGAAGGAAGTCCTGATGGTAGTCCTCTCAAACTGCCACTTCTCCAAGTTTTGTGTCTCACTTATGTCCATCATTGTAACTACTGATCTCCCTCCACTAAAGGAAATCCAGAGAGACTGTAGGAACACAGACTGTCACGAGAATGCGTCTGCAACAAACCGTTAATTCCTCTTCCGATGCAAATGTAGGTCACACTGAGCCAAACCCCCCTCTGTGACGGTGTGTGGCCTCAGATCTCTGGGACTGGTGTGTGAAACCTCAGATCTGTCGCTCCTTAACCTCTACAACTCTTGACCTTCCTTCACCAGCTGAACTTGCATGGACATTGGAAGTACTCGGCAGTATGCTGTTATCAGCACATGAGCGCTCGAGACCCTTCCCTGGAGGCTTTGTATGTAACTGGGTCATACTGTTGTCTCCCCCGTATCAACGAGGTTGCATTTCTTCCTCTCTCTCCTCATTCCTGTTGCCAAAGACTGCTGTCATATTCTACCCTGCTGCTTTGTGTTGCATTGGTGGGCCCTGTGTTCTCGCCCCCTTGCTGGCATCTCCTCAAAGAGAACATCCAAAGCATGACTAAGGATGAAAGGGACCGGCAAGCGGCTTGCAATGCATGCATAATCCAAAATAGCAGCAAAATATGGTTCCTAAATCAGTTTTTTTCTCATCATCTAAATCAAGGAAAGCAGAATATGCCTCAGTATTGAATCATGCGTCCTCCTATATAAAATCCATGGAAAAGTGGGTTGATGTTATTTTGAGACAATTATTTTCTGGAAATTTAGACAAGATGCATAGACACTATATTGCCAAAAGTAAAGACTCTCTTGGTTTTACACATATGAACTTGTACGACATCTCATTCTTTTGTTTCATCTCACTGTTTACTTTGTTATATTAGTTACATATTAATAATGTGAATCTAGTGCCTTTATTAATGTTCATCTGTTTTTTTGGCACAACAACAGCCATGCTTGCTCACCTTTATACCGGTAGCAGTTTCAGTTTTCCTATAAAGACTTTCCACAAGTTTAGGAGTGTGCTTATGGAAATTTCTGGGCATTTTTCCAAAAACACATTACAGTGAAGTTAGACACAAAAGTCTCCACTGCTCTGAATTCCAGTGGCTGCATACTTTACACCACTGCATTGCACGTGGTGACGTGAGGCTTGGATTTGCTTGAGATATTTTAAAGACCACATAAAGTTTGGTGGTCTGTAGCTATTGACTCTGTAGGAGGTTGGTGAAGGTTTTCAACTCCACCTATCACGACGCTGCACTGGAATTCACTGAGCTCTTGAGAACGACCCATTCTTTTGCACAAGTTTGCAGGAGCAGTTTGTATGATCTCAGTTCATAACTTGTCATTATGCGGAACATAACTGTACGTATATCAGAAATATACATTGAGAGGAAATGGTGTTTCAGAGGATATTGATGAATTTGGCTCTGTAGATGGATTTCAAACAGCACTTGGAATTAAAGAAGCACCTGTCACATCTTGATGGCCAAGGGAAGGGAGTATAACTCCGTTGTCAGCAGTGATGTTTATCTACTAGTCTGTGTTCCGTCTCCATGTTAACCAGCAGTAAGGGTCTCTGTGTGCTGGTAGTTCCGACTGCTTCCATTACTGCATCTAGTTTCAAATCAGACATTCACCACCACAGTACATTATGTTTCACAGCAGACCAACAAGATGGTCTGCTGTCATCTGGATGGAAGCGTTCTAACAACCAGCTCACCAGTACCACCTGGAATCAGATGCCTTGCACAGGTGATGATCATGTTCATTAACATTAACAAGATGGAGTGAGGCAGTTGTTTCTAACGACTCTGCTACCTATTCTATGTTTTTCCACAATCTACTTTCCACAATCTACTTTCCTTCCTCAGTAATGCATGGTATTGCTAGTATTTGTCTATGTTCAGTCTGGTGTGGTGGTGTGTGTGACTTCTCCAGGGTGCTACCGCTTCTTGCATACTGTAAGATGGAATAGACTTCATCATTCTGGGATCTAAATGGGATAAAACAGAAAAAAGCAAACAATTCTGTGGCTGCAGAACTGGACACTCTCTAAGCCTCCAGGGTTTGGTGATAATCTATCCCACAAACCCCAGCATTTATGTGGAAAAGATTTCACTTCAGGGATAGACGCACAGTTGTTTGAGAGCTGATTTATCACCGTCTTTGAGCTGCACAGACAACGGAATCATGAGTCGTCACAAAGAACATAAAGTCCACTGAAACTGGATGTTTTCCTAAAGCCCTGAAATGAAAATCAAAGCCTGACTGAGTCAATTTTCTTCTCTTCAGCAGACTCACTGTAACCTCAAAACTTCTCTCTGGTTTCTTTGTTCAAGCAATAAACATTTCTTGCAGTTTTTCATTCAGATTCGTTGCTCCACATTCTTACATTGCCAGCCGACATTAGGCTCATGCCGTGCCACACATTATGATCCACAAATCAGCTGCTATATGTCTATTCACCCGATAAAAGACTTCCACTGTTTGTTTTTTCTGACGCTGACCTGGATAAAGTGCCTCGTCAGCAGCGAGGCTTCTCCTCTTTGTTTCCTCTGTCATGCTCTTATTTTGTCTCCCTCCAGCGCTCCTCCTCTCAGTTCTTCCTCTTTCTAAAGTTAAGTCTGCTGCGGTGAGATAACATTGTGTCTGCAGGCTAGGCATTAGCTTTTTTTTTTTTCTTGTACTGAACTATCTGTATCATAATCACTATATGTGTTCTTAATATACAGAATTCTACTGAGGAGAAAAACAGGATAACTTGTTGCATCCTGGCACTGACCATGAGGAGTCTGTAACCCAAAGTTCTGCTCAAAAGTTTGAAATTCTCCTTAAAGGAGCAGCATTATGTGTTTTCCAGGCACATAGTGCCATTAGATAGCACAATCAGGTAACTATTACCTTCAGTTGTTATAAAGAATGCTCTATATATGCAATTTGACTTAAAAGAGATTTGATATTGTAATTTAATTATATGAAATTGGGACTTTGTCTCTTTAAGAAACTCCTGCTCTTTCTGAAACTCCGCCTTCAGGAAGTCATCATAAATTTGTTCTTCTATTAACCCTTTAGCAACATTTTTTTTTTTACCAGCGTTGCACTGAGAAGTAGCTCGTATAATGAGCTCAGCAGATGCAACGTTCCACCAAGTGTTTGCTAATTGCTGCTGGCTAGTCTGGAGGAGCTGAGTGGGGGAGGAGCTTCATCAAAGCAACACTCCAGGAATGTTTTTGATGAAGGACTAACATTATGACATAATGTAAAGCCAAAACAAAGTTGATTTTTACATATCACTGCCCTTGTTATTGCCTAAATATTTTACTCTCATACCTTGAGAGTAAATCTTTCCTAACAGCACTAAAATTCACCACATTTGTGGACTAGAAGGAAAATGGTTAGTAGCTGTGCTTGGTGAGTTTGTATTCAGCCTGTCTGAGTCAAAACTTTACAGAAATAAGTTTTGACCAGCACTAAAGACTGAAACCTGAGTCCATTCTTCTACACAAAATAGTTCAAACTCTGTCAGATTGGACTGAAGTAGACCAAGTTCAGGGTGTTCTGACAAATGAAAATATGAAACATAAAATAAGTCAATTTGCAATCTCATATAAGCGGAGTGAACAATTAGTGGTGATGTTTTCATATTATTTTATTTAACAAACAGAAAAAAAGATTATTAAATTAGTTCTAGCAGTTTATTTTCAGGGTTACTTGTTCCTCAGTTGGTATTCCTGTGACATTGTTTCTGGCTCTGCTGTGTTGGTTGGTTTCCATGGTGGTAAAGGGTCAGTTTTTGTCTCCATCCTGAAAGCAGTGGGCCTTCCTCTGTGTGTCAGGAAACATTCAGTTCCCATGATGAATCACCTGCGGAAACCAGCCGACGAGGTTCATGACTGATGGACTTACCATATAATCAAACACTAATTTTGTTATTTTTTACTAATTCTTTAAGTTTATTTCCCTATCCTGCCATTTTTTAAAACTCACTATTTATCTGCCTAAGTCATTTTTGCCGAAAGTTTTTTTGTAAAAAAAAAAAATGGACCTCTTTCTTTTTTTTTAACCATAAGATGATTTAAAATCTCTTTTGGTAAAAAAATGACTTAGGCCATTATTTTAGTAAGGTACACAAACACTAAAGAAAATCAATAACAAGTAAAGAAGAAGTAAAAAACCAGTAAATATATGCCGGCAAGACAGTTTGCTTTCATCCATTGTCCCTTATAAAACATCATTAATCACTATTCTGAAGTATGTTATAGTCAGATATTTATCAGGTCTTCCAGCTGACACACTGACACTCTCTTTTTCTATATTTGCTCTGCAGAATCATTGCATATAAACCACAGCATCAGCAGATGAACCAGTCACCAGTGAGCCTCTCATTCCCACAGTTTATTCTGCATTACGCCCCCTTACCCCACCCCACCCCCACCCCATCCCACCTCCTCGCCTCTCCACATTCCTAATCTGGGACATGGAGTGTGGCGCGTGCATGACTGCAGCAACATGGAAACCCTAAGGACCCTCTGCTGTTCATATGTAGAGAGATGCACTTCAACCAAAACCATGAATTATGGATCTTATGAAAATTAATAATGAATCAAACATAATGACCATCGCTGAAGGAAGCTGTGCAGAGATACGGGGGATGTGGTTTAATACGCCAAATAAGTGTTTCGCAGCAAACGCGCCGTTTTGGGTTTGAGAACATTCTGTCTGCTCTGCAATCTGAATCCACAGAGAACAGAGTTAGAAAATGGATTACAGTGAAGCCTGGTATTTGCAGGCGTTATGGACCACAATAGCCTACAAACAGCTAAAATAAGCTTACACTTAAAACTACCTATTTTAACAGTTCAAATAATAAATACACCTTCATATGCATCAATATGAACCTTAGAAATCATCTTAGAAGCTATCAAGCTAATTAGCGTTAAGGAAAATGAATGGCGCTCCCGGACTGGCTGCTTTGCAAAGATCAGCATCATAGGCATGATTTTGAAACTACATAAAGGCAGCTATGTCTTTGCATTGTGTGCTGACTGCAGGCTATCAAACTGGCATAGATCAGCATGAAGGTCAAGTTAGATATGAAACAAGAACACTGCAACACTTTGGAGGAGGTCTGGTGGCACCAACAAGCCCCGTTGATGTTTTTCTGTTAGGAATCTGGGCATACAGACAGGTTTAATGTCCTACAGGAAGTGTGGATCGCCTTCATATGTAGCTGAGTTTCCATTAACCATCAAATTGCGCAATTTGAAATTACAAAAATAAAAGTACCTACTGAAAACACGGCAGTTTAGAAAAAAAATCATGTCTTTCGCTAAAAGGTTTTTGTGCTAGGATGAGGTGGTTTTTCGGCAACATCGAAATAGATGTATTTTGCAGAATTGTAATGGAAACACTATTATTGACCTCACAAAGTCAGATGGTCGAATGTTAGTACTGGCAAAATTCCACAAAGAAGATGACAGGATGATGATGATTTGTTTTTTGATTTGTTTTTTTTTGTGGAGACAATGTGCATCTGGACTCACCAGAGCTCTCACAGCATCACACAGTTCATGAAAAGCTGTGTGTCATTCCAGCATGTTGAATCCATTGCTCTTCTGTAAAATCACAGATTACAATTTACCCAAAACCCTGCATGCATAGCCGCTACCAAGCCTAAGGGCCGCCACGCAACATTTACCTCCATCTGATAAAACACACTCACCTGGTAACCAAGCAGGTTCTCATTGCTCAAGCCGCAGCTTGTTGTTGCCACTTTTCATTTCATTCACTCATGTTTCTAGTTCACACATAAGTTAGTTTTGATACTAGCTGACTATGTTTTGCTCATTCTACAGCTTACCTGTCTCTAAATAGTTGTAGAGTTTAGATTCAGTTCGGTTTATTCAGTGGTTCCAGATGAGGCTTTTATTTGTATAGCACATTTCAGCAGCAAGGCATTTCAAAGAGCTTTACATCATAAAAACACACACACACACACACACACACACACACACACACACACACACACACACACACACACACACACGCACACACACACACACACACACACACACACACACACACAAAACTAAGTCATACAACTTAGAATCAACAGTCAAAACATTACATTAAGTCAAGTGCCATCATTAAATTCTTAATAAATTGTGCATCAAAGGCAACTCTAAAGGCAACTCTTAATCTAAACAGATGGGTTTTTAGTCAAGATTTAAAGGAAGTCAGTGTTTCAACTGTTTTACAGTTTTCTGGAAGTTTGTTCCAGATTTGTGGTGCATAGAAGCTGAATGCTGCTTCTCCTCATTTGGCTCTGGTTCTGGGGATGCAGAGCAGAACCAGAACCAGAACCAGAAGACCTGAGGGGTCTGGAAGGTTGATACAACAACAGGAGATCTTTAATGTATTGTGGTGAAAAGCTGTTCAGTGATTTATAAACTAACAGTATTTTAAAGTCTATTCTCTGAGCTACAGGGAGCCAGTGTAGGGACTTTAAAACTGGTGTTATGTGCTCTATCTTCCTGGTTTTAGTCAAAATGCGAGCAGCAGCGTTCTGAATCAGCTGCAGCTGGAGGATTGATTTGTTAGTCAGACCTGTGAAGACGCTGTTGCAGTAATCAATGCGACTAATGATAAATACATGGACGAGTTTCTCTAAATCTCGCTGAGACATAAATCCTCTAATCCTGGAGTTGTTCTTCAGGTGACAGAAGGCCGACTTTGTAACTGTCTTTATGTGGCTCTGAAGGTTCAGGTCAGAGTCCATCACTGCTCCCAGGTTTCAGACCTGATTGCTAGGTTTTAGTTGTAATAACTGAAGCTGTGTGTTGGTTCTAGGTCATTCCTCTTCAAGTCAGAAGATAAAAACTTCAGGGATTTTATCTGATAGACAAACACAAAACAGATTGTTGTTTTCAAGGTCAGGGCAAATAATACATATTGTGTTTGCTCAATATGCTGCATTTCCCTCATATTATGTGTTTTACAATGATTTAAAGAAATTTATTACAAAAAGACATTTTTACTCATTTAGTTACCTAAAAAAGATGTAATAAATAGTTCTTGTCGTCACTTTTACTGTTATCACCACAGTTCCACAAAATATCGTGATAAAACTTTTCAGTCCATGTTGTCCATCCCTACCAGATATAAAATCAGGTGAAAAGAAAAGGTTTTGTGAGTGAAAATAGGACAAAATCAAATGTCACAGTACAAATTCCAGAGGTTTTGTACACATGAATTCGGATGCCATACCAAGGGCTTACAGGGATTGTTTAGAGTTTTGAAGAAAGCGTCTGTTAAAATAAAACAAATTGCAACGTTAGAAAACAAATAGCATCATAAATCCCAAAATAGCACATCAGGAATAAAAAACATGCTTAACATCCAGTGGAAACCACCCCAACTTGCTGATTTTCTAGTCATTTGTCATCCTGTCAAACCAGGACAAGCTTTGCTGATGGGGAAAAGCTGCACTGTAACAGAGAGCAAGGGTGAGATAAGGGTTTTATGAGAAGTGCATACATTACCATGATTAACAGCGCTAAGAGCCTCCCCCTGGCTCTGATTGGTTGTTTCTGGTTAGCACTTGCAGAAGGCAGAGGAGCTTTTTTCACAGATTATCTGTCTCATACCATACTGTCATAACAATGACAGTTTAAACAAATATGTAAAGAAATGTTTTTTTTTTGTTTCTTTGATGTTTTTTTTTTATTACAAAAGTTACATAGTGCAGCTTTAAAATGTGATTCTGTGGCCAGAGTAATAATCCATGTCAAGTGGCCTACTGATTGATGTACAAATTTGTTTTTCCTTCCACTCATCTTTCTATTAACATTTTTTGACAAAGCACTCTGTAAACAGACAGATAACCAGTAAAAATTTGAAAAAAACAGCTTGAAATATTTCACTTCGTCTGTCATGACTGCATATGAGATTCAGTTTTAAATAAATGAACTATTCGGTGATATATTAGTGTGTTTGTGAGTGTGAATGGGTGAATGCGGCTCTTGTTTACAGTGATCTGACTAGTCAGTATGAATGTAAAAGTGTTTTATGAGTTCAATCTGTTTACCTGTATAAGCAAGAAATATTCTGAGATGTTCAATTCCAAGTTATTTCATCAAGTCAGCAGATTAAACAATGCTAAAAACATAGAAAATATTGTTTTGTAAGGTTGGTTTTCTAATACAGGCTAATTGGAAAGATCGAAATTAAAATTAAAGATCTGTGTCGCACACACACACTCACATGCACACGCACACAGACACGCATACGCACACACACATGCACGCACGCACACACACACACACACACACACATGCATACACACACACACACAGACACGCACACGCGCACACACACACGCACACACACGCACACCCCCACACACATACACGCACTCACACACATACACGCACGCACACACGCACAAGCACACAGAATTTCTGCAACCATAAACAAGAAAAACATGAAAATGCATATTAGGGAAAACTTAATTCTCCACAACAAAGTAGGTTGGTGAACATCAGTGCTCACATGGTTGTTTTTCTTTTAGCCATTAGAAATGAAAAATTCTAAAATCTAAGATCTGCTGCTGTTTTTAAGTAAATGTGAGCGGCTCTAGTAGCCGGCTTGTGAAAGGCTCAGAAAGTCTTCTGGAAAACCTTCGTGTTGACTTTGTCTCTTTGTCTTCAGCCCTCTTACCAAGCAAAGGCACAGCAGTAAATTCTAAGTTCGAAGAAATAATCGCTTGCTGAGATAGCTGTGGTTGCCATAATGTGCCCTTACAAAACTACTACATTTTCTTGTGCCAAAGCTCCTGCCAGGATAAGTAAAGCTAATGCAACATGCAGCTTCACAAAATGCAAACAGACATGAGGCGAAGTTTTCTCTGCATCCTCCACGAGCAAATTTATTCTAGTTTATTTCTTTGGCCAAACCCATAATGCACGATAATGCTTTGACCTGCAAATAACAAGAAAGCATGATTCAATTAAAAAACCTTTTCACCATCCATTTATTTTATTTTCCATTTAAATGTCAGATTTTGAGCACTTTCACTCCGTTAGTCTGTTTTTCCAGTCGACTTGTGTGGAAAGCCCCAGGGGTGTCTGGGATGTCCCAGAGGGAACCTGCTGCCGAACTCTGGTAAATCACCATCTGTCCAAATCCTGAGATCACCTGACCCGAAACGCTGACTTGACCTTTACCCCACCGCCCCCGCACGTGCCTGCTGGCCCATTACCCTGCACACGCGCCCGAATGCTAAACAGGATGACGCTGACTAACATTAGTTAAACCCAACACCCTTCTGTCCAGACGGCAGGATTAAGTCTGGGTTTTGTTCATCTGGACTACCTTTTTACAGTTCTTCACCTGCTGTTAAGCAGAACTGATTGTATATCTGCATATGAACTGGATGTATTTTTGTAAATTGGGGTGACATTTGTAGTAAATCAGTTCAATGCGATTACATTTAATTGAAGGGAATTGAAGTTTTGCCTTTAAAGAGAAGATCTAGTAGAAGAAGCTAAATGAATTCATCACTTTTCTCTCCATTTATACAACATCTATCCAGGGCTGGATCTACAAGGATGTGGGTCCCTGGGCTGGAGTCGGTTTGAGGCCCTATCCAGTGGAGAAAAAACTGCTAATAATGCACATCATTAATCAATCAATCATTATTAATCCATCCCTAAGTCCAGGGGGACGGGTGAGTTTTATATAAAGTACAATGAAAAACATGCATCTAAATATAAAAAATGTCTTTGGGCCCCCCAAAACATTGATGCCCTGGGCTCCTGCCCATGTCAGTCCTTTTTAAAGTCTGGTCCAGTTTCTACTGAAGTCTCTCACCATTCAAACTAGCTTCTGAATGATGTGGCATAACTGAAAATCTACCAACACATGGTTGTCAAGGTAAGCGCTTAAATTCAACAAGGAGAGCAAAAAAAAAAAAAAAAAAAAGCAAACAAGTAAGTTGTGGTAACTCTGGAGGAGCTGCAAAGATCCACTACTCAGCAGAATGAAAAAATACACATTACAGTTTTAGATAAATATTCTCTATAGGGCATTCGTTGTTATTTTTAAAGAACCACCATTTTTTTCTTTTCTTAAGATTTAAAATAAAGCTAAACATAAAATCTAGCAAAAAGAGGACAGTTCTCTTCTGTGGGATGGAAAATGATGTAATAAAATAAAAATGCATATACATTCCAAACTAATGACGAGAAAAACAGATTTAAAAGCACATCACTAATACTTTTAGTGTCATTCTTTGTTGAGGTTCATTGCAAATATTGTAGCAATAAAGTTAAAAGCTGTCAAAACCTGCACTTGTTATTGTATTTAAACTTAGAAACATTAGCTAATTCTTTTCATCCAGAGTTATTAAAAGCCATTGTGGAAGGTCCAAAGAGTTGCAGATTCCTGAATTAAACATACAGGCTGAGGGAGGGTTTGGTTCAAAGCATTCTCATGTGTTAAAATGGCCTAATGAAAGTAAATATCTAAATTCATCCATCCATTTTCTTTACATCCTTGTCCCTCAGTGGGGTCGGGAGGGTTGCTGGTGCCCATCTCCAGCTAATGTTCCGGGCGGGAGGCGGGGTACACCCTGGACAGGTCGCCAGTCTGTCGCAGGGTGACACAGAGACACACAACCATGCACACACACACTCACACCTAGGGGCAATTTGGAGAGGCCAATTAACCTGACAGTCATGTTTTTGGACTGTGGGAGGAAACCGGAGAACCCGGAGAAAACCGACGCATGCACAGGGAGAACATGCAAACTCTATGCAGAAAGACTGGGGCCGGTAATCGAACCCAGAACCTTCTTGCTGCAAGGCAACAGCTCTACCAACTGCGCCACTGTGCAGCCCATCTAAATTCATATAGCTGATAATCTACAACAAGACTGCAGCAAAAAGTCACCCTACAAAGTACAGACCAAACAACTGCAGGTGACACTAAGATTTCTATAGGTTAAAACATTTTGAAGTTGAAGTTTGTAAATTTGAAAGTGACAACAGCTGAGAATAGTTTTGCAATAGACAATTAGTGATTGGTGAATAAACCTGTGTGTCCTACTGTTATAGTCAGTGTCGGGCTAAAGCAGGACAACACGTTGTTGTGTAAGAGTCGTCAGAGGTAAAGTCCAGGATAACATTCTCCAACTCTGTGTTGCTTCTGGTAAACCTGCAGTCATTTAGATATCATATAGTCCCATTTAATCTGCTCTCATGGAGTTCAGTAACCAGACGGACAGATGACTGTTCAGAGAGATTGCGGTTTTCCTGGATTCCCGATCGGAAGTTACAGAAAGCAGAAAGTGCTTTTCTCAAACTTTGGGCAGAATGAACCAGCCTTATAAAAGGTTCCTACAGACTAAATGTGCCAATGAAAGTCAAAAGGCTGCCTGTAAAGTATGGAACATAGAGTTGTAATGACATATTTATTCCACAGAACAAACTGATTTACATTTAGTGTATCCTTGTAGTATGGCAGCTCATGTCTTTGTGGTTGTAGAAATTTGTTGAGTTTTTTTTTTTTTACAAGCTGATGGCACAGAATGCAGTCATTAAGCAACTGTTTTTATATGTGTGTGTCAGTTTTTCCGTTTTTCTCACATTCCAGCGAGTGGAGGTAACACAGCTGTACACTGCTATTAGAAAAGCCAGAGGAACGCTGCGGTCCGCTCCCCTGGAAGCCTCATCTGCTGCCTGGGCCATGGCTCCGTCCTCTGCACACGTTTTCCAGCGGAGTGCCAAGGCACGGAGGACCTCTGCTCCTCGTGACTCTGCCTCAGTCTGCTTCTCTGGCTTGTTTTTTTCCCCATTTTATTGTTGTTTGGAGACATATCCGATGTCCATTGTGTACTTAAAGTAATTTTCCCTCCAATTTGGCTGAAATCAAGCACAGTTTCAATGTATAATTAATCTCATCTGGCTCTTGGGGAACAGGCTTCTGAAAAAAAAATGAATTCTGACTTTGAGGGGGGAAGAAAAGGAAATGGCCTCTGAGAAATGTCAGAATTCTGAGAAAAAAGTCAGAATCTTGAGAAAAATGTCAGAATTTTTTGATTAAAATCGCAATTCCAAGAAAAATGTCAGAATTCTAGGATTGAACTTGGATAAGAAAGGCTGAATCCTTTTATTCTTTAGTTTCCTAATCCTCTTCCACAGGCTCTAGTTCATAATGTGAAAGAAACTAAACCGAGTAGCGTTTCCGAGGGAAAAAGCAAATTATAAATAGTCTGACATGATTCCAAAAAGCCAACAAAGACATGTTATTTTTGCACATCTATTTCCTGAGAAGCTCCAGAAATAGCCTGGTGGAAGGAGACGAGGAGTGTTGACGAACGCTTGAATGAATCTAACGAAAAGCGTTAAAGAGGAAATCTGTCGGCCGTGATGGACTGCATTTTTCCAAGCCAAGCCTTTCACCAGCAGCGGACTCTGAATAGCAGGAAACCACCAGTATAAACAGTTCCATGGTGTTACGCCTGATGGAGAGAGCTGATCAAAACAACATTAATCAACATTTATGGTCAAGGTCAATAGGAAATGATTTGCACTGCCAGAAAAGGAGAAGATAGAGCTTTGCTTTCCTTCAGGAGAAATGACAAAAAGGTGTTTATTTTTAATGAACTTGATTAAGTTTTTTGCATTCAGCTTTCATGTTCAGGGCTTAATTTGTTATACTATAAAATGGTTGTGATAACCTTTAGGTTTCTTAAAAAACCCCAAAACAAAACAATGTGTACTTCATCAGAAAAAACAACTATCTGTGTTGAGTTCGACAGAAAAAAGAGATGCAATCTCTATCATTTTGCAGGGAGTTCTGTTGTTTGTGCTTGTTTGAGACATGGCTGTAGGAAAATTCCAGGATCCAGATGCTTCCAAGGAATTTTTAGTGCAGGTATGTTGCAATAATATCCTCCCATAGCACTTTCCTGAAAAAAACGGATTAAAGACTTTATCAAGATAACAGATTTAAGGTGCAGAAACATTCGAATGAAAATGTCTCCTTTACAGAGACCCAGTGAATGGTATGTAACAGGAGATCACTATAACACCAATGAGTGAAGTGCTGTATTTTGTAGAGGTGAACACCTGTTTCTATCAAAGGATGCAAAAGGAACATCACAAAGGGAAAACAAATGATGACAAATGAGGCAGAAGTTTTGAATGACATTTTGTTCTAAAAATTCAGAAGATTGAGCCATCCTTTGAGTTTTTTAACATCTCCACTCAGAATTTAGATAAGGTAACTTTATTATTTTCACAATTCATACATGAGGTAATGTAAAGAGGGATCAAGAAAATTACACTAAAACCAAAAACCTGCTGTAAAAATAATATAAAAAATTCAGCATCACACAAAAAATGAATTGTAAAAGTCTCATTTAAAACAAATACTTAGATAGACATGATTAAAAAAACGAACTGAGAGAGTAGCCTCTGACTTTATGGGAAATCTGCAATAAGCTGTCTTGTTTTCAGTTCTGATTTTAAAAAGCAAACATCTCAGGTTTTAAAGGTTGTGTGTTTTCTAGCCACATGGTGCCATTTTAAAGCACAATCAAGTAACAGCTAAGTTACGTTTAGTTGATATAAAATGCAATACACAGTATATGTATGTATATCAATATCAAATATGACTTAAAAGAAATTTGACTTCATAATTTAACAAATTTGATTTCCTCACTCGTCTCCTTCAGACTAGCCAGCAGCAATTAGCAAACACCTGCTGGAACTGTGCATCTGCATGAGCTACTTCCCACCAATTTTGAGTCTCATCTTGATGAAGGGTTAAAAGAGGAGCGATGTTGTGATTACTTCCTCAAGACGGAGTTTCAGAAGGAGCAGGAGTTTCTTAAAGTTAAGGAGGCCCAATTGCCAAGAATTAAATTGAATAGTCAAAGTTATTTTAAGTGATATACATCATATTTATAACAACTGAATGTAATATAGTTCCTTGATTGTGCCATAAAATGGCATTGTGTGCCTAGAAAACACATAATACTGCCCCTTTAAATGTGTTTCCATTGTTTTAGTGTGTATAATAACAGACTCTAATTTTAGAATGACTTCCAGGTCCTCCATGTAAGATTTTGTCCTCCCTGAAATGATTAGACCCAGGGCTAATCGTTTCAGGGAGAATCCTGAATCAGAAACCTTTCCTGGCTGAAGTGAGGCAATCCTTGCCTAACTGGAAATGACACCAGTACCTATCAACATGGCCAAGTTAAACAACAGCCAGACATGCTAGTCAACACATTATTGTTCGTCTTTGTAGGGAAACCAAAGGTTTGTTGCATAACGTAAGGAAACCAAATTGTTTATGACTGAGGTGACGAATGGGATTTTACGAGAATGTTGCTTCGAGCTGTTTTCCTCTATAAATACTTTCACTTTCAGCATTTGGTTTTGGAAGGTGTATGCGTGTGAGACGGTGTGTGTTGACGCCAGGAGCCCAGGTACCAAACATGAAACGATAAGACGGTTATATAAGCAGGAAAATGAGGAGCTGCCAAGCCTCATAGCACTGAAATCAGGAGGAAGTCTGCGCCTCTGTTTGAGAAGCGCTAAATAAAGGCACCAACACGCACAGTCAGACGCCACGGCTTGTGTTGATGAGCTGAGGAAGTTTGTCTCACGTTTGAATCCTTAACTCTGTTTATTCTTTGGAAATGTAAAGATTGAATATGTTTGGCTTTCACTTTCAAAACCGTATGCTGTTTTAGAAACAAAAACCAAACCAGAGTGCGTTTCCAACTTTCATCTTTCACATCTTCTTGTGTTTTTAGATGTCTAATAATACTCATGAACTTCACTGCTGGGCTATGAAACAGCAATTATTTATTTTAGCCATTTTTTTTGCTCTAATCTCATGTGTCTGAGATTAAAAACATGGAATTAATAGATTGGTGTAGTTATATTATTATGCATAACAGTTAAAGCTATTTCTCTTACTGCCATAATAAAAAGTTTTTATGACTAATAAAAACTAAATACACTCCTGCTACTTCCTTAGGGTTTAAGATAAAACATAGCAGCCAGACACTTCCTTTTAAATATTATTGATTGATATTGACTGTTGATCAGTTAGTCAGTCTAAGTTTCCATGTTTTTAACGTTGTGTTTTTCTGTAAGCATTAGAGAGCCGTGTGGGAGACGGAGATGCCAGGCTCCCTGAGGGAATCTCCCACATTCTAAACAGTGTATTTGTTATGGACTCATTTACATTAACCGCACTTAATTCTTTTGGTTTAATGATGACGACTTACTTTTCTGAGTTGAATTAACTTTTTTTCAACTTAAAGGAACTTTTTACTTTGCCTTTACTTTAAACAGTTAAGTTCAATGCCGCGTTTTTATCCTACGTCTGACGACATGACACAAGCTTCAGTGAATTGAGCAAGCCTGACTTAAATTTATTAAGTTAAACCAACTCAGTAAATTAAGTGAAATGAACTTAATTGAATTACTTGTTACCAATTGAAGCAATTCAGTTAAGTTGGTTCAACTATTTTCTTTTTTCAGTGTAGCACTTTTAAAACGTTGGAGCTCCACCTTAACAACCATTGCTTTCTTGGTCGTCTCTCTGAACAAGGTCTTTCTTTTCTGGGTACTCAGTTGGGTTGGAGGGTCTCTGAAGGGCTCTTTTAGTTCCACACTTCTTTCACTTGGAATTTGTATCAAACCTTTGTTTCATAGCGCACGTTTCTGCTTTTCGCCAATCTAGGTCAGAGAACTCCTCTGGTTCCAGAGCCTGGTTTCTGGTCTTGTTGACATATTGTTTTTACTGCTTTTCTTGGTATTTTATCAGTTTTATTTTTATAATTAAAAAAAATCTCCTTTAATTGTTCAGAATTTAGTTTGAAAGCATATAATAAAGTTATTATTCAGTCATCTGAGCTTAGTGGTCTGAGATGGCATAGAAGAAGCATCCCAAGATGATCAGTGGATCTGCAGGAACTCAATTATGGGTTTCATGGCAAAATTTGGTTTTGTAAACTATTTTGTGTAGATTTTAAAAGATCCGTTTTAATAGGTCTATAAAGCACCACAATGTGAAGACAGAATTTCACAGATGTTTTTATGCAAGAATTTAACAGCAAATGCTTGAAGATCTGATCAGTGCTAATGTTGAAGGATAAAAATTTTTTTAAAAAAATCCAATAGTGTTTACTGCTCAAGCAATTCAGGTCAGAACTCAGAATGTAAACATCTGATAATTGTTTCACTGCAGTACCGAAATATTGCGCACAGCTTTCAAATATCCAATCTTTTCTGAACGGTTTTCATGCGCTCCTCTCTTGCATCTTGCAGTCTTTTTACTCATGCATAAAACCCAAACTAAACAATTCACCGTGTACGCCAGCTTTTAACCAAAACTAAACAGATTTAAGGTATCACCTGCACAACATGGAAGTGTTTTCAGCAGGAGGTACATGCAGCAGAAGCTGCAGCTCAAATGTTATGCAAAAGCAGCGATGGTAAACATGATGCAGCATTTGGAATTTCCACAGAGTTCAGTGTGAAGGAGTAATCTGTCTTCATGTGAATACCGGCTTTATCAGTCAGAGAAAGTTGAAATTTTTATGACTCAACATTTAAAATGAGCACAGACAGAAACTACAGAAGGAACTAAAGGCAACCCAAACAAATAGGAACAGAATCAGAAGTGGATTTGCAAGTGGGAGCCGAATCCTTTACAGTCAACACAGAAATCTAAAAGCTCATTAAATTTAGAGCTAACAGTCGTTGCATTTTCGCTTATGCACAAAACCTTGTGCATAAAAATAGTATTCCACTATTGTGGAAAAAGCACATTTTCGCAATTGCGTTGTTTCCATTAAATAAGAAAAGCAATTAAAATCACAAGTGAAAAAGTTTGTTCATGCAATATGTTGTTAAAAAACATGCCATGCCACGATCCTGCTGCTACTTCCAGTTGTCTTCTTCTTCGTGGTTTGTGACAGTGGCAACATCTGATTGTTGATCATGTGACTGGTGTGATGTGAAAAGATGTTTCCATTGCAGCTTTGCGAAATGAACCAATTTTGATACAACCAAAGATAAAACACCTCATCATGGTATCAAAAAGCAAAGTTTTTTTTTAATTGCCATGTTGTCATTAAGCAAATTTTTTTTCAAAATGCCATATTGTGCAATTATATGGTCAGTGGAAATGCAGCAAGATAAGCTAACATGCATGTTTTCCTACTGTGGGAGTGAGTTTCCACATGCCACAGTTAGAAAATCCAAACTCCACACAGAAAGACCAGGACTACGACTTCAACTATCCACCTCTCAGTGCTAACAGAACAACATTTACATTCCCTTCATAAAACAGGAAAATAAGAACCACCGTTTTTCTCATGATTGGATTCAGAAAAGATGTAAGGCAAGCATCTGAAGCTATAATTTGTGTCATATCGCATCTCATGCTGCTTTTGGCAGTTTTTCTGATGTGTGGAAATTTTTGCATCATTCTCATTCTTATCAACACCCATCCAGACGTTTAGCCTCCTCTCCTTGAGTCAAAGGAGAGCGCTCCAAGGAGTACCGGTTGGGTTTCAGAGGAGAACAAAATAACATTTGTCCTCATGGGAACCAGTTTCCTCTGCACGCACACACGTGAATCAAGGGGAGAAAAACGCTCCTCTCCTTAGAGCTCAGGCTGTCCTGAATTAGTTAATTAAAGCAGTTTGCTGCCAAAACATTAGCTCATCCCCACAGTTTGTTTTGTCATTTGTTGAACGTGAGCCCTTCCACTGGCCATTTCCACGAGAACCTAAAGGACGTCTATGACCCAGCTGAAGTGAAAGAATCTTTCTTGGATGACTCTCTGTGGGATTTGTTAGCTTTAAAATATTCCCTTTCTGCCTGGATTTATTTACAAATATATTTATAAATAAATTGTTTGTGTGCTCTCAAATTAATTTGAAATTAAATTGAGATGATTGTTTCAAATATGGCACATAGAACAGGTTTAAATTTAAGCATTTAGTATGTAAGTTAGCTATGGAAGTCTTGTCTCTGATGATGTGATTGTGGCAAAGTGCTTCCAATACAATCCCTGATATGAGTGCATCATTCAGTAGTGATATAAATGAGCATACATGCATATACAGATGGGTATGTATTGGAATTTGCAGCAAGAATTTACATGCCAACAAAGCATGATATTTTCAGATTTATTTTACACCCATATATAGTTCTCTAAAGGAGTGATTCCACCGGAGGAATCCGGTGGAATCACTAAGGATGTTTTCTGGGGTCGTTACAACCCTACAATTATAATATTCTTTATTAGAAAGTAATTTGATTCCTTATTGTGGTGGGATTTTCTCAGTGGATACTAAAGCATGGTTACTCAATCACCACAGGAAATAATCTCCCCTTCTTTTACAGGAAAATGTATCCATTTTTAACCTTCCAGCTAAGTCTTTATGTATAGTACTTAACTATTAGGATTTGAGACAAAACAAAAGATATAGAAGCATATGAGTGAATAAAAATATCGGAAGCACTGTTGAACTCAAATGTCTGTTTTCTATTATGCTTTTGGCAGAGTTTGCCTGCCATGTGTCCATTCTCGCGAGAAACAGTAGTTGCTAGGTTACCGCACACTAGTATCCTCCAAAAATTGTGAAGGGCCCCGAATGACCAATGAAGGAAAGGCGGACCGTACCAAAGCTGTGACGCGTTACAGAAGGGGTGCTCTACGCAGACACCCCTTTAATTTTACTTCATAATTCTTTATAAACTTATAATTTCCTTAGAGTAGCATATTCATTTAATATCATGTTGGATACGTATGAGACACTGTATGCTCGTATTTTATAGACTGGAAGTAATAGTTGCAGTCCTATTTAGGCTAGCGTATGGAATCAACCGCGCTAGCATGAAAAGTTTCAATGAAAGTTTTCCCAGCTTGTTTTTATAACGTTGGTGAACTTTTATTAAAACACCCCACCAGCTTCGTTTGACTCAGAAAAACTGCAGTAACGAAAGGTACGTGTTTTCCCACGACTATGCATTTTAGTTATGAACACAACAAATATTGCACATGTGTGAAGAAAGTAATGTACGACGTTTACGTTAGCATCCCATTTGTAGCCTTCGGGTCGATGCTTTTAACGGGCTACCTAACAGTTTTTAACGAATTTGGGCAAGCTACAGGTCAACATCTGCATTACTCTGAGTGTTCATATCTGGACTGATTATACTGATGTGATAGCAGATTTTTTAAACACCACAATGTGTGAAATATTTGCTCTACTTGTGAAACCACACTCAAAAAAAAATAAATAAAAATTATTGTGTCGTTTTTTTGGCGATCATAACCATACTTTGGATCAACCAGATGCAATTAATTTGCCGTAATTAAAAGAGTCGTAGATAATGATGGCTGTGGGCAGGAAGAATTTCCTGTAGCAGTCTGTGTTGCAGCAGACCTTTTAAAACCTCTGACCGAAGACTGCGACATAGCAGTCTCATGAAGAGACTGCTATGTCTCTTCATAGACATAGCAGTCTATGAAGACTGCTATGTCTTCATAGACTGCAGTCAGGGTTCTCTGTATTTTTCTTGATTTTATGACGAATCATTTTTTTGCATGACAAGCTCTTATATGGGGCCTAAGATGCAGTATTTGAGTTATTTAAGCATTTTTACTAGATGAAGAAAGGTTTCAGAGAGTAGTGTGAACTTAATCTGCATTAATTTCAGGTTGCACGCAAAATATTTTCTGTTTTAGACACTTCTTTCACATCAATATGTTGCCGGCTGAGAAAATGTCATTCTTAAGGGAGTTCAATGTTTAGTTTTTGACCATTTTTGAAAAGAAATCTCATTAGTTAATATTTAATTTTTTTATCAGTTTATATTAAGTAAAATACAACCTCTACAACCCCTTCCTGTAGCAAATCTAGATTTAAAGAAAACATTTAGTTTTTTCATCTTTTTGTTTCTTGTGAATGAAAGATGGAGCGGAATAGCCAGAGGTCTGAATTGAGTCTGTGGAGGGTGATGGTAAGGAGGCCTTCCAACCTCAATGGCACGAAACTCTTAAGATAAATCGTTTAAATACAATGGATACATGCAAAGAGCTGATCAGCAGTTATTGGTAACAATAGTCATTACTTTCACTATCCCAGACAACATACAATTAAAAAAAAATTATACACCTTTTGCATTTTTTTTTTTTTTTTTACCATTTGGGATTACTCTGCCTCATTTGCTTTCAATTTTTGTTAAACACAATTATTTTCAATCTGAATTTACCGGGAGAAGAATAACCAGGGGTCTGACTGTACATTTACAGTGAAGCCAGTGATGTGTCTGCTTCCTGAAGGTGATTCCTATTTCTCAGTGGAATATTTTGTCCACTGCCTGAAGTGACTGTACAGTGATAAGAGCTGAGAGGAATGTTTGAGGTATTGTTAACTGTGGGAAATTGGAATAAGTTGAACTTTACTCTTGAATCTGCTGAAAGTTGATTCACAAGCCCGAAGTTTTGAAATTGCAACACATCATCTTCGTGCAATCTTTAGTGCAGTGTAGATGCTATCCATATTTTAGGTCATGAACTGGAGCTCTAAAGTAGATTAAACATTCCCTCTAGAATTTTGTGACTGTGCGGCAGTGGTGTTCCAAAAGTGGGGGTTGGGGAGCAATGGCCCCCTCTTGAAAAATTCTGGATGTCCCACGTAAATGTAAAAATCTATAACCAAATGAATACAAAATAAATAAATAAAATTATAAATATATATTTTATTTTGTTTTTAAGCTGTGCCCACCTAAAATTCTTACTGGGCTGGTCTGACCACCCTTATAAAAATATTTTGGGGGCACCACTAATATGTGATTGTGGAAATTCACACAAAATCAGCAGATCCCTGCATTTATTGGCGCTAAAGCATAATTGTGAGCAAAAAAGATCAAAAACATTGGTTTTAAGTGATTAAGTTTTTCTTACTTCTTTTACAATGCTGCCTCAGCTTTACCTGTTGTCAAATCATAGACTGCGATCCATATAGCGAGCAACAAAATCAACTGAATCTTTCAAATTGGATGCTAACATCACCTTCAAATTAGCAGTTTGATGAAAAATTGGCCCAATGTCAAAAGTGCAATTTAATCGTATTTGTATTTGCATGGTGATGCGTTAGGAGAGGAAGTCCACCTGTGCATTGGAGGATATGAATGTGGTGTAAAGGTCACTATGGGCTTCCCTCTGTAAAGTAAAGCTGTTGATGTATTTCCACCAGGGGGAGGGAAATGGTTCCCTTTTCTCAGTCACAAGAGGAAGTTTGAACCTGAAATGTGCTTCTATTACTCAGATGACCCTTCCTGTATTGGCTCAAGCTGTCCTTCCTCAGTAGACTGAGAGTCAGCTGAACACTGATGACTATCTGAAAGATTTCCACACAGCGGGAGTGACGAAGCTGGGCAAATCCCTCTGGAACTGCTCCGTCTCTGCCTTGCGCTGTCAGAAAGTATGGTGTAGCTGTCACCTTGTTCAGCTCTTATTAACCAGAGGTTATGAATGACTCTCAGACATTATCTTCCCTGGGGCCACAGCAACACAAACACACACACACCACCTTGTAATATCCATTCTTAATCATTCCCAGGCCGGGAATGCGCATCCTACTGCCTTGAAAAGTCCGTCTACGTGTCAGCGTGGAGCGTGTTTTACGAGCTTTCGGTGTTGGGAGCGTTCTTCACGGCGGGTTTGCTGATGCTGCTGGAATTCTGGAACATCCTGGCTTCTCTTTCACTCCACAGTCAGTATTAGCTTATGACAGAGTTCATGCACTGCTGGTAGAAACCAACAGATTCTTATTCACTTTTGTCTTCAGAGAAATGCAAACAGATTTTGTTTTCTCTTCCCATTTATAAAGGGATAGAAATGAAAAGCTCTAAGGAATCAGGGTTGGTGGTGTCTGGAAAGAAGCTTATGAGGTTTTCGGCTCAAGGCAGAGGCCCACCACAACCCACTGGCGTCCCGTTCTGGGGCCGCTCATTCGCTGGGATTGAAGCAGGAAATGGGACCTTGCTCCCAGCATGCTCTTGGAACATCTTGTCATGTTGAAGGATTATAGTTTACCGGCAGTGTAGTTGTTTCTCTAACTACTACCCATGTTGGAAATAGACATGTTTCTTTATTTTTAGACAAGTAAATATTCCCTCTTAGCCTGGCACTTTGGGAAATCGTGTCTGCACAGATTTCTTCTTGGAATTAACACTTGACTTCTTTCCTGTTGCTTTCCAGCTACTCCCACCCCTTCAGAAAGGTTTACTATGTTGACAGCTGCCTCTTAATGCTTCACTAAGAGAGTTGTGGCTCTCACTAATATATTCATATGGCTTTAATGCGTGGTTCTCAAAACTTTGTACAAATAGAAAAAACTCAAATGTATGGTTATATTTAACCTCTCTTACTGTAGAAAAATTAGTTGAGATTCATTTCCTTGTTGGTAATCTCAGTATAAATCCAGCAACTTGAGGTTGTTTCATTTCATCGTTTTTTCCATTTTTTTCCCGTTTTTTTCAGTGAAATTAATTCAATCCAACTCTATAACAGTCACAAAATATCACCAAAATCACTATGTCCCTCTAAAATCTTTCAGAAAATTGCAAAAGTGTATTGAATTGTATCGTTTGCTGAATATCGCAATATATATGGTATTGTGAGCAGAATACTGTGTATCATATTGTGAGATCATTGTATCACAACAGCCCTAGTGCATACCTAGTTTTTATTTTGTTTTGGGCTTCATTAAGTTGTTTTTATTTTGTTTTTCTTTGGCTGCTTCAATTCTTAAGCTTCACAGCTAAGAAAGAATTTAAGATTTACAACTTTTTTACAGTGTTTTATCCGTCACCATGTCTGAGGTTTGGGAAGTGAGGTTTTCTGTCTCAGTCTTTTTTTTTTTTTCTTTTCATATTGCTGTTCATGTTTACCCTGCAGTATTTTGGTCCTCCCTTGTGGTGATGCCCTGTTTTTGAATCTAGCTCATCTGGAAAAAAAAAAAGAGGGAATCCTTTCTAATTTAGGTTCATGGGAGACGTCCTCTTTGGCGTAGTAGAGTTACTGCACAGACAGAAAAGCTACAACATATAATCTCAGCTATATTATCACCCCACCTATTTTCATGTTATAGAGTTGGAATACCTAGTATAATGTGATTGCATGAGCCTGTAACCTCTGTCTGCTCATTTAGTCAGTTGTGTAACAAAAAATGTGTGATTAATTGGAAAACACCACAGACTAATTTTTCACATCTTTTATGACAGATTTGGATTAGTGATGTGTTTTTAAAAATGCATCACAAGGCAGGATGGCGTCATTGTGTCTGTTTGTGGTTAACTGTACCTCTGCCTGTAGTGCAGAAATCCAGCAGATTGCAAAAGTATTTATGACCCCTGGAGCTTTATACACATTTTGTCAACTCAGTCTCCCTCCACATGGAGACAAACATGCCAAATTTTAAGTAAACAATCAAGAAGAAAATTAAGAAAAAACTATGAAGACTGTCATGTGGACAGGATGCTGCATCCAGTCCACACGACAGCATCACAGAAAACACTGTAGTAAGCATGCCGGGCCTATCTGTGGAGCTTTAACACTGCTACAGAATGACGCTAAAAACAGAACGTCAGCGTACTGTCATGCGTATTGTTTGTGAGAGTAATATGCACATGGGTTACATGGAGAGAGGAAAGTGCAGTCATTCTTTCAAAAAAGACACAGCTCAGTACATTTTATAACATAAATCTGATAAATTTCAACACAAAAATGATTGCTTCTGGTCGCCCTAAAATGGCGGATCTGTGTGGGTGCACAGCCTAAATGACAAAGTAGCTTGTGAATGTGCTAATAGAGGAGCACATTTTTCATTTGGTACTTTTGCTAACTGAAAGCATTCATCATCACCTAAATAGCTTTTTCTGGATAAATTCTAATGTGCTAATTTAGTTGGTGGTTTTGTAAACTTTCAGTTAAGCAAAGTTAAACATCTGTGTTGAAGTTTTGGATGTTAGAGAGATCTTCAAGTAGTCGTTTATATTCATGCTCTTATTTTGAAGTGGATGAAATTCTGCTGTAGTTCCATTTCCTGTCCTCATGTTCTCCTGCTTTTATTTCCAAATACCTTTTTTTCGAACAAGAAACATGGAAGAACAGAGTAAAACACGAATAGAGAACAAGATATAAACATACATACATACGATATGTCTGTACATGTAATTTATAAAGTCAAAGTTAAATTGCTGCTTGAGGGTGGTAGTTTCTCAAGACCTGATATTTTTTAAATTGAAGTTAGCATTTTATCTTCCACTTTTGCTGATGTATTGCTTGAGTGTGAGTGCAAATAAGGAATGATTAGCACTTTAGGATTAAGGCAACTAACTTTTTAGTTAACCTTCGGCCTTGTTTTCTTGGTATTTTATGTGACAGACCAATACAAAGAAGAACATTAGTGTAAAGTGAATTGAAAATTATTTGAGGTTTTCCAATAAAATTCTCTGTGTGATGTATCTACTATCCATCCTGATTTGATGTTTTGTAGATGTACATTTTACTAACAACTGCTGTTTTTTATTTTTTTTGAGGGAATGTCTCAACTAGCTTTGCACATCCGTCATTTCATTTCCTATTCTTTGCAAAATAGTTTTTAGTCAGAGAGATTGGATGGAGAATACTCATCAGCTTTAAGTCTGTAAGCTATATTTGTCCTGAATTCCCCAGTCTCCTGACTGCAGAAGTTCCCTCCAGCCTTTCAGTCCTCTGGATGCTTGCAGCCTGGGCGAGCCTCCTGCTGAGGAATGAGGTCAGCGTTACTTGTCCTGGCAGGTTTTAGTCTCTGGTTCTACAGTGGCTCAGACCTCGCATGCCGACTCTTCACGTATGGATGGCCAGTCTTGTTGCCAACGATCCTTAGATGAACTCAATACT
Source organism: Poecilia reticulata (assembly GCF_904066995.2). Classification (NCBI taxonomy): domain Eukaryota; kingdom Metazoa; phylum Chordata; class Actinopteri; order Cyprinodontiformes; family Poeciliidae; genus Poecilia; species Poecilia reticulata. Next base: position 5,133,189 of record NC_088836.1, read on the forward strand.
GACTCAGACAGGTGGCCCTCACTTTTGTCCTTCCAAAACACTATGATCCTTCAGGTTTTGGTCTAGCTACTACTTGAATAAAAGTTTTTTAATGTGTTATGTAATACAGTTTTATACGTCTGAACAGATCTCCCTTAATGCTTTCTCTTTGTCCACCTAGTGTGGGAGTGGATTTGGATCTAGTGGCATTTGTGTTGCAGGCAGCCCAAATTAAGTCATTATTTCAAATTGGGTCATAGGCTGGTTAACCAGACATTTAGGACCTAAATATAGATTTCTGCTCAGGTTAAGTGAGCAACATTTGGTACTTATGTACTAATTGGTTTCAAATTCTCTGCAGCAGGTGTCTGTAGGCATGCTTGCCCATTTATTTTCACTTGCTGCACCCTTCTTAGGCAGATGACAGTTTGAATCCCAGCCTTCCCCTCCTCATTCCTTCCTTTTTTTTATTCCCATAAAGCCATGCGCCAGCTCTGCACGTGAGATAGACTCTGCCCTGTTGTCATCCGAACCTCCGGCTGTTTAGAGGTCGTTATCTAGAGACATACTTTGGGTTAACCATTATCTACCCTGCCCCCTACTCACTGGACCCACTGACCTACTAACCAGACGGTTTGAACAAGTAGGATCCATGTTGCTCTATTGTGTTGAACTGATTTTACTGGATATAGGTGCACAGTGCCTGGAAACTTTCTTTTAAGCCCAGAAAACCCTTGAATACCACAAGTTCATACCTTGAACTTGTGGTATGATGTAGCCTACGCAATATAATATTATAATTTCCCTTGAACTTAAATTCAATCAGGGAGAATTTCTACCAGGCCAATCAGCGAACAGAAGGAAACATTGTGAATAATGACGTAAATTTTTTACGCTGTTTTACAGTCTGCTTGTAGCTTTAGCAATGGCATTTATTCTGTATTTTTATAGATTTGCCAAAAACTGAAAATCCTGATCTACCTTTTTCTGATTTCTTTTGATCTTTTCAGACGTTAGTACCATGCTGAAATGAAGTGAGGAACAATGGGCTGGTTTTTTACAAGGGTAGACATGATCATGTTTTGGAATGTGGCTTTAACTCTATATCTTTGTGACAATGTTTTGGCATGTAAGTAAAGTTTATTTATAAAGTGCTTCTCACAGACATGACATCATAAAGCGCTGTACAAAAATAAATAAATAAATCAATGTTTGTCAGAGTTTTGGCAAGCTAAAATATCCAAAAAAGTAGTTTTCTTGTACTTCAGTTTCATTGAATTGAAGAGTTTGTTAAACAAACTCTTCAGTTCAATGAAGACTTCTAGCAGGGTCTCCTTGGCTACATTACCTGTTTATATAAATTTATGGCCTGTGAAACATTTTTTCGTAAAGAACATTTCTGCTAGAACCAGCCTATAATATTTGTTTTGACTGTGAAATTCAGCACACACTGCATATCATTGTTAACCGAGTCTTTCTTGAAATCTGAATCCAGCTCCCATCTATTATCATTCCTGAAATAATTCCAGGTTTATGGCCAAATACGTAGCATAATTTCAGAGTTAGTCTTCAAACCACATGCTCCTAAACTACTCTTGCTCATCTTGCGTGTCCTCACGCAAGTTATTTTTCCACTGACGTTAATATTGGAAGAGATATTGACGTTGTCTCTTCTTTTAACAATTATTTCCCAGGACATTTCCTCCAGTTTGATGTGGGTTGATTTCTCAACCCAACAAGGATGTGGGGTGTCACAGACTGGGCCTGTGGAGGCATGCTGTAATGTGAGTGGCAATGTTGGCGCGCCTTGCATTTCTGGAGTGTGTGTGTGCACAACGTGACAGAGATTATGATTTGGGTATGAGAGAAAGGAGCCAGAGGAACCTAATACCCATCACTCTCTTATGGTGGTCTCTATAAAAAGACCAAGTGACGGATCAAGGAAGGGAAATAAGAAAAGAGCACTAATGTGTGTGTGTGTGCATGTTTTGTAAACTTCCATCGCGGTGTCAATATTGACTCATCACTTTACGGGTAGGTAGGCACGTGAGTGTGCTAAATGTTGGGAATCACAAAGTGTTTGGCCAAATGAGAAGGCACTGCACACTCACACTAATACTTTTAATCCACCTGCCTCCGCTGCGTCTCCGCCAGAAGGTTCATGTTCCCATGGAGTTACGTTTCTGCTGCTAGGAGACTTACAAAAGTATTGTGACTTAAAAAAAATATCCACCAGCTTAGAAGTATTGTAGCGTTCATAATAGATGAGGGAAAAAAGCCCCAATAGGACGCTGGAATTTTGAAGGAGTGAAGCGATGCAATGTTGTTCTTTCAATATTTGTAGGGAAGGGAGGGGAGGAAGGAAAGGACGGGGTCTGATTGGCACCATAGGTGGTGTGTCGGAATTTGTTGACCCAGCTGAAATGTTTATTATACCAACTATCTACTCCCGCTGAGTTTTTTGGGCTCTACCACTGCTTTTATTTTCATGCTTAGCAAAGAGTCCAGGAGAAATCCGCCCGCTGTTTCTGGCTCTATAGAGGGACTGACCACTGCAGTCATGTGGGCTTGACTTAAGACTGTCGGGGTGAGATGGGGGTGCAGTGCCTGAATCTCTGTGTTAGAATGTACAGTACATGTGTGCTTACCACAGGGAGGTGAGTGTGGCCACCCCTCCCTGCTGACTCCTTTAAACAAGCAGCGCTGAATGCTTGGACTGTAAGGAGGGAGGGATGCTCACCAACTGTGTGCAGGAAAAAAAATCTGCTGAAGCTATTATATTGTGTTGGGATTTTATGTGACGGGTTACAAACACAAAGTAGTGTGTAAATTTGAAGCCAAGTATGTGACGTGCATTTGTTTCTGGCCTTTCTGAGTTCTAGGATCTCATTTTGTTGAAGCTGCAACTTTGTTGACCTACGTGTCTCCTGTTTTTGGCCATCTAGAGACATTTTTGTCTATTCTTTGCTAAATAGTCAATACTCCAGAGCCTGTTTAGAAACTCAATTTTCAAGTCTTGCCGCAGAATCTGAAGCCAAGTCAACATGTAGCCGGATATCTGGGAAAATACATATTTTCATCCACATGAAAACTCAGTTATGCATCACCTAATACTGCACAAAGAACCACTGTAAGAAATAACACAAAAACCTCTGAAGAAGACAGTGAGCGTCATGAAATGTAAACAAAAATGGAGTAGCATTAGATTTTATTGGTTGTAGGATTTTTCTTGTTTTTGGCAAAAAAACAAGCTTGAGCGTTTGTTTTCGTTGTATTTCCCCAGAATGCCCTGCGCTACAATACATTTTTTCCTACTGGCTTATAAGGCTGGTATATTCTGTTATAAAAATTACTTTTATTAAATTGTTTGTTTAAGAAATGACCAATACTAAATTTTCCTTGCCTTACCTCTTTCTCAGGGTTCAATAAGGATCCAGAAACATCCACTTTACAATTAAGTATCAAGTATTGTTGGTGTGTCACATGGCATCTCAGTAAAACATGCTGAAGTTTGTATATCTGAACGAGGCACCATATAAGGAATTGCTTACTTGCTTAAATGTGTTGCATTAGTAAAGCTCTTCCTGGATCTCTGCTTCCAGGTTTTAAAAGCAGGATACAGACCACACTGTGCTTACAGTAATACCCCTTCCTTCATCAGCTGCCTCACAGTGCATTTCTTTCCTAGAATTTCTTTCCGACTCAAAGAAATTTGTTGGAAAGGGAAATGGCTAAATGTTTACCGGCATTATAAACATGCCACCAAACTGAACTCACTGCTTCCCTTGTTTATATTTAGTTGGACTCCACTCCAACTTTTTACCCTGAGTTCATTATATAATCATGCCAATATGAAAGTGCTTGTTTTCTGACTTCTGACATTCAGTGAGCTACTCTGACTGTTGGGTTATTGAACAACTAATTGTGTTGACAGCTTTTTTCATTTTGATCAGATAAACTTACAGCCCTCAGTGCTAGAAGTGTGTTAGTTGGATTCCTTCCAGGCAAATGTCTGGGAGACAATCTGATGACAAAGAAAGAATTCTACTAACACAAAGGTTATCTTCAAACGCTGATATTTTTATCTACTAATTGAGATCAAAAGCAGAAGTGAAGTAATTATGCCACAAATGATCCTCCATAAATGTCCATTTCAGCAGCAATTGACAAACATTTTGTGGAACTGCGCATCTGCTGAGCTCATTATACGAGCCACTTCGAAGTGAAACACTGGTAAAAATGTTGTTAAAGGGTTAATAGAGGAGCCATGTTGTAATGACTTCCTGAAGGCAGTTTCAGAAAAGAGCAGGAGATGTTAGGTGACAAAATCAAATTTCTTCTAAGTCATATTTGATTATGTAAATCTTTTTGTACCAAATGAAGTTAACATAATTACTTGATTGTGCTGCAAAATGGCACTAATTGCTAGACCCTGAAAAATTAATATCTCTAGTGTTAGTTGTGCAGATGAAAATAAAACATTTTTCCAACTTTTAATAAGAAATAATACAAATAAATCAATCTTTTGTTGCCCTCAATATACTTTTCAACTCAACAGTGTTGCCACAGGAGGTAAAATGAAGTAAACCATATAAGGAAGGTAAAATCATTTCTATTAAAAAAAATATTATAAAAATAAAATAAAACAACAAAGGGCCGGATCATAATAAAGTGCTGGGAGGACCATGTGGTTTCTTGTTAAAGCTCTCACTTCCTGCTTCCCTACCTCTCTTCCTGCTTCTAGGCAGAGCGGGTGGAGTCTTCCTCAGCCAGCGGAGGAAGAGGAGGAGTGGATTGGAGCCTGAGGAGCTGGGAAACTTTTCAGGTTGCTCCTCATTTGGCCTGAACACTTTCTCCACAGGAAGGCACGACGGTACTTATAAAGCTGCACTGTTACCTGCTTCCCTCAGTGAAGCTCGGGACTCCTCAGAGCTGCCTTCACGGCTTGTTTACTTAGAGTAAGTACACTTTCTATATCCTGCATGTTTGAGCAGATAGCTGTGCATCCGTTGTGTAGATATGAGTTTAGATACTTAAAAGAAGGGGCCGTCTTGTTGCTATTTTCTCTACTTTAAATTAGTTTAATTTGTCATCTATTGATTTTTTTGCATTATACTTCTGTCCGTCAAGAAAAAAATATGCATTTAAACTTATTGTAATGCGCCCCAAGAAGCACCTGAAAATGTCTACGATAGTATGAGTAGCTGTAATGCTTCTCAGCGCGCTGACTGGACTTCTTTGTCCTTCTCTGCGAATACCAGATCTAAAAATACCGATGTGAATTGTAAAGTCGGGCAGGTTTTCATTCTCCCGACTGTAACGGGTTGAAGCGCGGCGCTGCACACCAATGGGACGAACACACGGCACTGAGAAGATGTTTTAGAAAGGAAAAGTTTTCTCTCATACCGCATAATGTGATTGTTTTAGACTGAAGAGGAAGAGTTAATCAGACTGTTGGCTAAAACAAATAGAAACTGTTTCTGCTGCCAACACCTGTCTGTGATAAGAGAGGATTTACAATGGGTTAACTATAGGAGAATGAGACCTGTGTGTGTGTGTGTGTGTGTGTGTGTGTGTGTGTGTGTGTGTGTGTGTGTGTGTGTGTGTGTGTGTGTGTGTGTGTGTGTGTGCGCGCGCGTTTGTGAGTAACACACTTTAATCATAAATCCAACACTGACATCCTGGTGACCACTCTCTCTTCCTGTGTGTGTGATTGTGTGTATGGTTGTTCTGGATCTGAGTCACGGCAGCAGTATGTGATTACTCGTTTCTGGAATGTTTCTCACCACGTTAAGAGAAAAGTCTTTGTTTTTCTCCTTTCTTTTTTTTGTTTGCCTTCTGGTGCTGTAGCTGCTGCATAAAACCGAGAGTTTAATGTGTACTTTATGCCCCCGGGTGTGTGACAGTCAAAGTCAGTGCATGTGTGTGTGCTTGTGTGTGCGTGTTCTGGTTATCTTTGTGGATCAGCTCCAGCTAAGTGAGGTGAAAGTAGTTGCCTTCAGCCACTCATTCCCGCTCTAATGTATGGCTAACTCTGTTCTCAGATCAGTTGGGGATTTATCATCTCGGTTTTGAGAATCATCACTGGGAAAATGTAAAAACAGAATTCGATGCAAAACTGTATCTGATCTGCTTTCATCTAAAATCGTTAACATTGATGCTGGCAGTGATTTGAATAAACTGCATGCTTCAGCTGTTTGGTCAAACACAAAACAGTTGTGAAACGGCATCATTTGATTTGGAGCCAATTTCTTATCTGATTTTGCAAAGCTTTGATACTGATTTTAGCCGACTATGATCATTCGAAACATTTTTTCTAGCCTTCCTGCAGCAGAGGTGTGTAATTATTTGGAGGAGAGGCAAAGTGACACTGTTTAGATGAGAGAGAGAAAAGTTGGTGTAAACCAGGATGATTTTTTTTTTCTATTTTCTAAATAGAAGGAAAAAAAATGGCAGGAATTGGACATTAAACTTTCCAACTTTTCTTCACGTCTAAAGTGAACGATTCTCTTGAAATTGATATCTGTAACATTTCTAAAGCCAGCATGTTCCATGACGGAGTAGAAACTCAAAAGATTAAAACACAGTAGGCTTCATATTCATTATTATTGCAATGTTAATGTATGCAATATGTTTTGCCTAAAAATATTTGCGTTGCAATAAGTTTTAGCTGATTATCTGTGCCATGCATCCAGGATGTGTATGTCATCAATGTTATTTAATGCAGCATAAAAAGTTTTAAGAAGGTAAAGAGATGGTAAGTTATTAAAATAGAAAGTTGTCTGTATTTAGTCTGTAACAACTGTTACACTGAAGAATGTTGTTGCAGAGGCCTCTCCATGCTTAGCAATGATGCATGCTTTGATCAGAAAAAAAAATCTGATTTTTGAGTTTCTACCAGCTGTTCATAGATGATCAAGCTTTTTTTCTGGCCTTACAGCAGGGCAGTATTGTGAAATAACCTAACACAATTATCGTGTTGGCTTCTTCTTTCTCCAAGTTCCACTTCTTCTTCTTTTGCAAAATCTTGCTGAATATCAGGCTGCAATGAACCTTTTGTCACGAGAAGTAAGAAAAAAAGATTTCCCAATAATTTTTCTTTGAATTTGCTTTGAAAGGCACGATCGTTTCAAATTCCTTCTCTGTCTTCATTAATCGTTTCTTAAGCTAAAATTGTCCTCATTCCTTTCGCTTCTAACCAACTCAATAAAATATTTATAAATAGGTGCATGCATCAAACGCTGTACAACACGAAAAGTTTTTGTTTGCATCCTTTCCCACCTTTTGGGGGATGGAGGCACTGATGGACAAAGTGGGGGAGTTGGGATGCTGCCAAAGGGAGATTTAAGGGCTAAAACAACTGACTCGTGGTTCAGTGGTTGTTTTTGCGGTTAATATAGTTGCATAACTCTGAAGTCCGGTCATGTTAGTTATGCATGTTGGTCATTTCTGATTCCAGGAAATGAGTTCACAGCTCAGTGTGTCCAGGCCAAGACAATGAGACGTGTTGCTGGGCTGTCTGTCTTCATTAGACGTCTCAGGACCCCCCGACATGCCCCTCCCCCACCCACCTAAATTTCCTTTAAAGGGACGGGCGGATAGCCTTTTGAACTCTTTGTTTCAGTTTGTCATTGGTTGAAGTCAGGATGTCCCTGTAGGATAATGAGTGGCAAGATAAAATGGAGCCTGGTTTGAACAATTCAAATTGGGCTTAGTTAGAGCTTTGAATATGGCAGGCATGATGAGAATTAGAAAGGTGATGTCAGCACCACCTGTCTTAAGTGATTCTATTCTGTTAATTCTTAAGTTTCCAATAACGGGTCGGTGATGTTTGGTACGCTGTTATGTCCGTTTCCATTCCAAAACTGATCGACACCGCTCCTTTACTGCTAGTTCCAAGCCCCCATCAGTGTTTGTTATATTGCATTTGTCAGGCTGAAGATAAATTCTTCTGCAATCTTTAAGACAACATTTCCAGTGTATTGTTTGAAATCTTCCCTGGAAAATGGCAAGCAGCCAAAAATAGACGACCCGTAAAAACAGGGCCGTCCTGCAAGACGCAAACACACCTAGATAGCTGAGCACCTTTTGTTTTTTTTTTTTTCTCTTTCTTATCGTCATGCTGTTGTAAAATGTTTCCTGCTTGCCTCGTCCATCGGGGGAAAACCCTCACAAGTCACTGCTAACAAACTTACCAGGTCACTCAGTCTGTTTAGAAACTCTAGAGCAAATGGTCTCTCACTATTTCTTTTCTTTTTTCTTTTTTTTATTGTAATCAAACTTGACCAGACTTCCTCCAGTCAAATCCACGTGTGATTAGAGGACATTTCTGACAACTCTTTGGGGCGGAGCTTCTCTTGTTTTCAGTGCTGACTGGGGTGGGGGATCAGTGTCTGCAGGGACCAAGGGCGCTGTGATATGACCGACAATCTGGCGTCACAGAATACACACATATGAACTCATCTTGGCCAAGGCCTTCACTGTTTGGACCGTCAGAAGGCTACATCCTCTTTTTCTGTTTTTTCCAAGTAAACTGTTCCCAGAAATATTCAACCCCGCTTTTCAAAGTTTGCTTTTTTTCCCTTAACCTTTTAGGGGCTGCATCAATTGCATTTTTCTGGTCAATCACTCAATGATATTAGTGGAAGAAATTACGTCAATATGATCCAATAAACTGTTTTGGACAATATTTACACATTTAATCTTACAGTTATTTAATTGTGACATGTGATGAAGAAAAGGTCCAAAAATGTTGAGGTACCCAAGAAACCAATTTTCTTTGTACCATTTTCTGTTTGAACAGCTGAGATTTGGAAAACACCAGTTGCAGTTCTCTAGGCATTTCCCAATCTTTAAAAAGCCTGACTTTCTGACTTTGGCTTATACAGTTTCTTATACCTTTTCTTGCAAAATATAATGCTAAAGTTGGCAAAACGTAGGTTGACTATTGTTAATGGCAGACATGCAGATGGGACCTGGTGGGTAGGTCCATCAGTCCTCTCACAGCAGAGCAAACAGGGACAACATCTATTTTAGACTTTTGCAGTGGTAGATAAGATCGATTTCACATGCAAGTATTGGCCGATCAGCTGTCCGATCAGTTGGTGCAGACATACAACCTTATCATGATGTTTCTCCTGCAAGGCCTTTACCGCTACTAACTTAGCACATGTAGAGAAAAATCTGCTTTGCCCAGCTGTCCTCAACACCTCCTGACGAAAAGCTTGACGCTGCCACCACCATTTGTCACCATGGTGATGGTGTGTTCAGGGTCTCCACCACACATGGAGTTGAGTAGAGCTCCTTCTGCATGTTTTGACTGTCCTTAAATGGGTGTGAACACTTTTTGTGCAGGATTACATGATTTTTGTCGAGGAACCCGTTCCCCTCACGTTTCTACTTTCTTTTTATTCTCTCACTAACTTTGACCTTAAAACCAGCTGGTATGTCATCTTATTATTGCTCCATTTAAGCTGTTTTGCAACATTCCCACTCACTTTCTGACACATCGTCTGCCCTCCACATTGTTACATTCACTGTTAGACACAAACCATAAGCCACCATCCACCAACCACAGTTAGTGGTTGGAAATACTAAATGTAAAAAGCAGTCTTATTCATACCACTGTAGATCACACTTTTTTATAATAAGGAAACCAATCGAAGTTTCCACTGTGGAAAAGAGATGTCATTTCTTGGACTGGGACTGCGGTCTGATGCTTTTAGAGACATCAACCGTTTTTGTGTGTGTGTGTGTGTGTGTTTGTGTGGCTGCACAAAATGCTTCTACACTTTGTTTTCTTTGTGCTTCACGCTGATTGGTGCTAATGTGGTCTATTGATCAGTGGGGTAGCAGTGTTGTTTGCACACACATTAGCGGAGATAACCGTTTAGCTGTCTGACCCTTTTTCATGAGAAAACGAATGACAATAGCTGCTGTTTTCAGCTGCAACGACTTTCCAGCCTGGAGATATTTTGCATGCTCATAGCTCTACAGCTTTCACATTTAAATACTTAGACTAAACCTAATCTCCACATGGGGTGAATTTATTTAGCAGCTTAATGAGAAATGGTGCTCTGTCTCTCTATTCATGACTACCTTTTAAGTAAACAGTTTCTGAATAATGCACGAGTCATTGGGTCAAAGTTATCTGCAGATGGGTTTAAGCTAATGTGTCATCTAGTCCTTCATTTGTTTAAATAATTTGCCAACATCAGGGAGTCTGATTGCTGATTTTGTCAAAAGAAAGTAACAATGGAGAATTGCAGTTTGTAGTTGATCGTATTTTATTAAAAAGTATGCTGACAAAATAAGCAACATTTTAAATTCAAAATCCCTTTTTGCTGGTAAATTAGCGATTAAATAGACATATGAGCTCAATAACAAATATATTGTTCTTAGCCTGTTATTGAGGTTATTCAACCATCAGATTCAAGCAAGTTCTGTTTTACCCATTCAGCTTTCAAGTGTCTCAGGGACTGAGATGTTTTCCAAACGTCAACCAATAGTGTGTCAAGTAGAATGTCACGTCGGTATTTCAGCTTCATTAGCTGCACTTTCACAGATATGCTTGATGAAGAAATCCATGAATAATTTTCCTTCACTAGCAGGATTCTCGTACCATCTATGAAAAGTATAAATAAATTGTAGACTTTTGATGGTTGCATTCAGCTCACTGGATTCTGTGTTAAAGAGAAATTCCACTTATATTTAAATCTTAAGGCAAGAGGAATTCAGAGGTTGCTATGTTAATAGAAACCAGTTTTTGACTAGGAAGTTTAGTCATCAGACAAACTACATTCCTGATGAGCAGAATAATCTTCAGATAGCTGTTGTCCAAACAAACGGAAATAATGCCACCAATTTTCCTCCTTCGGCTGAAAATTCCCAACAGCTAGAGTAAACTCTGAAACCTTTCCTTTCCTTCTAAGTTCCCTTAAATCTATTCCTGCTCTTCAGGCTTATCCAAACCTACTTCAGTAATTGTCGTCATTACTGAAAGAGAAGTTCTCCTCTTGCTTCATCCAAACCACCAAGCACACTAGAGGAAGAGATCTGTTGAGCATTAAGAAATTTCAAACCAGCTTTCTTCATAATCTAACTTATGAACTTAAGCAAGATTGGTATTTTGAAGGTCATGTCTGAGCTTTGCTTTGAATCACGTTCATCACTTTGGATCGATGAGGTATTTAGAGCCAACAGTTGTGATGCTCATTGAAACTCTGTCAAATATGGACTTTTATTGTGTAGAATTTCTCTGAGAAGAGACGTCAGACTTGATTTCTAACTGTGTGGATTGCTAGTTTCAGCCCATTAGGTATTAAAGAAAGCTTAATCTACCAGCTACACTACTTAGTTTCTGTGACAAAGTAACTTTTAAGTGTTGTGAAAGATATTTTTTGTTCATTTAGTGTTGCTAAATGTAGATACTTTACAGTGTAAAGTAAAATATTTAATCTCATGATGTTTTCATTTGTATATTACAGCAAGTTTAGTCATGTTGCAGTAATTTGAAATTCACTTTGAATCAAAATGCGTAATTAGATATCACTTCTGTTTTAAAACGACTTTTTGAGTTACAGAAAATATCAAATGATTAACTGTTTTGTGTTATAGCAAAATGCCCTGCGACAGACTGGCGACCTGTCCAGGGTGACCCCGCCTCTCGCCCGGAACGCTAGCTGGAGATAGGCACCAGCAACCCTCCCGACCCCACTGAGGGACAAGGGTGAAAGAAAATGGATGGATGGATGGATGTTATAGCAAAATAGATTTTTTTTAATAATCTGTATTTTATCCATCTTGCTAGCAAGAGAGACATTTAGTAGTGGAGATGTTGGCAAATTAAAAACATAGGTACTAGGGATGCACCAATATAAAAATTTGGGCTGATCAGATATCAATAACAGCCAATAACGAATATTTACTGAATATTTAAAATTGGGTTATAAATGGTACCAAGTGACATTTAATGTCCTGATGGCTTATGGGTGTGAACTGTTTTTCAATCTGTCTTGATATTGCACACAGTCCAATGATAACTTCAACTGGACGTATTGCGTAGCTTTAGTAAACATGTTTTTCTGTCTCTTGAGGCTCAAATTAAAGCAAGCCAACTTCCTGTTTCTTAATGCCGTGGTGATGTGTTTTGCTTTCTGTCTTCTTTCTAATTTGCTGTTGTTCAGGGGAAAAAACAATGAGTTCATATGCTGAGGAGGATGGCAGTAAAAAAGCCCCATTAAACTGTGGATAGATGGGTTGCAGGTGGAGGAGAGGCGGGGGTAGGGAGGAGAAAGCCCTTTAACTGAGTGTGATGTAACTGTAGAGGTAATGTGGTAAATGATGAGAAGAACGGCTGTCCTGGGGGAGGGGAAGTTGTTTTTCTGTAGAATTAGAGCCAGAAACACGTAGGTGGAGTAAATAGATTGTTCATATCAGCAACACTTTGAAGTTTTGACATCTGCGGTAAATAATCCTAAATTAATCGCTGTTATTTCTACAAATAAATGAATAAAAGCTTTCTCTGTTTGCCTTTGTTGAACTTTAAACCAGCATTTCATGACTTCAGTTGTGTTTGACCCAAAACAAACTATTAAACTGTGTGGAAACCAGTTTATATCTTTAAAATAACAATATCCTTTGTTTAATTATTTAAAGAATCACTTGCTCACACACAAACAGACTCTTCACTTTGTTTCCTCTCCTCCCGACACAGAGACGAACAAAGAAGTGCGATTGTGTTTTTTTTTTTTTCTGCACAGCGTCGTCATAGAACCCCACTGAGCTTGATGCAAGTCAATGTAAAAAATTGCATCTGTCTCGTCCGTTGTCTCCCCCCGCCTCCACCGCACCCGTCCACCCCTTTCTCCCTTTCAATGAATTTTCATTTGAATGAAAGCCTTGCCTCAGTGTTTTGTTGTGCTCCGAGGAGGAGGGGAGGTGGGGAGAGGTCTGATTGGTTGGAGTGCCTTTCGAGCCGGACCAATACAGGAGCGGCTCCCGCCTCCACGACTCCCGGCCTGCAGCTTGATTGGGCGCCTGGGAGGAGCCAGACGTAGTATTAAAACCTCTCTGCCTCCCCCCAGTCTGCTCCACTCCAGAGTTGAAGAGAGTCTCCGTCTGTCAGACGGAGAGCTGTGTGTGTCGGTGTGAAGAGAGAAAGAGAGAGAATGTGTATCTAAGTGTGTGGATGTTTTTTTTTTTTTTTTTTTTTCTTGTTGAGCAACAACCAGAAACTCCATCTGAGTCTGACCCGGACTACTCCTTGTTCTACCTTTCCAGGACTGAAGCAGCTTGGCTGAGTGTTTGCCTATGATCACAGCTGGACGGATAAGCTTCAGCAGACGAGCAGGACGTCATAAAGAGGATCAGAGAAGGCTGCCGTGTTACTGCTATCACGACTGGCTCATCTGCGGACCTTTGAGTTCTTCATTAAGGCTCTGATCCCGATCTCCTGCCTAACCACCCCAAGTGGGTCGCCACCGAGGTGCCAGAGGAAGTCCCAGTGACCTCGGCTGACCCAGTCCCACAAGTAGTCTTTGACTGAGGAAAGAGAAGAAGAAAGGAAGGAGGAGAGGAGCGACAGAAGAAAAGCAAGGACCTCAGATCAGCGACTGGTAAGGAAGTTATTATGGGCTGTGGGCACCAGAGACTGGGGAGGTGGGATGTCTGACGTAAGAGTCGTAAGAATTCTCCAATAACCTCCGTCTCTGCTTCAGGTCCCGCAGTGATGCCGGTGGAGACGCTGAGGCCCTCAGATGGCCGTCTGGCGGGCGTTGCCTTCACCTCAGGAAGACCCTTCAGAATACTCAACAAAGGTCCCAACTACTTTCGCCCCCCTGCCGAGTCAGGAATCCGCAAGCTGAGCGCAGTGGAGCGCCTGGAGGCCGACAAGGCCAAGTATGTGAAGAGCCAGCAGGTGGCCTTGACTCGGCAGGCGCCCATCCAGGCACCGCTCATCCGGAAGCCCCTTGTCCCCCCGGTGATGATGCCCCAGGGCAATGTGGGTGCCCCGACCACCCGGAAGGTTCCCCGCTGCCCAGCTGATGTGGAGAACCGGGGAGGCAGCGAGGTGCTGGGGGAAAGGAGACCCTTCAACCTGGATATCCTGAATAATCTAATCAATGATGTATGTGACGGAGCACAGTCGTCTTCGTCCACCTCCCCCTCCTCATCGTCTCCATCGTCAGGGGTAAAGAGCATCTGCAGCAGCCTGTCTGCAGAGCAGGACAAGAGCAACAGACTCAACAACCTCAAGCCCCTGAACCACGGTACCAATAACTCCTCGTCCACCTCCTCCTGCACGTCTTCCCTGCTTAGCAATAACCGTTGCACCCCTGCAGCAGAACTGTCCCGTCGTCCACCCCCTGTCCCAGCACGGGTTGTACGCGGTGTTCAGAACCCCTACAATGCCCCTAACTCAGTGACTGTCCGCAGAGTGGACGTTCGGCCTCATGCTGAGGTGAAGAAACCACCGAGAGTTGCACTGCATCCCCACCTGAGGCCCCGACAGATCCCCCAGGGTCAGGTTGCACACTCCCAGCTCCCCCCTCCGCCACTGCCACCTCAATCACAGAATCAGCTCCCAGCCAAGGTCAACACCTCATCCCAAACTTTGCCATCACCTCCGGCCTACCCACCCCCCAGCCCGATGTTGATCCGAGCGGGTGTCATCCCGCCGGCCTCCCCAGCCTTCACGCGCATCTCCAATGCCAGTTCCAAAGGCTCCTCCCGCAAGCACCCATCCCTGCACCGCTCCAAGTCGGACCTGAGCGACCGCTACTCGCGCGCCACTGCTGACCTGGAACGCTTCTTCAACTACTGCGGGCTGGACCCGGAGGAGGTGGAGGGACTGGGCGGCGTGGAGCGCTTCACCCGGGCCAACTCAGACATTGTGTCCGTCTCCAAGCTCCGCAGCGTCAGCACGCCCAGCTCAGAGTGCGGGGACGATGTGGAGCGGATGAGGGGGTACGGAGGCGGTGATGAGGAGGAGGATGACGAGGACGGGCCCCTGAGGACGAACGACAGAGTCCCCTACGGGATCTCGGTCATCGAGAGGAACGCACGAGTCATCAAGTGGCTGTACGGCATCCGGCAGGCGAGAGAGGCGAACAGTGGCGTCTCGAACGTCTAGACTGATGATGACGGCTTGTTCGTTCTTGTTTTGCTGCCTTACTTCCACGTTTGGGATCAATGTTCCGGGTCATCTGGTAGTTTGTCTTCAGTTTCCTGTGAGGACTCACTTTTACTGGACAAAAAGACAGAAATGACTCAGTTTATGTTGGGGGTGCATCGATTGCAAATTTCTGGTCGTTTAGTGATCTTTCGGAATCTGACCTGCTATTTCCGATTTTGGCAAAATACCAAATGTTTTCCTTGAAGAGTTGGTAACTTTAGTGTCTAAGTTGGGAATAGCAGGGTGACTATGGTTAACATGAAGACGTGACCTTGTTGGCGGGTCTGTTTGTTTACCATCTCTCACGGTACACAAACAGAAAATCAGCAGCTGATTTCCAGATCACATAAGATTGGTTTCACATGCGAGTATTGGCTGATTGGCCGGCTGATCAGTCGGTGCACCCCTTAGTTTCTGTTCTAAAGGCTGCAAGTCAGGACTGCAACTGGACAATGCATTGCTACGTTCTTTTAGTTGATTTTCTTTGGTATTTGCAAGCAATAACAGATTATTGTCAATGCTGGTGACAATGAAGGCAGAGGGTGCTAAAAGGTTCCTATAGGTACTGTAAGGGTGTGTGTATATGTGTGTGTTTTCTACCAGAGTTTGGCTACAGATTGCCAAAACGTTGCACAGCACAGAGACTGTTGAAAGCAGAGCAGCAAGAGAAGCACGTTCATACTGTGAAACCTACAAATAAAGCTTCCACAAATATGTGCATATTTTTAAAAAGTTACAGAGAAAATGGTCGGCTGTAAGACTGTTATAAATGTTTCTGTCAGCATGCAAGTGAACAGTTTGTATACACTATACCATAGCACGTCATATCAAAAAGATAAAAAAATAAAATAAAAAAAAGCAGGAAGGGATCCCCAGGCTTCCAGATTCACAGCACATCCAGTTCAGTCACAGGGGAGTTTTTATCAGATTTTTACTTGTTGCCTCCAATGCAGTCTTGGATTACTCTGCGTTGGTGCAGCCTGGAAAATCGGTTTACCACGTGCGTCTTGGCACGGGGGGGAAGAGCGAGTCATATGATGAAGGATGATCTCACAAGCACGAATATGTCCATGACTCAGGAAGATGGCATAGTAATAAATGGACCAATATTTATTTGGGAAAACATAACTTAATGTTTTTTTTTGTTTTTGTTTTTTTTTACTTAAAGGGGATTTTGTGTACAGAGATCAGGCTGAGATGCATTTAAATGCACATGCAGAGACACGTTCAGTGAGCAAACGGAAGGGATGCGATGTGTTAGCTGCTGCTCCGCATGGAGCGCGAGAGAAACAGTCTGTATTAAACTTCCTGTTTGTTGCTTCTACTTCTGTTGAACTGTTCTCAGTCTGGTTGGGTCTTCCTCTTCTTCACACCAGAATCAGCAGTAGCATGCAGTGGCAATCAGTTCAGAGAGCGTCTGAAAACAAAATATACTTTTTTTTTTTTTTTTCTTCAGGCACTGGATGCCCAAAGAGTCTTTGATAAAGAGGTCCAAAATGCTTTACAGTGGTGTATCCTGAATCCATTAATAAAATATGTTTGAATATTAACTTGTTGTCTTTATTGCTGCTTTTTGAGTTTTAAAGAAGTCTTTGGTTCACTTCGTCAGGTTATAATGCAAAATCTGTTCTGGGTTCAGCTAAAGGATCTTGTCATGGTATAGTCACAGACTTCCAACCCAAAGTTGGACTTGATAAATTGGTGAAGTTCAATTAAAATTAGGCAGTTTTCTTTCTTTTCTTTTTTTTAACAAAAGTCTAAAAAGTGTGGCAGGCATTTGTATTCAAATCATACAAATGCCTTCCACATTGTAATCATTGAAATCTTGTAATTTTTCTGTGAACTTGAACAAAATAGCTTGATGACATATCAGATTTAAATGAGTATCTTATCAACATACTTATTTAAATTATTGTCAATGCGGTATTGGTGATGCAGGTCCTATATTTACTTATCGGATCGATTCCAAAATATAAAGTATCGCACACCTCTGTTTCACAGAACTAGATTTCTATTCAGAAGAATTCGCACATAATTTTGTGATTTCTGAAGCTAATTTGTTTAACTTAATTTTATGTAAGTGTATTGGAATACAGGAGCTTGAGTAAAAATTCACCCTACTTTTTATTTGCAAAGAAAAAAGAAAATTCTGCATCCTTTTCCTTCTTTCCCTTCCAAAAATGGACGACTTTGTTTCTTTGTCACATAAAATAAATTGAAGTTTTTACTAAATGCAATAAAAAAAGATCAAGGGGCATGAATATTTTTGCAGGGCACTTAAGTGAAGGCAAGTGTTACTCTTGGTAGATCTCACTCCTGCATCAATAACTGACAACTCAGCGCTCAGACTGGGCTTCCCAGGGGAGTTTTTCTTCACTTTCCTGCTTTTTGTGGCTGTCTTAAGAGTCCATTATTGTAAATTTCAGAACATCTCTCGCTTCACTGGGGGAGCAGACGGGGGTTTCTCATTTAGCTGAACAACACCCTTTTTCAGAGCTCTTAAATCTCTTTTTGGGGAGGTTCAACTGCTTCATAAAACACTATTAAAGAGGTGCAGTGTAAAATGAATGGGTGTGAAAGGGTTATGTTGGCAGTAAATTCTATTTGAAATGTGATGTCAGAAAATATAAAAGAAATAACAAATATAGACTTGTTTGGATGAAATTATTTAAGTTTATAGCTCAGAAGTATGCTTCAGTATGAAACGATAAAGCAGTTTTTCTTAAAGATTTATTTTTTAATATTCGAGGCAGCTGAAGATTTTTCAATCCATCTTATTTTAGATCACCAATTCATAAGGAACGTTGCCTGAAAAACATCAACTTAATCCAAACGTGCAAATTCTTTCACATTTACAATGAATCCTATTTACTAAACAACACAGTTTATTTTTAAAATTGGTTGAAAAGTTTACCAGCATATTGCACTGAGTCAGTGAATTGCAGCATTCACTCCTGGTGAACAAGAATTTAGCAGTAATAGATAATAACTTGCATTGAGCTATTTTCCACACTCTGGTTTCACTTGTGTTAGAAATTAGACAATAGTATGTTTTAGCCAGACAATGTTTTGAAATTGTGAGAAAATTAGATTAATAGAGGGGCATGGAGATTTTTTATTCAATCAATAATTGAATAAATCCAAATCCAGGATCCTGGATTTTTACAACAATGATTTAGCTCGCTTTAATAGAAAATGACTTCTCCCTTACAATGAATTTCCAGAGAACTAAAAACCGAGCTGGCTCGCCATAAAGACTTTCCTTTTTGTTCCTGTTTTCCAGCACAGACTGGATCAAACGCCACATCGGATGAGGTCTTTTCCCCTCAGAGGTGGAGTTTTCAGACATCTGCACTGTAGGTTATACCTATTTTGAGCTGGGATCCACTGACAGAAGACTGATTAGATTTGTCATTTTTAAAACTTTACAAATTCCACCCAGAAGCTTCAAAGCGTTTTCCAAAATGCTGTCTTTCCAGGGCTGTTCAGAGGTAATTGGTTTTGCCCCTAAATCGTGCAGCCGAAACAGATGGAGGCGGGCAAAGAATGATCTGAGAAGTACATGGAATTTCTTTCGGAACCTTGATTCCTTTTGCTTGGTACTTCCTGTAGCGGAGGACATGGGTGGCCAGAGGACAAATGTGAACCGATGAAGCAGGGCATCATGACAGCATCTGTTTGCTGTCCTGAGCAGCCCTCATTAACAGGCAGAAACACTCAGGAGAAGAATCACAGATCCAACAAGACGACATGCCACAACAGTTCAGAGGCTCAAACATGGCAGAGAAGCTTGAGGTTCAAACACTAAACTAGAGGAACTGTAACAGAGCCTCCATAAATGTTTCTCCTTGTGGATGAATGATGGATCAGTTCAATAATGTCCCTGAAACTCGCTGCACTGCTTCACCCACTTCCACAGAACCAAGAGCCACGATGGATTAAATAGGAATGTAGGCTTATGTAAGGGTACATCTGGGTCCAGCATCCTCGCTATTATGTAATCATGCATGGTCACAATACATGGCTGGTTTGAATAGTTGACTTGCAAAACCCTCAGGTGACTTTAAGAAGAGACTCATATTTGCTGCAGAAACCAGGGATGGATTTAAGACTAATTCTTCCGAAAACCAAGACCGGATATTCCAAAACTGAGACCAGGCCTTCCAAGATCAAGATCAAGTCCAGACGCTCCAAAACCAAGAACTTCCAAAAGTTAAATCAGACCTTTCAAAACCTGACTTTCCAAGACCAAAGCAAATGAGGTGGATTAGTAGAACTTGCCAACAAGTGAAGGTGTCATTCTGCAGATTTTACTGTGGAATATTCTCTCTGCTGTCACATATGACCATCGTGAGACTATCACACAGCATCAGTGTTCAGGCAGAAACTTCTCCAGACTTGTTGCAAGACTGACTGCTGCCGGAGATCCATCCTGCCAACAGCATTACCATCTATACGCCTCTTTGAAGGTACTTGAATGGCACTAGTTACATTTCATTTCCCTTTGGGTTAAATAAAGTATCTTTGAATTTCTGTCTGACCGTGTGCTGTCTGAATGATGCTAGTAAAGGCCATTTTCAGCGGTTACATCCATAATTCAGTATTTAAGAAAGGACACCAACGCAGCTTCTATAGACATGAATCAATGACTGAAACATCTCGGAAAACAGAAGAACTTCACACGACCTTAAATATGTCTTGCATGTATTGACAGTGTTTATATTTTTCCACTCAAAACTGAGCGGTGCTCTGCATAACTCATTACACAGAGCACCTTTTTTCTGCTTTGAGGAAGCGGAAGCAAAAAGGGGGAGCTGATGTTTCCTCCACTCCAACCCTTTCGGACACTTACATAAGAAACACATCTGACTGAGAAGATAGGATGACGATTCGTTTCATTTCCAGCACAGACATTCGGACCGTTATGTAACCCAGCGTAAGCAGCACCTCTGACCCATTGAACAATATGATGGGAAGGTTTGATGTAAAAAAAACGAAAAATAAAAAGTCCCACAACGCTTAACCCCTGAAGGTTTTGGAAGAGGAACATATGCAGTGTGAGAATGCAAAGTCTCCCGCTGATGACTCCCTGTGGATGGATGATGAGGACGGTCCCCCACCCCAATGAAATCATCTGTGTCATCCTAATGCTCCTTCTCCCAACACAAACCGACCATATGTCAATATTTACCGAGGGATCAGCTGGGCTCTGGCATGCTGTTGGAATACAAACACGCTCATATGTCTGTGAGCCTCAGCTCGCTCGCCTGGATGCCATGTCTGTGTCGTTTTCTGAGTGAAAGGTCCGTCTCAGTAAAACGTATCTAATTCTCCTTGATTGAAAAGTACATGCTTTTTGTCTCATTTTTTTTTCTGTTTGAATTAAATTGACTGAATTGAAAGAAAATTGGAAATTTCTGAGTTGGAAAAATCACAAATTTGCTTGACACAAAAAATGACATTTGGATCTCAATCAGAAATTTTCAGGGAAAAAAAACTTGGACGTTTCTGAGTTTGAAAAGTCAGGAGAAACAACTGAGAAATTTTGAGTTTAATCTCATAATGTTTTGAGAAAAAACGTCAAAAGTCTCAGAAAAAAACAGAAACTTTTTGAGTTTTTTTCTTTCAATTATTATTTATTGACTTTTCAAACTCAGAAATGTCCAAGTTTTTTCTACAAAACTTCTGAGATTAATCTAAAAATTTCTGAGATTTTGGGCTGAAATTCACTCCCGTTTTCTCTGCCTACAATGGCCCCAACTGTGTGCTGGTACAAGATTATAGATGTTCCTTCATCTGTATTTTTAGGGATGTGTTTCTCTACATCAGAGCTCCCTTTATTTCAGGGTTAGCTAGCGACAGCTGATGCAAGCTGCTGCAGTGGGACAGTATACTTGACTCCTGTGTACAGCAGAACTATGTCAGGGCCTGAATGGCCACGGAGCAGGGAGTGATAAGCTGATTAAAGCGTCAGGGCAGATGGGATCTCTGGGTTTTTGACGTGTGTGTGTGGCTGTGTGTCTCTCTCTCTGTCAGACTGAGTGTATATCCCATGGGAAAACAAAACTGGGTTGTCTGTGTTAGCTTAGCGTGTTGTTGCAGAGCAATGCATTTACATCCGTTATCGCTTCGGACCCATCTGCCTTTCTTCCTCTCTCCCTCTCCGTCGGATCGCCTGAGTACATCCACGCTCAGTGTGGTTTTAGGATGATCCCTGTTCCCAAGATTTTGGGTGAATCTCTTAATGTAAATGTCATCATACGGATGAGTGGGTGAAACAAACTGGAAACCCCCTTCAAAAAGCAACACCTCTGACAGTTTTCACTCATCACTGAGATCTAAGTACAGAGAGCTGTGATAAAATTGTGCCACTGCAGATTTTTACGGTGTGTATATATTTATGTATATATAGTTTCATTTATTGTTGGGGAAAGCGGCCCTTCAGACCCCAACCTGAGCCTGCCTTGACCCCTGTAGCTGTTGGGAATTTTGTATTTTTATTTTCAAGAGATTTTCTGGTGTTTTATGCCAGATTAATGATTGACAGCACTAAAGCCCGCCTTCTGGCTGTGATTGGTTGTTTCCAGTTAGCGCTGGGCGGACTGGAAGAGGGCAGAGGAGCTCGATGTTTTCACAGATTATGTGTGTCATAGCATACTGTCACAACACAGGGAGTTTCAGGAAATATGCAAAGAAATATCTTTTTTTTAGAAAAGTCATACACTGCAGCTTTAAAGTGATTAGTGGTGTAGTTAAATCATTTTAAACTAGAATGCATAGCCTCAGTTTGTTTGCAGCAAGACAAATTGAGCATTGTCAAGGGACAAAAGATGAAAAACAAGCCTTTTTGGCTAATCCTGGCACATTTACAAAAACTTTATTTAATGTGCATTGTCCCTATCAACTAAATTAAATTAAATTAAAGGAGCTGACTGGAGGAACCCTTTACATAGTAACTGAAGGCACCCCTACACTCAGATTTCTCACTTATTTGTTAGGTCCACTTCATATGAACAATTGAAAACATTCTGACACAATAAAGAAAACTGATTACAAAAACTATTATGGGGCATCATCAGTGTAAGTAAGCCTTTGTTTGTGCTAATGGTAAAGGATGGGAGCGTTGTGAAATACAGATTTCTTCATGTTCTGTTGACAGGCCGTCTGTCAGCAGACGGATGATTAGTCCTGAGTTTCCCCACAGGACCATGAGAGCGTGGGAGGCTGCACAGAAATAGTGACAAACTACGTGACATCACACCTATGGCTGCTTTTGGAAAACACACATGAACAAACGAACCACAAGTGACTGTTTTTAAAGCAAGACGTGCAGAAACAAGTCAGAGAGGAGCTGTTAAGATGCTCTGCATGAAACACAAACACACACAGATGAATGTCATGACGGGGAATTAACTTTCTATCAGTGTGGACAAACGTCAAACTAACACCTGATTACGTTTTCGTCCAACCACAGATATCCTGTCATCATCTCTAGATTAAAAGCAAACAATAACAATCTTCACTTTGAGTATACATTTTGCCATTTCATCAATTCAATATTGTTTCACTATCTATTACAGCTGTTATTTGTAGATAGATTTGTAATGCACATATCTATCTATTTGTGCATTAGATAGATACAGTAGTAGAACCAAGAATCCCGGCCCGGGGTCTTTCTGCATGGAGAAGCATGTTCTCTTTGTGCATGCATGGGTTCTCTCCGGGTTCTCCAACTTCCTCTCACAGTCCCACATGACTGTTAGGTTAATTGGTCTCTCTAAAATTCTCCCTAGGTGTGAGTGTGTGTGTGTGTGTGCATGGTTGTTTGTCCTGTGTGTCTCTGTGTTGCCCCACGACTGGCGACCTGTCCAGGGTCTCACCCGGAACGTTAGCTGGAGATAGGCATAAGCAACCCTCCCAACTCCACTAATGAATGGATGGGTTTCCCATCCATTCATCCATCTTAAGTTTAGATAATTTCATTGTCAGTTTGTATCACACTTCTCATCATGCTGTATCAACACCCACCTCATAGTTTGGTACATAGGTATTAGCTTTCAAGAAATTCTGCCAGAAATGGATGCTACGCTACATCAAGAGGCTAATTCCATGTTGTTAATTTTCAGGCCAACTGAAAACTAAACGCTGAGGCTTATTTATGTGCAGTGAAATGCACACAGGACGTCTTCGAAGGCAGAATTTTTTTTCAGTCGTCACATTCAGATTCTTTACAGTGTATATAGAAAGTTATTTTGTTGACTCTCATCTTTGCAAAATGTCCTTTTCCCCCCTCTGCTCTGCTGCTGCTAATCCTTTCCCCCTTGTGGTATTTTTTATGATTCATGCTTCTTGGAGTCACAGTGTGTCTTGCCAGAAGCTGGATGGACCTGAAGGCCCTCCGCCTTTGCCAAGTACGAGGTAAACAGATCTGCTGGACTTTAACATGACAACAGACTCCTTTGAACACACCAAGCAGACACGGCCTCCAGGCTGCTGTTGGACCCTTCGGTCCCAGCTCCCATACAGATTCTCTTTCATTCTGTAGTCGCTGACATGAGGCGAAGAAGAAAAACTATCTCTGAGTGAGACAATCTCCCAATTAAAATAATAAATAAAAACACACTTGATCAACTTTAGATTCCCTCTGTGTAAATTATTACAAAAAAAAAGTCGAGTTAAAAAAAAAGATGTGCTTGAAGTGGAATTTCCACTTCACTTTTGCAGCCAAAGCAGAATTATTGGCTAGCAGCTCTACAGCAGCAATCAGTGGAAACATGGAGTTTACCCACTGGTGGAAGCTGCCAAGGAACACTGGCTGCTCTCGGCGAGACAGAAAGTGAAAGACACTTGGCAGCTGAAAGTGTAATGTTTACCTAACCTCGTGTCTGATGGGAAAACTGACCAAAAACACCAGCTACCATGCTGCTTTGCTAGCATTCATAGCTGTGCTAGCTGTGTAGTTGGTGCTACAAAGACAAATTAAAAAAATCAAACAAACTCGCTGGTTAAACCCGCATGAAACAATGAGTTTACTTCTCCAGAAAATGTCAAAAATATTGAGTTAGCTGTTTTATTGTAATTTTTTTTCACTAGATAAATGTAGCCCTTACAACACCTTTGGTTTACACAACAGAGCTTTGCAAAGTACAGCTAACGCTAACACAAATTGTGGCTATCTGTGTTTTTGTTAGGTTAGACTTTAACTTAGCGGTTCAGAGGACGGCAGGGGGCGCTGGCGGACATTTTTACAAAAGGGGGGCGCTGGGATGCCTTTGGGGGGCGTTTGGTCGAAGGTAAACTTTACACCTTAAATGCACAACAATACCAGTTTAGACTTTGAGCAACTTGGTAAAACTGTATTGTGTAACATTAAACCATGCTTGGCTGCAACTGTATTGATGGAAGCTCTTCTTCTATTCAGTGTTTGTTAGCTTCTTGGCGCAGCTCCGTTCTCCTGCTACTAGTAGCTAAAATCACGATACCCTCTGAAAAATGAACCAATTTAAATAAAGAAATCCAGAAATCCCTCCATGGGTGATAGAGAGCGTTCATTTTACAGCGTTAACACCAGGGGTGAAAGTAAGGGGGTACGGCAGGGTACTGCTACCCCTAAAAGATTAAGAGGGGGTACGCAGAGCGGCTGTCTGCTGTAAAAAATTAATGGGTTAAACTGTGCAGCCGCGAGTGTGCCCACTAATTAACCGTGACTGATTAGTTTTTCAAGAACAATCTAAAACACGACTTAATCAGTTAATAAATATTTTCCCCCCCCCCCATTTCATATTGTTTCTGAGTTCAGAAACAATATTGTTTGCTGTTGCACAGCAGCCGTGCAACACGTCGACCGCGGAAGGTTTTGAGTCTATCTCGGCATTAGGTGACAAACTGAACGCCGCCAGGATGATGAGACCACGTCCTCCTCTGACTCGCTTAAAACGTTCAAACTTTATCAAACAACAACAACAACAAAAATCAACAAAACGCGCTCAAGTTAATGACCCAGCAAAAATAATAATCTCAGTAATTATTGTTTCAACAATTCTGTGCGTTTCGGTTCCATTACCAGCAGCAGTTTAAAATTAACTAATCAACCACCGCTGTGTTCATGAGAGGTTTATTAATCACAAAAATAAATATCAAGCCTGCAAACCTAATATCGTAACGGACTGAATGTTGTGTTTTTAACATAATCTCTGGTCGGCTTGTGGAGCGCAAGAGGTTGCCATGGCAACGGGTGTGCTTAAACGGCAGAGAGACGAAGAGTAAAAAGGTGCGAGTGGTTTAGAGTTGATCACCTGTTCGGGTTGTTTTACCTTTTTTTTTTACTTTTGTCTTGACGCATCACAGCCGCTGTAGTTTCTGAACTTGGACTAATTACCTCGTTCTGTGAGTATCCGTCATTTACAACTATATGTTTCATTGAGTATTTAACAAACAAATGGCTTTTACGGTGATAATTGTGTGAAATTAAATTGTTGAATATATATATACTTTTGTATATATTGTATATATACTATACTATACTTTTGTCATAGTACTCCCAAGAATTTAAAACTAATTTCACTCCTGAACATAACCATATTATTTTCCAACAACTTCCAGAACAGTTTAATTTCATAGCTGATAACTGACGGTATATCAATGAATCTGAACATAAGAACAAATTGCAGCAGTTCCTGTACAGTAGCTTTATTCCTCAGGTAACTAGAACCGCGGTCGGTCGCTCATTTTCTCACGGGCGCCTGTTAGTTCAGTTGCGATGACACCAGTAAATTAAACATAAAAGGACTCTATAGAACAAAAGTCCCCAAACTACGGCCCGCGGGCCGGATCCGGCCTGCCTCCACATTTGGTCCGGCCCCCTGAACAATACCAGAGAGCATTCAGATTATTTTTTATTTATGGTATTTTCCGGACTATAAGCTGTTTATATGTGTATTTTTCTTCAACCACCAGGGGGCTCTTTAGCAGGAAGTGAATCATTGGAAGTCTGGTTACTTGCGCACCAACACTGAGCCCACAAGCAGCAAAATGAGTAAGAAACAGAGCAGATGTCTTTGGAAAGTTTCTTTGCAAAGGGAAAAGGCCCAAAGAAGAGGAAGGAGAACAGATTTATCCCGGACCGGTAGGTGAGTCCCACGTTACAAGCCCGCTCTGCGTAACATGCGGCAACATAAATGAAAAAATGTCTTGACATTAAAAGTTCTATGTGAATAATGTATTTGGTCAAGACTTTTCCACGGTAAACAATATTCCTAAACTCACCCAAGATATTGTCAGCAAAATGTATTTGTTTTTTTCTGCATACAATAGCAGCAATATACTAACTATACACAAGACTGTCATTACTTGACATAGTTGTACTGTTCAAAACTTTTCGGTTTGCTTCCGTAGAAATGGCGTAGTGTCTGGACATGTTAAAATGTTAAACTTTTTACCAGCCGAAATCCTCACAACTTTCAAATAGTTTCCTTTTTTATTTTATTTTAGTTGTTGCATGGACTCAATGGGTACAAACAACAAGTTGATGAGACTTAATGTTCCAGGCAAGAAGCCAGGTCACCAGTCTGTCGCAGGGCAACACCGAGGCACAGGACAAAAAACTATGCACACACACCTAGGGAGAATTTAGAGAAACCAATTAACCCTGACAGTCATGCTTTTGGACTATGGGAGGAAGCCGGAGAACCCGGAGAGAACCCATGCATGTACAGGGAGAACATGCAAACTCCATGCAGAAAGACATGGAGTCTTCCAGGGCCGAGAATCGAACCCTTCTTGTTGCAAGGCAACAGTGCTACCAACTGCACCACTGTGCAGCCCACATTACAATCAAAGTATGTAAAACTTTTTATAACCAGTACCTGCAAATGAACCACCCAATTCAGGGGATGCTGCAGGTAACCAAACAAAAACCCCAAATCACAAGTAAACAATCTGGTTGTCCATTACAAAAAGAAGAAATACATTCCAGGTGAGTAATGTCTTTTTTTCTCTTCATTGCAGGAAAGAAGGTCCAAAAGACCCACTAGGCGACGTCCAAACAGAAAGTCCCAAGGCCCCAGGCTAGGACCTCACTTTGAGGAATCTATTTAGTCTCTTCTTTTATCATGTTTGTATTAATTTAGTCAGATAAGTAGTAACCTTTGTCCTCCTTTTTTGCAGGAAGACAGCGAGGCGTACCCAGGATTTCAGTTTCCACCGAAGAAACAATGTTATCTTCAGGTAAGTGAATCAATTTCAGGGAATTAAACAGAGTGACCCTCCACAGGTCATGCAAAACAAGTGAAAGTGAAGAATCATCCCTAGAGTTGTTTTTGGAACCTCCTCATCCTCTTACATGCCGAGCCCTTAGAAACTGCATGATAAAAACCTTTGTCCATCCATCCATTTTCCTCTATTGTTTCTGGGTCATGGAGCAGCAGCTTCAGAAGGTAGACCCAGATTTCCCTCTCCCCAGCCACTTCTCCCAGCTCCTCGGGGGAAATCCCAAGGCGTTCCCAGGCCAGCCGAGAGACATAGTCCCTCCAGCGTGTCCTGGGTCTTCCTTGGGGCCTCCTCCCGGTGGGACGTGCCCGGAACACCTCACCAGGGAGGCCAGATGCCCGAGCCACCTCAACTGGTTCCTCTCAACTTGGAGAAGCAGCAGCTCTACTTTGAGTCCCTCCCGGATGACCGAGCTTCTCGCCCTATCTCTAAGGGAGAGCCCAGACACCCTGCGGAGAAAACTCATTTCGGCCGCTTGTATCTGGGACCTCGTTCTTTCAGTCATGACCCACAGCTCATGGCCGCAGATGAGGTGGGAACAAAGATCGACTGGTAAATCGAGAGCTTCGCTGTTTGACTCAGCTCTCTCTTCACCACTGCAGACTGGTACAGTGCCTGCTTCACAGCAGACGCTGCCCCAATCCACCTGTCGATCTCCCGCTCCCATTTTTCCTCATTTGTGAACGAGATCTCCAGATACTTAAACTCCTCCACTTGAGGCAGGAACCCCTCTCCCAACTTCTCCCAGAGAGGAGACATTCCACGTCCCAAGAGCACCATCCATGTTCACAAGAATGTTTAGGAAAGGAGTTTGCACACAGCCAGAACAATGCCTGCAGCTGTACCAAAACCCAGGCCAAAGCTGAAGCCGCTCATAAAAGATTCCCCACAATCGGACAAGAAGGTCCACAGATTCCAGGATGGACGCTGCTGCTGCTGCCTCACTTCTGGCCTCAGATGTTCCCTCACAGCCTCCAATATTTCATCTTCTTCTGACTGGTCCAAATTATAAAATCTTTTAATTTTCATCATTAATTCCGCCATTTCAGTCGCTAATTCTTCTGCATTTAAGCTGTGCAACATCCTTCGTTGAATTCTTATATAAAATTCCTCAAGTTCTTCAAGAAATTCTGGATCCTCCATCATAAAAGTTTTACACGTTGCCACTCTTTCTTCAATGCTACACTGAAAGATCTCTTGGGAAAAAGTTCAAGTACTTAAGACTGTTTATGATGTCATAACAAGAGAATGATAGTATGACATCACAGAGAGAGTGATGTCATAACTGACATATACTTGCATATATTTATGCATTTTATAAAATTTCTTTTCTTTTCTTTTTTGCATATATATTGAAATATGTTTAATCTAGGTCATGCTGGTTCTGCTGTTATATTGTTTTTGTCATGTTTTAGTTCTTGAGAAAGTGTGGTGTGAATTTCCCAAGCGGTAACATTATGACTCCTCCTTGCAGGAACTTGTTTTTTTCCAGACACTGACCTTACCTCGATGCCCATTGTGTTTTACCAAATCTCTTTATTGTTGTTACAGATGGTTAATCAAACTGAGCTTTACATACACAGTTTTAAACAAATATATGGTTCGTTTATGTTCTTGCATTGTTCTAAAATGCAAGTTTATATAAACTAAAACATGAAAATGGAATCCAATAAATAAAAGGTCAGTATTTCATTTTATTTTCGGAACATTTTAATTACTTGCTTTACTTTCTTTGAAAAGGATAAGAAGGATGGTCATATTTTATTTTATTTCTTCAGCTCACTTCCACTGGATGCAGGATTATTGCTTGTATCTTATTCTGAAGATTGGAATTTTGATTATGGAGTCCCTTTTTCCATCACATTCGTTTATTTCTTTATTTCTTTATTTTATAACTCAGTTTTTCTGACATGAAACTTGGTTCAGCTTTTATGCTCACTTCTGAGCCCTGCCAAGAGCTGGAATTGTTCAGATGGGAACTACAAACTTGTCTGCCACTTTTACCCATAATGCACTGCAGTTATTTGATTGCTTCTCTGAAAGATGAGTGCCGTCTTTAAAACTCCCCTTTTTCACAGAGTTCTTTTGATTATTTGTTTTCAGACTCCTTTGCCTGATATGAAGCTTCATTCAACTTTTAACTTCACTTCTGAGCTTCTGCCGATAGCTGGAACCAGAGGCATCGCCAGGAATTTTGGGCCTCCTGACAAAATATTAAATTGGGCCCCCCCCGCAAAGGTCGCCAGGCCGGGAATCGAACTGGCGACGGCCGCGTCGAGGACTAAGGCCTCCATATGTGGGTTGTGCTTAACCCTTGCACCACCACAGCACACTTTGAGTTTTTTTATACTCCCATAAAAAATGTTACAATTTTAAAGGCTTGCAACTTGCTTTCTTTGATTAAAGACTGATACTAGCAT
Organism: Poecilia reticulata; assembly: GCF_904066995.2. NCBI lineage: Eukaryota > Metazoa > Chordata > Actinopteri > Cyprinodontiformes > Poeciliidae > Poecilia > Poecilia reticulata. Next base: position 5,163,030 of record NC_088836.1, read on the forward strand.
AATATTTACTGCTAATCTATTTTACATGCAACAGTCCACATGCAGTATGCAAGTAGATTGCTTTAATTTTTTCTATTCGTTTTAGATTACTGAAATGTCTCTCCCCACGAGCAGCAGTCATAGGCAGGGGTGAAAGTAAGGGGGTACGGCAGGGTACTGCGTACCCCTAAAAAATTTAGAGGAGGTTCTCAGTACCTGCAAGAGAGAGGAGCGGCTGTCAGCTGTAAAAAATCAGTGGGTTAAACTGTGCAGCCGCGACTGTGCCCACCAATCAACCGTGACTGATTCGTTTTTCAAGAATAATCTAAAACAGACTTAATCAGTTAATAAATAACTTGTTTCCCATATTATATTGTTTCTGAACTGTTCGTGCTTTGTTAGAGCAGCGGTGCAATATGTCGATCGCGGAAGGTTTTGAGTCGATCTCGGCTTTAGGTGACAAACTGAACGCAGCCAGGACGCTGGCTCGCTTAAAACGTTTGTAACTTTATGAAAGAACAACAACAAAAAATGTTCAAATTAATGACCCAACAACAATAATAATCTCAGTGATTATTGTTTCAACAAGGTGTTGCGCAATTCTGTGCGTTTCGGTTCCATTACCAAAATAACAGAGCAGGAGTTTAAAATTAACTAATCAACCACCGCTGTGTTCAGGGAGGCTTATTAATGATAAATAAGCCTGAAAACCTAATATCATAACGGACTAAATGTTATGTTTTTAACGTAATCTCTGGTCGACTTGTGGAGCGCAGGCGGTTGCCATGGCAACGGGTGTGCTTAGAGAGACGGAGAGTAAAAAGGTGCGAGTGGTTTAGAGTTGATCACCTGTTCGGGTTGTTTTCACTTTGTTTATCTTTGCTGTGGCTCATTACAGCCGCTGTAGTTTCTGAACATTCAATAAACGACGAACTTGGACTATACCTCATTCTTTGTGAGTATAAGTCATTTACATCAAAAATTAAACACGGTAAATATGTTTCATTAAGTATTTAACAAAAAAATACATAAATAAATAAATAAATAAATAAATAAATAAATAAAAAAAAAAAAAAATATATATATATATATATATATATATATATATATATATATATATATATCGCCCTGCACCTTAGGGGCTTAAAAAAAGAGACGCGCACATTGTGCAAAACTCTGAAAAAGGAGAAGCGGGACATAAAAACTAGATGTGAATTATGGCATAAAAACAGAGAATCCGACGCTGAACGGTGAAAAATCAACACATGATGTGAAACACATGACGTTTAATCGTCGATTAAACGATAAAATAAATGTAGCAACAGGAAAGAAACTAAAGTGGACATAGCAATAAACCAAGAGAGGATAATACTAATCAAATGAAACTAAATGGAAATTAATGAAGAACAAAATGCAAGAATAGACTAAGAAAGTAAAGTAGATACAGAGGAATAAACTTGTATGGCAAGACATTTCTAGCAATAATTAATACAGAGGACTTTATGGCAAGAATAAACAAACACTATTTCCAAATAAAATGTAAAATAATATTGTTGAAGTGCCATGGGTTTGTTGAGACCATATCTAGTACTGAGAATAAATATATCTTACAGACCATAACAGTAAATAACTTATCACTTATTTATGTTTTTAATTAGATTTGATATATTTATTTATTCAATATTATTTTTCATGTCAGTGTTATTGTAATTAGGCTGATGACTCCATGACACTTTCAATTTACTCATTAGGATTTGATTAAGAACCAGATTTGTTCTTTGTCATTTCTGTCCAGTAAAACTATCAATCTATAAATCAATAGACAGGTCTATATAAAGATATAATCCATGTTTCTGTCTCATATTTGTATTGCATTAAAAGGAACTTTTGTTTTTCCACTGAAAGCTCTGGTTTGCACAATAAATGCCATGTGGGTGAAATTTTATGGATGATACTCTGATGTCCCATTTTCCTGAAGGCAGCACAGAGCTGCACCACCAGAAGCCGACAGAAACACTGAAGAGAAGAAGAGCTATGATTAATGTTACAGTCCATGTTATCCATGTTTTAATGTTGCAGAGCTCAGTCGTTTGCAAATAGTTCACAGTTTAAACTGGCATGTTGAACATCTTTTATCTGGTCATTTTGTGCAAGATTTAACAACTAGAAAATGACACAAAATAAGAATATTTTTTCCACTCTAATTGGCTGCTGTTAGGCCTACAGATTTTAACTTGAATGTTCATTGCATTTTTCGTAGACGCCTGTGAAAATAATTTCTATTCCCATGACTTTTTTGCTCCCTGGGAAATTATTTTTGATGATAAATACAGAAACAAGCATAAAAATCAAAACATCTACAATAGTGATAGGCTAGGGGGGCGCTGGGCCATAAAAGGTTGAGAAACACTGCTTTAACTAATTAAATTCAATTAAAGGGGCAGAATTATGTTTTCCAGCCACATGGTGCCATTTCATAGCTCAATAAATTAACTATGTTATCTTCAGCTGTTATAAAAATGCTGCATATATTAAATATGACTTAAAAGAAATTTGACTTCATAATTTAACGCTTTGAAATTGAGCCTATGTCTCTTTAAAAACTTCTGCTCTTATTGAAACTCCACCTTCAGGAAGTCATCACAACATGGCTCCTCTATTAACCCTTTAACAACGTTTAACCAGTTACACTGAGAGGTAGCTCCTATAATGAGCTCAGAGCTCAGCAGATGTGCAGTACTTCTGGGTGTTTGCTAATTACTGCTGGCTAGTCTGAAGGAGTTGCTCTGTGAAGCGGAAAATCGGAAACTGCAAATCCAAGGCATTTCACACAGCTGGATGGTTGCCATGGGAGATTAGAGGATTTCTCAAACATTCGTGAAAGAGTCAAAGCAGCACTCCACGAATGTTTTTGATGAGTGAATGACATAATGTGATGTAAAGCTAAAAAAAGTTGATTTTACATAATACTGCTCCTTTAATTTATTATACAGATTTCAAAACAGTAGAAACTTAAAGACAATTAAACTTTTTCTTTTTACATACATAGTTTTTGGACGAAATATATTTACATTTTTTTGGTGGCACAAAGTGTAAAAAAAAAAATTTCATCAAAGTTAATTCTGTGGAGTTTTATCTTTTATGGGTAATATATCGATTGCTAATGAACTACTAGCAGAATCCCACCCTGAGCCTCTCTGTTCAAGACAATTTCACCAACCTCAAGCTTGGCAGGTTTCCTGCTAGTAAACATTCTGTTTTTACAAAAAGCTTACTTTTAGAAAAAAGTTAAAATGACACATTCATGGACAAAAAATGGCACACAGGTCCTGTTTGTTCATTATCTGGTTCCTCTTTTCGCTGTAAACTGTGCTTCTAGTGTATGCTGATGGAAATGTTATAAAAGGTGTGTATAGGACAAACTGATCTATTTTATGGGACAAACTCTGATCTATTTTTGCATTCTTTGGTAAGATCTGCTTGTCCTTGATTAATAACTTGCATCAAACTAGAATGATTCTATGAGCTTGGAGATACTTCTGAGACTAGTGTAATTTCTTCTTACTTTAAAATGGATTTTGAATATGAACTGAAGGAGCAAAAATGTCCAATGCCCCAAGTGTCTTAAATAATGATCAGATGTTTTGGAATAATATAATCTAAATCAGTAAATTAAAGTGTTTTAGTGAAAGAGCAACAAGTGCCCATATGTTTGGTGTAAAGTTGGACTGAAATGCAGAGTGGAGCAGAGAAATAGGGATAAAGACGGAAAGACCAGTGGAGAACGATGTAGAAAGGGAGGTGGAGAGAGTGGAGGATGACATGAGAACCAGAGGAGCTAATCACAGGGGAGTAGATGCAGCTGGGGGAAAGAAGCAGGCAGAGGCAAACGTGGAGTTGAGAGGCAGCTGGGAAGGGGAGCGAGCTGAGGGAAAGGTAAAGCAGAGAGAAGTTAGAGAGGAAAAACAATGACAAACAATAAACAGAGAGAAGCACTAAATTAATTAAACATATAAAAAGATAAAAGATGGAGAAGATATGGAAGAGCATTAGAGCCACTGAAAAAAGAATTCTGACTGTAATCTCTGAATTCTTTCTTTAATCTAGAAATGGGAAAAAAAATAATTATTTTTAGTTTTATCATTGTCGTGTAAATAGGGCCTCAGAATTTAATCTCAGAATTTTGACTGTTTTCATAGAATTTTGTTCTTTTTTCTTTTTTTTTTTTTTTTTGCTGAATTTTGACTTTCACAATTCTGAGAAAAAAATTAGCCCAACAGGACTAAACTGAAATGGACGATCTCAGTAGATAATAAGGAAGTGACCACTAACCAGAAGCACAAATGAAACTTAAGAAGTCTAAGCACCTACAGATCATGACATAAAATCTTAATGAAAAGTTATTTAGGACTTTTTTTTATGCATATAAGAGATACAGTACTACAGGAAGGTTGTTCATGAAGGTTAGAGGTCTCAGACACTTGGAACTGGTTTGGAGCCTTTAGCCGTGTTTCTTTGTGCATTTCTTTCAACAAATAATAAAAAAAAGAAACTGTAAATGTCTGGAATTGCAACATTTATCATAGAAGAATTAAACTCCAGCCATCCCATAAAGGATTAATGGTTAATGCCTCCCTCAGTAATCACCTAAAGTGGTGTAAAAGGCTATTTTTTAATTAATTTTTTCTAATATTGAGGTAATACCGGTGACTACAGATGAAAAAATCTGGATGTTTTGGTTCTGATGGAGAAATTTGCAAGGCAAAGAACTTCCTCAAACTCCTCATGTGTCCCTAGAGTCATTATGGCGATTGGTCACGGAGGCTTCTTGTGCAATAGAACGTGTGTGTGTGTGTGTGTGTGTGTGTGTGTGTGTGTGTGTGTGTGTGTGTGTGTGTGTGTGTGTGTGTGTGTGCGTGTGTGTGTGTGTGTGTGTGTGTGCCAGTTGTCTGTCAGTAGACCGTTGGGTCACAGCTGGCACTTAGGGATTCAGTAAAAACCGTCATCAGCAGCTGTCATCTGAACTGAACTGAACTATGGGAAAATAACTCAGAGACAACAACCTGCCAACTGCAGCGTGATTACACCAGTGATGGTTTAATGCATCAGAAAAGTTACGCGCAAGAATGTCTAATATAAAAACAAAAATGTAAAAATAGTTGGTCACCTTCGTAACACCCTGACGGATTGCTCCAAATTAAGGAAGCTTCTTTTTGTTTTGGTCAAGTAAAATCAAGCTGGTTTTAGTTGCTGTTCCCTGTTTAGACCAGAGGTTTCCGTTGACCTCAGTGTGACCAATGTCGCTACAAAGAAATTTATCCAGTTTTTAAAGTGGGAAAGTTCCAAGTCTGTAACAAACCCAACACCAACTGAAACCAGGACTCAGACCGCAGTGGGGGTGGATGTGGACTTAAAGTTTTATCACAATAATTTGTGGTAGTATTCTGATAACAATACGTAACAATAAGAATTATTTAATAATTACTTTTTAGCCAACTTTGTGGCAAGACATTTTTCATGTGTTATAAGTGAAAAAAATCAACCAGTGGAACAAATTTTCATCAGTATTGAGGAAATATTGACTTAAAACAACCTGATATATCTCCAGAAAATGTACTTACAAATTAGTTTGATCCTAATTTCGGAGTACTGAGCTATTGGTGTTAGAAAGAAGAAATGAATAAGTGATAAAAAACCATGTAATCTGAAAAACGCAATAAGGCGTTTATTCTCAGATATAGGAACCATTTTGGTGGCACGTTTTGTGTAATTATTATAAACCAGTACTATTACCTGGTTAAATAACGTTACTCTGGCGATCGCCTTTGACATTAAAGTTTATTTGATGACCTCTATTATTTAAGTGTGAAAAATAAGGATAAACAGCAGAACTCTGTTTGCTTTCCCTCTCTGTGCTCCCAGAGAGCTTCCTAAGTCATCATTGGCTGAAGAGTTTATGCTCAGCTGTGCTTCCTTAACGCTTTTTTTTGTTTCATTTTAAGATAAAATGTATAAATTCTCCTGGATGTAGTGAAGCCTGTTAGATATGATCCATCTTTGCAGAGATGGATCATCTCTGCAAAGATGATCCATCTCTGGATCATCTTTGCAGCAAAACAGGGATTTTGCTGTTTGAGCTGCTGCTTCCTGTCACATACAAGCTGTGTGTAAATATTGTGTCACATCTAATCTGCGCGCGATGAGATAACACTGACAGTTGCGCCTCTGGTTTTTCTCAGGAATCTATTTTATGAAATGGCATTTTCTTCCGGGTTATAAAGTGATTAAGAACAAGCTGTCGTGGCAACTCGTCATGGTTCCATTTCTTTCTATTTTAACACACACAACCTCATTTTCACCCGTCTAACGTGGCTCCCTCCTTCTGGAAGGCTTTTGCTAAATTATAATAAGAGTGGGAAATATGAGAAATAACATCAAAGTGCTGATATTGAGGTTCCTGTTGTTGTTCTTTCTCGTTTCTTTGCTCACTGCACCAAGGAAAGATTCCAAATGCAAGCCTTGATTAATATTTTACTGGTATTGTTGAACAGATTTTGTGTTTGCAGTGGTGTGCATGTGTGCGTGTGCATGTTTGTGACGTGATTAGTGCGGCACATATGCACTGAGTGTCTGCCTGACTGCTTCATTGGACGGCCTCATCGCATGTTGTGGGGGTTTCTCTATCCAAGTGTGTGTGCGTGCGGACCTGAGATCCTCCTTCATTATTTATTCAGGTCAAGAGTCAGTGAAATGCTCTTTTTGCAGCTAATGAAGCGCAAATGTACAGCAATACGGTTCTGCAATGTTGGAATCTTCTGCTTTAGCAAAGACTTGATTGATTTAAAGGAACAGTTCAGATTTTTTTTAAAGAGAGTATGCAGCAGTAATCAAAGTTTTCAGAATCGGAGACCGATTCTCGTTGGTGGGTCACGATAACCACTGCTCAAAACATTTTAAATTCACAAAATATTATTAAATGTAAAGGCTTCATGATTTCAAAGTTTGAGTATAATATTTTTGTGGGAATATTTATTTTAAATAAGACTAACGAAATTCTCCAGTGAAAATTCTTTCTGGTTTTTCCAAAGAGAAATAATGCTAATCGCCGTCAACAGATACTGACTGACTGCTTACAACTAATTCTTTACTTTGAGCCAAACCTCAAGCAACAAACATCTTTTTAACATTAATAATGCATGCAGTATTCCCTCTGCTTGAATTATGTTGCCTTTGATTTACCTCAGAAGTCAAAGATAGATTTGGGAATTAGATTACAGTTGAGAGGGTTCAAACATTCAGTGCTAGCTGCTATAAGCAAAACAGCTAGCACTAGACAAAAGCTAGACAAAAGTCTAATTTGAGCAATCAAACATTAAAGGAAAAAGCTCACTGATATATTTAGTATAGTTTTATACTCAAGGCAGACATATTGGATAAATAACTAGGCTGGCAAAAGACATGCTACTTTCCCAGAAGAAATTCTGAATTCAGGAACTGTTCCTGTTGTATTTCTAACTAGGAAATAAATAAATAAATAATAATAATAATAATAATAATAATAATAATAATAATAATAATAATAATAATAATAATAATAATAATAAATAAAAAAAATCTAACCTCCTAGCACCAGCATAAACAAAACACAACATTAATGTTGAAAAGAATGTTCATAATTCACCATGATTCCCAATTCCCAACCAGGTCTAGTACACCATCTGCTCAAAGATGTTTGGCTATGTTCACAAAGTCGGTTTTTTTTTGTTTGTTTTTTGTGTTTATGCTACTGATTAAATTTGGCCCCAATGAGGGGTCAAATCTGTGTGAACGATATGTGACCCCAAAGCTACCTGCATGCGCAGAAGAGGAACTTTGACACACCTGTGGATCGATTTTAACGTTGCTGAGCAACAGGAGCTGACTGCACTGTCCCTGCTGTGAAAAAAGTCAGGTACTGACTGCATTTACCTGCTGTGTAATTGTAACTTAATTTCCCAGCAAGACTGTTTTAGAGACGCATAACTCAAAGCAAATTTCTTACATAGGTTTGGCTGACGTCAACCTGTTGGATTCTCTATTAATGAGTGAACAATCCACTGCAGTGACAGCAGACATTCAATGTTTGGTTGCCACAAGGCTGTTATCCCTGCAGCAACTTGTCCTGCTTCCTGTGCAAAACTCCCAAAAAGCTAAAGATTACACTGTTGGTAATCAAAGTGAAACTCAAAACCAACTGAGTTTTTTTTTTTTTTTTTTTTGGCTTCATGATAGATTTTTTTTTTGTGTGTCTAAAGCAGTTTTTTACTTTTGCAACAAGAATTGGACATGGATCCTCGTCATATTAATCTGTGAGGAAGAGACACTCAAGTCTGATTTTGAGTAAAACTGCTGGATATTTTTGTATGTATTAACTTTTTGTTGTACATTACATTTTTTTGTTAAATAATACTTGTCAGTGAAAATTAAAGTGCTGACCTGATGCAGAAACCTGTGCTTACAGGCCAGATGTCCTCCATTCTAGAACTGAGGTCGAAGGTCACAAATGTTGCAAACTTTGGAGCGGTTAAATGTTAAAGGAATGATCTGCAAGTTTTACTTTAGTGTCAGCCAAGTTTCACTCACCATTTGTGAAACTGTTTCCAATCTGATGAAGGGTTGGCAGAGCCAGGAGGGGTCTTGGGCCCCTCTTGAAAAATGCTGGACCCCCACCGGCTTCTCCATGTCATAAGATATAGTCATATTCTTCAATGACAACATAAATATAATCAAATACATACTAAAAAATAAATAAATAAATAAAAAAAAAAAAATATATATATATATATATATATATATATATATATATATATATATATATATATATATATATATATATATATATATATATATATGTGTGTGTGTGTGTATATTGTTTTTTTTTTAAGCTGTGTCCCCCTAAAATTTATACTGGCCTGGTCTGGCCTGGCCTACAAAAAATTTCTTGGGCCGCCACTTGATTTTCAAAATCATTGTAATATTTGCTCCACAGAATTCTTTTCTTACTCTGAAAAGAAGAACCGATTAGAAATTTGAGATGAGGGAAATGGGTTAAACAGTAAATCTCTGCAGGTTCCATCCGGTGTGGGTTTGTGTGTAAAATGGTCGCTCCTGTATGCTAAATCATATTAATTTTGGCACGCATGAGATTCCAACAGAAACTGAGAGAGAGAGAGTACACAAACATGTATCAAAACATTAATATATTTTTATTATTAAGGCATAAAAACCACATTTAATTGAATAGAGCGCACTGCTTTCCCCTCACCGTTTGGTAATTGAGCAGTTTCTCCTCCCGCGGCTCTGTAATGGGCTTGTCATGCTGAGCTGCTCAGTGCATCTTCAAAAGGCACCAACTCTCCGTGTCTCTGAGGCGGGAGCTGTAAACTAGGTCGCCGGAATGAGCCGAGGATTTTTGCAAGACTGGATTGAAATTTAGCATGCACGAGGGGCATAAATAGTGCATTATTAAAGTGTGTTTGGTTCAGACCTGAATAAACACTTCTGCTTTTATTTTTGCGAAATGCAATGGGAAAATTTTACAAAAGCAATAGGAAAGTGACTTTTGAGTAGAACGTGAGAGGCATTTCTACTTTTTTTGGGAGAAATATTTCAAACTGGTTAAAAGTCCTGGACTCCATTTTTCCTTTTTTTTCCCAAATTGATGTACTAAAAGGTGCCACACCAATAAAAGCCCATTCTCGATCCTAATGGGGGGTGAGTGTGTGAGTGTGTCCGGTGTGGGATGGGAGGCTTCTTCCACGTGGGGATAAAAGCCTAGCTGAGTGCCAAACCTGGGAAGCTTTTAAATTTGACGAGGTGAGACCCCACAACGCTTTTAATATCCTCCTGTCAATCAGTGAACTCGCGATACATCCATACGCCTCTCGCTATGCTGGTATGTCAACGCAAGTCAGTCCCCATGGGTGCCGATAAAACGTGCCCGGTGAGACAGTCGTACGGTCGCCGTAATTCAGCCATTATGACTCGGTTTTGCTTGACTCAGTCATGAAATATGACTGAGTCAGGCATAAGCAGTTTTGAGATATGGATGTTTTCCTGTGTACACCGTTCGTTTATGGACGTGTAGAAAGCCTACGGATGAACTATGGAGACGGCGGCTTTGAGGGGAGGAGCAGCTGATGAACTCGTTTAGGTGGAGAATAGAAGCTCGAATGTGTTTACATCCTCTGACCTGAGGATTCTGAACAAGTGAGAAAGTAAAAGCTGTAGAGGTATGCAATGTAAGGAATGTGAACATCAGCGGCTTGCAAAAACATTCATGCTCCCTAGACATTTTGACATTTATAGCTTCGGTCTATTTTATTGGGATCTTATGCTACTATTCTCTCCCGCGTATCTTGGCTGATTTCTTTTGACTTGTGTATGAACAGATTATGGATTGGGTGAGCGGTGGAAGCCTTTGTGAAAAGATAATTGATAATTGAAATCAGAGAGGTGGAGTACGATACTGAGGAGTAAAAGGACGTACATTAGTATGGAAATGAAACAGGGAATGGCTGAAGAAGGTCAAATTGGTGATGCTCAGTGAATTTTCTAATAATTTTTTCTTTTTCTCTCATATAATATAGGAACTCAATCTATTATTGTCTGAAGCTTTAACCCAACAGAAGGAAGAATGTGGAAATAAAACAAGCCTGTTTTGTTGTTTAATCTACTGCTTGAACAATAGTGCACATGCAAGATGTCTTTCTGCCCAGGCACAACACAAATGATGAAACCCTAGTAGAACAGCATGTGTGTATGAATGTTCATGCACACATAATAAGCAAAAAAAAAAAAAAAACCCAGACAAATGAGGAAACAAGTCCAGATGAAAGGCCTCTGCTGCTTTTAGACTCCACAGATCTTCAGTAACTCATCTACATACCTGCTTTGAACTGCAAACACTGTTCTGACTGGAGACAGGCTTCTTGTTTCTACAGATAAAGCAGCTTTTATCTACAAGCTGTCACTTCTTGGAATGTAGATTTCACTTTACTTAATGAAATTAGGATTTTCTCAGACAAAAAAAAGTGTTAGAAGACCTATTTGTTTTAACAAAAAAATATTCAACAGCTAAGGTTTAGTCCACTTTACTATTGACCTCTTAACATGGCCAGTTCAGGGATATCCAATCCTTGCGCTGGATTGGATGTTAGTGCAAGGATTGGATATTCGTTACAAGCCACCCAGACACACCATACTGTGGGGTTCATGCATGTGCAAAAGACACACAGTTAGAATTTTATGAGTTCTGGTTTTATTTTGTTTATGTGGTGAAGATCAGGGTTCTGAGCCAAGGTTAGATTTAGGGACTTGGGGATCAATGCAAACATACAGCAAGACCTGAGAAGAGGCCGTCAGTTGAATCTTCTCAAAAGATAAATTTTGGTCTTCCTCCTTGCAGAACGTGGACGTAGACATAGTGATAGAGATTAAAGTTATGCAGAGACTTTGACTTTGGGTCATGGACTTTGAGTCTTTTGTATCCAACATTAGTCATTATAAATTCAAATCTTTGTCAGAAAGATTAAGTTTGAACAACCAACAAAAATTTAGTTGGTTTTTCCAGTTGGTTTCATTTTTCCTTTTATTGTTTGCAGGTATATTTGTATAAATTGTTAAAATGATTTTTCTTATGAAAATTAATTTCAGCTTGGTGGAAAGTAGTTTATATAATCACTGATGCCTGATTGATGAGTTATTATTTTCAAATGTAAAATGAGTTCTATGGACAGTTTCAAGACCATACATCAAAAAACTTCTTCACTGCATTATGTTTCCAACGTCTTCTTCTTTTGACAAGTATTCACCATCATGTGGTTGATGAAAGCACAGTAGATTCTCGCGACATTTATACATTCCCCTTGATGAATAAAACAACAAAAATCCTGAACTTTCAATTATATTTTTTGTCATTAATGTGTGCAATTGATGCTTTTTCAACATCCAGTGTTTTGTTTTTTTGCCACAGATTTAATCTAAAGATGCCTGTTTCTTCTGGTTCAGCTTGCAAAGCCTTTAGGATTGTGACCTACAATTTTCTGTATCATGCTGGACAGAAAAGGGGGTATTTATTGGTCGGGGGTGATTATAGAAATGATTAGAGTAAACCTCTTTTGTACTGTCTGCTGGCCAGCAAGAGGGGGATGAGAGGATGCAGAGGTTGGTTGAAATATGAAAGGAGGGGGTTGCAATAAAACAGAAAGTAAAGGCATTTCATCAGAGAAATTTTATTTGAGGAAATACATATTTCTCAGATTAAACAGATAAGATTTGACGAAGGAAAGCTGCTTTGGTTTATGGTGGAGGTTACCAAAAACACAATGGGCGATAAGGATATGTTGTTGACTGTGGAGAAGGAGATGAAGGCAGATTATAATAACCGTTGTTGAGTTCGGGCTTACAGCTGGCTGATTGTTCATCTGTTTGTTTCCCCACATATATTGGACACATGACCAATCCTCTTACATGTATCCGACCTGCTTCCATATAATCCATTGTCTTTTATCCCCATCCAGCTCCGGCACACTTTTGGAGATGACCAAAATTCTTTGACATTTCCCGAAAATGTGAAAAATGACAGACGTATCTCAAGTTCAGGCTTGCAGTCCTGATCACTCAACACATTTGGCGTTTGATGTTGGTGTTTTCATCTCAGGTACGCATTGATGTAAATGAGACCTCAAAGGAATTTGGATTATGCTGGATCAGTTCAGTGTACACTAATTGTATCATATTAAATTCAGTGGACTTTCTGAATACAGTATCTTTAGGATATAAGGTGGCTAAAGCTTAGACATCAGTAACAATCATGGAACGTAATTTCCTCATATTCCCTATCATGTTGAAATACCCTAGTCATGGGTGCCTGCACATACATTAAGGTGTGCTTGTATGGATACAGATTTTCTAAGTTTCCTTTACAAATCTGGCCTTTAAATTTGTTCAAAGGTGCTATCTTAACCTAAGAGCACGTACCTTGTTGTAGTACTCAACAGCAATCTTAGTCTCCAGACTACTTGCTGATAGTCTCATCTTGAACTATCAAGACGAGACTATCAAAGGACATTTGATAAGCTGAGGACATGTGTCCTTGGTCTTGTCCCTGGACTTGGGATTTTATTTCAAGACTAGCAGTCACAGCCACATCTGCAGAAATATCACTAAATTGCCAGAATATTGTCCGATTCATTTATCAACATTCTTGCTGTCACTGGGCGTAAATCGCACTGATTCAAATCTAAGCAATAAAGTGACTTATTACTAATTTTTTATTTTTGTTTGCACTGCCACCCACTCCCACTCACTTACACTCAAAGAAAGCGAGGTGTGGTTGTCTGGAGCAGGAGGAGATGTAAATCTTCAGTAATACAATTCAGCTACAGAAATCAAAGAATATATTTTAAAATAACATCCAAAATGTTGTACAAATTTAAAGTAACAAGTAAATTTGGTGTGCTTCGATTTCAGAGGCAATGGGGACAACAAACTTTTAGTGTCACTTAGAAAGGAAGTACAAGGGAGGTAAGTTCTGTGTTAGCGATACTAGCAAAGCTATCTAGCTAATGTTAGTGATCTTCCTCTGTACCAAAATTCTTTCCTTCCCACCACGCCTGTCACACAAAGAGACTTAATTAATATTAGGTATGTTAAGTTAGCTACCTATGTATCTGGATGTTTTAGGGCACTGGTTTCTGTTTCTTGTCAACTGTTTGTCACCTAGCTAGTTTGGTACACAAGCTAACATCACATGTGGTATATTGAGGGAAGCAAAAAAATGTAATGTTTCACATTTTATTGTGTGATGCCCCTGTGGAGGGGAGGGTGCTGGTCTTCATCTTGACTCAGCGTCTCAGCCCCTAAGAGTCTTGGTCTTATCACAGTCTCGGTACGCCCTAGTCTTGGTCTTGACTTGGTCTCAAGTTAGCTGGTCTTGACTAACATTCATCCCATGTCGAAGCATGATCTGACACAGTAGCTGTAGCTAGCTAGTGGTGTGACATTATAATTCCCCTCCTACTGAAATCTGACTTTTCAAAGTAGAATTCAGACATTAGGAGGAGTTCATGGCAAACAAATAAGTGATGGACATTCAAAAATGCCCTGCTATAACACATTTCAACTCATTGAGGCTTATTTTCATCTCTAAGAAATGCCCCATCTTTCTGGGCAGAGAAGCTTGCTGCTTGTCTAGTAAATGTCAAGTTCAAAGGAAGAGCTGAAAAAGGAATTTCTAGAACAGTAAAAGGCCAATACTGATGGAGAGCAGAAAGAAAAACAAAAACATTAGCACATTGTTAAAGTGTTAGTTGGAATTTCCACAAAAATGAATGTATGTCCATTTGCTTGTCTGTAAGACAAATAAAATGTTATATCTTTGGGACTGAAACAAAGATGTTCGCTGTTTTAAAGTTTATTGCTTCTTATTTCTTGCCAAGTTGTTATTCCTTCAAAAATAGAAAAATCTGAAATAATGATCAGCAGACAGAAACCTTCCTGATGGGCTCAATTGTTTCTCAAGTGAGTTTATTCGGTGTTGCAAGAACTGTTCATGCATCGCAGTGTAATCTGAGGAAGAACCCACGGCTGGTGTGGAATTTCACCAGAGAGCGTGTGGATGTCTGCATGTGTGTGACGCAGTGATGGCCAAACTCATTTCTGTTTGGATGTGTTTCTGAATAGAGGACATTGTTCTTCACATCTAAAACAGTTTAGCTCTGTTTTTCTGAGAGCTAAACATCGCTGCTCTTTTATTACTTCCCTTTGTAAGAGAAATTATGAAATTATATGTCTGCAACAGCAAATGGATTTTTCCAAAAGGAAAATTGCTCAATTATGGATTCCCATAATCGCAGGCTGATGGCAGTTGTTGCAAAGTCTGAAAGAACTACTGTTGCAGCTCATTTCATAAATTTTTAAGCACTGTGTCATTTTCAAGGTTCATATAGACGCCAATATTTGTTGTTGTGCCTCAAATCAACAGTTCGAGGCACACAATATTTCTAAGACATGTAGTTTCCTTTTGTTTTTTTTTCTTTCAGGATCCAGATGGATACTGAATGACTTCATCCACATTTGTGTCATATATTTTACAGCCTGTATTGACAAATGGCAATAAAATGTTGCATTGGACAAGCCCAACAAAGCATGTGGTATGTGGTAAAGCCTCCCATTCAACAGGTGGCACCAGAGGCAAAGAAGACTGAGTACAATGCCAAGAAAAACAAGAGATTAAAGTAGAGAAGTTTACTTAAAACAGATGGTGGATGAGGAAATCTGGGTTCAGGGTGAGTTCAACCCTTTACCACTCAGATCCCTACTTTTTATGTAAGTGTTGCCATTTTGTTCCTCCTATCTCCATTTTGTACTTGTAAACAAATCAGTTCACACCCAGGCAAACGATCTGTGGTGTTACTTTAGAGCAGGGGTGTCAAACTCCAGTCCTGAAGGGCCGCTGTCCTGCAGTTTTTAGATGTGCCACAGGTACAAAACACCTGAATCAAATGGCTTAATTACCTCCTCAGTTCTCCAGAGCCTTGCTAATTACTTAATTATTCTATTCAGGTGTGGTGCAGCAGAGGCACTTCTAAAAGTTGCAGGACACCGGCCCTCGAGGACTGGAGTTTGACACCCCTGCTTTAGAGGATTTCCATTAGTGGAAGGAGAAGTAGTGATAAAAGTACTTAAATCCCATGCATAATTTAATTTAATACAGTGAATGCTCAAACTCTTCACTAACTGAATACTTTGCTGTGGTGTCCCAACCATTCAACTTTGACGCTATATAGGAGCTCATTCTGCAGATGTTTGCTGGAAGTTCAAGTGTTTATAACTTTTAAACTTAACTTTAAAATCTATTTTTCTTTCTTTCTTTGTTTAATCAAATAAGACCAATTTTAGTTACTTTTTTTCTAAAACAGTATTTCTATAAAAAAAAATGAGTGGTGCAAGTTTTGGAATCTTGCTGATACCACACCTTTAATAGCACAATTTAGATGCCAAAATATAACTTTTAAATATGTATTTTAATGGATTTAAAATACAGACCTCCAAAGAAAGAAAGTCCCATCCACCAATTCAGAGACTATGGCCCAAAAATTAGGGCAGGACACAACTGTTTAGATTATTATTTCTCCCATTGAGCTAGATTTCCCCTTTAGAATTTCATCCGGGCCAAACAGTGAACAGAAGGAGGAGTTGATGATGTTTCTACGATGTTTTAGAAGTGCAGTTTCCCTGTGGTTGTAGTCTGGCAATGGCAGCAAAGGAAATGAATGAAGCTGTTCAGTTCATGTTGGCCGCGCTTCCAATTAACATTGAATTAACTGAATTTGAATTAACATTAACAGCCATGTGGTTCGGTTTGGTAATTCTGTCTTCGCAGTGGGGGATGGTAATTTCCAGAAAGCTTCATCCTGTATGTACTGGTGCAGTAAATACAGGATGTTACGGCCAAATGCTAGTGACTGGCAGAGTCTACAAATCCAGGAAGCAGTTTCTCAATAGCTGAGCGTCCAGACACTATGATCGAAGCAAAACGAAGAACAACAGACTGGTTTTTAACGGGATAATTAAATTCTAACACATCCAGAAAAACACACACACCCTTCCGCTGTCTCAGAGGCTGAATCACCTGTGGCCGTCACTGTGACGGTGAGGTGAAAGAAGTCAAACGTAAAAGGCGCACCGCAGGTAACTGGGAGTATTCCATAAGTTTACCCAATCTCTCATCTTTCAGCATCGGTAACCCAAACAAAAAACACACATGTGCTCTGGATCCAGCACTTGTGAAACGTCTTCAAACCTCCTGTTTTTAGTTCCCGTTAAACTTCCAATCTCTTTTCCTTTTGAGTCAACTCTCCTTATGTTCCAATGCAGCGCAATCTGATTAACACATGCCACACACATTGTTATGTTTGGCTATTGGCATGGAGTCTTCCTCTGTGGAGTAAGTGTTCTGACAAACAGGCTTGTTTAAGCTTGTGTTATCATCAGTGAGAACATGAGAACAGGTCCAAATCTGTTTTTATGTGAGTGGAGAGTGATGGATAATATTTTAATCAGCCCTGTTTTTATTCTGACTCACACTGGAGGTTCTGAGCTGTGATTTGTGCTCATTATTCCTAACCCTTTCTTTGCTCTGTAGAAGTATTCATACCTCAAAGTTTTCTTTATACTTATACAAGTATAAATTAATGTATTTCAATGGAATACGGTGTGATAAAACAGAAATTAGTGCAGAAAATAAAAAGAATAATTTGATTTCAACAAATTGCACCAAACATATACAACATAAATAAATGACTGAATAAATGTTAACTCCTTTTGAAGTGACTGAACTAATTCAACAGAGGTAAAGTCAATTGGTGCTGTAGTCTCACAATGAGTGGAATGGGGGTGATATGAGTGCAGTGAGTGTTGCTAAAAGATGGCACCAGTCACTTGATAGAAATTGTTAAATACAAAAATATTTAAACAAATAGAATCTACAATGGAAGATTTAGATTGAATCATATTCATGTTTGAATCTCCTGGTCAAGCCGAGATCTATGAAATATTGAGAATCAGTGAGGAGACCTGAAAGGTTTTGTTCACACATGTTCTCCATCTGTTAATAGAGTAATTAATAGAGTAATCAAATAAAAAAAAATTGGATAAAGTAAAGTATTGGTAAATACTACCATAACATGTTTCACTGGCAGGATATTTCACATATACCATGGGAAAAATATATTTTCAAAAGTGAAATTATGTACCAATGGAACAAGTACTTTTTCATTAATATTAAGGAATTGTTGACTTAAAACAAGCTTCTTTATCTTCCTGAACAGTTACTTGAAAGTTAGTTCTCTTTTATTTCAAGTGTACTAACACATTTATTCAAGAAACCAAAAATACTTAGTAATAGTTTATGTTTTCGTGGTGCAGGACATTCATTCATTGAGCACAAATAAAGTGAACTTTTAAACACCTGTATAGAAAGGATGAT